>NC_060111.1:8946597-9637906 GCF_021155765.1 Diprion similis | reverse complement strand
CCGAACATCACTTATCTAAGCTAACTATAGTATAACTATAAGATACATAGATTGTAAGCTCATCCTCACCCTGTTCTTCCATTCCCATCCATTGCAAACATGTTCAGATAGAGTTTCAGTACCAACCTTTGTCAGCTGATTTTTAAGCACACTATTCACTATCTTACTTCTGAATCATACCTTGGACGAAGAAGTTCTATTTCATTTTTCGAGTCATGTGCTTCATTAGAATTCTTCAAAGTTAACTCATAGTTTTCATTCTTTAATTACCACACTATTCCACATATTCCACTTTTCATATCTCTTATGTCAATACGTACTATACATCAAGTATAATTGCAACCATAATCAGTTCACACGTTCGACATATCTTAACATTTTTCAGAGCATTTTTTTTCAGCGGTAGTGGATACACCATGAGTAGTGATGCAAGGGGGATTCTACGTAGAAATATCTACTTTACCGGCAAAGCTACCTCTCGGCACCCCAGACGCAAGCCCTTGAAGGTTACCCCCCACCCTCGTAAGGTAAAATGTGCTCTGTCTATCGATCTTCGGTAAAGAAATCCGCCAAATTTCCACGATCATCGGTAAAAAATGGCTCAAACTGGCCAAATCGTCGGTAAAGAATGCCGCAAATTGCCGTAGTTTTAGCCCTCGTGCGTTCTTCGTCGGTAAGATGTGCTCTGTCAGTTACCATAGGTCTTAGCCTTACCAGGTAAATTGCGTTTTAAGTTACCATGCTCATCGAGCGGGATCGAGAATCTGCCTTACCGAGCGCAACCGCGAACCCTCAACCGTTCAACCTTGAACTCTCACACGTTGAGTTTCTGGTAGATCCCATGAGTCAGCTTGTGGAAGATTCTTCCTCCGACGATCGAGAGGTTTCGAGGAGTGGTGCAACGGTAGGAGGCTCATGCGACGAGCCTGGACAGATTCTCCCAATTAAGGCTGACAAACCATTCTCGGAATCGTCCGACGAGTTGCGACTTGACATCGGGAGGCCTGCGTCCATCGGTTTTCACATGCAACGACCCTGAACTGATTCTCGGAATCTTAGGATGACAAATAATTCTCGGAATCGTTTTTTAACTCTGCTCCTTGACGGTTCTCCGCAGTATCTGCTGCTTTTTTCAGTTTCAGCTTCTCTATCTGTCGATAGATTTTGGCATCTATTAATTACATCTCCTCCCTGAAGCGTTTCCCGTTAACTCTTCTTTCGGTCCTCAATTCTATATCGTCCCATCCTTCTTGTAGTTCCGTAAAATGCTTCCTCCAGCTGTCAATGCTTATCTTACTGCTTACAGTTCCTATCGGCGACCTTCCTCTGTTCAGGAATTTTAGGATCTGTCTTTCCCATTTTAGGTTTTTCAGTTCGCTCTCCAGTTTCTCTGCCGCTTCTCTCCTCTTCTTTTTCATAATTCTCTGAAGGCTTTTCTCTTTTGCATGTACTCAGACCTTTCTGCCTCCTTCCTCTTCCAACTTTTGTACAATTTCTTCAAGCCTCTCTTTCCTTGACAGAAATCCTTATCCTACCAGCTTTTCGATTCCATCCCTTTTTTCTTTCTCTTTGTTATCTTTTTTGTCGCATCATCATGCATCCTGTCTTGGAGTTCTTCCCAATGTCTACTCCTACCCCAATACCACTCATACTCTCTGTTTACCACTCGCACACACGTAAACCTCTATAGCTACTTTTTAGCCACGAAACTCTTCAACTACTACAATTCCTATCCTTAAACTCTTACATCGCCCTTCCTGCTGATCCTTTATTTCCTGCTCAAGCTCTCCTTCTCTTAACGCACTTCTTTCTCCTTCTTTATAACGCACTACTTTCTTATTTCTCACAGTATTCGCCTTTAACTGACTTAATCTGTACCCGTTCTCGCTCATCCATCCGCATACCACAACTTCCCGCGACCAAGTTCCCACCGAAGAGTTATTTTACTAGCTACTAAAATTTCTACGTATACAAACAATATATCCTGAATAGTTCGTTGCCGTAGAGAAAGTAACGAGAATAACAAACTACTTTGTATAGTTCAGCTCAGTAATAGTGTTGAATACCTTGAAAGTCTATCCAGTGTCACTTCAGGAATGATAAATCCAGTAGTTCTGCTTGCAGCTGGGAACAATTGTTCGTGTAGCATTAAATTATAGTTGGTATTAACCTGCTGTTGCATCCTTCCCGGTCCCAAGGGGTCTGTTACTACTGGTATTCCTGTGACAGAATCTGTAAGTACATATCGATTTTAAACATGAGTTGAAAGTACAACGTTTTGGGACTTGATGACATCATAGTAGTTGGTCAATGTAAAGAAAACACAGCCATGGTCACACAGGAAACATGCAAATCCTACGCCTTCAATTTTATCAGAAATGACTTCTGGAGTGTGACCTGTGTTGCAGTAAAGATGTCTTTTAGTAAGTTAGAGTGTAATGTCAGCTACCCCAATTTCCACTTCGAAAGAAAAGTCAACTACAGCAACGAGCGAGAGTTACAAAAAAATTCATACAATTTCTTTTATTTCATATCAAGAGGAATAATTTGCTTTGACCCCAAGTATGAGTGATCATTCTGCAGAAAAAGATCTGCAAAAGAGAAATGTATTAGTATTATATTCATTTGTCAACTTACCGAGATATTGAGAATAGATTTCCCACGATTTTGGACTAGGGAAGATACGAACAAAACCACCTCTCCGTTCAAACTGTGCTCGAGCAGATGCAACTATTCTTTGTTGTTCGGCTGTGAGACCAGATTTGTTTAAACTATTTTTGGCTACATTTTTCTTCTTCTGCATGAGCATTTCAGCCGAATGAACTCTTCTGTACTGTATTACATAAACTTATTTATTCAACGAAACTAAAAGTTTGATTTAACAATCGAAACCAGAGAAAACAGTGTGAGAATGCTTGTAAGGTATAGCTTACACTGGTCATCTTTTTAGAAGGATTCGTAATAGATCGATGGTTGTTACTATGTGGTCTCAATATCGGATCAACAGCAGCAACGCCTACGAGAGTGAGTAAATCTGCCATTAATGCAGATTTCAGCCTCACATCCAATGGGGAATCACAACCTAGAGACGGAGTGAGGTTGACCTCAAGTAGCCAAGGTTTCAAGGTGTCGTCAATTAAGATATCAAACCCAAATAATTCTGAAACATTCATTATAATTTTTTTCTAGTTATTAGCACTTTTCGGAAATATACTGCTTATTTCACTTCTCTTTCTTTCAATTTTAAAGAGAAACATTGACTTGGGTGAAAGTGACTTCTGCTGATTCTGACATACCTTCACCTTTGGTAATCTCCAGAAACTAAAAAACAGGTTTTTACGAAACGTCGGTCCATCTGTCTGCCGATAAACTCGGATGACATCGGTATAAACTGACTAGATTGCAAATACTTTCCGACTCAGGTATTGTACAATCTACCATGTCCAATCCGAAATGTATACGAGAGAACCCCTCAATAATCTTATGGGAATAGGGTTTTAGTGAAATCGTCTGGATTTTTGATATGTTCTAGATCTCGTCATTCTGAAAAAAAATCTACACGGACACGACCATTTCCTATGAACAGTTTCAGCGCTAGAGATCACCGAACCTTAAAATTTTTATCCTGTTGGCAGTATTCCTTTGTGCATGAAAAACTACGAAAAAATTATTATTTATGATAAGTAAAACTTAGGCATGTAACCGAACATGGCCACTTTAAGTCTATGGGCTCATCTCTCCTCCAACATCAATGATTTTATCTGTAGATGTCGTTACCTGGTGACACGCGGTGCAAATAGGCTTTTTTGATTTTCCGATGGGAAAATGGAGATCAGAGAGTGCTTTATACATGTATATACACACATATGTATTAGAGAATGCCTTATATACATTTATTTACACATACATGTATATAAGGCACTCTCTAATCTTCATTTTCTCATCCGCGAATCGAAAACGCCTATTTCCACTGGATCCGGCCAGGTAACGTCATTTACAGGTAAAATCATTGAAGTTGGAGGAGGGGATAGTCCATAGACTTAAAGTGGCCATGTTGGGTTACATGCGTAAGTTTTATTCATTAGTAATAAGAACTTTTTTATAGTTTTTCTTGCACAAAGGAATACTGTAAAATAGGATGAACATTTTAAGGTTCGGTGGTGTCTAGCGCCGAACCTATTAATAGGAGATAGTCGTGTCCGCGGAGACTTCTTTTCAGAATGCCAAGATCAACAAGAGATCAAAAATTCAGATTATTTTACTAAAATCCTATTCCGATAAGATTATTGCGGTGTTCCAAGCACCGAATTTGACAACTAGTCATATATATTATTCAGTCCACGCATAAATTAATCATTCAGGTCTACGCGAATCTTGTCATCCAACAGAAATTAAGCAGGGGCTGGAGCTTTATCTGAGTCTATATGATACTTAAAAGCCATTTGTATCAGCTTTTATAAACGATCGCAACTCATCCAAATCTATCAGAAATTAAGCAGGAGCTGGAGCTTTATCTGAGTCTATATGATACTTAAAAGCCATTTGTATCAGCTTTTATAAACGATCGCAACTCATACAAATCTATCAGGAATTCACACTTCATTCGGATTACTTATGAATCTCTCAAAGTGACTGGTTCAAATCTGATCTGGATTCATACTAAACTTATTAACCAGAAGACACTATAACAATTTATTTATAATCACCAACTACCGCCGCTTTTTCACGTCTTTCCCCCACGTAACACGCTCATCCGACAGCACAGAATCTCATGATCGAACTTTCTTTCGGTAAAATTGATTGGCAATACACGTGGCGCCATATATGGTCACGCTCTTGCCGGTAACACTTCTACCGGTAAGGCTTACCCCTCACACGTAACACTAACTGTCGGTAAGGCAGAAATTCTTTCTCCTTGCGGGTGACTTACCGACTATGGTAAGTGTCGGTGGTAGAGATCTAGGGTTAGAATTTTCATACATAAGCTACTACAGTTTATCAATAAAACGTAATAAGAAGGTAAAGTACATGTTCGTTGGTGAGACATTGAAAACCGATTTGTTTTCGGTAGATCCGGAAGTTCAAAATAAACGGAATATGGCAATTTTTCACGCCCATCATTTCGTTGTAAAATCCAGGGAGTCTTACATTTTTTTATCGCGCCGTTTCCGAGATCATCGTGGGAGTTTGTCAAACACGTCGACACACCGACAGACCGACATTTTCTAAAAACCTGTTTTTCGGAATCTAGAGGTTCGAAAACGTGAAGATTCGTTAAAATTAGAAAAGTGATTTTCGACGGCAACCAATACTTTTCTTATATCACCAAAAGTGATGAAAAGTAAAAATTAATATTCTAAGTATTCGCTAGGAAATTTGGATATGACTGTGAATTGGTAGTCGCTTTGTGATCTCATTGCGCACATGTAGAGCGGTTAAACTAGCTAGAGATACATTGCCGTCGCAAACAACTTCACGAGATCGTGAATTTTTGTTACTAGCTACCGGTAGGCATCGCAAATAACATGTTATAATGTTGTGCAGTTGATCTAGTGTTGATTTTGCAAAAATGTGCAAAAACCACCCGAAAATCGTGTTTCCGGTTTTTTTGATTATCTGGCTTCCCGTTTATTGTACAAGCAAAAGTTTCCATCAAAAAATGTTCGTCGGAAAATTTTAGACAAGACTATGCCTTTAAAATATTCATATTTTTCAAATAAATAAATGCAAATAAAATCATTTCTTTGTTTTTTTTCTTGGTTTCGCTGTAACTTTTGAAATGATTTTTGCATATTTTTACAAATTTCTATAAGCGTGTATATTTGTGCTCTAAAAAAGTAAGCTTATTAAAAAAAAAATTCATATATAAAGGACATAATCTTGTGTAAAATTTTCGGATGAACATTTTTTGTTCGAAACTTTTTTTGTACAACCAACGGGAAGCGAGATAATTGAAAGACCCGGAAAATACTTGATGTTTGGGTAGTTTTTGCACATTTTCGCAAAATCCACACTAGATCGATTGTCCGACTTTATAACATAGTACTTGCGACGTCTACATGTACCTATTACCAAAAATTCACGACAAGGGAATTCACAAGTTAGCAAAATTTTTTAGCTTGACCTGATTAAGCGCGCATAGTGGAGGTACTTGAATTTGCGGAAAAACTCTTCCTCTCGGGGGTTTTGGCGTTCTTATTGAGAGGTCGGACTGTAGTCCTTGAATCGTGCAACGACCCCATTCGTCAAATAATTAGCAAAAACGCTTCGTTAAGACAATTGTAAGCTTACCGAAACATGTATCTGGATGTTTGACGAACTGCTTTACGCCGCTGACAATTCCAGATGCAGTGGCTAAAATAGATTTCACAATGACATCCTCTATTCTCTGCATCAATAGCTCTGTGTCTTGTCCCATGGATCGAAGATGCCGTAACAATGCTGAGAGTGTCCATTTGTGACCAACATCTTCGGCATCTGGATCTTCACTCCTGAGAACCAGAATCATTTTTAAACGTGATCGAAATCAGTGTAATAGGAGCTAATAATTTCACGAGCTCTGAGTTTATTTTTCCGTGATGTGAAAACTTTTCAAGTTTGATCCGAAGTTATGTTGCGTCAAATAGGTATCAATTTTAATTCAAGTAAGAAGACCCTTATTTGAGAAGTTTCGAGAAAAGTTATTGAATGTTTATTATTTCAACAGGGATAAGAAATTCGAAGGCGCGTGTAACAAGTTTAGTGGCAATGAAGATAAATTTCAGAGATAGAGAGTATATCTCTGAAAGCACAAAAATATCTCAAATGAAGAATTAGGCAAAATAAGGAAAAAATCAACTCTAGTACATTTTGCTGACACTATACATGTAGCGTTACATGTGAAATAATAATTGTATTTGAATCAAATTTACATCAGGGTTTTCCTAGTTCTCAAGAATATCAAATACGCGTAATTGTAACCTGCCATAAATTACATGTATAGTTAGAATAATAAATAGCATGCGTACTTGATGTAATCTACGTGGAATTTGTTGATACTATAGTTGCAAAGATGCATGCATGGATTCCACACATATTGATGTCCACCATCATACTTGACAGTGGCAAACCTGACTAGTCCTTCTTCATAAAGGTATATCAAAAGTGGATCGTAATTTGTCACAGCGACATACAGCCGCAAATCACATTTATGCCCATCAACTAAAAGCGGGTTGTTTATGTACTGAGCAACAATAACTGATTCGTCGATGATAATTTTTTCTGGCTGAAATAATAAAAAGAGTAATTAGTCATTGTGAACTAAATGACTGGATGGGATGATATCGTGACCTCAGTATGCTGGTCATTTGTGAAATACATTTGTGATATGAACATGCTCTCGGTAGTATAAAACCACAAAACCAAACTGAAAATAAAGCATTCTCTTCAGGATCCGAACTGATAATTCCAATCAGTTTTGGTGATGAAGAGACAACAGGACTAATCGGACATGTTCTTTTCAATAAAAATATTCCACAGATCGTATTTCTGCTGAGTATAACTTGACGTTGGTCCGATTCTACAATATTCGTTTCTACAGAATATTCATGAATGTGAGAACCAATTCTAGAGTGACCTGTTATTTAGAATACAAATTATGAACAAATACTCCAGTTCTACAGAGTAAACGTACTTCAGGATCGATTCCATAGAGATC
Organism: Diprion similis; assembly: GCF_021155765.1. NCBI lineage: Eukaryota > Metazoa > Arthropoda > Insecta > Hymenoptera > Diprionidae > Diprion > Diprion similis. The sequence goes on along the minus strand of NC_060111.1, from coordinate 9,630,210 downwards.
ATTTGTGGGAATGATTTTATACAGAGCTTTCCACGTAAGGTCAAAGAAGTTTTTGAATACGAATTTTCGATTTGCTTGAATTTTTCAATTTCAATCTGCCCACCAGAATGAGCTTTTTTGATTTTTTTTAAATTATTATTTAGAGGACCCGACAGAATCATTATGGGAATTGGCTCTCGGTCGAATTGGCTGAAATTTTAGTATAGTGTAGTATACCCTTCCAATCAAAAGTTCTCACGGACACAAGTGTCAAAAATCACCAGTTTCCGAGTTACAGTCCTGGGAAGAGGGGCGCGCGGATTTATTAGTATTTCTGAACAACGCGATTTTGATGAATTACAAAGCTTCAAGGGTTCTTGAAATGAAATACATGACCGAAAAACTGCATAACCAATTCGCAGAGACTCCGCAAACGCGTGAAAAACAGGACAAAATCGATTATTGCAAGAGACGGAGGGTCTCGTTCTTCACGCGAAATCTGACGTTGCACCTCCGTCCAGTAAACCAGCGAGTTCATGGATAGAATGAATCGTAGCTTTCTGCCTATCTTTGAGAATTGACCATGGAGTTTTTTGAGTGACTCGTTTGATTCAAGGTCCCCTTGAAGCTTTGTAATTCGTGAAAATGGCGTAATTTAGAGATGCCGAAAAAACCGTGCGCCCTTCCGAAGTCTATATCTCAGAAGCTACTGATTTTTGACATGTGTGCCCGTGAGAACTTTCGAACGGGAAAGTATGTAATACATAATACTAAAATTTCACCCAATTCGACCGAGATCCAATTCCCATAAGGCTTCGGTGGCGAGATCCCTTGTACTTCGGTTTACAACAAATTTCCTTTTCCAACTTTTCAAATCGATATAACATGAGAACAAAACTAGATATTGACAAAATTCAAAACACGTTTTTGTCGTCTCGAACGGTATATTCACTCAAGAAATTGCCAGATTGTATCTGCTTAAAACCACCAAATACTTGAATTTTAAACAAGCAAATTTGTTTCTTGACGTGATAATCGTGTTTTATTTTCTTGCAAAAAATATCCTGAAAAGTGTTAGTTTTGTAAAGAATTTTAGGCCAAATATCTACTGATGGGCCAATCACTCGTTGGATTTATGTTATTTATTTAAATTTAAATTTTAACATTTCAAATTGAATTTAATCTATGTTATATTCTGATTTAATGAAATGTAAATTTGAATAAGTAATATGTATATAACGAGTGTTTGGCTCATAATGATACTCCGTTTAAAATTCGTGAATAAACCAAACAGGAAATTTTTTGCAAAAAAATAATACGGTACTGATATGTATAGCTGGTTAGTTGCACGTCTTTCCCCATTATTTTGATCACTTATTACCCGATACTTGATACATTGCAGCTCGGTAATAGTATTTAGTGAAAAATTACAAACTACCATTTTTAAGATATTTGCTATCCTGCAGACGTTAAAAAATATTTTGTGGTGTACATAGTGGTTTTTGCAGGGGTTTCAGACTCATTTTAGCTGATAAATCTTTTAAGGACTTCTCCAAAGCCATCATAATGCTCCTTGAAGAAATCAAATTGATACACCATAAAATATTTTTTTGCGGCGCTTTGTGGCGTCTGTTTGCGTTCCGCAGTGTCACTTCATATGTATGATTTAAGAATGCAAGTAAAAAGATCTTATACTGCAGTTTTAATGTCGTGGTCTTGGATGCGCAGTCGAACTGCGCATTCAAGAATGCAATCAAAGTCCTGAAAGGCAAGGTTACTTCAACAGGCTGCATCATCTTAGACAACACAATGTTTTCTGTAAGAGCATTATGTAGATATCGAGATATCGATATATCCCACTCGAGTCAAAGTCCATCGAAGTCTAACCGACGCGCGCAACTTCATGTTTACCCCAACCAGAACACCACACCTGGACCTCGAATTAAACTTTGTTACAAAATTCTTGATTCTTGGTGAACTTTTTCATACTTATGCCGAAAAAAATAATCTATGGGGCACGCTCGTAAACTGTTTATCGACTCAACCGATGATTTCAGCACGCTTTGACTCACCTCCAGCCTATGGTTCGCGCGTGCTGAAAACATCGGTTTCGCCGATAAACACTTGGTTTACGTACTATCCCCATAAACTACTATTCATGTGCGCACAATAACAAGAATATTAAAAATTATAGTTTGAAATTTTTTACTAAAGAAAATTACCAAAGAAAAGCAGCTGCAATGCAGCCTCGTTTCAAGAAAGCGAAATTAGTTGTGGTACACTGACATTTCATTGTATTATGCAACTAATAAAAAATAAATAAATTCATAGCTAAGAAATACTTTGATACCTAAAAGTCAGTAGACGCCGTTGTTTCCCAATAAACCACTAATTCTAAGCAAATATAATGACTTTAAGATATTATATACATGCAATATAATGTGACTAGGTGATCTTCATGTAAGATTTAGGATTAAAACTTACTTACTAATGGCTAAATATTCAGTAAACTGATATAATGTACATTGCTTTTTGATATGTTTGACTTTTTTTAAATATAGATCTACATTCCCACCATTTCTTTCTCGCACTAACTACACGTACTCGAGCAAAGATTCTCAGCGCCAGCGCGCACCGATGCTTATAAATAAATCATTCTAACACAGTTCCCATCGGAGTTCCATTGTGTAAGTTTACAGTTTTGAAAAGAATTGACCAAGAAATATTCTCGAATTTTTTGAAAATTTTGAATCTTGTAATAATATTGTGATTCAATGGCTACAAAATGGTATTTGAATGAAGCCTCTAAGATGAATACAACCAAAGATATGACCGTTTGAACGGAGGTGTATTTTCGATATCGCCATTTTTTCCTGAAGTTCGCTCCCGTGTAATTTGGAAAATAAAAATAATTTTTTTTTTTTAACGTCGGAAACATCGAGGTCAAAAGTTGTCCCGCTTGACGTGGAAAGACCGATATCTATATAGTTAAAAATATATTATAAAAACATTTTATATACATGATATGATTTTATATATAAAATTAGTTTGCAGAAATGCAATTAGTAGAATGATATTTTTGTAGAAAAGAATCTGTAGAACATCCATTTTGTTGAACTGCATGTGTCGGATCGAACCCCTCTGAGTATTCCATCCAGTACTCGGATTGTCACTTGGTTGCAGCTTACAATATTTTAGATTGATCAACTGACGTATGTATTCATTTGTAGAATTATTGTCGGATTGTGTTACTTTAACCAAATTTGTTTGTTTGGAACAAAGCCAAACAGCATTTAAATACTACTGACACTCGCAAGAAAGGTTTCAGACCTCCGGATCACGGATATTTCCGAAACTTCTAGTGGTGTTTGTTTTCCCAAAAATATGGAGCTTCTGATGTGTTATTTCATTCATCTGACCGCTCTCCACCCCGATCAAAATCGAATCTACATATTAGTAGCAGCTGAAGGAGTGGGATACCCTAATGAACGAAATCAGTTGTGTATTGTTGTCTAAAATATTAATTTTCATTCTCTCTCATGACGCTGCGATGGCAGGTTTTCATAGATCCTAGTGTAAAGGGATGCATTATTATTCCATAGATAGTATTGAATTACGTGATTAGATAGTAAAGTATAAACTGCGAATGTCCGGCAACCTGATGAACTGAAAATCCAGGGAAGGAAGGTCCAATGGATGGAATTACACATCTGAAGCTCTATATTCTGGGCCAAAGAAACATCTCTGGAAATTTTAGTGGAATCTGTGGTCCAGAGGTCTGATACTCTCCTTGTCAATGAATCACATGAACTTAGGTATCAGTAGTTTTATCTAATTTCAGCTTGAAATTACTCTATTTAAATGCTTTGCAAACAGTAAAATATTAAAGGCTATTGTTACGCATGAATAGCAACAACATGAATTCTTCATACTTGAATGACAGCTTAGCTTTTGGTATTAACAATCGTAATAACAAAAGTTGAGGGAGTACAGGGAATGTATACTCTGTAGTTGCTGCATCGGCAGACTACCTCACACATGAATTAGTATGTAAAAATTTTCTAATTATTACATTAGCTACTTCCAACTGAAATTAACAAATGCATACTATGAACAGTTGGTCAGATAAAATCATACCTAAAAATCAATGCTCACACTGTTAACAATGTAAATACCGCGGCCACGAGAACTTGCTTTCGGCTTCACAATCCAAGGGCCGCGATATCTGAAGTGTGCGGTCAATAACTCCCTCGATTCGCTCGGCAACAGAAAGGTTTGTGGGATGAAATCTAAGTTCTTTGCACCTTTGCTCCTCTGCATTGCCTCAATATTTTTATAAAGACGGTCCTTGCGCGTGATTTCGTAAGATCTGGAAAATGATAATCTATGTAATAATTTGTGTCATTTAAATCTCGTCATTTCATCAGTTAAATATTTTTTTATTAAAATGTATGAACGATTACAATAATACAAAACTATATCTATCACGCCTAAAGACTTATCTGAGAAACCCGACGCCTGAGCTATGCCTCTGCAGTGACAGCAATATTTATTAATATTAAATATTCATTTATTTTACCTTGGAAAGTGATTGACTTTCTGGTGCGGTGTCAGATTACGCAGAACATCTGGCTTTGGATGATTGCCCATCCATAAAATGTTGAAATTTTGTTCATTCATAGAAACCTGCAACAAATATAGGAAATCAAATTTCAGCAAAAATCAACTTCAAATTCAAATACTAAGGAATTTGTAGATGCCTGTGTAATGACAGGAGGGTCGATTACTTCCGAGTGACAAGGAATAGAGTGCGACTGGGTTCAACTTCACTTTTGCGTTTAAGAACAATCGGGATGAGAATTTTTGAATAAGGTGTTAAAAGTGAACATGGGTTTCGTAGGTGAAATACCACTTGGTTATTTATTGATTATAAATGTAGGCATGTGTAGTGACGAATAATTAGGGAGTCGCAAAGAGAAGTGCATAAATCGAGAGGTAAAGACGACGTGTACAGTTTGGAAAATACATGGGAAGTGTCTTGGGGTAAATAAAATAGAAACGTGATGGAGTGCAGAAGGCAGAGTGTGATAACAATACAATCGCTCAGTTCAAAAAGATGAAATTTCACTAAGCGAGCTTCGTTATTGATAATGGCACTACATGAATAAACAGATCACGAAACGATAAAACAAGCTCCCATTGGCAAGGCAATGGTCATTAAATAGACACACGATAGCAATTTAGAAGTAAAAAAAAATCCCATTTTTTTATTGAAACATCGAGGAAATTTGAACTCTGAGGATTACGATTACAACTTATGAGATTCAAAATAAAACATTCATATAATAATACTAAAATTTGTCTACCGCAGCAACAAAGAAATATCGTGCAGAATTATCATGAATTTGTAGATCAGTGTGTTTACGCAGAAATATTTTTTCAAAACTCAAATGCAAAAATGGACGATTTTGGCCGCATACTGAAAATGAAAAAAACACGCTATTTCTCAATGACCGATGTGCGCTTTGAAAATTGGCGAACTACTTCTCCACTTGAGAACAAAAACTATTTTTGTCTACTCATTGAGCCAGTAGCCTTCATACCGTGGTGCGCTCTACAACCCGTCTCGTAAATTTGTCTACCGAATAGCGGAAACTTCATTGTGTTCACGTTGTCAATTCCCTCAATTGAGGTTATGTTTTCGCGTCCTCGTACCTCTTCTTCTAAGTATCTAAGAATTAAGATTGTTTTAACATTCAGGTTTTGAAAGAATTTTTTTTCGTATTCGAATCAACCTTCTTGTCTTAATCGCGGGGCTCCGCTCCCGAACTCCCTGGCGTGAGCTTCGCCCCCTGCACCCCTACCGGAGCTCCGCGCCCTTCTCCCCTCGCGGCCCCGTCGCGGAATAATCCTGTAACTTGTTTCTTTTTACCATAACCGTCAAGTAATTGAGAAATCATGTTCTTTGCACATTTTCAGCATGTGACCAATTGTTTAATTATACAGTTTTATTGGCGGCCAATCGCCGAATTTTATATTTTCATAGGAAAAAATATTATGTGCAACTCGTGGACAAGACGATTCAGAGTTTGTGTGATATCACATTAGTCAAAATCGTGTCTTTTGCCCACTAGTTGCACGATATACTATTTCCAACGTTTCCACCCTCTTGTATCGACCCTCTCGACCCTCAACGTGGGTCATCCTCAGGGAAACATTCATTCTATCAAACAAAAGAATACAAAAATTTGTTCAATCACAAGTTTAAGTTGTTAATCAAACAAGTACATTCAACAAACAAAGCTTGTATTTCATGTTTAGTTAACAAGATTTACGATCTCGTACATATTCATGATAATTCTGCACAATTAGTAATGGAGGTCAAGAATATCTGCTAACAAAACAAGTGAATGAATTTTCTTATGATGAATGATTTATCGCTTAAAAGTATTGACCGTAAAAAAAAGTTTGCAAGTACTGGAAGTATTATAAAATTATTAGAGGAATGTCAATAACTTGACCCCCCCCCCTGCCCCTCCAGATTGCGCACTGGATCATTTTTGACCCAGATGCCCATCCCCCTTCTGGAAGTGTAACCCCAGTCCCAACCTAGACTCTAGACAAATAGAGGCAGACGCGCATCTCGGTGCGATTGAAGCATCGTCTTAACAATTTCAAGGTTTTCCATTCTTGATGGTCCATGTAAGTATTCATAAGACTTAAGTATAAATTTGATTCTCTTTTGTCAATTATTTAATGGATTCTGCATGTAGAATGGTACACATTTTTACTCTCGCAACTTGAAAAGTAGAGTAGATGTACCATTTCGGTCCCCTTAGCGCTGTATTTTACCATCCATTCATCCATTTGATACACCCTTGGGTGTATAACCAGGGTCCTTTCCCCCAAAATACGGTGGTTGGCACACACTGCGCGGAACCGCTCAAGTACGTGACGAAAACCAAATGGCCTGAAAGTGTCCAAAACCGTGGCACCAAGTGTTTTGGCGCACACAATTTTTGTATTTCTAGCTAATAGACAATTTTTCAAAACAAATAACCAATCGGTGGCCTTTTCGCGTATATAAGGGCGGCCTCCAATGCAATTAGGGCAGACAAAAGCGACGCTGAAACGCTACATGACGCCTCGTCGCGTCGCGGGATCACTTAAGTACGGCTTTAGCTCTGTTTTGTTTGAGTCTTCTTCACCACACCCTTTCATACCACGGTCCATAGTGTTTGTGCCCAGGCCTACCGCGTATTAGCAGTACGAATAAACCATTGTTTCTATTTAACTAACTTCGTCACTATGTATTTGATTATTCCTCCACTCACGTGCTCTATTTACAATTTGACCCTCACAACCGTCGGAAGTACTGTAGTGGCTTCGGGTAGCCATCGAATCGTTCAGGGGATACTCAGGTAACACGTGCGATAGTATTACTGTAAGTGGCATTGAGTAGCTATCAGATCAATCGGGGGATATCCTTAAGGTAACAATTTGTCGGAGTATTGTAACGATATCGGGTTTCGCATCAGGACTACTCGAGGAAGTCCACCGATCGTTCGATGGTCGGGCCCGTTGATGTCGGAGCAACCGCAGAGGTCTGTTTACCGAACAAGCAGGCCGGCGCCGGTCTGGGGCACACCTCCAACCAATTTTATTATTTACTACAAGATCAGCAATGCTCGTCATTTGGTTTCGTGATGCAGAAGTTGACCGTCACGATCCTGATACTTCATGTTCGTTACTGACTTCTCCTTTTGCAATTAGATGCTGATTGACATGCCAACAAATTTTTGTGTTCGAGGCCTCTGTTGTCCACAGTCTTCAGTCACGTCAATTTTTTCGTCAACCCTGGCTTCTCGTTCACTAATTTCAAAAATAAGTTTCACGCGGCACTGTTTGCAGTTCAAACGCTTATTGTAACTGACGGAAACTCTGAAAGGATATAGGTCGAGTTTTGAAAGCATTTTCAAACTTTCAATTAATCTTTTCGAGCCTTCATAAATTCTGCACTACTCTAGATGTATCGAAAATTGATATATCTTAAAATTTAACAAAGTAAACATATGATTAAAAAAATGTTTAACGTTTCGATGGGATCGGAAAAAACCGCCGTATTTACGGCCTATTATGGTAGATGAAGGCAGGCTAGAGCAGACGACTACATATCCTTTCTACGACAATTTTTGTCCATGAGCATTAGAAAGACTAATTTTTCGGCCACTTTTAAGCCGTTAAAAATATCAACATCAGCTATAAGTTCACCTGAATAGGCTTGAGGCTTGATTATACGGTGTGCGTGACCACACAGCTTACAATTTTCGCCGAAAGAATGCGCATCGCATCTCTTCCAATTCCAATGGCGGCCTGTGCTCTACTAAATTTTTGATGCACCTGGTACTCGGTGATATCATGATTACAACGTTAAGCATTTTGCAGATTGAGCGAAGGTGTAGCCAGGAGAAAGTGTAACGATAATTTAATACTTTTTCTACCATAAATTTTAATATATATTTATTATATATAAACTGCCTGCGTAACTAATATTTGTTGGATTAGGATAACCTATACATAATCTAGGCTGATTAAGTTGAGTTATTGTAAATAAACGACTCCTGTCATATTTATTTCGCTAGCGTTAATAATATACTATGATGAAATTTTTAAATACACCTAGCTTTTACAGATTTTTCTGTGGCATGGTTATAACTGATGCTATCTATACCTAGCTGTACTTTAATTTATATTACGGAATCGTGTAATACATCGTGCATTATATTAATTAACGGGTAATAGTTTGAAAAATATCTATAAATGTTGAGGATCCGCTTCAAATTCGGAGCAGAATAGAAATTAGAAAAAGTAAGAAATTAAAATTTCAATTTTTGCTACTGTTAGACCATTTAAATTTTTGTTAAAATTATACGTTTCCTCTAGTGAATTTCAAGATCTGCCGATTTCCGGTACATCTATAATGGTGAAAAATTAATGAAAGTTCAAAAAAGCCAATTGAAACTTTGACAATGCTTTCAAAACTCGTCGTTTCGGTCGAAATACTTAAGACCCGTCAAATCCCATGTGTTTCATTGTGATCTTCAATCTCGTTTTTGGCTAATGTCAAAACGATATCAGGCTCCCAAGATATTCGAGAAAAACCGGAAAACGCGGTTTTCGGGATCAAGATTAAAAGGAGTGAGTTAGAGACTTACCATTCGAGCAATCTTACTTTTTTTTATGGCAACTGAGATGGCCTTAGGGCCGGGCCAATTTCTAGATTAGCCTGATATTTCATATGAAGAATTCGGATACCTGGATTCAAAAATGTGATTTTCGCTGAACATATTCTTAAAGTTTGCAGAGTGTAACATTTAAATCTTATTCTCAGTACAAATGAGACACATTGTCAAGTGAATCTTTGTTCTTGTTTGAATGTCAATAAGTTTGTCAAATAATCAAACATCTGAGGATGTATACAATGAGCACATGGAACAAAAACTTAACATTGTTTTCCCTACTTCATTAGAAGCGCCATGACCTTCCTATATTAGGTGCCATAAAATAAAAATTTCTTGACATTTCCTTGAACTCTTCAGCAGATGCAATTACCGTAGAATTCCTTAAAGGTGGTGCTGAATTTTATACAACAACCAAAGTTAATTATTTGTGAAGAGTTTTTCTTATGAAGAAGCTTCATTTTGCCAATTTTTTATAAGTTTTTTGATTGATATGCACTAAAAATTCGAAGTATTGGCACAAAATATTGTATAAATATTTTCTTTGATTATACGGGAAATGCTTTTTTCCTAAAAGCAACACAACCTAATGTAGAAATAAAAATAGCAGTCAACTTGAAATTCCGGGAACCTTCCGACAATTGCAGAGTCGTTAAATCTTAAGAAAATTGACAATTTTTTTCTATAATACCTTATTAATTATATCTTATTTTCGTCTTAAATGAGTTTCGAAAGGCCGGTTGTTTTACCTGCGTGTTTTATAATATTACAAATATGAAGAATTGAGTTGATGAACAGATAACCAGTGCACACCCAGAAAAACAGTTTATTATTTCCAATGACGAACAGCCATGTGAAACGTGGTTATTTCATTGGATTAAAATATTCTTAAGCATGAATAAATATTTATTTCTCACAACTAAAGGTATTTACTTTTCTGAAGTAATAAAATCTACTTAAAATTCGTTTATTGCATTCAATTAAATTTAAAAAAAGAAATATTTTTTAAAACAAATATTGATTTACGTTGGATTCAAAAATGCAGAAAATAAATAATTTGAATATACACGTTTGAAAACTCATGTTACTTGTTATGAGATTCGCGTGAATTTCGAAAATAATTGAAATAAATAATTACATTCATTATTTTACAGCTTTTAGATATTTACTTATTTATTTATTTATTTGAAGATTAACGGGATATACCCTTGTGCATAAAAAAAACTATATAGTACCATATCAGATAAACATTAGATGGCACGGTGGTATAGTGTAACTTACAAGAAACAACTATTCATACTTGAATAAAGCTCTGGAAAGGTTACTAATAATGTAAAAATGAGTATTTTATGAATCAAAGTAACCTACACTCTCATTTCCTAATGCCAATAGACAGATAGTAGAACAATAAGCTAATATTGGATAAACAAATGAATAGTATAATGTTCTAAAGGTTTGTAGATTACTAAAACCATTAGAAAAGTGCTTAATAAAGTTAATATGTTTTGTAGCATTTGAGACGGTATATTCCGAGGTATATTCAACGTGTTGATTGAAATTTAGGTTACAATCAAAGTAGACACCGAGACCGTTTGCTTCAGAAACTTGTTTAAGGAAAGAATTACCCAATTTATATTAACTATATTCAGATTGTAGAACCCGACTACCAAAAATACTACAAAAACATTTATTTATGTTGCATATTCGCCATTTTCGATAAACCCACTATGAATAGTATCTAAATATTTGCGTAATTAATGTCCTTAATAAAAATAGTAAAAAACAGTGGACCAAGGTGTGTACCTTGACCAATTCTAGACGTAACATGAATAGGTTTTGATACGGATTGCTTGATTTCAACAAATTGAGTAGTAGCTAGGAGTTATGCCTGTGTATATAGAGTCAACGTCAATGGTCATTTAAATAATCTAAATATAAACACACAAGTTTGAGATAGTGGACCGGCTTGACAAAATTTCATATTGCTCTGGAATAATATATTCGCGTAAATAAGATGTGAGAGATTCGCAATCCAGGCAGTCATATATACTATTATATATAATAAACCTACTGATAAGGCGGTAATTATTTTCGGCAGTGACGTCTCTTTTAAAAAGTGGTGTGATAAAATAATACTTCTAAGAATTTGGAAAAATACCAACTGATAACGATAAATCGAATAAATTTTTTAAAAGGAGTACAAAAAATGATGAGCATCGCTTAATAAGCGTAATAAAACAGCGCTTCTAAGAATGTGGAAAAATACCAACTGATAACGATAAATCGAATAAATTTTTGAAAAGGAGTACAAAAAAAGATGAGCATCGCTTGATAAGCAGCGGATGTATGTTGGTAGCACCCGGTGATATAATAGTTAAAATACTGCTGACATATTAACACCTATGAATTTTTCACAAAATCTCTCAATATTTTCATGTTATAGCTTTTTATTATCTAGTCCAGTTAGTAACGATGTGATATAATAGTTAAAATACTGCTGACATATTAACACCTATGAATTTTTCACAAAATCTCTCAATATTTTCATGTTATAGCTTTTTATTATCTAGTCCAGTTAGTAACTGAATCAATCTACATGCGATAACGTAATTTGTGTGATAGTATGATTTGTTAAAGGGGTGTATTCTGAGCATAATCCCGGATTTGCGGCGTTCCCCGAGTGTCGGTGGTGCCACCTACCGCAAGTAACGCGTGTAATTCGATATCTCGAGAACGGTTTATTTTACACAAAGAACTATTCACACCTTTCCTCTTACAAATTAAATTTCTTAACTTTTTTATTGGAAACTCATTTATCTAGCATCAATATTTTCCGACTTATTTCGTTTGCAATGCACAAACTTCCGTCTTTTCGTCTTTTTTTTCGCCTTTAACGGATTTATTCGGGTTTTGGTATTTTTGATTGCATTCAACTTAATAATAATCTAATTAAGCGTCAGAATAGAACCGAAATTAATAATTAAAATTGCAATACTAATAAGTAGTTTGCGTGTCAAAAAGTATGCGTGATAAGTAATAAATAATTGCTACAATCGGGCTGAAGTTTTCAATTTTATTTTTAATCGGAACTATTCCCTTTAATATTACATTCAACCCACTCGAATACAATATTATTTGCAATAAAAAAAGAATTATTCGTAGTGTTAACTCAATTACTTGTCATTGTAAGATTGTTGTAGAACGATAAATTGAAAGTGAAACCATAGTTTGAAGCGTTTAGTTGGTTCGATCGAAGGTTGATGATACTTTTCGCTAAAAAACCGGTGTTTATAATACTATGAGATGATGAATAAGAAACATTTCTTGTGTTTAATCAGAATTAAATAGCCTGTTGTTCTACCAGAGTTTATATAATTTTTCTAGGTTTCACAGCAATTTTGAAAGAAACAATGGCATAGAAGCCTCAGCGACTTGACAAATGGGTGGTAATGATCATGATAAGTCTCTTTTGTCGAGGAACTACTTCATGCCTACCCATTTGATTTATAAACGGCTTTAATACACCGTTAAGCGTGGAGTGACCTAAATTACGCCAATGTCTTATAGGTGCTGTATAATACTTACAAATAAGGAAAGGCATCGATGTCACCGATTGAAAATATTTGACGCGCGTCGCTTCATCCCGAATAGAATATGTATGTATGTATGTATTTATATATTCATGTATTTACGTATTTATGTATGGATATATGTATGCATGTATTCGCGACCATACACCGGAAAGTAAATAGTTGCGTGACGCAACGCGGAAATAAATGACAGAAGTGGTCGTCAGGTTGGCGTGGCCATGGGCCGGATTCAGTGGCTTAAGACTTGATACTTGGTACTCGAGACCTGGGATTCGAGATCACTTAAGCTCTTTAGTCACGGATCTGAAACATCGACTATGACCCTCGACCCCTCCCTTTTCCCTTCCGCCGCACTCGACTTCTCTTTTCATCGCCAGGTCATTAGTGGCGTTGTGCACGCTGTGGCCTTAAAACCTCGCATAACAATATATCCACCGATGTATAAAAGGATTTATTACTACGTTAACAATGGTCGGTGAGCGTAAAGTAAAACTAAAAAATTTGAAAATAAAAGAAACTTGCACACACACTCACACCTATGTACATCATATTAAAACACACACACGGGCATAACGGTACAAGTACGATAGCCGTTTTCACGTGGAATGACCTCGAATATCAAAATAAACAGGTACATGTAGACTTTATTGACCGTGAAATGCAACAATAGCGGAGTCATTGCATGACGCACAATTAGTTTATTCTCATCTTATCAATAGTCAATATCAACGCGAAGTGCGAACGCGGGGACAGAGTATGAAATCACGTACGAGAAAATTTTTATTCTAATCTAAATCTATTTCTCAGTTCATTTTCAATTCATAGTTTATTCCTTCTTAAAAGCAATTTTTTCTAAATTATTCTTAAAGTGAACTATTGCATTCGAATTCTTGTGATATCATACGGAAAATTTTATCACTTTGTAAATCATTTAATTTTTTCATGATTCGGTTTGTTCATGTGGACGGAAATTAACTTCTCAACAACCGATAGTTTAGCGAAAAAAAGCAGACTACCAATCAACTCGAAATTTTTGCTCACCGAATTAAGTCGCGAGAAAATTGTTACATCTTTGTAACAGATAATCAGTGGACTCCGCACGTGATAAATCAGGCTTTAGTAGTTTTCTTCATTTCCGTAAAGAATAAGTGTTTCGTATACGAGTTAGATATGTATACGTGTGTGCGCAGAACCAGCGTAAACGGCGAATGGGCAGTTGACCCGTAGTCGTGACGATGCACAAATTGCTGTCACAAGTTAGAAATTCGCAAATCAACGAAGATCCGTGTTCGACAAACAGCCAAGAATTTATATATCAACGAACAACTAAAGAAAAAGATAAGCTACGAGCTTAAAGTTACAAAACCTGAGATTATAATTGTCGACAATAAATATTTTGTATAAATGCATATTTTCTCGTAAAACAATCAAACCACATTTAAATCAAATTCAAACCCTTTCCTTCATTTTGTTCAGCACAAAGTCATTGCAAAAGAAGTTGGTATTCTGATCGATTTAAGTTCAATTTATAATTATTAATTTCTACGTGTAACCATTGACATCATTGAATTGGGTGTCACTTCGCAACGAGCAGGGAAAATTAGTCTATTATACAGGTCAATCAAATCTGTCATTTCAGAGCGAATAATGGTATGCAAGAGTGTGTATGTTACATTTCAATAAAACTAATTCAAATTGATCATTGCCTCAAAATTACTCAAAACAATCTATGTACAGTATTTAGCTACAAATACATTGAATCATTACATATAAGCTATATAAGTGATATGATCTCCAAACCACTCGAATGCTTAATTCATCACATTTTCCATGCTGGTAATTGTCGGGGAATAAGGTTTTCCCTGCGCGGCCGCACTGGGTCGATTTCGTCCGAAACGAAATTCCCATCAGAATTGTTTTAGCGTTTGCGCTCAGTTTAGCAATGTATTGTGAAAAATATTCACATTCTACAAAGATTCAAAAGTATTCATGAATTATTTTGAATTTTTTGAAGCGATTCAACATGTTGAAAACTGTACGCGATCGCGCAGGGTTTTCGTACGAGAAGTCAGACTCGATATTGAAAAATTCATTAAAGCATTAGCAATAAAAATTTAAGCAAGGTGTTATTTACAAATTGATATTTCCATGTAGACAAATGTGAAAGCAAAAGTTGTTTCCCAACACATGCAGAAAGTAGCTTCCATTTGTTTTAAAAAATTTCAAACTGAAAGAAGTTGATTTTTCAATATGTTGTTCTGTTGTGAATTCATTTCTCAAAGATTGTTCAAACATTTCGCAATGTAGTAGTTGTTGGCCCTACTATGCCACTTTGATATCTCGTACTGCTGATTTAGCGATAGCCGCACAGGAGGGATAATAAAAGTATAGTGCCGGAAAAGCAACAGAGTGACAAATGTTCGGAATATATTTTTCTCATGGCGTGCATGGCAAGTTCCATTTTCAAAACATGTGGAGCGTGCGTAGAGTGCCTCGGTTCCATACAGGGATGTGAGACAATGTTGGCGTGTGCACAGAGGAAAAGTAATTCTCGAACCAACAAAGTAGATTTTGTTGGAGTCCATTCATTTCAATCTAGTATCTCTTATTTTTCCCAATACGATGACTTCAATTCAAGAATTTCGATTTAGAGAATTTGTGAAAATGATTTAGTCAAGCGACTTCCTTGATTCGACAAAAATCTTTTTTGTTGCAATCGAGTGAAGTATTGACTCGACTGAACTTTTTGATGCGTTTCCGAAATTGAGTCGACTAAATATCAATTCATTTGAAGTGTATTTATTGTTCCTCTGAGTGACATGTTTGTTGACAAAAATAATTAGGTACTTTAAATCAAATAAGTGCATGAATCTGGCCAACAAAGAATTTACATCGATTGAATGCCATACTTTGTTGATCTAACCGAAGCTTGTTTGGCGTAACTGGTTGAATCAGTTGCTCAAACAAACACCACATGCTTTGAAACAAGTAGAGAATATATTTATCGTAAACATCAGTATACTAGTATTATAAACGGCCACTAGGCAGAGAACTTTCTCGCTACGAAAGTAGCTTCAGAGTTAGTTCTAAAACCGGGTAGTCGGTCAGGAATTCAGATACGTATAACGTTAGATGAATTTGTAATCAGACCTATTACAAGCGACGTAAGCATATTACCAAGTTTCGACTCATTGAAGTTGATATTGACTATAAATAAATAAAAACTACCGATACATGCTCAATTTATATACTTCTATACATACAAAAATGGGTTTTCGGGTTTTACCCATTGAATATCGGGTACATAGCGCAAAATTTAGAGGTAACAGAATTATGAATGATGTGATTCAAAGAATACTTTTTGCGAGCTTGAATAACTCTAATGTTCAATCAATGTAAAAGATTTTTGTAACAACAAATTGTATTACTTGTTTCAACCATTGGACTCTTGACTCAACAAAAAATGCATTAAAACAAACTCAGTATGTTTCGATGCGAAAATTTTAGATTTTTGAAACAAAACGAGCGCAGTGCATTCAATCAAATTTTTAGTCATTACAATCACATATTTTCTTGACACAGAATTCACATTATTGCAAGGAACTCACGCCGTGTTATCTTGAATAAATTGATAGTCAACAAGATCATTCAAAGGCTTGATTCAGTTCTAGATTACTCAGCAAGACAAAGTGAGTCAAACTCAATGTGACGATTTTGAAAATGAGGTACTTTTTAGATGCGAGTTAAGTCATTTGATTATAGACTAAGAGCCCTTCATCTTTGCCCAATCCACAAAATTTGTCAAAATTGATTTGCTAGCACTCGGAAGACTACCGGTTCCATTGAAAAAACGCAACATTAACACAAATTTCTGTCAATCGATGTTACTGTAAAAATGAAATAAATTTCAATGATGTCCGCTTAGGATACTACTGTGGATCGCAACTTCTATATACAGAGTATCACATTGGAAATGTTACGATTAGAAATGAATATGATAAAAGAACCATTTATCGAGTAATATTTTGAAGAAACGTGTCATAAATTGGAGGATATAAAGTTGCAAATGATTCTCCATCTTGATGTTAGTGAAGATGACTCCTATTCATCGCTCTACTAGACTAACCTTTATCCCTATATATGCATATAAAAGTTCGAGCATGTTTTTAATTTGAAAAATTCTCAGCAAGAATAAAAAATATAGAAGAAACCGTACATTCAGAATAGACCCGCCCTAATGGTAAACACTCCTGAAGTTGAAATACATATAGCGCAAAAATGAGGCATAGTGGGACTTCGGCTAACGCAATCTCGACTATCGCAATTGCATCGACCTCAACTATGGTGACCAGCTATCGCCTCCCTAACCTTCACTACTGCGCTTGCTTTGGCAGGTCTTGACTCAGAATTGAATTGAGATCGAGGATATGTAATAATCTCAACTGTTTAATTAATTGCGTACAGATGTAAATTTCGTTGTATAATTTGAATGAATTCGAAAAAAGTTCATTATTTTTTCAGTGTTGCATACACATGTCTGCTAACCTATTCAAGTCACCATTACTTTTTCAGCCCAGCTCTCTTCATCTCTCTCGGTATTCCTGCACACAACACATACGCACCGAAGAAGTGAAGGAATGGGGGAGCCCTTTACGGGTTGCTATAGCCGAGGTAATCCAGTCCTGAGCGATTGCGATAACCAAGGTTTCTACAGTAATTGCTCTGTTTCCAGTTTTAAATTTCCGTCTTTAGTTGCGGATGTTCAAAGAAACTGAATGTAATTGTATTGATTGAGCTGAATAAAAAATACAAATACGATTCATTGTGAGATGCTATTAAAGTATTGAGGTTTGACGAAGTACAAAAAAAAAATATACAGACTGCCGTACCGTCATAATACTAATCGAATAGCTGATGTTTGTGATTTCAGACAGTACCACTTTCGCTCGTCTACCTTACCTTTGGAAAAGAAACTTGCTCCGGGTAAAGTGGTCTAAAAATCCTATGTTCGCTGGCTTGGGGAATGCGCATGCGCAACAATCACCGGCATAAAATTAACTATTTGCGCCAATTTCAAATGCATGAAATGCCGTGTTTTCAAGAGGGTCCGATGAAAAATACCTTCAACAGCAGATTTTCTCCGTTTTAACAGAGAACTCCTAACTTGCACAAAATTCCTATACTTTTCGACGTTCTCTATCACGATGGCATTAAGAATTGACTTAAATTTTTTATTGAATATAGATTTTGATGAAATCTATCGATCTCATTCAGGCAGAAGTTAAAATCAGTGGTGCAACATATGAAGATGACGTTGTTTTTTTTGAGTTTTTCTGACTTTCCGGGCTTCACCGCAAAAACAATGTATTCTCCTCAAATAAACAGCCCCTCGGAAAACCATACGAGCCATAAGCGTCTATAAGCTAATACAAGTAGGTCGTGCTCAAGTGTGTAACCAATAAAGATTTTCAAAAAGAAATTACTTTTCAAAAACACATCAACTAGATTGTCAATGAACACTTATATTCTATTGATGCTGTAACATATTCCAAAAACATCTGTTTTACCCAAACAAATTCATGACATAATCTGAGCATAGCATTGATTGTGATCACAGTTCGGATTTACTAAAGCAATCTAAACTACTCAACTTCCTCAGCCAAAATTTCTCAATCCTTCAAATCGTATATTGCGTACAAAAACGAATAGCATGTTTTCGATTATAAGAGGGAGGTTTGGTGCACTTTCCAGGTGTCGGAAAAAACAGTCGCAGAGGATACATGATTTTTTTGGGCGTCATTCACAATAGCGAAATACCCTCTGTGAAGGCTTAAGATTTTGAAAAATCTATGACTGTTTTAGACGAGTGGAAATTCGATTGACAGTTTTACAAATTCTATCATTCGAGTGGATGAAGATATCATCAAACTCATACGTAATTCATTAGATATTAAGTTTTCATTGATGTAAAAAAATTGGATGCCCTAAAAAACAATCACCGGCTAAAGCATTTTGAATTTGCGGATCAATATTTCGTTTTTGACGGTTCAATAATATTTTTTTGATCACATCGAGTTGTGCTTCGTTTTCCATACATAATTTCACATTAAACAAATAACCCGCAGTTCAAAAAAATGACATTATCGGTGAAATCAACCAAAAAAATATCATGCATCCTGTAGGACGGGTATTTCCCATAGCTAGAAGTGCACCGAACCTTCCCCTTAAGAAATTGCGAAAAAATAAAATTTCTTTATTTGCCGGTAAATTTTGCACATTTGGGGTTAACAAAATCAATTGAATAAATAAGAGAATACGTCAGTAAGTACTGAAAGTTTAAGGCAGTTTAAATACCTCAGTTTGAAAGTAAATAAAGTGATTATTGTTAAGGTTATTGATAATGAATTTAGACTCAAGATTGTGAAATTCTAACAAGCTTCACAGCAGCGAAACGTAATAAAAGAAATTAGCATTTTTCGAGTTTTTATAGGCATATCCTGTCAATGTTAGTTCAAGGATATATACACCTATGGTTTTTTGATATATCGATTACGAATTTTACAGGAGAATAACTTTATTTTTGTAATTAAAACCTATATTCCATACAAAATTCGGAGGGTGACCTTTTAAAATGAAAAAAGATAAGGTGTGTTCTTGCACAGCTATCCCTAAGAACCAATCGCGTCTCGTGCCAATGAAGGCCATCTTGGATTTTTAACCAATCGCTTTCGAGATCATTTAGCGTATATTTTAAAGTGCTGAAATCTCCACAATGTATATGCACAGCATCAGATATTTCCAAGATACCTTCCATTGGGCTTACAGCCAAATATGGTCTGTGCAGAATGGGACCAAAATGCGTCCGCCGAAGAAGCATACCTTACCTTCATTCATCATGCCTTTTAGTGCCATCAAGGTAGAGAATTTTCATATATTCAAGATGTTTTTAAAAATCAACCGTACTCCGTCAAACTGAGAGGATAATTGTTTTTGAAAGTTTCCATTATCCCTCGTAAGTTCAATTTTTATTGTAGCAATTCGTCAAGAAAGTGCTGAGGAAACAAAGTTCTTCAATTTTCTCCATTACTAGAGAAGCAAGAGTACTAGAGTTCTAAGTATTTGGCGTTGATAGTTTTTGAGACCTGTATTCAAATTGCATCAATAGACATTGACAAGGAGTAAATTCAATTTACCTATCTTAACCAGCATCAGTTACATGGGGGAAGGGGGGCAAGATGGGGTACCGGGTCCTGAAGGCCATACGCGCAACCAATCGAAGCAGTTCTAGTTCGTGACGTCGCGCTGCCATGTTGCCTATCAGTCGGTGCAATGACCAGTTTGTGAATACACGTTGTTTTGTTCTGACGCTGAAAAACTTGTTTTTACCGATTTTCTTGTCATTTTGTCATCGCGAATCGCATACTTCTACTACCTGAAATCAGTGCTTCAATATTGATTGAATGTAATTCGTGTTAATCGATGATTCCACTAGCAGATAATAACTTATCTATTTTCCTTCCGTGAATTGTCTTTCGATGGTACGAGTATTTATTTCATCATGTTTGGCAAGAGGGAGCAATATAAAAGGGATAGGGGAGATAACCACCCCATCTTGCCCCTCGAAAAATACTAGTTGCTTTTTCATGGAAGCAAATGAAGATGCAAGCTGTTCGTTCCTTCAATGTTAAGCGTCACACTTGCATAGATATAACAGTATCTAGTTTTCGTTGTGACGTCATTATTGAAGTATCTATTGATCTTGTTTAAAGATGGTAAAAAATTATAAAAGAAAAACGAATAGAGGGGATTGGTCGAAACAAATTATGAAGAATTCGGTAGATGCCGTCATAGCAGGAAAAATGGTGTAGCAGCAGAAAAAATATTCTGTCCCACAAACAATCTCGGAAAGAAAAGTTAAGAAAGCCCGTCAAAACCTAACGCGAAAATGAAAAAAAAGAAACTGGCAGAAGGTAGTAAGCAGAAAAGAAAAGAAATGCGGGAACTAAAAAAGAATCAGAGAAAAAGTAAAATGAAAATTATAATAACTAAGAACACTAAAAGGCCACTAAGCCTTCTTCTCCATCAGGGAGTGACAGTGATGAAGAAGACATCACTTGTTTTTACTGTAACGGTCGATACTTAGACTCAAAGGAAGGATGGGCCGCATATTCTCTGGGTGGTGAATGGGCACACTGCAGCTATGCCGCAATACAAAGTGAAGATGATTTTTGCTTACAAAAATAGCTAAATTCTTGTACACCTCATCTTGCCCCATAGTGGTACCCCATCTTACTTCACCTAAGGGGGCAAGATGGGGATATGGTGCCTTTTGAACATATCGTTAATTTCAAAATTTTCTGTTCAATAAATGTTTTTTACGTACCTGAACTATAAAAGATTGATTATCAAAGATTAATAAATAAAAATAAAGCATCATCTCGTCTTGCCACTCCTTCCTCTACTTGCATTGTTGCATTCAGGGGTCTTTTCAACGCACCCACTCCGAGTCACGCGGTTACCACCAAGCGCCAACTCATGTAGAAGTTTTGTCTGTTTGAGAAAGTGGTCTAGAGTTCCTGATGAGTGAAAAAATCTATACTTCGTTGCAGCGCCGATGACTTGTAATTTTTTCGGTCATGGAGATTATTATAAAGAGGGAGGAGGTTCTTGATTTATTTCATCACAATTATATGATATCTGGATTCACATGACGTCTTTGCACTTCCAAAACATACTGACGTGATTTTTTAATCAGAACATAGATACGCAGAAAACTCGAAGTAATTAACTAACTGTCTTAATGATAATATCTGAAATTTATTGGTCCTTATCATCAAGTTGTTTAATTTGATTCCGTTCGAGTATTTGCCTACGAATATTATTCAGTCTGTAGATGTGTTTCGTTATTTTTTCCAGGCGTGGAAATTCATTCCTGGCGTACACCAAGTATGGAGTACTCCATAATGACCATACCGATGTCGTCGGCAGTGCTTCGTTGCTTAGCCGGAATATTAAAAATAAAAACATGTATACTACGGAGGTGGATTCTGACCGGTTTGAAGCCACCGAGCCATCTGGTACGCAAATTAAAAAGATTCTCTTCAATCAGTTAGAAATATCAGCTCTGAGTATTTCGCCACGGGGATTCTAATGAGCGTTCTGAGTAGCTCAGCAAGAGTTCTAAGAATACTTGAAAACTTAATAATAAAGTTTTCAGAGTTCTGCGTAACTTAGCAAGAATTTTTAGAGTCCAAAAACGATCCAACGGAAAATAAAAAAGTTCATAAGGATTCTGGAAAATGGTATACTTATATGTTGGAATATTACGATAACACATTAAATTTTTTATCTTTTTGTTATTATGGTAATATCCAAAAGTATTGTTTATATGGGCACCAAACTACGACACTATTTAGGTTCTACTCAGAACTCGCAAAATGAACTACTTTTTCAAAATTGAGGTCCTTGCTCAAGTTAAGGTGCTTATAAAGACCCGTTGTACACTTCGATAACGCGGAGATGTAAAACTCCTATACAACTCAAGCGATCAGAGTGAAATTTGGGCAGTTAATGCCTTATTTTGGCAAAAACTGGAGCGTCTTTTTACTTTTTCGAAATTTTGAAAAAAAATTTACAGATTCGTTACCACCCACAGAAATTCGCCAAATTTTCACAGTTGCACTGAATGGATCGAACTATCCGGTATGATGCCACTCGGCGGTGATAAAATACACATTTTGAGCCCAGTCCCATGAGATTTGATGGTGAAATGACGAAATAGCAGCTGATCTGGTTTTCGATTACGAAGAACACCGAAATCTCATTTTGGCGACATTTGTTACCGACATTACGCGCATGCCGGTAATATATGCGTGTAATGTCGGTAGGAAAGTACCGACAAATGTCACCAAAATGAGATTTCGGTGTTCTTCGTAATCGAAAACCAGATCAGCTGCCATTACATCACTTCACTATCAAATCTCATGGGACTGGGCTCAAAATGTGTGTTTTATCAGCGCCGAGTGGCCTTATACCGGATAGTTCGATCCATTCAGTGCAACTGTGAAAATTTGGCCAATTTCTGTGGGTGGTAACCAAACTGTAAAATTTTTTTCCAAATTTTGAAAAAGTAAAAAGACGCTCCACTTTTTGCCAAAATAAGGCATTAACTGCCCAAGTTTCACTCTGATCGCTTGAGCGGTATAGGAGTTTTGCATCCCCGCGTTTTCGGGGTGTACAACGGGTTTTTATAAGCACCTTAACTGCGTGTTTTGGAAAAGTCATTTTTCTAACCTTTATCGGGAACTCTAGAAATCCTGAAAAGGATTGCAAAATTCCCGAACAAAAATAATCTTTAAAAAATAGGGTGTCAAATTCGAGGTTAGAAAATATAGTTCAATTTTTGCTTACGATTTACCGAAGATGTATTTTCCGAAATCAAAAGTTTTTTTTAGCAATCTTGCAAATAAGAAACTATTGGGTTCGCCTTCATAGACGCAATCACTGTGATTTTTCACGAATAACGAGAGCGCTCAATTATAATTAGAGCACCTAATAGACACCTGAAAAATACCTAATTTCGGAAAAAGTGTTAAGCAATAATTTTTGTTCATTCTTCCTTTTTACGTAGGTAGTTTTCTGGCAAATGGCCTACTACTACACCACTTTTGAAAACTGAATTCCCGGCAAACCCGAGGAGCACTCAATTTTTAATCAAAGCACTTAATCAGCACTTGAAGAGCAGTTTATTTTCATATGCGTCACATTTTGTTTGACCAACTTTGATCTAATTTAATAGGTGTGGTTACGATACCACTCATCGGAACAATTGCCCGTCCGCCCTGTACCATCGTGATACAGAATTGTTCTATTAGTCATTGTGTAATAGTAATATTGATTCCTTTCTTGATTTTTCACCTAATTTCCTAGATTTTTCCATCGCCATGCTCTGATAAAAAAGACATGGCATACCTATATACGGATCGTCACACGTATGAATCTGTTCTTCTAGTAATATAGTCATAAACGGTACACGAGTATCGTCTTTAATGCAACAAACGCTATGGAAAAAGTGCTCAGTTGACATCAAGATAGGCGAAGTTTGATTTTACAAACGCAATTTGGTAAGCCCGTGCGCTCTCACCTCAGCTTCAGAGCTTAATCAATCAAAACGATGCTTCAACAGATTGAAATCCAGATCAGAGATGAACGTGGTTTATGCTCAAATGTAAATATTGGGCCTTATAAGCATGTTATACCATTTTTAAAATTACTCGCGGAATCGTATTTTGATTTCTTTATACAAGGTTGACCCTGTAATCTCGGGTGAAATTTAAGAGGTCGAATAATGATGGCCTGTTTTTTTTTCCATACTTCATGTCGACCCTTGGAAACTAGAGCAAATGTCGGAATGTCCTCCCAATCGTAGTTGATTCTTATGAAAGCAATGGTGCCCAAAATGACGTTGACCCTTAGAGGCCCGGGGTCTGAGGAATTTCGAAAAATCTTTTTTTCTATAGAAAAGTGATCTAAAGTCCAGAACATTGGACCAAATTAAAGTCAAATGTTGGTAGGTCAATGACTTTAAGCCAAATGGCGTATGCCGGTCCTCTAAGGGTTAAAGTTATAATCGTTAACAATAAAAAGAGCAACGAGTCTAAAATTATCGAAGCTTTATTTATAAAAATGAAGGTTAAAGGACGAACCTACCGAAATTTTGACCATAATCGGTCGAACAATCGATTTTTTTTTTTGGCAGAAAAATGATCTTGGAACCCAGCCCCACCTAGTAGATCGCAGTAGATCGTTTTCAGCCAGCGGACTATCTTCAACAAGTTAAACAGCTATTTTGAGGGTGGTCCTTTAAGTTGACTAACATGAATAACTTGGAAATGAAGAATTTTTGAGAAAAATGTTTCAAATGAAGTTTTATCATTTTTGAAGTGGAATCTAATGGATATCATTTTTTTTCAGGTCAGTGAAAGAGTCCAAGGACAAGTGAAGGTCAACTTTGTTATTTTAAACAGATACCCCCATTTTTTTTTTTTTTTTTTGCAGATTCGTATTGTATGTAAAAAAAATTAACAATTTTTGTTTCAACCATTTTTTTCTTCGGTCCAGGTTCCGGCGAGTAATTAGTCATTCTTAAAATTTACGAATAGTACCTTTTTAATGAATATCTTTCGCACAAACCACATGAGAAACATAATAAACAGAACGGTTTCACACCACTCTGTTCGTCTAATAGTCAGTAGTTGAAAATTTCGTGGGTACTTTAAAACTGTGTTGACGAGGGCCAACTGAATATTTTCAATTATTTACTAAGTGTTACTTACTTTGTATCCTATTACTATACATAATTTGATATCGCGTTCGCCCTAACTATTATTTTGTTTGAGTACTTATTATTCTTAATTTATGTTTCATGCGGTACGAATTCGGAAATGATGTCGGAAGCAGATTCCATCTAAGCGACACTAGAGAAGAAGCAGCATCAATTTAGGAAGGCACAGACTGCCAAATATGAGTATTGATCTTCCTTTCCTATTTGGACTAGATATTCTGGAGGATTGGTCATTTTTTGTTTTGGTATTCATTAAAGTACGATTTACTAAAAACTTTATTTATTGATCTTTGAAACCCTCCCCGCGCATGTGTTTTGCTCCGATTGAATTCTAATTTGGTATGAACCTTCGCACATAAGTTATACACAAACCTCAGGATCGATTTCTTTGTAGTGCAAAAAGAGTATATGACGCCAGTTACTCGTCGTAATGTTGACAAGTTGAGATGTCAAGTTTGAACTACGGTTTCTAAGAGAATAGTGCTTCAATCTGGAATTCCATAGCAGGGTTTCTTCGCCTTAGTAGGTACCCAAAGTGAGACGTGCGAATATGAATATGATCCGACCATTCTTAATGCACAGAGAGTATTTTGAAATTTGGTATTTGTAACTTCCCGTTTCTCCGTTTTCAGAGAAAAAAGGAAGTTATTGTAATCACCCCGAAAATGAAAAGTTGAGTTTTCATTAGATCTCGACGTTTCAAGATCTCGAGAATCACCTCCGACCACTTTCGGATGGACGTGTGCGTGCGTGCGTGCGTGCGTGCGTGCGTGCGTGCGCGTGTGTGTGTGTGTGTGTGTGCGTGCGTGCGTGCGTGCGTGCGTGCGTGCGTGCGTGCGTGCGTGTGTGTGTGTGTGTGTGTGTGTGTGTGTGTGTGTGTGTGTGTGTGTGTGTGTGTGTGTGTGTGTGTGTGCACGTATGGATATGATCAATTTTTTTTGTCCGACGATATCTCAAGAACGAATAACTGGATTTCAATGATTTTGGTCTTAACCGACGCGGCTTTTCCAGACTTAGAACTGAGTAGATTTTGGGTTTGATCGGTTCAGTGCTTTTCAAATTATTTGAATAACAAATTTACAGAAAATAAAATAAGAATGATATCTTGAAAATGGATCAACGGATTTGAGTGAAAATCGCCGATCACAAATCTGGGGTCAGATTCGCAAAATTCAAAATGGCGAATTCAATATGCTAGGATAAAATCTAAAAACAATCACAGTTTGGTAGAAATTAGTAGGCTGAGGTTTTTTGGGTCACCGACAACGAATCCAAGGCTCGATTCAAGGTCAGAATTCCCTAATTTGTGATGGTGACTCCATTACAGTGGTTCAAAATAAAAAAAAATGTAATATTTTCATGTAATATGGTATCCAAGGGCTTTTCAAGCGTCAATCACGAATCTGAATTTGTAGTCTGAAATTCGAATTGGATACTAATATTTTTTTGTTCAGTGAACTTTTTTAATTATTCAAATAACAAAATTTCATAAATTCAAATGACTGTGATACTAAAAATATGTTGTTGTTATTATTATTACTATCGCAGCTCGAGAAGATTTTTAAAACGGGATGTTCAAAGGCTGCCTCACGGTCAGCTCAAACCGACTTGTTATGCTAAATCCTAAGGCGTCATTTCTATAATTTTCAAGTTCAGTCGCCTAT
This sequence comes from Diprion similis, assembly GCF_021155765.1. Classification (NCBI taxonomy): domain Eukaryota; kingdom Metazoa; phylum Arthropoda; class Insecta; order Hymenoptera; family Diprionidae; genus Diprion; species Diprion similis. The sequence continues at coordinate 9,603,395 of NC_060111.1, read as the reverse complement.
TTCCTTCGACTGTTGGAGTACTTTTAGATAATCACAACTGAATTTCAATTTGAGGAAGAATGTAAAAGTTTCGAGTTTTGGTAGGGTCCTCCTTCAACTTTACTAACTTTAACCTCATGCCAGTAGAGTGTAACTCGCCAAAGCGTCAAATAATCATAATTTTCTAAAACTTCTTCAGGATGCTAAATAGCAGTCATATTCACAAGAGTCGATCAATCGTAAGCAGTAGGTGTAGGTATAGGTATACACCACTAAAACCACCAGGATAAGGTGCGCTGGTACGTGAGTTACATTTTGCATGACCAATCAAGGATAACAGGTATGGAGCGGGGGGTAGAGCAACGCGACGGTACGAGGCCTAAAGTCGTCACGCAATCATACCGCATACATGAACGGGTGAGGGAAGGGGGGTTAGGGAAGTCCAGGCACCGCGTTTCACTCTCCTTCGAGAACAGATTGAATCTTCGTTTCATTTGCAAGAGAACGAAACAATATTCCGCGTGAAGTACCGGGAATTTGCTTTCACACACCAGCTCGTTATGAATTCATAATTTGAGCCACTTGTTGATTTATCATTCATTCAGAACGACTGTCGCATACGGTATTTCGAAGACTGACTGTCTCGAATCTTGATTTCAAGGGCAGAGTCATGGCCGGGGTCAGTAGTTTATAAGACAGTTTATACTCAAAATAATCGCACAATCCAGGATTTTAGGTTTTGTACTGCATGTGTACACCCAGCGAAGAAGGAAATTTTTACAAATCACCCGTCGTAAGAGTAACAAATATTTTTCAGTCCTTAGTTATAGTGACATCTTAAGTCATAAGTTCATTACTTGATACGTGCATTGATGGCTGATGAGTTGTAAAAATGATCATAATGCTGGAATGGAATTTCAAGCATGAAGTTCAAGGCCCCCATATTAGCTTAGTGCCAACATTTTCATACGCCTGTCAAAGTCGTACTGTACACAGTCGACCGACTATACACACTAACTATAGTACGGCCAGCGACTAATTACCTCTCACAATTGGATTTAAATTAGTGAAGTCTATGTATCTATTGCGTCGGCAACGCTGATTAGCGTTCGTTTAGCGTAAATACCTTCTTACAGAACTATGCATTACTGACAATGAGTAAAATCGTTGGTCCAATTACAACCAAAGTATACCTACTAAATTTCCCACTGAAAAAATATCGTAGTGACTTATAAAACTCCTCATAATATTCCTATCATTACGTTTACAAATAATTCATCGTGTGGTATGTCGAGAGAAATTATTATCTTCCTAACCTCACTATCAACTATAAATTTACCGTGTTTTCATCCATCAAAACTCGTACATTTCTAAAGATTGCAAAATATAAATTTTGTGATAGCTTATGTTTACGAATAAACTTAATTAGATATTTTAATGAGAAATATAAATAATAAAAAACTAAAGGTGGTAAACAAAAACACGTGAAATTCGAGCAAAGAATTGTAAGGACTCGTCAGTTTAATTTTTTAATACAGTAATACAGTAGTAAATATAAACCCACTATAGACGAAGAAATGATGATACATAACGACGCGAGTGCCGCCGAGTGAGTTCGATATACTTATGCCGATGCCGCGTGACGCGTTTTGAGGTAACGCAGTTGCGACGAGATCGTAGCGATAGGCCACGACCCCTTCCTCTCCAACAGTTCCGCGGCAACGAGCCAAACGCTGGAGTGGAGTACGAGACATTTTTGAATTCAGTCTAGCACGAGCCACTGCTCAGGAGACACCCGTAGGAGACTTGCTTGTTTCAAGGTAGATTTAATACAAAGTTTAGAAGTTCTTTCTTTGTTTATCGGTAAGCTGTACGCGTTACGTTGTTGGCGAATAGCACCAACTTAGAAGGCAAAAACCAGTTTGAAGTTGAAAAAACACTACGCATCTTTCGTCGTCAAAATACTTTCTTACGATTCACAACATACAGAGGTTACATATCTACATAATATACACACGCATACACGCTGTAGCGGCTCCGCGCTGATTGCACAGTTTGGTTATAATTGGGTTCGGAGAACAGTTGCGTCGTTGGTATATAGTGCGTTGTGTTAACCGAACAATTAAGTGTTGGTGATAATATTAAGATTTAATATATATTTAGGCAGTTTATCGTTATTTTATTTGCAAAACACAAGCATCATCGGTTCTGTAATCCGCAGTATAAATGTGAAAAAGTAAAATACGTTCCTGTGCTTAAAAATTTTCAATAACATCGCAAATAGTCTACGTAAATATGTGTCGCAGCCACAAATGACTCGGTATCGAATGTCATTGCATTACGGTCAGTGGGTTATAAGATTAATACCTGGCTATTTTGAAATGTTTTTTAACTGACAAGTGCTCAAAGTTTTCAAAAAAATTCACGAGATCATTAAAAACGACCTCTTTCAAATAATGATATCTCGGCTCCTAATCTGTACAACCTTCGGTATAGGCTTGTTGCGAAGATGAAAGAATGAGCTTCAAATTCACAATTATTTATTTCAGATTTAGCAAGAATCTTATTTGTTATGAACAATTTAATACTCTGAACTCATTTTCCACTGTGATAAAAATAAATTCCCATCGGATTGCTGGCGTTTCATTCTTTTACTAAATATGTTGTTCCAAAATGGTGTCTGTATGATCGAAATATTTTTATTCAGCTACTTGTATCGTTCGCCACTAAATAATGTGCCGTATCGTGCGTGATGCGATGCAAAAGATCGGTGAATAGTAAAGGTATGTGCGATTAGTCGTAGTAGTAATATCCCGACCTAAATCGACCTTCCCTAATCGGATTTCCCGATAAAATACGTATTTTTATAGAATATAATGTATAAATAAACAAAACGTGAAAGCCTTGCTTAAAATGTCGGATGGATGAGTCAGTTCTAATCGAAATGTCATACGATTTTGTGGCCGGTCTCTATAAGGACCGGTATGATAGAAATGAAATTACTATTATACGTTGTATACCAATTTTTTCCCCGCAACTTTCTAATACAATCTTTGTTATTGATATTTAGTAAGATTGAATATGTGAACGAGGAAAAAGATTGAATATGTGAACGAGGAAAAAAATGAAAGAATTAAAAAAAAAAAAACTGTTAAACAGGAAAGTTGGCCGCCAATGGCACTCAAACACAGACCAGCAACGTATCAGCTGTGAACCTTGCCCACTCCGCCGTGGTCACTTGGTTGAAAAGTGACCACAGTTACTGATATATGGGGCATTCCATACTACTTCAACCAAGGTCCGAGCCTTGACCTCTTAACTTAGTTATATCTTAGATTTTTTTGATACAAATTATGAAAAATCGTGTGTCTGATATCAAAATTTTCAAGCTTTTTCCGAAAAAAATTTTGAGAAAAATAGAAGTGGGAGTCATTTACTATGGATGGTTGATGAAACATTTTCATATGTTACATTGGATTTTTGAGAAATTTTTCAAAGGAAGGAAGAAAAAATCTCACTCCAGCTCTAAGCTCGAAGATTATGGTATCTGACACACGATTCTTTAGAATTTTACCAGATTCTTAAATTGTGTCAATCAATAAAATCGTATTAAAAAATGATAGAAAATTCAAATCGAGTTGAAGAAATATAAGAAAAACAGAGTGCCTTTCAAAGTGAGAACATTCATATAAAAATCGCAGGCACAATCCAAGAGTTTAAGGGTCAGACCCAGTTTGAAGTGGTAGGGAATGCCCCATATATACCAAGCGTGAAAGTTTACCGTCGAAAAATCGCGACAACTCTAAAGTCTGTCAACTTTGTCTAATGCAACCCTGTACCACCGTGTTCACAATAAAATTATCTAATTTTCAAGTAAAATTGTATACGGAAATCTGATGAGGATAAATTATTCATACAAGCTTACCTGTTTATACCCGGCAACCCGGTATTATTACCAGGAAAAAAGTAGGCAACTCAACTTTGGCGTTTTATTTACATACATCTTTTACTATCGGTTGATTCTAAATTTTCAAAGAATCTGAATTACCTTAACTATGGAAAAAGATTTACTCAGATAACTTTCAATTAAAAATAGCTGTGTAGGGATATCGGGCAGCAACCCTGGGACGTTTTATTTATTTATAAATTATATTGTATAAAATATATATTTTAGCAGGAAACTCGATGAGAAAAGGTCGATTTATATAGAGATTTTATCGTTAGACTATACCGATAGTTTTCTGTAAGACCGGCCGTTTCGGAAAGTGTACATACAGGCGTACACCGCGTGCGTAAGACTCGGCCTGGCAGGAATAGGATGCCAGTGGCGCTCCCACTTGAATCATTGCACTAGACCAAATTCGCAGAGTAGGATTAATCTTTTCGCGATCACATGAGAGACATGACTTGCCCGGCGCCGGCGTCAAGAGACAAACAACTGGTGCCGGTCAAGAAAGGTTAACAGAGAGTTAAATGACCTCCACAGTCGTTCAGTAAATACGTCTAACATAGATATTCAACTTTAAAATTAATTAGTGAATTTTAAAAATTTCAATCAATTGATCAATGGGTGATATTTGTAAATAAGTTTTAGGCAAAGTGGAGCAGGTGATAAGACATTCAAGCCAATATTATAGTTGCATAATTAATTTGCCAAGTACAATTCGAAATAGAACAACAATCATATACTTAGAATAACAGTGTGACTACCTTACCAAAAATTAACAATTCGTGGGGATGTATTGTGAAACAAACAAATCCGTTGGTTTCGTGAAGGTATTATTGAAATTTAAATAATAAGTTATTCAACAAGTTATAAAACTAATTAAGAGAATTAACGTTTTGGAGGATTTTTCATTTTAATGACTAATTTCTCCAAAACTAAACAAGATACGAACAAATTTTTCACGCTGCGGCTCGTATCTCATCCCCAGTCAAGTTTGAATTGAACAAGAAATCTGATGGTGATTTTAAAAAAATTTTAAATTCAGAAGTTCACAGTGAAAAATGCATGTCAATTATTAAAGTATTCACAACAAACAAAATTTATGCTGATTTCGTATTTAGTAATTATAAATTCGTAGCTTGATTCTCCATCTTTAATACAAGGCCATACAGAAGGTCGTAGGTACACTGAAAAAATGCTATAGTTATAACAACGATAAGATACATAGCTAGAACAACGGTAGTTGCACGAAATATAAAATATAGTTTTGCTCACTATAACACCAGATAATGCAATAATTACATCAACTTCAATATAATAAACAAAAAAAAACAATTATGATAACTATGTTCTTCGTTAATCGTAAAGACTATGGGGTGATCATTGACCTGACATATGGCACTGCATTGTATGTAACTTTTGGTGTGATAGTCATGCAAATGATGCATAATTGCCTTAACACATATCCACCATATAGATGATTGATGAATTTGAAAGATACTGACGCTGAAGTTTTCCTATTCATTAAAAAAAATATTTCAGTGTTGGTTTCATTGAAATACATGAAGCGCTTCAAGAAATCACCCAATCTTTAGGGGTCGGTTTCACCCCTTTAGACCGTTTTACTGTAGATCAAAAAAAGTATGTGTCTCCTAGTTTTCAATGTTCTACAACATACACGAGTCTCAACGAAATCAGAAGGAGACACGAAATTGATGTTCCTTGTAAGTAAGCCATACCAATGTGTATTGAATAAGGCTTCTTTAATTTTTATATTGGTTGAAAAAATAGAAGATCTCAACCGTCCACAATCGGACGGGTATCAAAGAATCGAGTTTCGGACGTAGAATATTAGTGATTTTTTTCAAAATTTTCAAAGGATGTATTCTTCTCAGAGTTGGTATTATTCATTCAAAAAAAATTGCTACAAAATGTTTACACAGATGATCTTCTAACATAGTACTACAACATGTTAAAACATTGAGCGAAAAAGATACCCCATAGAATTTTGTCCGTGTACGGTTATTAGAGGCCAAGAAAATTATCATTTGAAGGAGGTCGCGTACGATGGTTTCGCGAGTTGTTCAAAATCTACAAGCACTTACCATTTCAAGAAAAATGCCAAAACGGCTAAACGGCGAAACACATATTTACCTCCTCATTTTGTGGACATAATCAGTAAAAACAAAATTGCAAAAAAAAATTACACATTCGGTTACGTTAAAATGGTATGCGGTTTAATTGAAAATGACTCATACTCACTACGAAACCCGAAAATTATTAATAATTTAAGACAACGTGCGAGACACTCGAATTGACCACGGTAGGTACATAATTATGAAAAACGGTACACGACCCACAACAAATTACAACACTGTACGATAAGATCGTTGAATACAGTAATAGAGCCAAGTATAAGAATTGTAGATTTGAATTAACGACATGTAGCAGTCCTACCTTTACCGACCGAGTAAACTCATTTTTTTTCTTCTACAATTAATAACCAAAAAAAACGTAAAGGATTGAAACTTGGACGACGCATAGCTCTTTCGTAACGGAATCGTAAAAAAAAATTGTGGTTTTTTGACACGTGTTACCCACAATTCCCACAACTCCCGTATTTCAGGAACTAAAAAGCTCATAGCTGAGGTACTTTCCGCCATTCGGGGAAAAATAAGAAGTAAAACGAGCCATCGTGAGACTGTTTCCATGCAATATTAAGGCCAGGCAATGAGAACTAGTAACACAGTAAACACGTGTATAAAAATTACCATTTTTTTTACGACTTTCGTGATATGAGTAACCTTCCTCGATTCCGCTACGAAAAATCTATGCGTCGTCCAAATTTCAATCCTTTCAGTTTGTTTGTTTAATAATTATAGAAAGAAAAAGAATGAGTTTGCTCGGTCGGTAAAGGTAGGACTGCTACATGCCATTAAATGGTGTATGTGGAATATCAGACTAGATAAAAATACTGAAAAACGGCTTCAGGTTCGATATCAAGGAATTTTGAGGTTTTGCAAATCAATGTGGGTGAAGGCGCATGCCATCGTGCAAATCCACATAAACTACCTCAGGTGCAAAAACCTTGCGCCAAATACATTAAGACGGCCAACTTTTTCGACTAGTCAATTTCGTTCGTAATACAGAATCAGCCCGTTTCCACCGCCGGCCAGCCGCGAAACGAGCTCAATCTTTGTGATCATAACAGAACCTAAAAATACGACGTTTCAATGGTATATGTTGTATTTACGGAGATTGAGCCTGCTTCGCGGCCAGCCGGCGGTATCCAAGTAGGCTGATTTTGCATTACCAATGTAACTGACTAGTCGGAACAGATCGCCGCCTCAGAATCCATTTCCCCAAAACGTGCATTTGAATAAGTATTACCAAGAATTCCTTTATCTACAAAAAATATTGATATCGAAATGTTTACTACCAAGTACATAACTTTTTTGCAAAAATAAGAGATGTGCCACACGAAAAATAAGACACACAGAAAATTGTTTTCGAATAGAATCAGGGTTCTCCTCAGATTACTTCATAGCAGTATCCAGTTTGATCAAAGGTGCAATAGTTTGTCAAACCAAGTTTAATTGATTACATAAACATCAACTTGGGCTACATAAGACTACTAGCGTTGCATCTGACATCGTCGAGGTATCCGCAGTTTATTCAACCAATACAGTCCAATAATTATGAATAATTTCTATATTTTTCCTAGGTTGTGATTATGAAACAGATAACCATGATTTTTATTAGTTATTTATCACGAATTGATTCAGGGTCCGAAAAGTTTCCTCAGTAATTTGACTAGACAGTTATATTGTTTATATTGCATTGCGAAGGAAGAATTCGTCGAGTTTGGTTGTAGTAGACTTTTTTTATTTGATCATTATATCTTGCGACGTTTCGATCGGGCTACTTTTAAGAAACAGAGAACAAAAATAGTTTGAAAAGTGTTTATTTTTCTAATTGACTTTGTCTTAAAGCTAATTTGTAGATAATTAAAATTTATTCGAATGCACACGTATTTATAGACATGTGTTTAAACCTTAATCCATGAGGTTCAGATGCGTATCGTTTATAACAACTTTACATTAGACTCTAAAGAAGCTGAAAAATTATTTGAAACTATAAAATCTAGTAACGTCGCAAAATTGAGAAAAATACTCAAACCGCAAATTTCTGAAACAAATATACCTGGTAACTGGCTAGTAAACTTATTTAACGTAAATATCCCGCATAATATTAAACAATGCCTTGCTCTAGGCCCTAACCGTGGTCTACCTCACAACAATCATGATCTATCTGTTGAAGACCATATAATCAATATTGAAACAGCTGTTGTAAAAAAAACACAGCTATCAAAGATTGGTAATACCAGTTGACCATATCCTCATTACATTAGACGTAGTATCTCTATTTCCTCATATTCCTGCTAAGTTGGTGATATGTATTATTACTAGAAAATGACTTGAAAAACACACTAACAGGAACAAGAAAGAATTCATAGAAGCTACTAAAATAGTTCTAGAATCTTGCTACTTCTATACAAAAATTGGAAAATTTTGACTTTCTTCAAGCTTTATTGCTTGCTAATATTTTAACACGCCCCCCGATAAAGCTTTTTGCTATCCTTCCCAGTTAAACCTATTCACATAGTACATATATTTTGTCACAATTTCTTTGCACGCCCTGTACCTTAAGCGCCTTATTAACACTTTATTTGTACATTTTATATACATGTTTCGAGAAAAAAGATCCTTTTTTATTTTACACAAAAAATTTTTAGAATAGATTTAAACTTTGCCCAACTTTTCAAACGTAACTTTTGGCAGTGGTTTCGTAAACAGTGTATCTTTTAAGGTTTTGTGCTTACGTTTTTCCGGCTCACGAATTATGGTAGTATTTAAATCTACTTGAGACTCACTTGAATCACTATTATCACTCAACACTTCATGACACTCTTCGAAGAAACTGCTCCCTGATTGGTGATCCGATTCGTCATCTTCTTCGTCACCCTTCTCGTTCGGCTCGTTGATTTGTCCATTCTCTTTCGGATGAGTTAATAATATGACCTGCTCCTGTTTCGGTTGTTGATTTGGCTAAAAGACACATCGCGTCTAACGTCTATTTCCGGATAATACACCCTATAGCCTTTTGTGTTCTCGCTATACCTGACAAATAACGCTTCTAGGTTTTTCGTATCCAACTTTAGTTTCTGTTGACCTGGTACCAGGAGATCTACCTTACAACTAAAATTCGACAAATTCGTAACTTCGTAGCTTCTGTTAAACCACAATCCATAAGGAATTCTTGCCGCAGAACTTTTTTTTGCCCTGTTCCACTTAAGGAAGGGCCCTACTGGAACTCAAAACTCTTACAAATTTTTTCAAATTGAAATTCCGTTTCGATTATCTGAAAGTTCTCGAAGAGCCGGAGAAAATAGGTGGTTAAACTTGAAGATTTGTTGAAAATTATAAGAGTTACGCCTTAGAATATTCTATAAAAATACCAAACTTCAAGACACTCCCTGCGCATTAAGAATGCTCGGATCATATTTATGTTCGACACCTCACTTAGGGCACGAAAGCGAACAAACGCTAGTATAGAATTTCAGGTAGGAGTACTAGTTTTTTAAAAACCGTAACATCTCAAATTTCCAACGTTACGACTAATTGGAATCGTATGTTCCTTTTGCACTATAGAAAAAACGATGCTAAGCTTTGTGTATAACATTTGTGCGAAGGTGCATGCCAAATTAGAACTCAATCGGAGAAAAGTACATGCACAGGGAGCGTTTCGAAGATCAAAAAATATAGTTTTGAGTAAAACGTACTTCAATGAATACAGAAACAAACATGACCAATTCTCGAAAATATACAGTCCAAATAGAAAAGAAAAATGAATAATCATATTTGGTAGTCTGGGCTTTCCAAGATTGATGCTGTTTCTTCTCAAGTGTCGCTTAGAAAGAATCTTCTTCCAGCGTCATTTCCGAATTCGCATCGCATTAAAAATAAATTGAGACTAATGAGTACTCAAGAAAAATAATAGTGAGAGCCAAGTCAGTATCAAAATTATGTATAGTAATACGATACAAAAATTATTAAATAATTCGAAATATTCAGTTGGCGCTCGTCAACACAGTCAGTAGTGTTTACTAAATTTTCGAACGACTGACCAAACGGCTGCCAGATACTCGAATGAACTGAAAGATAATTTTCATTAGTCTCACCCGCTCTGATGAGAGCGTCGAAGGAAAAGTTTCGAGCTTTCTTCTGCTCGTTGTAGCTTTCGCAGTTAATTGATGATGAGAAGTTGATGTCGACGATAGTAATGCACAATTAACATGCATCCCAGATGGACCAGGCTGCGGTGCATCAACTAGAATCGGTGAAAGAAGTTGTTCAGGCGCTCTGTCCTGTCCTTTCTATCGATCTTCAATCGTTCTTTGAACAGACTCCATACTTGCAGTTGGACGTCTTTTCCGTTTACGCCATCTTGAACTCGTAGCATCCATAGTCGAGTTGCATTTTGTTTCGTTTTTTTTTCGTTGTAAACAATGTGTAAAGTCACAAAATGCAACGAAATGTACACTTGACGTCAGCTGTCACTCACGCGCCAGTTCGTAATAGACTAACTTCACGTCCAGAAACGAACAAAATGTGCGACAGTAAACTGCGCGCTCTGTGCACCGATCTAAAGCCGTGATAAGACAAAGAGAACAATATTTGCAAGCATTCTCTCTCACTCTGATCGGTCACGTGGCGGGGGAAATGCAGACTTATAAAAGTATACCTCCCTACTTGTTTTACCGTATTCGAAGAAAAAAAATAAGTGTAGAAAAATAGTATTTCTCGATCAACGATTTATGAGTTGAACGATATCCATGATAATTTAATAAAATCGATGTATTGATTTGGGAAGATACGTCAAAACTACAAAGCGGGAAATTTCGACTTTTTTCAAGCTTTATTGCTTGCTAATATTTTAACAATCCCGACTTACAGATACCTGGCCACATTTTTAAAAGTCGCGCTCGTCCTATAAGACCTTGCGAATGGGAGTCCGAGCCGGGGGAGGGGGGTTGAAGCCCTAGCTATCAAACGCCCAAAGGGCAGTATCTGTCCAGGTTTGTTTTCCGAACAGTACAGTTTTGAAACTTGATTTCGGGTATATTTCACCCAGTCCTTATGCAACGTCGCAAAACCCGATATGCGCGAAAACTAAACACTTGCAAAAAAGGTTTGGAAAAGAGACCACACGTGCCTAGCATAGGAAAGTAATTACAACCGAAATTACATCAAAAACAAAACCATTTTTTGACATACTAGAGGCTTCGCCCCTGCGTGCTTCACGCCTTACTTTTTATGGTAAATGTATTTTGAAAAATGTTGACACAGTCAGTTCGACATCACCCAATTGAGTCTCATTTTTACTCACGTAGGGCTAATGATCAGCAGGAAATGGGATCAATACCCAATGCCATTCGTCATCCACGGTAAAACCTTCATATTCTCGCCAATTTTGTATAACGTGCAAAACAATACTTTTCCTTACCTGTGGATACTTCTATTTGGTGTTCAACAAGCGTAGGATAATGCCCTGAACAGACATTTACCGGAATTGTTTTTTGCATCTGTATTTTTTTCATATGAAGATAATAAAAATTTCTTCAGTAAATCATTTTTTGTTTAATCAAAAATGGCATATTTTCATACAGTTCGAAAAATGTATTTTTTGGAGCGAATCAAAAAACTAATCAGAGAACCTTAAAATACAACTCTTCAGCTTTCCAATGATCGTAATTAGAAGTTCAATACCTTTTTTTGTCATGGAAATATTAGCTGTTATAAAAAAAGATCGCAAAAATTTTCAAAACCTTCATTACATTTTGACAAATATCTGTTTTTGTTGTAAAGATACAATAGTTTTAAGTCACCATCTAATACCTGATTAAATTTTCCATCGATTAAAAAAAAACATCTCGATTGACTAATTTCGCCCAAAGATATTGAACATTTGAGTTTTACCGGATATTCCTCATGCAGTTCGTACTAATAAAGATTTTTATTGTCCACACTCTGAGGGATAAAATTTCATCTAAATTTTCATATTCTTGCTCGCAGATATTCTTTGTGGACAACGATATCTGTCGAATGGGTACACGTGTGAACTTGAAATATATAGTGTATGTTATTGCTACCGAGATTTCAACCCCCTACTAATTCGAAGCGTCCCAAGTCACGAACAAAAGTTATTAATAACTTTCTTATCGAATCGATGAAAGATATATTGCATTCGTACATGGATTGTATGTATGTAGGTACAACAGTAGCAAACAAGCACTATTCTGCAATGCTATCATTAATTTCTAGGGGTTACGTTTACAAAATTAATATGCTTCACTTAAATTATGCCATAATTCATGGTCTCCTACATCTTTGACAACTGTTAAACTAGAAAATGGCAAATCTTTTGAATATTGTTTGAGCATGCTGTGATAGACTTATTTAGAAAGATACTAATAATTGAGACAAATTTTCTGGTCAGATTAAATGACCATTTACATGCTTGAGAGTAACTAACTAAAACGAATTTTTGTCACGCAGTGAATAAACAAGAGAAAATGCCGGGCCACCGTCAGCCTAGCTCCCTAGAGGGGCTCAGTTTGGGACGTGTGTGCCAGCAGCTCGACGGGACGTGCCGCCGCCTTCAAATGCGATCTCAAGAATCACCTGCCGCTCAAGTGTTCGCCTATGCGAAACAAACTATCAGGCCTTACTATGTGAACGCCCTTCCGGCGCGCCTTCGTTCTCAAGTGATAGAGGAAACGTCCAAAATGCTTTATGGACCTTCGCCGGATGGTTCTACTCTGATCTCCGGCCCGGCACCATTGTATCTACTTGCTCTTTTACTCGGACATGATATCAGAAGTCTCAAAGTTAATTTGTGCTGCTACTATGGATGCAGCCATCAAACTTCGCTCCTAAAATTATTAGCGGCAGAAGGGGTTGGACTGGAGTCTCTTGAACTGGCTCGTTCTGCACTACTTAGACTGGACTGTAAGCTACTTAGAACGTCATTGCGAAACATGACGAATTTGAGAAGTTTAACACTCAGGAACATAGCAAACGATGCGGTACTACAAGTGATTGGAAAAGCGTGTTCGAAACTGGTCGTTTTGGATGTTGCCTGCTCCAGACAAGTAACAGACATTGGTCTCAAACAGTTGCTGTTGCAAGTCGAACTTCGTGACAAAACTTTGTATCACCCTCCTGTTCAAGAATCTAATAGTTGGTCCCGCATAAAAACGCTTTTTTCGAAACTGAAACTCAAGAGTTTGAAGACTGAAAAAGATTCCGATTTTGGAGTACTGCTCGAGTACTGTGAAAGCAGAAACTTCCTCTGTGATACGCTTAGGGTTTTAAACGTGGCCAATACAAGTGTAACGAGTGAAGGAGTGCTTATCGCTCTTGCTCACGTTCCAAAATTGGAATCGTTGGCCGAATACAATCACGTAGGAAGAGTAATGGAAATTATGAACCGAGGCGCAACTGGTTTGAACCCTCCGTTCAGCCTGACTCAAGCCCGTACTTTAAGAACCACGCCATCCAGATTAGAAATCTTAGCACAGGCTTGTCCAAAGGTGGAAAAACTTCATATTTCTGAGCCTCACCATCCCCCGGAGTCACTCAGACTATTTTCTTGTGTTACTTCCCTGAGTGTTCATAGTATTCCAGCACAAAAACAATGGCTGGAGGGTTTCTACGGCTACCTGCGCACCAATGGCCAAAACTTGCACGATCTAAACCTACGAATAATGCAAAGTGAAAACCCAATAAAATTAGATCTCAGAGAAATATTTTCCAGCTGCCCGAATCTTAGAATACTATCTATGGATGGTTCGAACGTTGTTTGGAGTAACAGAACCGATCCTCCACCTCTGAGACATCTAAAGAAAGTTCAACTAGGTCGCACAGTTAGCGCAATGACGATAACAAAAACACTTTCTCTGGCACCAGAGCTGACAGATTTACATGTTCACAGTTGTTTTGATCTCACTAACTTGCACTTGGAAAAGTTATTGAATGTTTCAGCAAAATCAAAAAGTGGATGTAAGTCAGAGAAATGTAAAAATAGTTTGGTACAAAATTTGAATTGCTTTTACATTTACGAGGCAAGCAATGTGTCAACTTCTACTGTTTTGAATATGCTTTACAGCTGCAAAAATCTTAAGCGAATCGGAAATTTGGCCAACTGGGGCTTGGACTGTGAGGGAGTAAGAATTTTGCGGGAGACTTTGGCTCGAGACAATTTTGATGTCAATTTATCCCCCGGCTCGCATTGGTTTTGGAGTAATTGTATCCAATAGCGTAAATTGCACCCATTATCGTATCATCATAGCAAATATTGACATAATCTCAATGTCCGTAATAAAATTACTTAACGTGAGCATTAGATTACTGGTAATTATTAGCCACATGAATTCATCTGTAATCAAAATTAAAAATTAAACCAGTAGTTTGTAACTCTGTTATGAACAAATAATTGTTACTAAAATTCGATTAAGATCTGAATTTATGAATACCTATTCTTTGTATAAACTATAATTTTAAAAATCGCATGTATAGTAGTTTTTAAGTCCCCCTTTAAGAGTTAAGGAATTCACGTCAATAAAGTTTATACAACTACTAAGTTGGTCAGACTTTAAAATAATATAGCTCTGTTGTTTTCTTACTACATTCTTAGCAAGATATTATAATTATAAAATTAACTGATAACAATAAAAAGAGCAACGAGTCTAAAATTATGGAAGCTTTATTCATAAAGGTGACGGTGTAAGGGCAGACCCTACCGAAATTTTGACCAAAATCGGGCGAAAAATCGAATTTTGGTTTTTTGCGGAAGAATGATCTTGGGACCCGACCCCACCTGGTGGATCACAACTTTCAGCTATTGGACCATTTTGTATGGGTTAGACAACTATTTTTCAACTTTCCATCCATTGAAATCATATTTTTACATATTTCACATATAATAATATACAGAGCTGCCTTTGTCGCAGACAAGCATTTTCCACCGCTGCTCCGATCGGTAGACGGGGGCTCAGCGGCCATTGCTCCCTCCAGGAGACAAGGATTTCCAATCATAGCTACCTCAGTCGGAGACATGGGTATATTACCAGTGCTCCCTTCTAACACACGGATTCGGGAAAACCAGAGCCGCCGTCTGCCTCAGACTTGGGTTAAGAAACCAATCCTGATAACACCTAATTTGATTGATTACAATAGCTAAACTATGCCAGGGCAACCGCCGTGGCTATCTGTCAGACTATGGATCACCAGCTATCGCTCCCGGACTCAAATCTCTCAGGGCTGTATAACGAACAAGGCTATCCAGTTTCCTTTTCTGGTAACCTATCCGATATCGAAATAATTCGTCAATTGATTGCCAATAGACAACAGATGCGTTGCGTGTTTAATACATTTTTGATTAATTAAATCAATCATCAATGACAATTGATTTTTACACTATTTTCTTGCACACTCTATGAAGGACACGCTACTTATGACTTCCGTCGTTACTACAGGTCGACTTTACGGTGCCTTCCCCAACGGCGGACCCGTTATAGGGTCTAGGTGGAAGGGGCAGCAGAAGAAGGATCAGGAGCAAGAAACGCAAGTAGCGAACGTTACCCAAATATTCCGAATTTCAATTTTCGCACCAACAGTGACTGATGTATCTACACAATATCATTTGATAAATAAAAACGTCTACGACCGAATTTTTCATTGTAACTTCTTTTCCTGTAATCATTTGTTTCAACGTCAGCGCAGATATTTTTTCTATTTTTCATTGGACAAAATGCCGCTAGACTACTACTCGGGAAGGGTCCCCCTTCAATATACCTGAAGCCCATTGAAATCCGTTATTAAGAAGATTGGACCTCCCTTTTAAATTGAAATTGTCTTCGGATGCCTTGTAGTCACTGGTCGCTGTAGCCGGGTATCGACAAAAGCCGACTCCTATGCTGTGAGTCAGTGGAGTGCTTTGCCGCCAATCTTCTAAGGCCTTCTAGCGGACCTTTATTTATACCACCCGAGGTCCTTTCGCGGTATCGCACCGCCGCTGTCGATCTTACGAAACCCTGTTCAAAAATCCTTCGATTGTACGCGTTACGCTCCGCGCCTCCTGTCTTCGGTCCTCGATGGTCATATCCGTCTGGTCATTTTGGCTGCCTTCGGAAATGGTAGGTAATCGTCGTGCCCGCGGACTGTCGGTTAGACTCGGCCATCGTCGCAGTTCGTCGGGTCGTCTATGTATGTAGGGTTCGGAAGAGTCAGGGAGTAGAGAATAATTCAGTAGACGTGTTTATGTAAAGACTAACAGAAATAACGGTTTATTGAAATACAAAGATTATATAATAACGTCTTTGTTTCGCATGATGTCTTTACTCTCCGAGTTCCTAGCTTCGACTGCCTTTCGTGCCTGTCTCTCCCCACGACGCTCGAGCAGATCGGGACTCAGACACGTAGCCGTGGGCCGGAGGCCCATCCACATATGTCACTAACAGGTGGTTGACGTGCGAGTGGAGTCCAGCTGATCTCTACATTATAGAGATAAACTACTTTTGCGCACTTCTACGGGGCTACTGAAGCTGGGACCAAAGAATAGAGCTAATCCTACAGTGGTTCTCTCTGTCGTACAATCATGCGAGTGGTGAACAGCCGCCAGACCGGGAAAGCGGTAAGGCAAGCGGAGAGATATACTTGTATAAGCCTACGTGTTTCCTCCGCCAAGTTACCGATTGGAGTGAGAGGGAATACCTGCAGCTGTTGTTCACTCTGTCTTGTCACGGTTTCAGGTCGGTGTATAGAGCACGGAGTCTATCTCCATAAGTCTATGTAGGTAATTTGAATATAGCGTGCACCAAATAGCGCTCCTTGCTTTATTGTCATTTCTTTTCCTCGAGAATTCGGCAAATAAATACCGCGGAAGCATTTTACTACCCTGAAAATCCACCCTTTCAAATTGAATACTGAGTTCTGCATTTAGCTGCTTGCAGCGCTAAATAACTACGTGCACGTTTTTTTGTTTCTAAAAGACGCTAGTTAATTACGAACTGGCACATAAGTGACAGCTTACAGCAAGTATAAGTTTCTCTGCATTGTGTGATTTTCACATATCGATTACCCAGAAAAAAACAAAGCAACTCGACGATGGCTTCTATGAGTTCGCGATGACGTAAGTAGAAAAGATGTCGAACTGCAAGAATCGAGACTGTTAAAAGAGCGATTAGAAACTGATGGGTAGGATAGGGCGGAACACCTGAACGATTTCTTTTACCGATTCCAGTTGACGAACTGCAGCCTGGCCCATCTGGGATGCATGTTCATTGTGCATCGCTACCATCGACATTAACTTTTCATCATCCATCAACTGTGAACACTACAACGAGCAAAAGAAAGCTCAAGACTTTTGCTTCAACGCTGTCATCAGAGCCAGGTGAGACTAATGAAAGTTATGTTTTAGCTCATTCTAATAGCTGGCAGCCGTTCGGCCAGGCGGTCGAAAATTTAGTAAATACTTCTAACTGAATATTTCGAATTATTTAATAATTTTTGTATCATATTACTATAAGAAACTTGATATTGACTTGGCTCTGACTATTATTTTACGTGAGTACTCATTATATTTAATTTATGTTTCATGCAATCAGAATTCGGAAGCATAACCGAAAGAGAACTCTATCCAGGCGACACTTGAGAAGAAACAGCATCGATCTGGAAAAGCGCAGACTACCGAATATGATCAGACAACTTTTTTTTTAATTTGGATTAGATATTCTGGAAAGTCAGTAATTTTTGCTTCTGTATTCATGAAAGTACGATTTACTCAAAACTATATTTCTTGATCTTCGAAACGCTCCCTGCGTATGTGTTTTGCTCTGACTGAATTGTAATTTGAAATGAACCTTCGCATATTAGACCAAGCAAAAAATGAGTGATTCTGTGACAAGTATAAGACCAGGATATCGACTGTGCCATCACACGAAAGACAGTCCATAGTTATATTCTGTTATGTTTTCCACTCGCAACTATCGTTTATTAATTTTTTACAAACATTGATGAGCAAAAAGTCGTATTTTTTTCGTTTTTCACTTGTAGAGGTAGTTAATCATTGATAGGAACTTTATGTGTGCCCAGTTAATAAACCCAGTTACTATCGGATAATTACTTTTTGTATAATTACAATTAGAATTTTTTATGCACTATCTTCCAACGTGCCTGCTTGCGTCCCAGGTGATCCAATTACAACTTTCTTCTACTTCAATCCCACGATGTGTAAAAGTTTTACACAAATTAAGCTCAGACCCGAGTCCGTAGTCATCCCACTCTGAAAATCTTGGGTCCTGACGCAAAAATTCCTAGCATTCCAGTGGAATTGTTACGGGGTGGAGGAGACGTATTGACAAGCGGCTGTCAATACGCCTCTATACCCACCCGAGATGGTGTTTCGGGTGCCTTTGGATTCGATCTCGTCGCTGCTCTTGAGCCAAGGAATGGAGGAAGGAGTAAGAATTGATGTAAGGAAGGTTTATAATTGAATGTATAAATGCTTTATTCGAATAATGACGTATTTAAATATTTAATAGTTGAACTAAGTGGATTGTTTAAATGTTGGAATTGGAGTGTATTTGATGGAGAACGGAATAGAAGTGTATGAGACGGACGTTAGAATTGAAGTGCTCGGGTAAAGAGTACGAGTGCAAGGTAGGTGCGAGAATCCAGAATAGTGAAGAATAGAATTAGCAGAGTAAGGGCGATAGCGCTGGATAGAACTGGGAGGACAGCATGGAGACTTTGCTATTCCTAATGATCTATCCAAAAATGGATTCAAAATTCGGAAAGATCAGAGCTTTTTACACGAAAAACATAGTGGTTCATGTTTTTTTCTTACGACAAAAAGTGCTAAAAATTCGAAGTAAGACATGCAATCGAAAATAAGTAAAAAATCCATCAACGTATTTCTCGTAAACAGTAGGGCCTAGAGGTCTAGAATTTGGAATATTTTCATATCTCAGTACACATAATGACGTACCGCAATTGCAACCAAATAGAATTTTTCGGATCTGGAGGTGTACTCATAGTTGGTGGATCAGTCCTATCTATCTATCTTTGTCTGGTAAGTGTCACAATAATTTGCTACACTATCCTTACCTCGAAAAGATTAGAATTTCTACCACACGTGGCGTTGTGTTAGGTACGAGGCCCACTAAACTAGGCGTCGCGTCGTGTACATTGGAGCATGACACCTATATACACATCTATACTTCGAATACGGATTTGAAATTTTTTAAATATATTCTCCAACTGTTAAACCGTTTGGTCCAAAGAAAATGTCTAACATTTCAAATTACACGAGTTAGCCCCCTTAAGTTAAGGACGCTGTTAAGAGCCAGGACCCACAGAAGCAATTAGTGATCAGATATTTACTGATCCTTCAAAATGGTCATTTATCACTGATCACAAAATTGGGGAGTTAATTGTTGAAAAAGCTTCCGAACAAATGAAAGATTTTGATTTTCCCGCCGATAACGGTCGACAATTCTCACCTGCTTAGGTATTAAGTTCTCTGCGTTGACTAAATAGCGGTGAAACAGTGACTCGACCCTGGCTAATTTAGGTTGGGAAGAAAATTAATATACAGTGCAACCTCCGAATAAGACCGGGCTCGGGCGGTTAGGAGAATATAATTCCGAGAAATAAGTTACTCCCACCCGTGGTCCGAATTCGCCACAAAAAATTCTCGGCTCAACCTCCAAATAAGTCCGCTCGCCCACTCGACGAATTGACGACATTGACTTGACTTTGTTATATTATTCTTATCAAATTCTGTTTGAACAGTAATTCTGCATTATGCACAATGTATGCGCTATGGACTGCATTATGTATTATAAATTGGATTTCTCATCAATAATAAAATAACTACTCTCCATAAAAAAAAGAATTGCTCTCTACTTTAAAATTTCAAATGCTCAAGTACATACGAAGAATGATATCATTTGATATTAAAGAATGATATTATTTCTTGACAAGAATTGCTGAATATTTTTGTGTCAACTTTTTCAAGATAATTACATTTTTTCATTAATATATTAAAATTTTCAAAAAGTATAAATACTGATAGGTGTTAACAATAGATTAATTCATTACTATACTATTATTCAAAGCATAAATTGAGACCAAAACACAATTTCCACGGGCGGACTTATTTAGAGGTTTGCCCCCGATTTTGCGATGTGCGACGATGCGTGAGAATGCGTGAAGTAGTGGGGGCAACTCTCGAGCGAAGATTAGGGGAAGCGGACTTATTTGGAGAGGGCTTATTCGGAGGTTGCACTGTATATTGTTTCTGCTGTCTCCTGTTTTCAAAACATATCACGGTACAGTGGCCCAAAAACGGGTCCTCTAATTAGATATATTTGTCGCAAGATCTTACGTCAGTCGAATAATCCGTGAAACATTTTACGGCGTTTGTAAGTTGTAAAAAATTCTAGTTTCGATTACGATCTGAAAATACTATAGATAAAAAACATTAGCGTATATTGAATCGGGGAATGGAGCACTAGCGTAGTGTTCTGCACCGTGTAATTAGTATTACACAGGATCTACCGACACCAACGCTTGTGATGCGCGGTGTTTCTAGTAACTTATACGAACGTAATAACGGAAACTTGCTGAAGCTCATAGAAATATTCGCAAAATTCGATCCAACAAAAGCAGAGCATATATCAGGCATTCGAAACGAAGAGACGCGTTGCCATTAATTGAGTAATAAAATCCAAAATGAAATTGTCTCGTTGATGTACAAGAATATACGCGACTCTTTATTGGAAATGATAAAAATGGCAGAGTGGTACTGTATCATGTCAGAGTGTACGCCTGATAAGAGTCGTATTGAACAGATGTCCATCATTATCAGATTCGTTGCATACGATCAAAAGGTTTAGCAATTCGAAATAAGGCAACATTTCCTTGGATTTCTCGCTATCACTGACACTACAAGCAAGGGACTAAAGAAGTTATCTGTAACGTTTTACAAAATTTGGACACAGCATTTTCCGATAAGCGCGGTCAAGGCTATGACAATGGGGCGAATGTGAAATGGAAACATGCTGGGGTGCAAAATCCAATTTCGCAAAAGGATCCTCGTTTTTCTTCGTCTCTTGCTCAGCCCGTACCCCAATCTTGTAGTTAATGATGCTGCTTCCGTCACAGATCAAGCATTTTAATTTACGATTAGCTTTTTTGATTTCATTCAGAAGCTGTACGTTTTTTCTAGTTCAACAAGTAAGTGGGATGTGCTTAAAAGACATATCTGGTCACTGACTCTGAAAGCCTTCAGTGATAGGCGTTGGGTTAGTAGGATTCATGCCATCGAACCCTTGCGTTATCAGCTTGGAGAAATTTATGATGCACTTGTGGAAATATCATTAGATGAAAAAAGAGATAATCTTTCGAAACATGAGATTTGGTGCTTGGCCCAATCTACCGTGGATTTCAAATTCATTCGTAGCGTGATTATTTCGTTTGATATTTTAAACAAAGTTAATGTCGCCTCAATTATTACAAAGTCCACGATTAAATGTAGTTGAATACTGCAATGTCCCAGATAGAACCACCGATTTTCTGAAGCAGTATCGATATGAAAAAAGCTTTTCTAGAATACTGGAGGAAGCGAATGGTTTAGCATCCGAGGTGAAGATAGAGCCGATATTTTCTCAAGAGAACACGGTCCGTCTTCAACGTAAGAAACGTAATTTCGAATACGAAACTCTAGATGAAATTATGAAAGAGTGGCAAAGATTTGCATGTAACATTAACGGATAAGAAGAACATGGATATTAATGAGATTAATCTGTATGACGAATTTATTAATACGGCTACAATTTAGCCTTCTGGTCAATTCCCAATTGAAGTTTCAAGTTTCATTGCAAAAATGAGCTTTTGTCGATTGTACCAACCCAACGTTGCCGTTGCTTTGCGGATATTGCTAATTGTTAGATTCAGAAACTCCGAACTCAAGTATTGCTACTGTAACCATAATAACCATCTTACGAGTCAATAAGACTTTGTTAAAATCTAACGATAAGATTGATCGAGATGAACTTGTTATTTGTTGATAAATGTGTATTTTGAATTAGGGTGTTGCTTAAAAAGAATTATTGTAATAGTATATCACGCATAGTGATAGTCGGCACGACCCGGAATAAACGAATTAAGGATAGTGACGAGCTGGACGAGAAACCTGAACGAACCGAACATCAGAGTTTGCACGTTCGGACATCGCAAGGTTTTTGAATAACATTTAAATCTGAATCAAGCAGTGAATCGAATATCTCTCGCATCGTTCAAACAGAGAATTGATTCTACAGAAGTCAGTTCTACTGGGAAAATGTTCTATAGAATATATTTTACAGTTTCGTTTCAACAGAAATGTATTTTCTGCAAAATATTTTCGTACAGAAAGAAATTCGAGTTTCATATCAGAAATAATAATTATTCTACAGAAGAACTGTTTTACAGAATATTATCCTACAGAGAGAAATTCGAGTTTCATATCAGAAATAATAATTATTCTACAGAAGAACTGTTTTACAGAATATTATCCTACAGATATTTCTTTACAGAATAGTTTTATAGATTCACAAACCCAACTCAAATAATTTAGATTGCATTAAATTAAATTCAGTTAAATCAAAATGTATGATTTTGACGATTCGATGATAGCTCTGAATGAACGTTGTGTCAAACAGAATTTGTGAAAAAATGTTCTATAGAACAATTTTTCTGTAGAATAAATCATGCAGCATTATTTTTTATGCGAATCTTAAACTTTTATCTGTGGAAAACTGTTGCGTAGATAAAATATTCTGTGAAAAAAATGTTCAGTAGAAATGAGTCTGTAGAACATATTCTGTAAAAAATTGGCTCTGTAGAACCGAACCACATTCGGTTTTTTCCATATGAAATGAAGCTTGTCCGTTGAATCATCTTAAGCACAATTAATATGATTAACTTTCAAATTTCTTTCTTTGATTTGAATGAAAGATTCTTCGAAAATGTGGAAATTTTCACTATTTATAAATATGCTACAGGATATAAATTGATATTCAATAACTTGGCCTCTTATGAAATTCAAACTTTCTAAAGGATATTGAAATCCGTACAAAAAATCACCTTTTACATATAGTGTAACAGCAGATCTATGCATTTTCTTACCACGTTTGATGAATTTATTATAAACTCCATTTTGTATATAAACCGGTGTCACACTACCTGAACGTGACTGATACGCAGGACAGAATGTTTACTCATTGTCAGCAGATGAAATATTACAATGAAATCATACACTCACCTCGGCAAGGCCATGTGATTGGAGTAGTAAACTGATAAGTTTCGTATCAGTTTGAAAGATCTTGTAGGTCATATGCAATTGTTTCCCTGGTGGATCCTCTGGTGGTGTGGCTAACGCGGAGCATCTTTTTACGAAAACAAATGAAATATGCTGCTTAAGAAAGTGTGCGTCAAGAAAACACTTGAATTTGTTAACATTTGTTGTTTACATGATAACATTCATTAAACAGACATTATGGTAAGATATCAGAATTCTAAAAATACACATGTATGTCAATGAGACAAAAGAACAAGTCTGAGCTGAGAGAAGTCAAAGGAGGTTGTTCTACAATCGACAAGGGATGTGCATATTTGATTTACAAACTATAATATTCGTGTAAAAAATGTCGAAACTATTTTCTATAATCTCTTATGATTAGAATTTGACAGAAATAATTGAAATTAACAAGAAAACGGTCCGTTAAGTTAACACACCCACTTTGAAAATATTATATTTTTTTTACATTTAATGGCTCTTTATTTGCTATTTTTCTACTTTATTATGTTTTTTGCTCAACCCCTACGACCGAAATTTGAAAAAGAAAAGTTAGCAACACCACAGTGATAAAATGATAACGTCTGCCGATAGGAGTAAAAAAAAATCATATTTTCCTGTTTTTTATTTGCTCGCATAATCGGACGACCCTAATTTTTTTGTTTACCTCCTAATCTTAAAAATCCAGTTGAAAATTGAGCATCATCATATGACAACCTGAGCTGTATTTTGTTCCTCAAAATTCACGGTACACAGATGTCACAATGCCGATGTTTTAGTCGTCCCCGAACCCGAAAAATTCACCTTCGTCACGATCGGAGAAGACAATGAAGAAGAAATTGTAAATATCGGAAAACATAATACACTGAATTTTTTGCTCGGCAATTCAAATTTGTACGTCATAAGTTTGACTTCTCTGCTCACCTTCCGGACCCGAAAACTCACCCCGGCTGCGATCAGATACAAGAATCAATGTAAGTTGGTATTTTTTTTTTTTAAACGAACGGGACTCGATTTTTTGCTGAACGATTTACGTTCGTGGATCACAATTTTCATTTTTCTGCTCATTTCTTTGCCCAAAAAATTCTCCCCTACTGCGGTTAGAGACAGGAATGACTGAGTTGGTGGATTTTGAAAAATAAACAAGACTGGATGTTTTTCTCCGTGATTCACATTCGCGAACCACAGGTATAGTCGTATAGTATGCATTATATATTTGCTAGGTAGAAAGAATATATTTGTCGTAACTCGACGACATGTAACTCTGATTCATCAGATAAGGTATAAAATATTTTTGTAAAAGTGATTCTTGACTCCGATATGATGAACAAGTTGATTATTTGGATATAAAGCACGAATACGAAATAGTATATTGTATACCGAGGGCGTAAAGCGGGCTTTCTTAAACCGACTACTGCAACCACACGAGGTTGAAAAGCCCGCTTGCCCTTGATGCACACCATATTTTTTGTAACACATGTATAGATTTTAGCATTTTTTGTCATTTTAAGCGGGGCTGATGTGACCGATTTCTGACACGGCAACCATGTACTTAATATATTATTTGAAAGAATTTGACTTATTAGAAAAAAAAGAATGGATAAATATTTGCTGATTAGCTTTATTACTAAAACAAAACATATTTTACCTCAATTGTTGATGATTTTCTTGAAAATATTGAACAATATTTAACACAGTGAAAAAAAAATTAAAAAAACGTCCGCCGCTCAGAGTGGTGGGCGTTTTTACTTTTTTTTCTATTGCCCGCTGGACTGAAAACGGTCACTAAAACGGTCCCGCTAAATTCCTCAAATTTCGTATCAACATTGAGATTGAGATTTTCAATTTTAGCTGTTGATGAATATAAAAATTTAGCTGTTCAAAAATTTTGTACGTCTTTATATGCTATTCAGTATTTTAAGATAAGATTTAATTTGTAGGAATGATTTTTCATTCGGACAAAAACCAATATTAACCGAAAAATTAATCATAATTATCAGATCAATTTTTAAAGTATAAATAATATGAATAAATTATATAAAAACTATAAATTATACCCAATAAAATTTACTTTCGGTCAATAAAACATATTTTTATTTGGCTTTATTTATTTCTCTCGTCACTTTTTTTCAATTTTTCACAGAGTATTTGTGCCTGGGGCAAAACAAACCCCACCCTGACCTCACAGCTTTCTTTCTTTTATTCGATTGAATTTATGCTCCACTAAATGCTCGTCCCTCCGACCTTAGTTGCATACTTCCCACCAATTATGACAAAAAATATAATTCGCACCAGGCCGCAAAGGCGATCTTTATACTATTGGACAACCACGCAACCCTTGAACCAGCTTTACCGGCCCTCAGGCGCTTTGGATCGCGGTAGGTAAAATATAACGGTTCTAGGACACAATGGCAGCATACCTACAGGGTAGCCTCAGATTCCTACTTTACCCATAATAGGCGTCATTTGAGCGGGGTAAGCCTTACCGACGGAAGTGTTAGCGACCAGACCGTTACCATAGATGGCGCCACATCTATTACCGGTTGATTTTACCGACAGAAAGTCCGAGCAGCATATCCAACATGATAAAGAAAAATCATAATTAGAATGATTATATGCAATTTGAAATGCTTGCATAAAAGTTTTCAGAAAATGAAAAAAAGTTTTACAATTATTTTTCCCCCATTTGATTGACACGTAGAAAAAAAAGATTCAATTCTCCCCGTTTTTATATGAAACATTTTCCCATTTCCAATGGTAAGCCACACCGACGAAATGTTAGGAAAATGTTGGTGTTCGCCGTGCTTGCTATCACGGTTACTAACTTGGATTTGCGAGAAATATGATCTCATATTTCCCACAAATATGCTTTTCAGATCAAAAGAGTTAACATTATACCTGAGTCAGGAATAAAGAATATGGTGTCATTTCGTTCCGTACCCATGTGTCAAACAATTAGGAATTTCTACATTCGTACGAGTGACGTATGATAGAGGTAGTCGCTGGATCCGGCTTTTCTAGGGGATTAAGGGGATGCCCCGATCCATTTTAACCTTGTCGTACATATCTACAGATTTCAAAGTCCACGTAATTTAAACGCAAAAAAGCTTAACAGCCCCATTCTATACACAATTCTGAACAAAAAGACTCCAATTCATTTCCATTTGATGCAGGAGTAAAGAAATGGCACGTAAACTACGAATTTACTATTGCAATTTAGTAGTTATCGTGCCATTTTTTTATTGTACCATCAAATGAAAATTACTAGCAGTCTTTTGGTTCAGTACTGTGTATAGAATAGGGCTGTAAAGCCCTTTTTGTGTTTAAAACACGCGGAATTCGATATCTGGAGATACGTGCGTCAACGTCGAAATCGACTAGGACACCCCCTTAACGTGGGAAATCCCACGAGTTAAACTGAGGGGAAACGAACGAAAGAGAAGAAAGTTTAGAGCAGAAAGAGCTAAGTAAGACGGTTATACCAATTATTATGAAAAGTAAAAATGAGTCTTCTGCTGACGAATAAAAATTCTTCATCTCTACATTCGAATTAAGAATGTAGAAGTGATGAATTTTTGTTTTTCAGTATAAGGCTTATTTTTACTTTTCATCACCTTCGGTGATAAAAGAAAAGTATTGGTTTCGGTCCATTTCGGAACCATTGGTTTCATTTATCAACAAAAAAATGTATGGGTTTTTTATTTAAGAGAAAGTTTTTTCTCAAATTTTTCTTTCAATACTTTTTAATTTGTTTGCCAAGTCCTGTTAGTTAGCTTGTTTTTATTAGTCTGATACGGCCAAGGAATTTTAGGCAAATTGATGATGTGATGTTTCAAGAGCGTTCGGCCGTCATGGAGTTACTGTTGGTCATGGGTACCTACGGTTGGTAAAGTTCAATTTTAAAAAATCACAAACTTACGTTAATTCTTGTATCTGATCGCAGCCGGGAGGTATTTTCTGGATTTCATTATCTTCTCCGATCGTGGCGAGGGTGCATTTTATAGGTTCGAGAATGACCAAAATAATCATGGCTGTGGCGCCTGTGTATGGTTAATTTCGAGGTACGAAATACAGTTCAGGTTCTCATAGGATAATACTAGATTTTCGACCGGCTATCTCTTTTCCCGCCGTAGGGGTGAATCTTTAAGGTAAGGGTTGAGTCAAAATATCAGCGTCGTCATATTACTGTTCAAATAAAAAGCAGTAGAATATGGTGTTCTTTTTTAATTTCTATCGGCACCCGTTCTCCTTTTATCACTGTGGCGCTGCTAACTTCTTTAATGACTAGCAGCATCACAACTTTCGGTCGAAGGGGTTGAGAAAAAAAATTGCAAATGAAACCAAAAATAGGAATGCAAGAGGAATTGAATCCCCCACAAAAAAAATAACATTTTAAAGTGGGGTGTGATATCTTAATGGATTTCGCTATTCGGCAAATACTTCCTTTGTCTTACGCTTGAAATTTAATCTAAAAGCAAGGGCCTAGCCGGATTTGCAAATTAAATTGCCCTTCAACCGAATTGGAATTACAATTTCACCGAAATTTCAACCCTCTACCGTTACTTGTTTACTGATTTTTTATTTGAAACTAAAATAAAATTACAGTAAAAACGTCTGGTCATGCTTTTCTATGTTTTTTTTCTAGATTTTTTGGGATGGTGTGCTGTTTTGACCTGTTCAAAAAATTGAAAACCTACTTTTCAATCTATTCTCATACACTGGACTGATTATATGTTTAATTCGAAGTTTTTGTTGATGAATTCAACGGTATTAAATAACTTCTGTAATTATTTACGAGCAGAGCCTTCCTAGGATTTGTAACATGTTGATGGGCGCACCTGTGTGAGGTGGATCTTACAGGTGGACAGTGGATCAGAGGGACAAAGGATTTCCACCCGCGCCGCATCATAAACTTATTCCAAACGTTTATACAAGAGTAAAAATCGACAATGGCACAATAGGTGATCCCAAGAACGTAACGTATTCAGGGCCCACATATGTTGCCATTTGCAGCGCCAAGCATTATTCCAGTACTTCGGCATCTCATGTTCATGATTTAAAAACAAACTTTCAAGTTCAGAATCAATCAAAGAAATATTTAATGGTATTAGATGAATGATTGAACATAAACTTCCGTAATGATTTTAAAAATTATCATTTTTATACCTTCCAATAGAATTTTTTTTATAGATGGAGAGAAAGTAAAACTTATCATGATAATGAGCGACTGTCGGTCGGATGAAAATCGGCGTTATCAAAAAGTCATTGCGTTTGTAACAAATCATTTTAATTCCTCCAATTTAGATGCTACATTTATAATCACCAATGCCTACAGTAGAAGTGCGTATAATCAAGTGGAAAGGAAAATGGCTAACAATAAATTCAGTAACGAACCAGCTGGGTTAATATCACCACACGATAATTATGACTCTCCCTGCGAATTCTGGTGTACCGGTCTACGAAAATGAAGAAAAAAAATTTTGCATTCGCAGGTCTAACACTAGCAGAAGTTTGGAATCAAGTGGATATTGACGGATATCCAGTCAACGCAGAGAATGTAACTGAAGCCTGTACCGCTCAAGAAATAACATAAGTATCGGCAGAATGGTACAATATTCATGTACAGGAGATCCTCTCTGAGGTACGAATTAATAAATTTATCAACATGTAAAGATTTATTTTATTTTTAAAGGAATTACGCATTTTTTAATAATATTGTAAATTATAATATAGCTAAAATTCATTGCATCATATTTATCTATTTATAGATTGTCAAGTGTGATGATAAAGATTATTGTGGAAAATGGAAAAGTAGTTTGAAAAGTATTTTTTGTCCAACCTGCACCGAAAGTATCCATTTTCGTGTATGTAGAGTGCGCGCAAAGTGGCTTTTTCCCGCCCGGTGACAAATGAGCGGGCGCAAAATGCTGGCGGACGCAAGTAACGTATCGTAAGCGGGCGCAAAATGGAATGATGCACCGCGCGATCACCGCGGAATCGTCGTGTGTCTTGTAATTAGCCTATTCTTTGTGCACTCAAAGGCAAACTTTCAGTACAGGTGGCGGACAAAAAGTATCGCGTGCACCATGGGCGGAAAGCGATGCACGCTCGTGCGAGTTTCAGCTGAGCCGAGGGGAACCGACGCACCCGAGGCTCGCCGGAGGCGTCAATCGCTCACTTTCCGTCCTAGATACACAATATACTATTACCAATGAGTAAGGGTTTTCATCCACCTTCTTTTCCATTACGTAGATCAAGCGATGGTTCACTGATGAATCCTATTTCAGAAGAAACCAAAGAAAAGGACACGTTTTTCGTTTGGTTTATTAGACGAGCAATAAGCTTGCAGCCTGTGACAAAAACTGGGTTTGGGGAAGAAGCTACGACAGGTTATATGGACTTAGGGGGGTTAAAATAGATTGAAAATAGAGCCACGTCGTGAGTTATGAACGTTCCCTAAAGAGCAATTCAAAGCAAATGTCATTTCGTTTGAATAATCATCGGTTTGTTCTAAACACTTGTGCAGATTTAGTGCCTTTTTACTAGGGCTCAACTACACGAAACTTTTTGTGGATCTTCTTGAAAACCGTGAGGTAGCAAATAATAAAAATTTGGGAGCAATTAATTGGCGTAAAAATTCTCAAGAAATTCGAAGGTCGCAGGCTAACTTAACATAAGTTGTGCCCCACATGCAGTCAGTGTGTTACCAATAAAGGAGCTAAATAACGCATACAGACAGTCAAATATTTATTGTAGAGGTGTCTGACAATTAGAGATTCACTGTCCTATGGGGTAACTTTTTACCGGCAATGAGTGTTACCATGGATCTCCAGCGGTAAATCGTTGTTCCACTTTACCGACCACGCACTTGATTGATGCAGGGTTCGATTTTTCCGCTACAAAATGGCGGACGATATGGTGGAGCAAGATTGCGGTCAAGATAGCAATTTGTTCTTGGATGGTGGGAATTTTCACCGACAGTGAGTGTTATCATTTGTTTCCAACGATAAATTGTTGTGCCACCTTACCGGGTACCCCATTGATCGATACGTTCGATTTTTTTGCCACAGGGTGAAGAAAAAGGTGGCAGAGCAAGATGGCGATTGTCGTGAAAATATACTGTTTCAAAATAGTGGTAGCATACTTTGCATACATTTTCTTGCATGTAGGTACTCTTTTATTTTCGGGAATATCTGCTTAAAACTACTAACGGAAACTATGGCGCCATTACAATTAAGTAGACTAGAAATTTTGATGACTAAACTTTTTCTGACATTGTTTTTCCCCAAATTTATTTTGATCTTGTAAAAGTGTTACAATTAAGGTTAGGAATTTTGAGGACTAAACTTTTTCTGGAATTGTTTTTTTCCCAAGTATATTTGAATCTTTTAAAAGCGTTACAATTAAGGTTAGGAATGTTCATGGCTCACAGACTGTTTGTATCTCAATCGCAAGGCTTTCTCAAGATCAAAATGTGTCGTGTCCATCAGCCATCTCAAGCAGTCATTCCAGAAACAAGATGGCGACTACATGCGACAGAATGTATTCAAAGTATCCTATAAATAATTTAAAACGGTATATTCTCCTACCAATCGCCATCTTGCTCCGCCATCGTATCCTCCAACTTGTGGCGGAAAAATCGAACCCCATATGTATCGACGGCGTGGCCAGTGTAGCGAAACACCAATTTACCGCTGGAGATCAATGGTAACACTCACCGCCGGCAAAAGGTCACCCCGTCTGTCAACGAATATCTAATTATCAGACACCTGCAAAGTAAATACTTGACTCGTTACATGCCTCATTTGACACCTATGTCGGCAACACACTGGCTGAATGTGGAACACACGCCGATTTTGATTTCTCTGTTGGTAACATACCAGCTGTATATGGAACACACACGAAGTCTACTCGCCTGGTAAGATAATTCCGACCCAGAAACCCCCCTCCTCATATACTTAGTTGGATGTACACATTTTTGAATCGATAAGTTACTCAATTATTACCCACTTATTTCCTGAGATAATTATAATTACAAATCAAAGTATGAAAAACTCAAAGCCTCACCTACCTAATAAGAGACTGGAGAAGTTTCTTCTTCGGAAACGTAACGCTTTTAATTCGCTGGTATAAAAGCATAAATTATGTGGCATAATTGAAATAACTAAACAGTCAAGTATTACCATCTATTGAAACCACGATCAGAGATCATAGTTCCACCGCGCTAAACTCTAAGGCAAGACTTATAAGATCGCAACGCCATTATTTTGTCTTGAGTATTAAGCACCAGACGGCACTTTAAAGACTTCGAGGGAATTGAGAAAATAAAGAGATGAGCAAATTTATCAAACGCATATTTGCAATAAATATGAATTTAATGTAATCCTCAGAAGGATCTGCTCGCAAATAATTACACAGATTATAAATATCGCTGAATTCGTCAAAGAAAACTTTGAATTAAATATATAGCCAGTCGAGCGTATGAAAATAGGTTAAAAATGGGTTTCCGCTTTTTTGAACAATGTCAAAACAGGGTACAGTTCTGAAAAATCTAAAACAAACCAAAGAAAATCAAACATGACCAGACGTTTATACTGTAAAAAAAGAAGTTAAGGTGCCGCTGACCTGACTTGAAAATATCAAATCGTGACGTCATAAATACGTGCAGCGCCTCTGAACGTTGAACGGTGAACTAAGGCCGCTGATTTCATTGGCTTGTTCTGTTAGATCCAACCAATGATGTCAGTTACAGATCGAAACATACTTCTTGTGGACCATAAACGGGCTGCTGTCACATGAAAAACGCGTATACGAATCGAGCCATGTTTACAAAAAAATAACTGATAGTATAAGTTTTCCCGGATAACGTGTGTGCTTTTGTACGTGTGAATCTCCCTGGCGAGGGTGAAAGAAATTGTGGAACAGTGCAATCAGTGAATATTCAACATGCGGTAGCTCCGATCGGCCATGTTTGTTGTCGCGTGATTTTATTCACTTCATCATTCTTTATTATAAACATTATCAGCGATTTGCCTGAGCAGTGACTGAGATTCACACGTACACTATTATTCAAGCTACGATTTAAAATATTTCCAAATAAGATTCATACTCTCGTTATCGCAGGATTCGTATAGGCTTTTTCACCCAATTTCCCCGCTTCTGACGTCACGAAATATATATATGACATGCCAGGTCAGCGGGGCCTTAATAACTTGAAGAATTCCAACAAGAATGGACAACATAAATGTTTGGACATTTCCAACAGTTCCTCTTTGCAATGAAAAACTCTGGAAAAAATTAACAAGTCGTACACAGCCATCTGAAGAGACTCTGTTTTTCGTAATGGCAATTTTTTTATTTTTTTTATTTCATTAGTGAAAGTGGCGTGGGAATCAAAGGAAAATCACACCCTTTCAATTTTTAGTGTCAAGAAAACGTAGAGGGTTAATATTTGGATGAACATTTTTTTTTACGAAATGGAAATCTTTGGTTTAAAGCAATTCCAATTCTGTTGAATGGCATATTTCTGATGCAACATTCGGATAGCCTTTTTATATTTTAATTCTACTAGTATAAAAATCTATACTGAAAATTGATTTTTTTAGTCAAATCGAGATGTCTTTTTACTGTTTCAATGCATTTCAATTAATAGACATGAACTCACTTGAATCGCAGTACCGGCGGCTTGCTTCCTCCAGGTCCGTTTAGCAACCATTCGTTGTTATCTTTGTCTTTCGTTGTGCTGCACAAAAACAGAAATTCATTTATTTAAATAAGTCTCCATCAGGATTAGCATCGTAAGATCTGATGTATAAAGCCAAAAGCATTCACCAAGTACGTACAACTGATACACCCAATATCAATGTAAGCTGCGTAATATTTCTCATCTTCCACTAGTACAAATGTTTTTATATTTTAATGCGGATATCAAGAGAACCGATGGAGTTTTGTACCAAATACAGCATATACAAAACATAGGTATGCAACAAAGAATGTGCGAATTCAATCCAATGTTTACAACTGAATAGATTTTCATAATGATAATCCTAAACTTATGGTGGATAAATAACGACCGTCTGAGAGGGCAGTTAAACGACGAAGGCAGTTGACTTCGTACCGTGCAATACATTCTCGTTCACGAATTTCTTTGGCGTTCAAATTTTCTGTTTTTATAATTTTCTTATGAATAGAGAATCATAAGGGCTCGAGAAAGCTACGGTGTTCACCGGGGATCCGGAAGTCGCTACCGAAAAAGCAAAAAAACGTTTTTAATCCGAAAACTGTCGAGCAAGAAAGTGAGTTTCAGTACGTCGGGGAAAAAAATTAAGTGACAAGCAGAACTGATCTTGCTTGAAGACAATTCAATGGAATACCGTATTACTATTCCATATCCTGTATTCAATACAGGATACTAAATTTTATCACAGCCTTCGCCACTATTTCCACTTTCGTGGAGAGTAAAGAGTGCAGCGATGAAGTAAAATTTCAAACGGACGTAACGCGTAGACTGCGTCAAAATCGTCGTCATATGCGACATCCGAACGTTGGCACATATGAAATAAACAGATGGTTCATATTTACAATGAGAGTTCTAGGCCTTGGGTTAGTAGGTGCTCGAAAATTCTGCGGTCTGATGGACATGCCAAGCATCATTTGCCAAGCAACATAATGAAAAACATTCATGATTGCGTTACAACTATTCCCTACGTAATTTCAAAAAAACGCTCTGAACGAAGAAACAGAAGAAACCAGTGAAAAAAATAATAGTCGACGATCAACTGAATTGACTGTTTCTGTCGATGAAACGTGGAAAAACGAAGTTTTAATTCATTGTTTGAAGGTTTTTCTACTATCGGGTACCATACTGGAAATTCCTTGATATCGTATTGAAAAGTTCGTTTTGTAAGACGTGCGAGCCTTGATACGTGAAGAAAGATACTACTGAATACGAAGAATGGTATGAATCACATAAATCCACGTGTACAGCAAATCACCAAGGATCTCCATGCGGATGTGCGAGCCGTGGCATGCGAAAAAAGATACTGCTGAATACGAAGAATGGTATGAATCACGTAGATCCATGGTCGAAATATTGAAGCGTTCACGCGAAAAGTAAAATGTAAAGTACGTAAACTATGTCGGCGATGGCGAAAGCAAAACATACTCTAGGATGCTAAGTGCTTCTCCTTATGAGAGTGCGACTGTTACTAGGAAAAAATTCATCGGTCATACGCAAAAACGAATGATAAAGAACTCAGCGGCAGAAACAAGGTAACTGGAAAAATGATCGACAAATTATTCGTTTGTTATGGTTTGTATATACGTCGTAACGCTGATTCAGTCGACGATATGAAAAAAAAACGATATGGGCAACCTTCAATCGTTACAGCTCAACCAATGATGATTCGAATCATGATAATAGTCCAGATTAAAGCATTTTTACATGACACGATTTCAGACCGGATGAGACCTATATATTCTTGTAGAGCTGCTGGCCGTGGTGAAGGCCTATGTGTTTCCAACCACGAATTTGTGTGCAAAAAAAAATGCGAAGCGTTCAACGTTGTTGAAACCATGTTTGTGAAGGATAGCAAGAAAACTATTGATCTGAGAGAAAAAGTTTAATAAGAATTTATAGGTATTAAAAAGACGAACAATTTGGTGGGTCGCAAATTGAAATTGATCAATTTGTTCTTTTGCAAAGTAATAAAAACCTGCTGGAACGGCCATTTCTACAATACCGAATAAAGTACAACTTTAAAAGTCTCGTAGTATATGTTCTTGGTATACCAACAGAGTGTGCAAAACCGGAGCTCGATCGGAATAATACTTTTTGAGAAAAGCTATTTTGCATTAAAAAACCGACTTTTTTGCACGGAATTTCTAAATCGGACGATTATCAAAGAAAAACAAAACTGGAAAAATATTAATTCCGAGTAGTCGCACTATCATGTACAATATGAGGCAAAACGATTTTTTACAATTAAGTGAGTGTAAAATGACTCCAAAAAGGGGGTACGTTTTTTACTCGTAAACAAATGAAATTACTCTGCAATTTCAGGTTACAGGATCGGGATTAGCATTATTGAAAAGCTGTTATTTTTACACGAATTAAAAAAAAAAAAAAATTTAATCAAAGTTCATTATGGGGGAGATCATTTTTTTCAACAATTATTGCAGCTACTTTTTTAAACATAGAGAGCTCAAATTTGGATACAGTATAGACAAAGACTCTTATGAACCGGCACAAAATCTTCGGAGACATTACTCAAAAATGGACTGTTCGTTTTTGCCCTCAAATCAGGGACGAAATGTGAGGAAATCGCTCGCACCGAAAGTGGACTCGCGGGTTCAAATTCCACGAACTTGGAATATCTCTTGAACTAATGAACGTATCGAGATGTTTTTTTCATTTAATCTGGGCTAACTTTTTACGCTGGTCGAGAATTTGCTATCAACATCTGAAAATAATAGTTTTTAAGCTAGAAAGCTTATTAATTCTTTTTTTTTTAACTCATATTCATTTCATTTTCGGATTTAATGTGAATTGCCTTTCATCGTTGTAACGTTCCTAAATGACTTCACCGAAGAAAAATACTCAATGACAAATATATTGTTTCCGGACCACGGGTCATTACGTTTTGAGGAAAAATCGGAAAATACAGGGCAGAACATCTGAAATAAATATGAAACATGTTTACGTTCGAGCATAGCATATTTATGACAATAAAACGGTTATAAAAAATATCAAAATGTTCGTCTTTTTAATACCTATCAATTTTTATTGAACTTTTTTTTCTCTCAGATCAATAGTTTCCTCGCTACCCCTCAAAACATGGTTTCACCAACTTTGAACGCTCCGCATTTTTTTTTCGCACACAAAATCGTGGTTAGAAACACATAGGCCTTCATCACGACCCGAAGCTCTACAAGAATATATAGGCCTCATTCGTTCTGAAATCGTGTCATAAAAAGACCTTTTTTCGGCTTTATTTCTTGGACTATAAGTATCCGTTCGAAGTTAATCGTAGATCTTGGTGCTGCTGGCAGCGCGCTTCGGTAAAAGGAGAGCCTTGCTTCGTATAACCATGAATATAAAGCTCTACCTCCCAATGTCGTGGAAGCAATGAAGCCGATTTACGAAGTCAGTGAATGTAGCTATATAGCTGCCTATTATTGCAATGAAGAATCTGTTTTGGTATTGAACATACTGCAAGCGATGGTGGTAAAAATTTTTTTAAACCTACACACTTCTTCCTAGAAAAAATTAGCGAAAACTCCTCTTTTTCCAACCGCGAGCTAGATGTAATTCCTTGAGCTAGGTTACTGAATAAGTTTCAAAAATAGTGCTTCGTCAATTCCAGCCCTGCGACTCGAATATTTTTCGTAACTTTCTAGCCTAATATCTATTAATTTCACGCAGTCTTACACATCTAACATCCAGTCATGGTCACACTTGCATCGTAACCTGTCGAGATATTCACGTTCAACATTGTAAGGGACCATGAAAGAACCCTTCGTCAGAGACTAACTGACGAAGGGACAACGCAGGAATCGCTCGAAGAGACTATCTAGGCCGATCGATTCACCAGTTTGTCGTCAATTCCCTAGTGAATTGATAAATACTACCGAGCCATTTCATGAACACGCAGTCATTCGGGCCAGCCGCCAAATAGCCTCATCAAGCTAGGCAAAATAATATACGATTTGTACCATACTGAAGGTCCGATGAGTACATTTTACACATACGTGCTTGTCGATCATATCCCCAACATGTAACCAAGAAGAGGAAGATCCCGCCACGCAATCCGCTTATGGACTACCCGTGCCCCAAATCATGATGATACTCCTGACGCTGTGAAGACGACGCCGACAATTTGTCCTGTCCCTCTGATTCGTGGTTTGATGAAGGTAAGTGTACCAGTTATTGACACGATTAGATCCAATTATTGACCCTTTTATTTTCCAAAATTATAACTTCACGGTACAAATTGCGAATTTCTCAATGACTAAAACCAATCGCTAGTTAGTTAGTTAATGTCGCCAGAATGAGATTTTGGTGTTCTTCGTAATCAAAAACCAGATCAGCTGCCATTTCGTCATTTCACCATCAAATCTCATAGGACTGGGCTCAAAATGTGTGTTTTATTACCGCCGAGTGGCATCATACCGGAGAGTTCGATCCATTCAGTGCAACTGTGAAAATTTGGCTAATTCCTGTGGGTGGTAACCAATCTGTAAAATTTTTTTTCCAATTTTGAAACAGTAAAAAGACGTTCCACTTTTAACCAAAATAAGGCATCAACTGCCCAAGTTTCACTGTGATCGCTTGAGCGGTATAGGAGTTTTGCATCCCCGCGTTTTCGAGGTGTACAACGCGTCTTTATAAGCACCTTAAGGGTTTTGCGTGAGGGATAGCTTTACATCCGTCGTGGTACCTGTACTGGGCAGAGTCCTCGCAAATGTCGTCCTTCACCCTTCTTCTACATCTACTCGTGCTCGACTCATAGACTTATAGAGGTAGACTGTACCCTCTTACGGGCCGTTGAAACCAAGACTGAAAGATAGAACTGGACCTACAGTGGTCCTCTCTCTCTACCGCACGACCAAAATAACAGGGAGCAGCCGCCAGGCGGGGTAATATAAGCGGTAAGGCAAATGGGAGGCATATTGCGTACTTATATGCTATGAGAGCGGAACAGACGTTGTTTCCCCCCTCAAGTCACCGATTAGAGTGAAAAGGAATGTCTGTAGCTATTGTTTTCTCTGTCTTGTCACAGCTTCAGTTGGTAACACAGAGCGTGCAGTATATTTTCTATAAGTCTAATGACTCAACGATGCTTCTGAGCAGGTGGTTCTCATCCTGTACCTCTTTGAACATGGTAAAATCGTTACTACCTTCCTGCCAGAGGCTTATTTCAATTTGACACTTCATTTCAGGATAGGATAGAGCTGAGGTATGACAGAAGCGTGCCTTGTCGTGAAAATACTAACAAGTATCTTCTTTGGCGTTTTGTATACGGCTAATAATTGCATGCCATTTCTCAATTTCTCTTTTCAAACTTATGTGAATGCGGCTTTGAAAGTAACCCAATCCATGTTTCAATCCGTCCGACAGAAATACCAGTTCTTCGCGAACTTTTTCATGTGGTTCATCGCTGCCTCGAAAATAATGGGATGTGTTTAATTATGAAGCGTTACTGTTGTTTCAGCCGTACTTGAGTTACTACAGGTGTTCCTGTAGTATCAAAATTTTCGATTTTTGCTAGTAGATTTCGCATAATCTCTTCTAAGATCTTTACGTTTTGTTGAAGTATGAACATCATGGCAGCCATCATTTGACTGACATGAGTTTTATTTGTAATTGGACGTAAATGACGACGCATTTGCTGTGACCACCCGCACCTGTGGTAGCGTTGCAGCGTTGTTCGCTCTGGTGTAGCTCCAAGGTGTGTCTAGACAAACACGTAACTTCCTTCTGATTCGTCACGCCATTTTCTGCCTTATATTTATTTATTTATTATGTTATATATATATGGACAGATCCATTACTTTTCGCCGAAAAGTTGCGCGGCTGGGTCACGAATTTGGCTGCCGATTTTTTTCTCGAAAGTAGGTCAGAAATTAGGTGATCCTGAAAAGTTGAGCTCGACACGCCCAAATCCGGCCACTGTAGATTTTTTTAAATATGCAAAAAGTCAATTATTTAGTCATTTTCAAAAACTTATATCTCAGCTTCTGTATGACTCAGAGATTCCAACCAAATGGCATTCTTCTCCGTCAACCTTATATTTTCGCGAAATAAATAGTTAGTCAGTTCAAACTCATATCCGGCTTAGCTGGGTGCTCCCAACTGGACTGCTATTTTAATAAAATTTTCCTTATTTCTCAAAGGCTCTCAAATCTACATTTTTGGAAATCGAACGATTGTTGACGGCTTATATTTTTCGAAAATGTCAAATTTTCGATCTAGTAAGACATTTTTTGTGGTTAATTACAAGTTTTGACAATTTGACGCAATTAATTAATACTTACTCGTAAGTCGACTGTAAAGTAGGGGACAGAATGAGTCGGCTAAAAAAAAATAAGGAAAATAATTATTCCATCTGACTTTTTCTTTGCGCTGTGAGTTTTTAATATTTAATTTTTCTATATTTATTGAAATTGCATATTTTGAAAAAATTTATAAAGTATTTAAGAATCATTACACTTGACATAAAATGATTCATAGGTTCAAATAGTTCATTAACATTAGAAACTGTTTCATAATATGTAATTGTAGGATTTCGAGTTGATAGATAAAAGTTATTAAAAGTTATTAGCCATTCAAAAACAGCGTTTTTTTTTCAAAAATCGACCTACTTTATGACATCTCAGTGAAATGGAAGCGATCGATAAGGAAAATTTTATTGAAATAGCAGTCCAGTTGGGAGCATCCAGCTACGCCAAATATGAGTTTGAACTAACTATATACATATTTTTTTTTTAATATAAGGTTGGCAGAGAAGGATGCCATTTAGTTAGAATCTCTCATATAGAAGCTGAAGCTTCAGTCATATAGAAGCTGAGATATAAGTTTTTGCAAATGACTGAATAATCGACTTTTTCGAATTTCAAAAAATTCTCTAGCGGACGGATTTGGGCGTGTCGAGCTCAACTTTTCAGGATCAACTTTATTTCTGACCTATTTTCGAGAAAAAAATCAGCAGCCAAATTCGTAACCCAGCCCCTTTTCGGCGAAAAGTTATGGATCTACCCGTATATATATAATGTATGTATATCCTCGATTTCACTTGGAATGTCCCATATGTATATATATATGGGGCATTCCAGGTCAATTTGACAAGGGTCTGACCCTCACCCTCTCCAATCTTAGTCTTAATGACCGGAGGTGTTTCGTTAGCCTAAAATAACATCTCCAAATTTTTCTCAGATTTTTACCAACCCCCCTGACCCCTTAAGATGATATTTTGGAAAACGGTCAATCGGACATTTTTGAAAATTATGGTAATTAATACCCAGAAAAACTTCAAGATAAAAAGAACGTCGAAACACTCTATATCGAATGTGATAGTATTAAAAAAATCTGGTAATTATCGAAATTTCAAAGATTCGTTAGACTACTTCATAATGGCGACAAGTCAATATACTAATGATATAGCAAAATACATAGCAAATTGCCGGATAGCCGGATATCCAGTCTTAGATTATTGCTGGATACCGGATATCAGGTCATGTAGTGAGCAGCAAAAATTCGTACGAAGCTCTCTTATTGGCGGACGCGTCGCTGTATTCTGCAAACTCGGAAAAACTCTTCAGTGCAGTAAAAAGAATTTATACAGAAAATGTTTTCGCTTCATTAATACATTTAGTGATTTACGGAACTCTTTCACGAGAAGAGATTATTGTCATGAAGAGATCACAGTACTGGTAAAAAAACGTGATTCGACAAATATCTATGAGATACTTGTACTGGATCTTGTACTTAATACTGAATCTTTTTGTTGAAAGATAATTTGCTAATAAACGCAAATTTGGATTTCCTGTTATTGTACATGTGTTTATCGTATAAATTTTTCAGAAATATAGTGTAAAATTCAGATTCAAAATATCTCTTACCTAACTTGACCTGAATCCCCCGTCCCCCACTCCGGCCCCGCCACGAGGTCCATATTCACAAAAAAAAAACCAAAATAGCATCAAGCTAACCTGCTGACCTTTGTATTAGCTGCATTGTAAAGTTTGCCCCAAGATACTTAGGCCGTCTAACTTGCCCCAACATACCTAAGTTGTCCAACTTGCCGCGGAAACGCCGCAGACTCGAAACACTGTTATCAACTAACCCTGCGACAGTGAAGCCTTACTACCTTGCAGTTACTACCTTCACCATTTAATGACGCAAATTTGGATTGTCGAATAATATACTTAAACAGCTTACCTTTCAGACTTTTTGATGATATTGTGAGACTTGTGCACGAGCGGTTCCAGACCTTCATCGCTGCTGCTTGAAAGCTGAGACGTACCTGATAAACTAGATGACGACATCATGTCTTTGGTACGTTTGCCATCTAGTTTACCCGCTGAGAGCCGCAAGTTGTGGTTCATTTGAGACAGTACGCTTTGTCTGTAACAGCAAAATTAATCGTCGTCTTTAATTATATAGCAATGGTACTACAAAATTGATATTGTTAGAGAGTTGGGGAGTGGCGGAGAAAGCAAAGAAACGAGACCCAACTCCCGAACAATACCAATTTAGCAAAATAAATCTATTGACGATTTTTTTTTAATCCCAAGAAACTAGCTTCTTATGGAATTGTACATATCTTCGTTGAAGTCTTCGCTGACGGTTTGATGTTTAATAATTTTCATACTTTAATTTTTCCAAAACCTAACAAAAAATCAACTGTTTCAGCAATGGATATTTAAATACATTTGTATTTGTATTTGCAATGGTTTATTGCGTGATGAGGATACAAGGTTACTCCTATATATAGCAAGGGGGAGTGGCACTATTCAGGGGTGCTTACATGTCGACTTACAATTTTCATATAATTGGATGCAAAAGCTCTTAACATTAACCTCTGGGTAGCAAAGTTGTATACTCTTTTCAGGATTTTGTGATCTTGGAATTTCAGCAGTGTGATCATT
The DNA here is from genome assembly GCF_021155765.1 of Diprion similis. Lineage (NCBI taxonomy): Eukaryota > Metazoa > Arthropoda > Insecta > Hymenoptera > Diprionidae > Diprion > Diprion similis. The sequence continues at coordinate 9,561,358 of NC_060111.1, read as the reverse complement.
GCGCCGTCAGGATTTGCCGCACTTGTAGTTTCGTTTGTATAATGTTTTCTGTGAGGTTCAAATATGGAGCATCGAAGTATAAAGTGTTTGATCGTTTCATTCTCTTGCGTATTGCAGATTTGGCACATTTGTTATGGGTCCAGTTTCGTCATACATTTTTTATAGCTTATGGTGCAAAAAAATTTATTGGCTATCCTAAGCTGAGGTATGACTCACTATATTGACGTCGATGATGATTCAAGATCTAATACTTTGAAATTACGTTACATCTAATAAATACTTCTGCCATTCTTCTAGTCTAAGAGTCAGGCCTAAAGTTTTTCCACAGCTCAAGCGAGTCAGTTTCGATCAGGAAAGTTTTTGGATTGCGCAGTCCAGTTGCGTTTGTTTTCTTCCTCTATATTCTCGGTAAGGCTGATAATGTGAGCATACAAATTTTTGGTGATTGTTTGATATTCATTTTGAGTATCCTGGTAAACTAGTTCCATGCTAGGGGCTACTAAGTCCAAGTTTAGGCATAAAAGTGCCTGCCAACTTCAAAAGACTTCAAAGACTACCGAAGACTTTCAAAGACTTTCGAAAACTTCCAAAGAATTCGGTACCAATGTATAGAGAACGTCTCCAATAAATAACCACTCGGTTCTACGTATGTTTCATTGCTTTGTATTTTATTTTTACTGCATCTAATTCTAGTTTCAGTACTGCACTTGGTGTGTTCTTGGCCAAGTTCAACAATCTTTTAAAAAACCAAATCTGTACTGATTCTAAAAACTCGATGTATTTCAGTCCCCATGCTGGGAATGCATACAATAGAGTAAACGTGACTAAACTATCGAACAATTTTACATAGGCGTCCCAATTGTCGCACTTCATTCTTGAAAGAGTGTTCAGAGTGGTCCCAGGGATTATCTTTGCATGGTCAATCGCCGATTGAGGTACTCTGAGGCCTTATAGAGACAAGGTCGTGATTGGGATGCCTAGATAGTTGTAGTTGGAAACAACCTCTATAAATGTTCTAGCGTATGTTGCGAAACGTTTTCCAATGAATTAAGGATTTCCTCCAGGTTTGAATACGACGATTTTCGTTTTACTGGCACTGAATTGGAGGCCATTCGGTGTATAGTATTCTTCAAGAGCTTCAAGTTTTTTGGCTGTATCAATGTGGGAGTGTGCTACATACGATATTACAATATCGTCTGCGTTAAGTAACATCATAATATCGCATATATCGTTGATGTTCAAGCCTGTCTGACCCTTCTTTCTGAAGCAGGATTCGAAATCATATAAAGAAAATATAAATATGTCTGGGCCAAGTGATTTGTCTTGGAGCATGCCTTCGGGGATTGGAAACGAGTTCGAGAAGTTGCCGTGGCATTCGACTTGGCAAGGAAAGTTATAATAAAAAGCTGGGATGGAAGTGACCAGTCTAGACAATGTAAAACACTCGTTAATTGCACTTTAGAGATCAACCTGCTGACTTGGTGCGGGAACCGAGGCAGCTAGGTGAAGATAAGAAGAGGATGTAGGGTATAAAATAACAAAAGAATGTAGGACATAACATTGTGTCGATCAGTATGATCATTTTCAAAAATTGTAGCTAATTCAAATCAATTTAAAAAAGTTTAACCAAAAATTGGAGAAAACAATCCTATGAAAATTGTGAGCCAAGTGGTAGAGGTCAAGGGGCCGACTTGGGTTGATGTGGAATAGAATTTTTTCCCTGATATTCTATTGACAGTACTGACAGTGCTCTGAACATCGTGACGAAAAATGTGTGTAATAATGAATTAGTTATTATTATTATAAACTGAATTTACAGTAATACTATACATAAGGCACGTGTGTATGGGATAAGAATATCCATTCAATAAAAAAATAAAGGTCAAATCATTAATAAAAAGAATCAAAAATATTGTCTTAATCGAAACAAGTTCCTGATAGTTTTAAAAAAGATTTTGCGCAGTTCGCATACTTATGTTAAATTCGGCAGAATCCCAGACTGCCAATTTTACCTTTCAACTGTAATCTCCTCCTTCTCATCTTGTTCCTTTATCTTTCACGTCTTTTCAGGCTTGCATATAGCTGAAGAGTACTTACTCAGCTATGTACAACCCCCTACTTCTCTCAGACCTCCATTGAACATCTCCTCTTTTGATTCTTTCACTTACTCAAAAAACCTACTCTCTATAAAAAATCATCTCGAGACCTTATTTTCAATTGCATTTATCTCATTATCTTCGAATCCATTTTATTAAATAAGTACCTTCCAATAAACATCAATTATTCAATTCCCTATCAACAGCCTTCTGGTGTGATTGCTTTGGGCGGGAAGGAACCCATCCAATAGTCCGTAATGGACATAACACACTAATTTGATATTTAAATATTGTATTTAGAAATGAATGTAGATGGCCGTTGGATGGATTACTGACGGCTGGTACGTATTTTTCTATACCTAACTTACTGTTCGCATTATCTTTTAACAGTATATCGTGACAATAAAAATGTGAACCGTATCTTGCGCATGCACAACGAGTCACTCAGCCTGGTAACATTCAGCATTTCTTTTCGGTATACATACTTACCACGCCATTTAAACTAAAGCATAAAACGCAGATAGAGCCTACGATGAAATGCTTTGAACAGAAAAAGTTGACATCACCTAAAAAGCATGCTAAAATATAAAAAGTTGGGCGTAAATCATAACAGTTAATTCATCGTGGTGTCAACATTATCTTCCAACGCCAGCTTTTCGTCAAATGAGTCGATATATCAGGAAGCAAACAAATTGCCGGACTTCTATAAATTATAGAATAAATATAAGGTCGTGAATCTTGAAAATGAATCAAGTAAAAACTATACGTTTCCCTCATTTTTTAGTTGTTTTGTGTCAAATTTTTTTTTAGTTATCAGCAAACATCAATCTATATATTCAGTTCCGTGTTCAGAACAAACGTTCCATTTCATTTTTTGACCAAGGTGATTTAAATAATAAAGTAATTAGATGGATTAACAGATTTTTAGGAATATTAGATACCAAGCTGATATCGAAAAAACTTGATGAGGTAAAAAATTTTTAATTGACGCTCTCTTAATCCTTATAAGTATTTTTTATACGGAGTAATTCATTCGTCGCTGAACACAAGTGCGACTGGCGCAGCTTTTGTACGTGGCACCTACATCACCGGACCATCACTCTCACCCGAGCCTCGCGTTCAGCAACGAAGAAATCACCCTGTGTGTCATGAACGCTTTGGGTATGCTTATACGTACTTACACCACAGCAACATACTCGTCAGGAAAGTTTCATTTCCTAAGAATTATCTTTCAATACAGAATTTTATCTCAATACAGTATATGGACAAGAATCTACATTATATGTTGTATAAGCAAGCTGAATTCACTTAGTGATTTTCGAACTAATTATTCTACACAGTTAACATTTCACTCAATCATACAACATAAGTTTAGGATGTGCCTATATTACTAACCGTTACTGAAGTTCCAACAATGCGTAATGTCAACACTCTGTGGTGTGAGTAGTCTAGTCAGTAAAACACCGCCACCGAATAATAATCTAGTGAAGGTTCGAAACGCACATCTAAAGTTTATATAGTTGTCCTGAAATACTAATACCTAACTTATAATAACCTAAAACAATGCACCCTTAACGTATATAGTATGCGAAGTAATTAAAAAATTATGATATCGAACCAATAAAGCTCACGTACCAATGACTTTGCAGAGATCGTATCATCATGGTACGTTATTTCTTTCTCCAAGTCTCAAAAAATGTCTTTTTTTTCATTAAACTTTGCGGTTAATCCAAAAGCCTAGTACGTCAAGTCATTATACATTATAAATGATTTTATAATACGTTTGAATAATGTATACCTATGCTGTATAATATAAAATATGTCTCAAACCAGGTTGATGCTAACAGCCAGAATTAGCAGTCAAACGTTTTGATGTTCATTCGAATAAGGTAGTGAAGTTCGAAAACAAAAATTTTGTGACATACCCTAATCCCGTAATACTTTTATAGAATTATGAGGATAAAACTGAACTGCATTTTTCTATTTCCATCAAGTTTGTCACGTTTGGCTGCTAACTCTAGCTGTATACGTGTGATTTATAAATTTTGAGAAAACCTATGTTTACGAGATTAAGTAAATTGAAATTTGAGAACAATTGAGTCAAATTCATTTTTTGTTATTTTCTCTGTTAAGGGAGTATTGTTTCAATTTAATTCACCATGATTATCTTCAGTGACGACTTCTAAACCGTTATTTCACAGTTGACTGAACAACCTAATGTCTCCACAAGTCTGGACCATTTCCTACGCTGTTTTAATTACCTCATCTAACAATAAAACGCAAGCCATCGAGGTTTCACTCTACTAGTAAAAGTTTAACCTAAAAGCTTCTCGTCTGACGTGTCACATATCCACAGAAATGAAATCTCTGTTCAAATAGCTTATGAACGCGGATGGTGTTGCACTATTGCGGTCAATCACGTAGTAGTGCAGAGGGGCCCAATTTTTGCATCCAAAATACATATCATTCAGGATTTGCCTCCCAGCCTCGGGAATATGAACAGCGTGATTAGCAAAAGTGCGAAATTGCAGGGGAGTGGCAGGCGTGGAAGCTGCCCTCAGTCTCAACCCCATGTCAGCTAAAAGCCTGTAAAATTTAACCCCGCGGAATCTGGTGCCCAATATATTGATGGTGTGAAGACGATTGCACTTTTCCAGTATTCGTATCAGGTGAAGCGACCTGAGGTAGAGCTTCGCCGTCGACCCTGTGCAATTCAAAATGTACAATTCTTCGAGGTTCTTATTTGTCACCGACAACTGACGCAGAATGTCATCGCTGTCCGCTCTCGCATTTATGGTAAACTTCTTGAGCAAAGGCATTCGCCTCAGTTCCTGGATGACCCGTAACGTGTTCACCTCGTTTCCTGTCACCTCGAACGTCCTCCACACCGCTGGGCTACCCACCACATGGCTAAACAGCTTGCAAACTTCACGAAGGTTATACAAATCCCGGGGATCAAGGTAGGAGCATATTTCCAGTAGCACCTCAATCGGCAGTCGGTTGATTCCCTGGCAGAGTTGTGTAGCAGGTCTTGATTCCGAATCGATTAACGTTTCTTTCAAGTTTTTACTCACTTTTAGACGTTTTTTACGAGGATTTTTATCTGATCGCGTTAGAACGTCCTGCGATTCCTGTCGCATTTCCATCTCTATGTATCCGTTTATTATCACATCTTTCTGTACAGGAAAGGTCACAACATTTTCCTGTATTATTAATCTGTCACGTTTTAGACACCGTCGAAATTTTTATTCACAATATAATCAACGATTTAATTTTTTTTCTCCACTAACCTGATGCTAAGTATACGAATCACGGGAAATTTTGAGGATGACACATGTCAATTCATCGAATATTACTGGTTTCGCACGATTTGACGTGTGTGTTTGTGTGTGTTACTTCACAGAACAAATGCTACTGTCATATTCGACCATCTCACTGCTTCCTGTTTTTTTTTTCTACCTTGTTATCAAGAGCGTATAAAATGATGGTGATAGCGGGCAAACAATTTTCAGAGACGATGAATAGTTTCTTGAATTCAAGAATGTTGCAAATACTTCGTATCAGCAATAGTATTTCAGTTGAAGACGTTTAATGCCATTGATATAAAAAAGGTAGTAAAAATTTGTGAAGAATTGAAAAATTTGCCCGCGGTGCCCGCTAATTTGATCATTTATTTGAACAAGTTTGCCGCGGTGAGTAAAAAAGTGTCGCCTTCGAAATTACGGAATTAAAAATTGAAAATTGAAAATCTGAGGACACCGTTTTACAATAACTGTTCAAATTAATTTCTTTCCTTCTACATTTATCATACATACATTTATCATACATGGCGAGCTACCGTCACGTTTTTTGGCTTCATATGTAAACTAGTCAGCGCCCGTGAATCAGATAGTCGACGATGCGTTTATAAAAATGGCTCTACCGAGTTGACGCATTAGCGGAACATAGCGGAGCAACAACACGTTAGTGCTGTTGAATGAACAGGTCTGCGTACCCATGTGTAAACTGTAACGGGAATAATTTATTTTCCAACGATACGGTGAGGTAAATGAGGGCAATTAATCCGTTAGTCTATGGAGTAGGTTAGTTTCGGCAAGAAAGAAAGCAAAGTTGAGCGCCAAATGCAACTGCGCTAATTTTTAGGAAAGAGAAAAGATGAGACAGACGATAAGACAAACCTTTCGACAGTTTTGGACAACTACCTCAGATAGACAAGATACTGGCAGAGGAAAAAGCAGATATTAAAATCGATGGTTTCAAATGCATTGACAAATTAGCAAAAATTAGATACAGTCAAAGAAGGAAAGTTCAACAATTCAGTGCCAGAAACAAAGAGCAGATATTAGTGTGACACGTGATGATACTATTCGATAGCCAATAATCGGCAAGTTTACAATAATATGCAATATATTTGCAATAGAGAAAAGTAGTAGCTAGAATCAGCAAAGAGTAATTATAAAAAAGAGTGAAAATAAACCAAGAACAGAAGAGATAAGCAATCATGACAAACTTAAGAGTAGGTGTTGTTTTATAAGGATCCTACAATCAAAGAACGGAATAGCAATAGTACGATAATTCGTATAACAAAGTAATTCTTACTTAACTGATGATATTACTGCGTTAGTGTAGTTCAGATATGGTTTAGGAAGTTGTCGGTATAAACGAGTATTCACGATTTTTATGCAACCTGAATTGCGAGGCCGAGAATTAGGATATTGAATAGCAAACGATACGGTACGTTCGAGATCTAGTGAACTTTTTTATTAACGATAATTTTACGTAGAAATCCAGGTTGCGGTACTTTACCGGTAGGGAATCGGTTGCGATAGTTAGAGAATTCGCTATAGAAAAGCGAACATTAACGATAGACAAAAATATAAGTGACCATCGAGCAATATTCTCTACGATTTTGTTACCGGTACTACAAACTAGATTAATCTACGCTATTTAGGGATTCGGAAGTTCGGAGGTAAACGAACTCACTTATTCTAGGTAAGATATTAACAACAAGTGCGATTCGATGAAGATATTTATCAAACACAAAAGATAGTACGAAAGCGTAAGCATGGAAAAATGTAAGCAAAAAAATTGTAAGCGTGAAAGGAGTTAAGAGAAGTTACGATATTAAGAAAGGGATTGCGGTATTAGATACAAAGAAATTGATAAATTAGCTACACGAAATGCGATATAGATAAGACAACAGAGATTACGAAAGAGAAATTGCAAGATTAATTGTAAGTACTAAAATGCAAAGAGAGAAGACAAGAGAGTTGAGGTACCACTTCTTACTTAAATCGTTCAAGAATCAACTACACCTGAGGTCAAAAAATAATAGAAGTTACTTGCGATAAAGAGAATCTTGGCAAAAACATCTGGAATGTAAATAAATTCGCCGAGTTATGAAAAAACCGCCAACAAAAATACAACAACAATTTAGGTATTGCCCGTCTCTGTCGTGAAAACAGGAAAGAACTCCAAGCTCTAGGATCTCGCAGCAAGTAGATATACGTCATGAAGTTGGATCTCGCTGTTTCGAGTAGTGATATCGTGATATCGAAACGTCATTACAAGAGCTACGTACTTGGCGAGTACATTTACGTTGTGTTTTTTATTGGACTGATTACACTTGTTCGTGTCGTGTATGATCCCATATAATGAGGGGATAGTCTCACATCTCAATGACTTTATTTATAATTTTGTTTATTAATGATGAAATTTATTTAATAATGTCACATTTTTTATACATAAAAGCGGAAGTTATAAACTGATACAGAAAATTTGTTCTTCGTTGTTGATGGTAAAATCTCGCTGGTATGACCTCTACCAAGCTGGCACCGCCACAAAAGAAAAACGAAGTTTACTATATAAAATAATTAAGTGCTAATTAGATGCTAATTAAATGCCGTGAAGTCGAATTTGTCGCTCTGCGATTTTTGAAAAAAACCTGTGGCGGTGCCAGGTTGGACTAAAGCTAGCAGCGCCACAACGAGAAAACTACTAAGGAAGAGTGATTTCGAAAAAATGATTACACAGGAATTAAATGCTAATTAGATGCTCCAAGAATATCCAAAGCTCGAATTTTTTACGCCGCGTTTAAAACAAAAAACCGGTGGCGGTGCCAGGTTGGACTCAAGCTAACAGCGCCACAACGAAAAAACTACTAAAGAAGAATGATTTCGAAAAAATGATTACACAGGAATTAAATGCTGATTAGATGCTCGAAGAATATCCAAAACTCGAATTTGTCGCTCCGCGTTTTTCATTTATTTTTCAATTCTCTATACCATTTGTGGGGCTGCTAGCGCCACTAGGGAGCGAATCGACACAAGGGGTGAAAAATTTGAAAATGTAACGACTCAAAAATGAATTGCTAATTAGATGCTCCAAGAATATCCAAAACTCGAATTTGTCGCTCCGCGTTTTTTGAAAAAAACTTGTGGCGGTGCCAGCTTGAGTTCAAGCCAGCAGCGCCACAGCGAAAAAACTACCAAGGAAGAGTGATATCAAAAAAGTGATTACGCAGGAATTAAATGCTAATTAGATGCTCCAAGAATATCCAAAGCTCGAATTTTTTACGCCGCGTTTAAAACAAAAAACCGGTGGCGGTGCCAGGTTGGACTCAAGCTAACAGCGCCACAACGAAAAAACTACTAAGGAAGAGTGATTTCGAAAAAATGATTACACAGGAATTAAATGCTGATTAGATGCTCGAAGAATATCCAAAACTCGAATTTGTCGCTCCGCGTTTTTCATTTATTTTTCAATTCTCTATACCATTTGTGGGGCTGCTAGCACCACTAGGGAGCGAATCGACACAAGGGGTGAAAAATTTGAAAATGTAACGACTCAAAAATGAATTGCTAATTAGATGCTCCAAGAATATCCAAAACTCGAATTTGTCGCTCCGCGTTTTTTGAAAAAAACTTGTGGCGGTGCCAGCTTGAGTTCAAGCCAGCAGCGCCACAGCGAAAAAACTACCAAGGGAGAGTGATATCAAAAAAGTGATTACGCAGGAATTAAATGCTAATTAGATGCTCCAGGAATATCCAAAACTCGAATTTGTCGCTCGTCGTTTTTCATTTATTTTTCAATTCTCTATACCATTGGTGGGGCTGCTGACGCCATTAGGGGGAGAATCAACACAAGGGGTGGTAAATTTAAAAATGTAACTACTCAGAAATTGAATGCTAATTAGATGCTCCAAGAATATCCAAAACTCGAATTTGTCGCTCAACGTTTTTTGAAAAAAACTTGTGGCGGTGCCAGCTTGGGTTCAAGCCAGCACCTTCGTTAAGCTGGCACCGCCATAACGGAAAATCAAAAAACTAACTATACCACAATTTTAGGCTCATTTTAGGCTATTTAAATGCCACCACGCCGAATTTTCTGCTCTTCAAAAAACCGCAAAAAACGGTGGTGATGCTAAGTTAACGTTAAGCCAGCACCGCCACGCCGAAAACTAATGAAGGGTGAACAGTAATCGACTAGTTCTATAATTCTATGCTAACACGAGTAATAGTCCCAGTTGTTCGTAATCGAAAGAAAGAGAATTAAACAAATTACGTCCCATATTTGCAGTATCACTATTTGCTCACAGATCGTGAACAATTCGAACGAGTTCTAGAGTTCATGATGTGGGACTCATTTCTATTCCATTCCATTATCGAGATAATGATTTTTTTTTTTTTTTTGAAAATTTTCGTCCCAAAAATTTCAAAATTTCATGAGCTGATAGCGGCTAATCAGCGGCAAATTTAAGTACCTTATAAAACTTTTTAGGATCATCCCTTCATGCAGAATCAGTACGTGGTTGTGCTGTTTTCGAGAGAAGTCAGCACTGCATCGGTTTTTTTTTTTAATTCGGGTTCCGAAAAATTTCGAACCTTCATTAGCCAGTAGCGGCTAATTAGCGGCAAATTCGAGTGCCTTTGAAAATTTTTTACGATCATCCCTTCATGCAGAATTACCACGTGGTTGTGCTATCTTTTTGTGAAGTTTGCAGAGCCATCGATTTTTTCAAAAATTTGAAACACGGCAAAATAATTGCTTTCACCGCTAATTAGCGGCTGATTAACGGCAAATTATCCGAAAGATATTATTTCGATATTTGTAAATGGTTGTGCCAACTTAACGAATGTAAAAAAAATCCGTATCCGATGTAAAAAAAAATTTCAAGTCATTTCCATTTCGAGTCATGCCGAAAAATCGTCGGTTCATATTTGAGAAACCTATAATTCGCCCAACAATTTGAGCCCCTGAACGTCCCGAAATTCCAATTCGTTCACCTACTTTACTCGTGTGGTCAATGTCTGTAAGGAATTTTGTGTATTTTTTTTTTCAAAAGCACGAAATTCGGGACTAGTGCGCATGAAGAGCCTAAAATGAGCCTAAAATTCCGGTGTAACGTCAAAATAACACAGGTTTGTAATATTACAGTAAAAAATAACACATAAAAATGACACGGCGTCAAAATAACACACGCAAAAATAACACACCATAAAAATAACACGAGCCAAAATAACACAGCGTAAAAATAATGCAACGTAAAAACAACACAACGCAAAAATAATACAAAAATATTTCGAATTCGATCACGTTTTCACCATATTCTCTAATAGAATATATTTCTTCCAACTGTACGTGATGACGCGTCGCGCTACACAGTAACAGCACATATCATCAAACATACGAAAGTATATGAAAATAGAATAACTCCGATATAGATAGGCACTTATCGTACCATCGTAGTACAGTTCAGTATCGAAATTATATTGATAACGTACACAGTGGTGAAAAGTGCTGGTCGAAATGCCGCTTCACTTTATAATAAGCCAAAAGGGAAAACCTCTTTTGACACACAAAGGTTACGTTTTTCAAAAACTTCGCGATTCTAAAACAAAAGTTACGTGGCGCTGCACAGAATATACAAAACTTTCGAAATGCGGTGCACTGCTGCATACAACGACAGCGACAAAACAAGGTAATTATTCACCCAGTATTACGGTATTTCTGTAGTGAGCGGCGGCGGGGAACAAACGAAGAGTTATTATTATTTTTAATCGATTTCTTAATTATTTTAGCATTATTTCTGTGTTTCATATTTTATTGTTTATTAAAGGAACCGTGCTGGACACGGAAGATCCAACTCATACTCATGCACCCGACATTGCAAAAACGAAAGCACGAACAATAATGGAGAAAATAAAGAAGCGTTCAAAACAAACAACCGAGCCGACTAGTAAGGTCCTAGCAAAAGGTCTTGCTGGAATCTCACCAACGACTTCGGCGAATCTTCCAAACATGCCCCAGCTTACGCGCGTGATCCAGAGAACGAGAGCAAAAACTAATTCCCAATTACCGACGCCTTCTACCCGTGGGGAACTCCAGATTCCAGATACATATACAAAAACATTAAGCGGAAAACTGTTTCTTCTTCATGACAACGGCGGTGACAAGAAACGGTTTTTGCTGTTTGCCACAAAAGAAAATTTGCAACATCTGGCGGCGTCAAAAACGTGGTTTTGTGACGGGACATTTCGATCGGTTCCGACAATTTTTGCGCAACTTTACACAATACACGGCATGGTTGACGGAAAAGTGATTCCTTTCGTCTACGTTATGGCGCCGAGTAAATCAAAACGGATGTACGAAAAAGTATTGCAATGCCTTACGGAAGCTGAGCCAAGTTTATATCCCGAAAAAATCGTAATAGATTTCGAACGAAGCTTCATTACAGCAGTGCAAAACGTATTCGATGAATGTGAAATCCAGGGATGTCACTTCCACTACGGACAATGTATTTGGCGTCACGTTCAACAGTTTGGTTTACAAAAACGGTATTCAATGGACGCTGAATTCGCGCTGAACATAAAAATGCTGATTGCACTGGCATTCGTTCCATGTGAACGTGTCGAACACGCGTTTGAGGCTCTCGCTACATCGATATATTACAAAGAGAATCATAATGACTTGGAAAATATTGTGCAATATTTGTGCAAAATTCCTACGTCATCCTTTTTTCAAAATTATTCACCCTTCATTAGTTTTCGGCGTGGCGGTGCTGGCTTAACGTTAACTTAGCATCACCACCGTTTTTTGCGGTTTTTTGAAGAGCAGAAAATTCGGCGTGGTGGCATTTAAATAGCCTAAAATGAGCCTAAAATTGTGGTATAGTTAGTTTTTTGATTTTCCGTTATGGCGGTGCCAGCTTAACGAAGGTGCTGGCTTGAACCCAAGCTGGCACCGCCACAAGTTTTTTTCAAAAAACGTTGAGCGACAAATTCGAGTTTTGGATATTCTTGGAGCATCTAATTAGCATTCAATTTCTGAGTAGTTACATTTTTAAATTTACCACCCCTTGTGTTGATTCTCCCCCTAATGGCGTCAGCAGCCCCACCAATGGTATAGAGAATTGAAAAATAAATGAAAAACGACGAGCGACAAATTCGAGTTTTGGATATTCCTGGAGCATCTAATTAGCATTTAATTCCTGCGTAATCACTTTTTTGATATCACTCTCCCTTGGTAGTTTTTTCGCTGTGGCGCTGCTGGCTTGAACTCAAGCTGGCACCGCCACAAGTTTTTTTCAAAAAACGCGGAGCGACAAATTCGAGTTTTGGATATTCTTGGAGCATCTAATTAGCAATTCATTTTTGAGTCGTTACATTTTCAAATTTTTCACCCCTTGTGTCGATTCGCTCCCTAGTGGTGCTAGCAGCCCCACAAATGGTATAGAGAATTGAAAAATAAATGAAAAACGCGGAGCGACAAATTCGAGTTTTGGATATTCTTCGAGCATCTAATCAGCATTTAATTCCTGTGTAATCATTTTTTCGAAATCACTCTTCCTTAGTAGTTTTTTCGTTGTGGCGCTGTTAGCTTGAGTCCAACCTGGCACCGCCACCGGTTTTTTGTTTTAAACGCGGCGTAAAAAATTCGAGCTTTGGATATTCTTGGAGCATCTAATTAGCATTTAATTCCTGCGTAATCACTTTTTTGATATCACTCTTCCTTGGTAGTTTTTTCGCTGTGGCGCTGCTGGCTTGAACTCAAGCTGGCACCGCCACAAGTTTTTTTCAAAAAACGCGGAGCGACAAATTCGAGTTTTGGATATTCTTGGAGCATCTAATTAGCAATTCATTTTTGAGTCGTTACATTTTCAAATTTTTCACCCCTTGTGTCGATTCGCTCCCTAGTGGCGCTAGCAGCCCCACAAATGGTATAGAGAATTGAAAAATAAATGAAAAACGCGGAGCGACAAATTCGAGTTTTGGATAGTCTTCGAGCATCTAATCAGCATTTAATTCCTGTGTAATCATTTTTTCGAAATCATTCTTCTTTAGTAGTTTTTTCGTTGTGGCGCTGTTAGCTTGAGTCCAACCTGGCACCGCCACCGGTTTTTTGTTTTAAACGCGGCGTAAAAAATTCGAGCTTTGGATATTCTTGGAGCATCTAATTAGCATTTAATTCCTGTGTAATCATTTTTTCGAAATCACTCTTCCTTAGTAGTTTTCTCGTTGTGGCGCTGCTAGCTTTAGTCCAACCTGGCACCGCCACAGGTTTTTTTCAAAAATCGCAGAGCGACAAATTCGACTTCACGGCATTTAATTAGCATCTAATTAGCACTTAATTATTTTATATAGTAAACTTCGTTTTTCTTTTGTGGCGGTGCCAGCTTGGTAGAGGTGCTGGTATGGCCGTCTGAAGTTACTCCTTTTTAAATTTGGTTGACACGATATCTCAACCTTCAAGTGTTTGAAAAATAACAGAGATTATTAAAAAGTACACTGCTCGCTATTGCCTGAAACGGAATTATGCGAATTCGATGAGAAATTTTTTTTCAAATGGTGGTTTTTTGAAATTTTCGACGATTTTTAAACTTAAACTGTTGAAGTGTTGGATTTTATATTAATTAATAAATAGATTTGATGGTGCTTCAAGGCTATAGCTATGCATGTGCAGAACAGGCCATAAAAATTTCAGCTTGATTGGTGCTAACAGTTTTGTTTCTGTAGAATGTCAGCCAGATTTAAATAGGAGTAACTTCAAGCGGCCATACTAGCGAGATTTACCATCAAAATCGATAAAAAAAAAATTCTGTATTACTTTATAACTTTGTCTTTTATGTTTAAGAAGTTTGAAAATATTAAATAAATTTTAATATGAAAAAAACATTATTAAAAACAGTTATCGAGATGTGAGACTAGCCCCATAATGTCGTATCGATGATCCTATGCAATTAATTTTGCTTGGAATGACTGGTTGATAACAGCTTGTTCATGTCACATACTAACGTACCCAATTTGAAATTGTTTCTTTCTGCCATTTGCAGCTTAGATTCATATTTTACTTGATCAATTAGCTTCAAACATCTATCGCATTGGCAATTTTGGATTGGATAGATATATTTCATCAATTCTTTCTGTTCTATCAATTGCCTTTGCTTGCTGTCCGAATATTGATGCGCGTGAGTGTACGTGCTAGTATCAGAATATTTTGTAGAAAACAAGCAAGCATAAGTAATTTGACAGGTGATTGTACAAATTAGAGCTTTTGTTGCTTGTGCCACGTAAAGTACTCAAACATTCTGTTTTAATACCGTATCAAGTTTTTGGTTCGTGTGAGTAGAAAAATACTATCCCACGTTGTAAGAAGATGTACAATCCATTTTTCCAGGTCATTATTCCACGTTAATAATGCAAAAGATTAGCCTTCGTGATCACTTTGTCGTTACAGCATTCATAATTAATTTTCAAGAAAAATGTCAGCGCCAAGCACGTATCTCTTGGAATGATGTTTCGATATCACTACACGAAACTACACTTTTGTAAGTATGCGGCAATCATGCTGACTAATTTTCAGTAAACTACAACTTTCATACCAGTTAAGGTGCTTATAAAGATGCACTGTACACCTCGAAAACGCGGGGATGCAAAACTCCTATACCGCTCAAGCGATCAGAGTGAAACTTGGGCAATTAATGCCTTATTTTGGCAAAAAGTGGAGCGCCTTTATAATTTTTCAAAATTTGGAAAAAAATTTTACAGATTGGTTACCACCCACAGAAATTGGCCAAATTTTCACAGTTGCACTGAATGCATCGAACTATCAGGTATGATGCCACTCGGCGGTGATGAAACACACATTTTGAGCCCAGTCCCATGAGATTTGATGGTGAATGACGAAATGGCAGCTGATCTGGGTTTCGATCATGGAGTACACCGAAATCTCATTTTGGCGATATTTGTTACCGACCTTCCACGCGTGCCGGTAATTCTTTACCGACATTACACGTATACATTACCGGCATGCGCATACTGTCGGTAACAAATGTTGCCAAAATGAGATTTCGGTGTACTTCGTGGTCGAAAACCAGATCAGCTGCCATTTCGTCATTTCACCATCAAATCTCATGGGACTGGGCTCAAAATGTGTGTTTTATCACCGCCGAGTAGCATCATACCGGATAGATCGATCCATTCAGTTCAACTGTGAAAATTTGGTCAATTTCTGTGGGTGTTAACCAATCTGTAAAATTTTTTTCGAAAGTTCGAAAAAGTAAAAAGACGCTTTACTTTTTGCCAAAATAAGGCATTAATTGCCCGAGTTTCACTCTGATCGCTTGAGCGGTATAAGAGTTTTGTATCCCCGCGTTTTCGAGGTGTACAACGGGTCTTCATATGCACCTTAAGATCCGTTATAGCATTCATAGTTGGTATCATTGCTATGACTTGTAGCCGCCACGATGAGAACGCGAAATAACAATACTGCTGATCCAATTGGCGCACCAATACATTGCGAGAACAAAACGATGGAGACTTTTTCTTTTTTTTTAGACACATCTTATTCAACTGTCAAATACAACAAGTACAGCTAAAATTGATCGGTCTAAGTATATAACTCTATTATAGACAGTTTTGAACTCTGAACACTAAATTACCACTTGATAATACATGCCGTATTAGGGTGTAGCAAATTAAAAAATTTTCCAAATTTCCTTCAGGCACATGGCTTAAAGTTTAGGTTTTGCTTAAAACAAAAGCCTCAGAAGAACTGAGCGCTGTGGCACAAGATTTAGTGGTTCCGAAAATCGTTTTCGTGAAAAACAAAACAAAAAATCGACGTAATCATCACTCAAACGAATATTGTCATCTCTATATTATAGGAAACTCTATATTGTAGGAGCCTTAAAATTTTTTTTTACCTTATTTGGAATTTTATTCCGTTCTAACTAATGAGCGAGTTGTATAAATCAATACATATTCTTGTAGGAAATTGAACGATCTACAAAAAAGGTCTGATCTGATTTTTCACCAAGTCGACTCAGTTAAAAGTTATTCAAGGTTAAAGTTCAACCACAAATGGTATACGATGACTTCCACAATTTTTTAAATATTTCATCACGAAATATTCCCTCAAAAACATAAAACATTATATTTTTCGTGAAGTTCATCAAGTGTTTTTTGGTAAAACATCAAAATTTTTACAAAATACTAATAATCGTGAGAAAATCGATTTTGAATAACTTTTAAACGAGTCGACTTAGCGAAAAGTCAGATCAGACCTTTTTTGTATATCGTTCAATTTTCTACAAGAATATGTATTGATTTCAACAACTCGCTCATTCTTTAGATCGCTATAAAATTCGAAAAAAAAGAAAATTTCCCGTGTTATTTAAATTTCATCATCTTGAACGATATTTCCACGGTAACTAGAGGAAAATTTTTTATTTTTTTTTTCGGCCAACCCTACAGTCCCATTCTATTCACAATTCAGAACAGAAACACTTTAATGCATTTTCCTTTGATGCAGAAATAAATAAATGGCATGAATTCTACGAAGTTACTGCTACGATTTCGTAGAATCTGTGCCATTTTTTTTATTTCTGCGTCAAACGAAAAAGTCTTGAGTTTTTTTGCTCAGAATTGCATATAAAATGAGGCTGTTAAGTCGTTTTTCCGTCTTCAGAATCGTTTCTTAGTAACGAGTCTGAAAAGTAGTCCATTGAACATCAACAAACAGTTTCCTACAATATAGAGATGATAATATGCGTTTAAGTGATGATTATGTCGATGTTTCACTTTTGTTCACAAAAACGATTTTTGGAGCCCCTAAATCTTGTACCACAGCGCTCAGTTTTTCTAAGGCTTTTGTTTCAAGAAAAACCTAACCTCAAAGCCATGTGCCTGAAGGAAATTCGAATTTTTTTTCAATTCGGTACACCCTAATATGCCGCATGCGCAGACCTACGTTGCAAGATCTCAAAATAGTATATTATTTCGGGAAATTCACGTAATTTCGAAAGTAAAGGTACAGTACATTCAGTTTCGTGTTGACTTTTCCTAACTAGGATGTTTTCGAGATATTAAAGTTTGGTTTTGGGCGTACAGGGCGTTCTAATAAAAAAATCAGAAGGAACGATAAGCAACTGTGACTGACATTAGATTCGTCATGAGATGCATCAGTTTATAATCACGTTGCTAATGGACCAGAAATTTAGACCAATCGCTATGACAATAAGATAATTCAAGCCATTTACGAGAAAAAAAATGCGAAAACTTTCCGATTTTTTTTTTTTTTTAGGTGTTATTTGAATGGAAAATACAAAATGGGCGGCTCTAAATATCAATATTAAGCGGTCATAATTGCCTGAGATATTCTATTTGACATGATTAAACGAAATTTTGATACACCGATAATTTTGATTTGTTTTTCTATGTGATTTTCTAAATATTTAGAGTATAGCAAGCAGCTGCACATTAACATCGCAATTTCTTGTTTATTTATCATCATAATTATTGCTTCCGTGACGCTGGAGCGAGAAACGTACAAAATGCTTATATATGTATAATTAAAACGAAAGAGTAACAAACAATACAGTTTTTCAATACAATTTTTTAAGGCATCTCTCTCTCTCTCACTCTCCTAGAGCGGTCACGTGACTTTCACATCGCCTTAGCAATACGCGCAATATACATATACTTATGTATATATGGTATATAACGATATGTGTATTCCGTGCATAGAAAAAAAAAAACAACATCTATGCAAAGTACTCAAAATTAAAAAAAAAATGTGATTGAGTATGAATATTACTATTATTGCTGAAATCTGAGTTACTAATTAATCTAAACATAACATTTTCAGGTTTATTAGTGAAATTTCACGACATCTTAAAACTTTTCAAGGGTCACATTGAATTTCATGACATTTAAGAATGTTCAGCTTTTTTCAGGTCGTTAAACACCCTGCTTATGCATGTTATCTTTACACTCATACAACTTTCAAAACAATGTTATACAACTGCTATTTGAAAAACGAGACGAGAATCCTTGAGCAAACTGAGCAATTTGGAATGATTAGAGAAAAACCGAGTCAGCTCGCGCGAGCATTTTATTTCATTTTTTATTCTTTAATGTACTTGGCACGAGATTTAATTGAGTTCTCTTGATCTATCGAGATCTAAATTTTGTTTCTACTTAATCTGATCTGATCATAAGTAACTCACACGTCACTAATTATAGATATAATAGAGATCTTATCAGATCTATACGTTATACACTTATATTCAGATTAGATTGCATCATTGACGAAAGAATTTAAAGACGATTACCCACGGGGTAAATATTCGTGACCAGTACTCGGTGGGTAAGTAGCCCCGGATGGGCCTGGGGCCATGAAATGCCGTGTTAGCGATCGGGTAGCTTCTTTATCGGCAAAAACGTTCAACACGCAATCCCATAAAACACACAAACCCCCATGTAGGTAGCCGTCCTTAACAGTCGTCAGTTAACGATTAAACGAAGACAATATTTTGATATAATTTAGACCTGACTAAATCAAATGATATCTATTAAAAACTCTTTCCGGGTACGATGTTTCTAAACAGGCACTGTTCGTTACCGTAACGCCACTAATTTTAATTTTTAATTTTATATTGATATTTAAATTTGAATACGAAATTCCACGAAGAAGATAAAAAAAAAAGTGAAATTCAAGCACTAATCAAAGACGAAATATATCGAAGACATGCAGAGAATAACTCAGTATTTTTAATTACACGTAATTTTCAAATTTCGTCAATTATAATTGAAATATTGCGCAAGAATAAAATGATTTTATGTCACACAACATTGGAGAAAAATCTGAACACTCATAAGGAGCCATTCATTAATTACGTGAGGGTCCCAAGGGAGGTGGAGGGGGGGTTATCTTACACAATATTTTACAAGTCGGAATGTGCATAATAGACATTTTCCATTGAGACAAAACGTCTGTACAGCAATGTTTCAGGAAACAAAAATCACACCGAAAATTGAAGTGCAGTTTCAAAAACTCCAAAGAAGAAATTCTATTTTGACGTTCCATAAACTATGAGATCTATTTTTTCATTTTCAATATACAATTTCATTTATATATTGTTATTGTAAAAAAATTTATTTTATAATAAGTTTTTAAAATCGTAAATCTGATCATATTTACACACTTTGAAGATTATAAATGAAAACTATAGGTAAAATCTTTCGTAAGAAGAGGGATGGGGAGTCCAAGAAGTTTTATGGGTTCTTACATGGGCGTGGGGGGGGGGGGGGGGGGGGTTTAAAAATGGCTAAAATCGTCCTTATATAATTAATAAATGGTCCCTAATTTGCCTCAAGATCATCCGCAAGTCCTAGATCCATGTGCAAATCATAACCAGCTTGTAGTTAACGATATATTTAATACTCGTGAATACATACAGAATTAGTTCAGGGTGGAATCTCTAAAATAAAATTGTGTCAGACTAACGAAACTTTACGTTTAGCACAAACACTAGACATTGCAACGTAGAAAACGGGTTTAGTCAATATTTTGTAGGATGATTGAATTCCAATATGCACGAATGTAAAAAAAAAATGTCGATATTTACGTCAACTTGAAAATTGATGATAATTGATAAGTGTTTTTTATTCAATTTTAAAAAATATTTAATACAAAAACTTGCGTGATGTACCTAAACTGCTCGAACTTTAACTGTATAAATTCCATCGAATGATCATAGATTGGAAGTAATAAAACGTATAGCTATAATTAGGTCTGAGTAGGTATTACGTCGAAACCTTATGGGGCTCGATTTGATTACGCGCGGCGATATAACATTACCTTTTAAGCAACAATTGAAAAAGGCATGATACCTTACTCTCAAGACGATATAGTATTATCAACCCGTTTCGCGGACGGATATTATTTTTTCTACATAGGTAGTACCTTGTTGCCGTTGGTGGAATGCAATTATTTTACAGTTTCACAACTTTGCGAAAGTCTGCATACCTATAAAAGAACATCTTGCATATGTACCTATGTCAGTCAGAGACGCATAAGTAATCCTTACGCATCACAGATAAGCATCAACAAGTACATAACCGTGAATACATATGGTTATTACTTACTGCTTATACCTACTTAGATAAACGCTACATTACGTGATACATTCCAAAGATGGAAATAAGTTCACTCGTAACATTGGCTTATAGGAGGGATTTCTGTGAAAGACAAATGGGTCATTTATCCAATAATATATACAACGAAACTCAATTTTTAAAGTTCCCAAAATCGTGGAGGTTTTATTCTTTGAACGTACTTTTCAAATGACAACGTGAAACGCCGCAATATTCATACACCATACGTGCACGTTGGGCGCGTGTTCACATGTACATACAATATACCGAAGAGCTCTCAGCTTTCACATGAAAAACGTCTTTTTGAAGTTGATTTTGATACGTTATCCAGAAATGAATAACATATTTAAAAAGGTGAGAATTTTTTGCATAAGATACCTATTTTTTCATCATTTTTTTATGCCAATAGCGATACGAAAACAAATCGTGTTTAAACCTCAATTAGGTTGAAATAATAAACTTTGATGTGGCATTGCTCGCAAATGGTAAGTCCGAGAAGATCCAAACTTGGTGAAATTTTCAATCTTAGTACACGCTACAAGAGGTAAAAATTCCAAACGAACCGATTTTTTCACGTCTCGTTCATTTGTCGATAATCGGTGGACTGGCCAATATACATTTGTGCTTTAATTATAGAAAATGGGCGATCTCGAATTGCAATAACTTAAAAAAATTTGGATCCGTATATAAACTCACATAGATATTATTGCAAGGTCAAAGGCGAAGAAAAATCTTGCTCTGTGCGACAATCAAATCTAATATCACTAAATTCGCCACGTTGTTCACTATCAATGCTTACTACGACGTTGAAACTATAGTCTAGGAGTTCCCTGAATAATCCTGCATGCCAAGTTTTATCGTTTCGTCATCCCTTGGAAGCTTTCCGCCTGTATAACCTGTTGACTAATATCTGTTAGTTTCAGCGTCATTTGCTTACTAATTAAATTTATTTTTACATCGCCAGAGTTTTGATCACCAAGAATACGGAAACATCATTGATATCTATCCTTTTTTACTTTGTTGTAGTTACACGAGGCTGCTCCAAAAAAAACAAATTTCGTGCAAGGAAAAGACCCTGTGATTTTTGCAGCGGTGCCTCATCGAGATTTAATCAAATGCTGACATTTTAATGGAAATAATAATTTAACTTCTCCATACAATAGAGTTTGATTTGGTATACAGCGTTTCACAACTTATTTAATTATCTTTTGATCGACGCGTCGTAGATTTAAGCCGTACCGATTTTTTGAAAAGGCAAAGGAACTGCGTTTTACGCAATGCTGAATATCTCGAAGATCGTACAGCTTACAATTAGAATGTTCGACGACGCACTGATTTGAAGAAAACAGTTGTCAAACGCTATCTACCACGTAGTGTTCTGTCCATTGTATAGAAAAATTATAATCTTCATCCAATAACCGTCAGAATTGGATTTCTTATGTATTAACCAAATGGCGAGAATGAAAAATTTGGATGCGGCACCGCTTAAAGTAATCGCATGGCGTTTTCCTTACACAAGTTTTGATATTATGTAATGAATTATGGTTTTACGAACTTGGAGATCGAACAACAAATTTTTTTTTAATTATACACTCCTAATGCCCACGATGCGGATTTTCCGTGTAGATTATTACGCAAGTTCTTGAATATTGTATAAAACTTACGACAAACTGAAACGTGCCTTATTGGTTGAAAAAAAAAGAATATCGTTGTTCTTAGTTGTAATGTGCATTAGGAAAAATATGAATCCAATTCCGTTCAGAAATTCATGTAAAAACGGTAGTGCAGATAAATTTATCTCGCATTTCTACCTTTTTCTTGCACACAGGCAATAAGTGGATTAACGTTTTTCAAGAAACGTTCTTTCAAATACTACTAAGATCCAATTACCGGAAATATCGACGACGCGAGGGACGAAAAGAGTAGCTGAAGTTCATGGGGAATTCCTGATGCCATATATACGATTGTGATGTTTCAATGATGATCATAACAACTCAACGTCCGCATAACCGTGTGTGTATATAATTTATGCTTTTTTCTTTATCGATGTAAGTTTTCACACCGTCTTTTCATCCTTTTTCTACGTATTCGAACGTAAGTCCAAAAACTGTTGTCTAAAAATTTTCAAATCTAACTTAATATTGCTTTAGACTGATTACATTATCTCATGGAAAATATTGTCATTCAATAAATGCTGTAGTTCTGAGAGCCCCCCCCCCCCCCCCCCCAACGTTCGAAACGACAATTTAAATTTGACTGTCTATCGCTGACCCATCGACACCGAGAAAAGTTCAACTGTCAATAACGTTCTTTTTTTCGACTCGTGTTAAGTCAGTAAACGAAATACGTATAATAGAAATGTTGAGAAGGAGAGACTGAGATAGTGCAGCGCGTCGGTAATACAGTAAAGGTATAAATCGAAGCATAATTAAGACTACATGCCGCCAAAGTTTCACGATCAAGTCACAGTCATAATTTGTCATAAGGGAGCACTCAGAGCAGCCAAAGGCCGACTTTATATCTGAGCGCGATGGATAATTGTATAAATGTTTTAATGAAAAACTTGAGAGAAAAAAGTAGGAATATTTATACTATACATGAATTGGGAAGAATAGAAGAAATAAATTAGCGGGATAAAAAATTGAAAAAAAAAAAAAAAACAGGAAATAATAATGGATATTCACAACTTACCGGCCACCGCACGACTTCACACATTTTACGAACTCGAAAATAAATACGAAAATTAGTTCATCTCCATACTACTACCGGCGTTATATGTAACACACATCCCAGCTGTTGGTTATGTATATAAAATAAAAGAAAGTCAAAATTCGTGCAGTTGTCAGACGGTGGCAGACGACGTCGTCGGATGTGAATAACATTCTATGCACGGTCAGTCGATGGTGCGAAGAACAAGCATAATTGAAAATACCGTCGGTTGGGTGAATAATTTATGTAATCCTACCTTTAGTGGATGTTTTCTACTCTCTTTTGCCACTCAAGAAATAATCGCCAAGTACATATTTTCTCACAGTTTCGATTAGAAATTACCACCAATCACTACACACTCGATGGTGAGGGAACGAGCTGCGATCCCTCGGCCATACCATTTCCCAACACCACGACCAGCGAACACGACTTGCTCATAAACGACCGTTACTACCTCTGATAGTCAAACAACGAACTATTCCCAACAGCCGGCACCGTCGAAAGACGTGTGCATACGGCTCTGTATTTGTACAATCATGCGCATAAGTTAATACCGCAGATTAAGACCTACCGGCATCTGCAGTTTATTTTAAAATCGATGAGATTTAATTTTGAAGCGTTTATTTTTGACGATGATAGGATGCTCGGAATTTACTCGACGGATAATTGTCATCACCGCATTAAAATCAGTTTCAAAACTAAAACTTATATTTTTGCTTTCGTGTTACGTACCCTTGAAATAATTTTTTACCGTTATGTTCGGATTAGATAATAAATAAGACACGCTACTAGAAGATACGATTTTTCGATCAAACAAAGTATCGCACGACTTGTCCTAAATCATCAAACAATATGTCCGTCGATTTCGTATAGACTAGTTTTTTGCTCCAACTATACACGATTACGTATCAACACGATAGCGCGTGTCTCCCTACCTCACATACTCAATATACCTACTGCATATTAATTAAGGAGTGAATATTAAGAATGCTTGCTGTTCGCAATTTGTTGTCAAGCACGAAGAACCGAGGATTTTAGATACTCTGACTGTCGAGTTTTGAATTGAACAATTCTACAAGAGTCTAAGTCAAACTACAATTACTTCGTCATGACTGACGTGACGGAACTTTAAAATCAAGTTTCGCTTCCAAATGTCTCAATTATTTAGATTAAATGTAAAAATATTATATCGCGTGTTTTATCTGTGAACCCTGCACCACAGGAACCTAATTGATATTTTGTCGGCATGCAAAATTTTTCTGAATAGATGTTATTTTTGTAAAATGACGCTAGTTTTTTGAACTAGAACTTGGGTATACAGCTTACTTACCCTCCCTAATTTCATATGCTAATGTATGAAATTGTTATGCGCACAATATTTGCATGCATAATACTCGCACCACGCATACTCAATGCATCAACAGGAAGCTAGCGGGAACATCATTTATTGATTATGTATTATACTTTGTTTTAGGGATATGGGCAGGTGCATAAAATATAAATTGATTGGTCAACTCTTATTAATAATATATTGTCTTCGCTTCTCTTCAGTCTTTTGTGTATCATTTGAAAATATGGATTTGACATCATTTGACAACTATTGGTATACATTAGTGTCTGCATGACTTTGCTTGATGGTTGTAAACGAAGCTGACAAAATTGTATGAAATGCTTATAATATAACTAGATTACTAATCATGTGATTTTATGCACTTATTATGTTTAGATGTTACGTTATTTTTAGTGTAACAATGCAATTTTTTGTTCTGTGGTATTGAAAAATGTAGTTTTAGTTATTTTTCATTTTGTATATTTATATCAAATATCTTTCAATGCGTTCTTTCATTTACACATAATGTATCTTGCTAAAATAATCCGATTATTATTCAACTAAAGATGTAACGATTTTTCCACCATTTCAACCATTATAAA
Source organism: Diprion similis (assembly GCF_021155765.1). Classification (NCBI taxonomy): domain Eukaryota; kingdom Metazoa; phylum Arthropoda; class Insecta; order Hymenoptera; family Diprionidae; genus Diprion; species Diprion similis. The sequence continues at coordinate 9,536,184 of NC_060111.1, read as the reverse complement.
GCAATCTCACGTAGAAGCAGGAAAAATATGGTTAAGAAAAATAATTTTAGTGATTATTTGACCATCGAATTTTCTATCCAAAGAATCAAAACAACTGGAAAAAATTTTCGAAATCACGCACACTTTACTATAGATGTTTTTACTTTGTCTCCTTAATGATTACCTATGTCATTTACAATTTACAAGAGCAGCCACTTTCATCTTCCACGACCTTACTCATTATCATATCAAATACTTAATCATCAAATGGTAAAATAAACTATAATATAAAATAGAATATTTCAGTTTATATTTACACTTAATTAACTATTTTGGTATATTTGCTCTCCAGCTCATGCAGTTTCGTGTCCAATTCCGCTGTCGAGAATGTCTGCACAGATAAATAATTACAGAATTGTTATATCGACCTAATTATTGCTGTAAAGTCAGCAAAGAGTAAAAAAAGCGTCAATAGTGATTCAGGCTCTTCGTAGGGATTTTCAAAAATTCTGATAGATATTTGTAACTAGTAGTGATTACGGGAGTTGAGGTTCTGACTATACGAGTTCATACATGCGTATGCCTTATATTCTGTGCATATAAAAAAAAGTCATGTCACCGTCTATCATCGTAAGCACATGATTTTGTAATTTGCACCAGTGGGAATGTCTGTAGCTATACAACAGAGGAGTGTAATTCAAAATTAGTACTTTTGAAAACAAAAAATTATTAAAATATAGGTAAAATATTCAGTAGAACTCGTTAATTAATCTTTTAAATTGATTTTCACATAGGTTTTAGAAGACTATAAATTTTTCATTCGAATCTTTGCAAATATGCTCCTTGATTTGACTTACTCTTTTTCTCACAGGTTGATAACTGCTTTTGAAACTTCTATCCTCCTGCCCTTGCTGAAACGAGACAACAATTTCATGAGGTTTTCAATCACTCAAATTTTGCTAGAAAGATACGCTTTTATCCTGCATAATTAAAGAAAGGGATCTCATTCCTCAATGATAAATGCACGTCGTTAAAAAATGAATTACTAGGTTCCTTTGTCAACCACTATTATTGAGAAAATATATAGTCTCACGATTTTAACCACAGAGCACATATTTCTAAAATATACATTTCACCCCACGTTTTTCTGCATTTACTGCACTCCCTTTATTTAATCGAAAAACATATTATTAATTTAAAATAACTCAAGTTACAGTATATTGCAAAGAGACCTAATAGGAACTTTCAACATCTATAAAACTGTTTTATCGTTAAAACAATAAATAAGTCTTTACTAAGATTTTCAGTAAATCTAACAGAGCTCAGTTCTTTAGCGTCAAGGGGCCGTCCATAAATTACGTGACGCACTTTTTTGGCGATTTTGCCCCCCCCCCCCCCCCCCCCCCCCCCTACACAGGAGATAACATAACACCGACCACATATTCGACACAGTGAATCGCTCGCATGCGCGCGAATTTCGAATTAGAATTCTATTTTGCCACGAGAAAAGCTGACAAAAGCAAGAAATTGCGTTGCGTAACAAAAGCTTTGACGACCCCCTACCCCGAAAGTGCGTTACGTAATTTATGGATGGCCCCACATATGATGATAAATAAATACAAGCAATCAGCTACGTATTTTCAATCCTGAGGTGGAATTTAACTTACCCAAAATTGTTTGTACTCTGGTGACAAGCTTTCTAAATATAATATTCTATCCTCGATCCTTTTTAGTCTTTGATAAACATCCTTCGGAACAGGTCCTTTGACACCAATGTGATTTTCACTCGTCGCCAATCTTTCCTCCAGCGCAGGTAGATAAGAAGTAGGAGAACTTTGGTTTGAATGATTTCTTGCAGTTTTTTGCAAGGTTGATGGATCAGTCACTTGTGGTCCCCACGGATTGAGCACCCTGTGAACTAATAGACAAATGGGATATATCTACAATTTAAGTACAAACATCAATTGAAAGTAAAGATTCGAGCACACTCTTGAAATTGTAGTGTGCATTAATCATGGCTGTGCTATTTTCGAGATAATACCTAGTGCTAGGCAATTGATGTTGGTTGGCATAATCATATGAATATACCGTCATATTCTGAGATTTATTTTGGGATTTTTGCTGATAAAAGGTTTCCTGAAACGTGCACAGATATCACTACAGCGATCTCACTTTTATACATCATACTTACAGTTACGCAACATGATAGCTTTTGAGAGCTCTTACGAGATAATGACTATTCTGGACATTTGAATGTACTAAAGTACAAACAATATTTCATTAATAGTAGAAACTATAAATTATGTTTTGTTTTACCTTTGACATGGCTTTTGGAATCTTTGCGTCGAATTAAGATTGCATCGACTCGCGCACAGGAGTTTGCCCTTTCTTCGTCAACTCTTGCCCTGTAATATATAATAATTAATATAACTAAAATGTCAAGAAAAAGATACCACCTTTGGGAGTAACGCCAATAAAAACCTACTTCTAACGGATAGGCTCATAGTTGTGAATGCTGAACTAGTTTGCAGATATACTTAATCTTGATAACATTTCTTTCAAACTTTTAAGTGACACAAAACCTTATTAAATAATTCATTAGGCATAGTTCTTCTACTCTTAATGATATTTCAATTTTCACTTCAACCATATTAGAAATTACTGAAAAATGTCTGCAAGAAAAAATGTTATCAATATTTCGGAGAAGCTTAATAGAGATAATATTGAGAGCCTAGTCCCTCTAGTTAAAAAAAATTCCTAACATCTCTATGGGTCTTCATCCTAATTTCTCGTTGTGAATATTAAAATCATTAGATATTATTTACAAAAAATTGAAACCAATCAAGAATGACTAATTGTTTTTTTTTTTTTTTTTTTTTTTTTTTTTTTTATAGACCGAAGTAAGCTTTTTATGATATTTCAAACACTTTCACATTCTTTCTAAATGTTACACAGCAGATTCAATTTATTTTTGTTTTCTCTTACTGTTTTTTTCATGTTTCGGTTTAAATTTTCAAAGTGAAGAGTTTGATTTGGCTAAAATTTGGGTATGTTTTAGAACACACTGAGATATACAAAGTGCGCAGCTCTAGTCCTACCGTTTCAAACTGACCACTTATTCGATTACGACTTTTGTGTTTAAATTTTGGGCGTTCCCTATCGTCAGAAAAAAAAATATGACCTAATGAATTTATCATCTAAGAAAGTTTTATCTTATCCGACGACCCTATTGTTAAATCTAAATGTCTACTTTTTTGCACACGATATTAAAACAATTAATTTTCCTGTTGTGTTCTTCTCTATATTATTAATTTAATTATGATCCCATATTCATCTCACTCTGAAATGTTCAGAATATATTCCAAATTGTCGATTTAGTCACGTAATAGGAACAAACAATTCATTATACAATTTATTTTAGAAAAATACTCTGAGAATCCAAGATCTCTGGAACAATTATACGAATTTAATCATGATCCTATTTTTGGCCCGCTCTAAAAATTTCAGTGAATGTCTTGCAAAATAAACGAATTAAGGACACCAAATGGGGTTAAGGATTGAGAAGAAAAGCATCACATTAAATGGTATTCTTGAAGACCATTGCATCCTAGAATAATGACTTACATGTAAGCTTAATGGGGTATTCCATTTCTAGCAGCCCGCTTTTTGAATGCATAGTTACAGAATTTAGCACCCTTTGAGTACTATCATCAAAGTACTAACCCTCAGTTATATAATCTTTAATATTTAGTAGTTTAAATGTTATCGATGTTCAAGTTTTGCAAAGCTATATTTATTCTTTTTTATTTTTAATCTTCACACCAATATATCTGGCATTCTAATCGCCCAAAAATAAAAGAAAAACAATCAGTGCTTTTGAATCACATGATTATCACCTCTTTAATGGTGTTAGTATAAATAGTCTTTAAATATTACCTAACATCGAAATTTCGTTTTTATCAATTTATACTGGAAGAGCGTAACATTTCTAAACTAAGATTTCAACGAATGTTTCTCTACACATAACGATCACTCTTTGCAATTTTCAAAGATCTGTTGTTGATTTTTCCAATTACTAATGTTACATCGTCGCATTCTGTCGCCCCCGCTGTGGCCAAAGTTCTTTTTTTCTATTTTTTCCTACTACAAAAAATTCTTTATCATTCATAAATAAATAATCTTTTGATTACTTCTTAGCCGTGCATTGGTGCCCTCTACTAAGTTGTAAAAATATCGTGTCACCTTGGCGAAAAGAACCATATACGATAGTATGCAATCCAATTAAATTAACTACTGTTCTTTCATGACTGTTTTGTTGATATTATCTAAACTTTTCTATTCGCAATAATTTTTTCTTAATGTCATTATTATCGGATATAAATTGCATTTTTCTTCTACCCATTTTAATGTACTTATCTTGATCATCGATGATAATAATTTATTTGTTCCCTTGTACAAAATTATCGATGATATTAATTACTGCGTTCCCTTGTACAAACTGTCACGCATTGACGGCCAAGTCTAGAACAAAATAGCAATAAACCCACTTATTCAATCGAATGAAATGTCATCAATGCTTTGACATTTCGAGAGATTTCAACTTCGATCGAACAACTCTTTTCATATTGATATATTTGACAAAAAATAGGAATTCTCAATTTTTTCACTCTTTTTCTTATTATTATTTATTTCTCACATCTTCGAAATTAGATAGTTGGTAACGTTTTAGTGGAGCTTTCAAGATTGACTCGCTTCAACAATTGAAGTCATTGTACCTTCAACTTCTCCAAATGGTACTGAACTTATATGAACTTACGTAAATTCCAAACAAAGTATTTTATGAAGAGAAATTACTTTCAAGAAAAACTAGATCGTTGAATTTTGATTGTTAGCTCTTCGACATAAAAAGTCATGGGAGACTAGAGCAACGTAGGTTGGGTCGGGAATTGCATTAAAATATAGTTTTTTCACCATGTTAAGTATGCCGCGCTTTGCGCTTAAAAACAAATTATAATTTCTCTTATGTATTGAAAATGATTTTAGCAGCTTTTAAAAAGATATACTTCCGTTATCTATAAGTAACAGAAATAGTAAAACGTCATTCGAATAACCACAACCATGTTCTTGCCATAAGTGCTCCGCTTTAGTTCAGTCGTCCGTACTCTTTACATTGAAGAATAGTCAATTAAATTTTAACGAACCAGTCTTTCATTAAAGTAGTTTTTTGCGCGATATAATTTGTTAGCACGTTATATAAGTTGATATAAGTTCAGGACTGTTCACAGAGATTATGTGATTAAATCTTATCATTCCAGTAGAATGAACATAACTTTCATCGCTGATTTGAAAGACATCAAGAAGAAGGGAACAATGGAAAAAAAATGCGAATAAATTGAAAATTCTTTGCCTTCAATAATTTAAAAAATACGAAAATCATATTCGTCTGATTAAAATGCACTACCTGTTTTTTATTTTCGAACCCCAGACATGTTGGCTTAAAGATTGTCAAAAAAATGTTTTTGCAAATTATGGAATTCCAATATCTTATGGACTACCCGATATTAAAGGCTGTAACTAGAGGTTCGTTCTTCAATGATGACTGGAGAACTAATTTTAGATAGCCGTCAAATTCTGTGACTATGCTCTAAAAAGAAGTCTGCCAGAAATGAAATACCACTCGTATACATCAACGAACCTGTGACTGCAGAACTCTTGTACATTGACAATATTGACTTGCTCTCGTTTTCTTGCAATGAATGCGTTTATCCTACGATTCAGCTCCTCAGTACTAACACGGATTTGTACAAGATTTGAATTAACTGGTTCATCAAATGATTCTCTCTTCCCTGTGATTCTGTTTTCATTTTCATCTTGATTTGCATCACTCGGGAAGATTTTGTGATTGTTTGGCAACAGCAAATCGTTAGCACTCGCAACGTTTGCATATGCTAGTGAAGTTTCATCTCGACCTGCCAACAGAATTCTTTCATTTAAAACAAAACTTGCTGCAGTTTTATGAATCATAAACAAACCTGCACGAATTAAAAAAAAGAATCATGCAGCCTTTTTTGTAAATATAATAATAACAACGAATTTTATTAATCTTGAAATATACAGAACATAATGAATCAATATTGAAAAATTAAACGCAAACAGTCCTCACAAAGTTTAAACTGTATGCAAATAATATTTGGTGAAAATTCAGGAGTAAAACAATTTCCAGTAATCGTGTATACCGAAAGAATCTCGTAATGAAAATTGTCATATTCAAGCAGAATTGAACTGACGATGGTCATGGAATCACATCGAGTAGCTTGAAGGATCCATTTCATGAAATTTTCTTGGTATATGCAAGGAATTTCGAAAACTGGAATTTACATACTTGACACATAAAAACTGACACATTCTCAAGATTTAGTGACTTTGGCATAAATGTAATGTTATCTTGTCAAGATAATAGTACAGTATGTAAAAAATTATTTACTAGTGGACCAAGAGCATTCTTTGTTTTCTTTCCATTGTGACTCGTGGTTATCATAAATTTCCTTCTTCCAAATAGGCACAGTCTTTTTCAATATCTCAATTGCAAACTGCGTGGCTTGAAGACTTTCTTGTCTGTGAGACGAGGAAATAGCTATAACAACGCTGGCCTCAGTCACAGGCACGACCCCTAAACGGTGGTAAATTGCTATGCGTTCCACATCCCATTGAGAGCGTATCTTTGAGCATACATTCCCCAATTCTTTCAACGCCATTGGCTCGTATGCTTCGTACTCCAACTTGACGACCTGCCACAAAAAAAAATTTATCCTGCAACAGTCTTACGATTATAATAAAACACATTACAAAAATGATAATATAAGAGCTCGATTCTTTGATGAATTTCCAGTTTTTCAGGCTTACAAAAACCATGAATTGCGGATAACTTGCAGACTACAAGAAGACATTCCATAAATGAACTAGGATAGCAGTATCATTGCTGAATTCTAGCAACCGATGTTCATGAATAAACGTGCAGTCTAACAACTAAGTAAGAAGCCTTCAATTTTCTAATGAACTCAGGTTTTCAAATTTATTTTACGAATGATTTCTTTTTCCATTGGATTACAGTAGTTTCAGGAAGGTGATAAAAAAAACTGTAATATTGCAAAAGTTGCAGATATTTTTTTTTTGTTTTGCCACAACTATAACTGAGCACTGGGTAGAAAAAATAAGTTATAATAGTGAAATCATTATTAAAAAAATGCTATTAATACAGGCTTATTTTCAGATTATCCATAAAATTCTCTGATATTTTCTGGTAATAGTTCCTTTTTTAAATCTACATTACTTAAGGTGGCTTCTTAAAGCATCCTGATTCACTAAGACCTCTTAAGGGCGCTGCACGTCCTTCATCAAAAATAAATTAGAATCACCAAAATTAAAATTCTTTAAATCTGTCTTAAATTAAATGACTCGATTTACATGAATTTATATTGTATTTATTTGAATACCACCCCTTCATTACTTTTTCGTGCGCTACGCTTCACGCCGCATAAATTGATACAATAGCTGGCATGTACCTGTTAACTTGTACCTAACTTTGTTCATATAAATAAAGAGTTTTGAATAGTAATTTTTGTATGAGAAGAATAATTTTGTTTCTGATTTCCTAATGTCTCGTGTGTAAATTTATAAAAAGCCAGATGTTATTTCAAAGTCCTTATATTTGCGAAGACTCTTTGACTTTAAGGTTGAAGAATTTTGTTCTGCTCCTGTGTATGCTATTAGAGTAGAACCTTTATTTAATTATATAGAATGAAGTGACTCATTTTTAATCTTGTGCTCCCCCCCCATGTCAAAGTTCAAACCTCGGTGAAAATCATAGTGACGTTGGTCGTGAACTATGGACTTGCAAAACCAATATGTAAATCCAAACACAATCATTAAGAGACAGTGTAAAATTGCTTGTAACATATTTTCCAGGAATTGTTTAGCTATTCTATTAATATATAATACTATAATACTAATATTTATATAAATATTAATAATATTAAACAGATTTTAATCTGCTTTTTCAGCAGATTCATCAAATTTTATTCGATTTCCAACAAATTATGGACAAGAAAGTGAAATGCTTGATTTTTCTTTTTAAAAATGCAGTGATAACTTCTGATTTCTTATACTATGATGAGTAATTGTGTACCTTTTTGCCTTCAAAATTGTCCCGAGTTGTACCAATGAAGGTGGATATCGCTCCACAATTCGCCGCAACTACCAGATTTACTATATCTCCTATATTCAGCTGTTCCGACTGCAGCTTAATGATGTCTTTTGAGTCATTCATCTTATCCTGTAACAAAATATAAATATATTCCCAAAAATTATTACTACAGCTTATAGCATGAAAAAATCGCAACCAAAAGTATTAAAATAAAGAACAATCACAATTATTAGATTTGTACAATTACAAAGGCTAAATCAACATTTTTAGTGAATAATTTTAAAACAAAACAAATTGAGATTTAAGATTTTTGACAATAATTAAAAAATCAATTCAGAAGCTGCGTGTCAAATTTTCTTGAATACAACTCTTTTAGATTTAAGAATGATCTCGAGGTGATATTTAAATAGTTTATGTTAATATCAAAGGTAATTGAAATAATTGTAAGGTTAAAATTTGTAACATTAATGTAATGAAAATTTTTTCAGAAAAACCAATATTTTGCAATATTTTTTATAGTTGTCCGTAATACAATTAGCACAAATTAAAGCAAAGCATGCTCATATTTTGCAAACGTAACACTTTCAATCATTTTAAAGATACAGAATTCTGATTTTTAAATAATTTTTTCCCATCTCAGCATTACGAAGTTTGAGCTCATAAATTTTCTAAGAATACTTTGCTAAACAGCACATTTTGGACTATTATCAAGAAGTCTCTGAAGTTTGAAATATCATAAATTCTGACAAAAACTGAAAAAAATTTACTTTCTTTTATCGAAATTGCTATTTGAAAATAGCGCAAACGATATCTCAAAAACCAATGACAAGATTCAGTTTCAATCTGGTCAAATTTTCCTTTTACTAGCCTTTGCTCCTTCGTGAGAGTGGCGTAGATTACACCTAGACTTTATGACCTATGAACAGAAGTGCGAATTTACATTTTTGGGTGAACAAAGCGAATTGGAAAATGCGTTTAAAGAATCATTTCTGCTATAAATGCAAGCTTTCGTCAATGAATATCGTGCTTCCTGGAAGAACATCCGTATTATTGAGTCTGTTTCTGACGGTTTGTGGTAATGCAACATTAAACAGCTACTTACTGAGTCTATTAAAATTTATTTTTTTCAAACTTCGGTTCTTCGATAGTAAATAAATAAATTCCAATAGGCTTTGTACTAAACTGTTGAATATTGGATCAACCTGAACTCTCCGTATCAGTCGCGACGATACAAACGTTCTTACAGGTATCTCCATCTTCCTTGCCTTCGATGATAAGTTGCGAATGATTTTGGTATTCGTATCAATCTTCATCAGTATTGAACAATGCGAGGATAAGGCGCTGAAACTGGCAATCTCAACCCTACGGAGAGTGGTGCAGCGGCTGGTTATAGCACAGCATAATTATGAACATGTGAATGGAATAAAATTCCGAAAAATGCCCATAATAGAAGATTTGTGCGAAAATAGTGAGGACGAGCAGTGTACCTTCGGCATTTACGTAATCTTCGTGGTTTTTTCGCTGAGCAGTCAGAGTAGTTTAACTATTATCATCAAGTTAAATGAATTGAAACAAATGTTAATGCATTTGATAAACTAACCTCCACTGAGCGGGGGAATAACTGCAATTTCGTCCCTGTCGGATAGGTTAAGCGTTGCGTTGGCTGCAACGTATTCTTCGTTGTGAGACAAGATGACAGAATTGCGAATACTTTCGAGTCCAAATTTCTCAATAATAGTATCCAGCAAAGTTTGATAAGAGATGTTAGCCGGCAGCGTAGCCTGAGACTCCTTTAGGCCGGACAACTCGCGAGCCTTGGCGAAAAAGAGAATCTTTACGAGCGAATCTCGTGATCCTCCATCCATCATAAACGGAGTGGCAACAGCGACTGGCTCTGCTTTGGATTTATGCAAACCTTTATCGCAGCAAACATGTTGTGAACATATTCATTGTTATTGCTCACTGTTACTCGATTGCCATTAGCCAATGCTATTTCGTTACGTAAGAAATATCTTGTTCCAGGAACAACAGATCAGTGGTAACGAAGCATAACGAGGTTATGTTTACGTTCGGTCGAAAACCGCACATACCGGAAACGAGAGTTGTGATTAATCAGCCTTTATTTAGTATCCTTCAAATTAATGTATATTCTACTGCTATATCCTCCATATATAACAATTTATTGTTACGACAAGAATTTCTGTGCTTATTGACAAGCTGCTCGACAATTCTTGGATATTAAAATTGTTGCCAGGCTGACATCGGCGGTGATGACGTAACACCTGTTAGCTGGCGCCTCACTAGACCAAACTGAATGCACTTTTGATAATCAGGTCAAAAGCGAAATGAGGTCACGGGAAGTATGGTCGCATGAAATAGGGCACGGGACTTTGTTATTGCACGAAAAATAGGTACTGCCTATCTGGAATCCAGTTAGAATGCGAAAGTAGGAATTATACTGTTAAAAGTAACGGAACCAAATACACATAAGCATATACCTATGCATAATACACACATTTTATCATGCATTCATCGTCATACTTACGTCTGATAGCATCGCAGCGAAATTAACATCGCCTAAGCATTATATTATCGACGAAACTCATTCGGAAGCAAATTAGTGCTCGTGTTGTCTACTTAGTAGGAATATGGGAATCGTAGAAGGGCTCACGCATTCGTGATTGTCGTATACAAAACGACGGTAAAATCTAAATCGAATATTCAATTCATTGATTGAAGTTGAATCGATTCTATTATGATACTTAGGACATAATTATAGTATTATAGTACAGATGTTGACTTTAAATTGTAATGCAGAAAGTAAAAGGCGCACTGCGTATCTGGCAAGAAAAAACCTATGATTGAACAACTATCACGGATAAAGGTGATTGGCAATATGGTAGTAACTATAAGTAAGTAGTAGTGGTAAAGTTTAAAGACGCAGTAGCCTTGTGCAAGATGTTGGTGCAATCATATTCTTTCTAATTCTATTCTATAAAAATAAATACTTGTACGACATATAATCTAAAAAATATTTTATACGGAATCACGTTCTATTTATTTCTTTCCAACTCCATTCTTGTCAATTAATATTACAAGTATAGTAGCTACACTGTACAAAATTATCGATCAAGGGCATATGGTAGCACGGCAATTTCATACGTACTGTCACCGTTTGAACGCTAATACACAACGTCTACGGTGACTAGGCTAGCTATGGACTAGCTAGGCTAGCATCTCTGTGTATAGCGTTAGCATGCGATGGCCTTGGGTAAGCATTCAAATGTATGCAGGCAACGCGTGCAATACAATGTGCTCATACTTAAGTATAGATATGGATGGATCGAGAATACTGGTAATCCGGAGCTAGGAAAGAATGTGCAAGTTGCTGTGGGGCAAGGACAACGTTGCTGTAACATACACGATGTAACAAGGTACTTGCTTCTTGCAAGTTGTGAAAGAGAACGTTATTATACTTATACCTCCCTGCACATGTCGGATATATGTGTAACATAGGTATATTGACATACGCAACTAGAGCTTATCCCTGTCGATCCTGTCTGCAGAATGAGCACCGCGCCACGATAATCGTCGCATGCGTTTCAAATCGCTCGATACGATCTGCTATAGGCATGTTGTACCTCAGGTAGCGTCATATTTTGTGGCGAAATTGAGCGTATCGGCGATAGCCGGAGGAAATATTTTACGAAAATGACCGAACTTTTTGAAACTTGTGTTCTACCAATAATTCAAGAGCGCTTCATCGAGATGAAGATGTGAAAAATCAAAGCGCGCGTATCAGATGCACTTGGGTCGGCTCTATGTGAGACGCACACGTTTTGCAATCAAGAATGATTACACGTGATATCATACCTACCACATACGTGTGGCTATTGTTGTTTTTTCGTCACAATGACATATGAATACACGACGAACCGCAGCCACGAAGAGAGGATTGCTCGCAAAGATACAAGCTTGCCCGCAAGTAGCATGTATGTGCTACATTGTACACAGCGTATACATGCGTTGATAAAATTCAACGAAATATGGATTTTTGCCTGACCTAAATACGGTTTGGTTACCCGAAGCTTTCTTCCCGTACATTACCGTGCTTCCGACATTATGCCAAAAGTTCAGCACCCGGAGATGTCACGTAGGCAACGGACAATAACCCAGGGTAAATGTGAGCTCAAATTTCAGCATGAACCGTTCGCCTGCCCGGGCAGTGATAAGCGTTGCTTATCGCAAGCCCGAAGAAGGAATATTTAGATAACGCGAGTTTAGCGGCTTGTCCGGCAGCACGGATGCCATTCGGTTAAAGCGACATCGCAGCAATATATACGCGTTGCGAAATGCAACGGCCCAAAAATAAATCCCTTTCCCTCGTTATGGGCTACTACGGAGCTTCTCCTGCTCGTTAGTTTCGTCCATGCGAATATATCGATACGGGAATCCGGATGCCCCCCTCCGTTAGCCGGCTGCCATTATGCGCTAATGTCAGAATGCGGCAAGCGATTGGCGGTAATTGCTGACCATTTTTGTGGCAAGTCGGTGGGTGCCCTTCTAATAATAGCGGATTTTGACAGAGAGGACGACGGCTGCGTAGGAGATGAAGAAGCATCGCAGATGCGCCAATGAAGCTAGGCTATAATCCATCGGCATATATGCGACAAAGAGCGAGGGATCTGGACAGAGACAGTTGTGTTAGAATTGCGTCGGAGGGGACGTCCGTCAAAGATAGTAGGAGCCAAAGCGAACTAGAAGTACACAAGCGGCAAAGCGCGGGGAGAAGGAGGGAGGGAGTCGCGGTCGTAGAGGCGACCAGCTGGTTTAGCGAGGGAGTTCCGAGGGAGCTGCGATCAGTTGCCAGTGAGACGTGTACAGGTTGTGGCGGCGTTCAAGTGTGTGGAGTTTCTCGGTGAGTCTGTCGTTGTCCGTCCGTCGGTCGTTCGGTTGGTCGTCGCCGTCGCCGTCGCCGTCGTCGTCGGTCGGTCGTCGTCGTCGTCGTCGTCGTCGTCGCTGTTTGGTTCGTGTGCGCGAAACAACGAAGTAAAGATGGCCGCTGACTCGGGTATGGAGACGTGTCCCTCCCCAGAAATCGCGGATTCAAGAAAACGACCGCTAGACTGCGACGTGGAAAACGGCGCAACGAAAAGGTCACACTACGGCTCAGGTATTTTCATAATTATGCAGTATTAATCATATCACGTCGTAGACGAAGCGATTCGATTTACGCTTGTACATACGATGTCGGATGTATCGTGACGAGGGATCATTTGAGCTGATTGCGTTTGACGCGGCTAGTGCCACGGAATGTTTGACAAGCCAAATTCCGCGTAGCCCTGTTTCTCGCTCCCACTTGTCGTCCACGACACGGCGTACATCATCCTTTCGTAATTCCTTCTATTCCCTTTACTCGGGCTTCGTCACCTCGGAAGGACAAATGTCAAATAGAACTTGGAGAGTCGGGAGTCAAGCGACGAACGAACAAACGGGGCCAGATTCGCCAGAGTGCACCATTCTCTCGGTAGTGTCTCTACTACCACGTCCGTCGTTGCCCAACGCATCTGTCGTCGTTCTCCGGCAGTCAGTCAGCCGTGTGTTCGTCGCAGCGCGCGCGATTCCGTGCGATGCGGCGACGTTTGACGTTCTACGCTAGTCGGGTATCCGTATTTTGAATTTGACGTTCGGTCCGTTTGCGTGGGCGACGACGCTTGACGTTAATGGAGAATCGTAGTCCGGCCGCGGGTGACGTGCGTACTCGGTGACTTGGCAAATTTTTACAGCCCGCGATAATTCCGCGCCCCTTGATCCTTCCTCATTTCCCTAAAGTTTTTCCGTCCGGATATCCTCTGTTCGTGCCACGGTTTCAATCGACTTGAAGATGTGGCATATTGGTGAGTTCTCAGGTCGCCACATCGAGGTCATGGGTCAAGGTCAGAGTGTACAGGCGCCCGATACGAACCTCCCATCTGTCAAACAGCTGTTTGCATTTTTCACCGGGCTCTGCCACACCGAAGGCCTTTAAACTTTTATCGAAATATTTTTCCTCGCTTATCATTCACACCTTTCTTCCGCGCGTATTTCCGACATTTCGATCTTGTGAAACTCCCCCCAGTTATTTACCATTTCGCAATTATTTCCACCGCGGCGTCGTCGAACGACTCTTCAATCCGTTTGCCAACCGGTTTTTGAAGGTTATTATTCGTGCACGCGAGGAGGCGACCGCGAAAAATCAAACCTTTTTCATTATAATAATTCACATTAACGCGTTTCTTTCAATTTTTTACTATATTTTTATTGCTCATACATTTTTCACTGGTCACACAACGTGTATCAATAACTCGTTGAAGCTATAAGAGTGTTCGTTTGTTTTGCAGTATGACTTTATGGAAGTAATAATATACACGGATGATCGGAAAAATATTATGTAACATTAATTATTCTTGCATTTGTATGTGTAATTTCCAATGACTCAAATCATCGTTCGGCAACAACACTTTCCTCATTCATATCGTTTTAGCTGACAAATGATACCGAAATTTTTTCGATAATACACATGTATTGCTACTTATCCAGCCATAGAGAGCTGAATGAATGTTGAATAACAACAATCGTAATAAAACCAGTTTCAACCAGGTTCTTTATCATGATCGAAATCTTCCTTGTTACTCAATATGTGATGCAGTGGCTACACGGAGTACTCACGCAATAGGCACATTCTTCAATCTCACCTCATTATTCAGCTTCTGTCTAGAATCATGCCAATAGATTCCAGCTTGTCTAACAATTAAAGAAATCCCTTCAAACCCTTGAAAGTATAAATTTATACATATTAAAGTTTGCAGATAAACTGCATACGTATGGCCTGTCAGTATTCACAAGGCTGAAGTTTTTAATGCTGATGTAATGAAACATCAGGAAAGAACTGATTGTTGCGTAATTTGAAAATGACTTTCAATGAGTTGACTCTTCGAATTATAAGTATGTTTTGTTTGTGACAGTTGACTAAATTTCAGACATTCCTCAAAATGCAAAGTAACGATTTTTCCTAAACATGCGTCGTTACAGTAAAGTTACTAACTTTATCCTTATCAGTATTCAACAGTCATTCATTTTAATGGTGCAAGTTTTTTTTCCTTTCATATCTCTCCGAATGTGGGCTGGCTTAGTTTACAGATGATATTCATTTATTTTTCTAACGGAGTATCGCCAGGTCTAATCCTATTGAACTTTATTAAAATATTTGAAGTAGCGGCGCCAGCATTTTGTATCAATCGTGTAGAATAATAAACTAACAGGGTCTCTGATGACTTGAAAAAAACAGAAAATTCTTAAATGTCGTGAAATATCATAAAATTTTATTTTTACTTTAATTAGTAACTCAAATATCAGCAATATATGAAATATTGATACTCATTTACATTTTTTTGAATTTTGAGTCTTTTATAAATAGTTTGCTTTCGGTAAGGTGATATGAAAGTCACGTAACAGCTCCAGGAGATGCCTTCAAAAAATCACAAAAAATGTATTGAAAAACTGTATTGTTTGTTATTTTTTTTTCTTTACTTCAAAAAAATTAACCATTTTATACGTTTTTCGCTTCAGCGTCGCAGTGTGGTAGTAATATTTGTAATGATGAATAAACAAATAATGGAGATCTTATTGTGAAGTTGCCAGCTATACTATAAATATTTGGAAAAATCATATTTAAAAATTTTTTCCTATAGTTGTGGATCGTCAAAAAGCTTATCCAAAAATCCTTATTTTGTGCCTGAGAAAACCTTTAATGTCGTGGTTTCCTGGACCATTTATCATTTTACATTCCAGCAAAGAAATGTTGAAACAAAATTTGAAATGAATTTAAAAATACTTGTTTACTCGTGCACCAAATCGTGCAAAAGAAGTCATATTTTAGCGTATTAACGTTGAACAGTAAATCCACATATCTGCAAAATCCTAGATTGGGTCATCAATTTAATAACAGAGAAAAAGCATCATTTCGTTGTTTGGTTACTGAAAAAAATATTTAATGCAAATGTTATTGTACGTAACGAGTAGGAAAATGCTTTATTATGAAATACAAACATGTTGTCAAAAAAATTGCTTATCTCGTACGATTTCAAAGAAATATTATTCTGGTTATATTCAGTTGCTTTTCTACACCTTCTTAACTGATATTTCATTATGATTTAGTTTCAACACTTTTCTTGTTACAAGCGTGCACACTAAATGTATCCAAGATCTTTGAGTTGTTAAAGTTATCGTAAAAATGCATTTTTGGCCAAACCAGTTATTTTGTGAGATTAGAATTTATTGAAATCCGGTTCATCGTAATGTACATACATGACGTATAAAATTTATATTTCACATATCAGATTCCTCAGAAAATATTTGGAACTTGTCATCACAAAATTTTTATTTTTTTTTCTTACATGCTTCGTTGTGTTAATGTTGCTAATTTCAAGCTATATATTCTTGATGTAATTACGTATGGAGGTCAATTTGATGTCTTATGAACTAAAAATATTCAGTTAAAGAAAAATACGAGGTTGAAATTCCTAATGTCACTATAACGATGCATGTTTCGGAAAACTCATTACTTCGCATTCTTAGGTTCGGAAGAAACCTGAAATTTAGTCAGCCAGGACAAACAAAACATACTCATATTTTGAAAAGCCAATTCCTCTAAAGTTATCCTAAAATTACACAATGATGATTTTTTTCTTGCCGAAGTTCTGTTACATTAACGTTATTAACTTTAGCCTTGTAAAAAAATTTCACGGATCTTACCTTGAATCATTAAATTGTCCCCAAAAAATTTTGATATATCTCAGTTACTTGTACTCGATTAATTTTCGAAATTCTATTTTCATGTAACTATTACAATATATATATATATATGAGTTGGATATTGACTTTTAGGATTGTCTTATATGCTATCGTATGATAAGATTAAAAAATTGATCATCTGAGAAAATCTTGTGCCAATAGAGTAAACTTATTATTACACGTATGTGTGTGTGTTTAATATATATGGACTAGATTAAAATCTGCTAAGTAGAAATTCGTGTAGTCAAAACATTTTATAATGAAAATATTACTCGACGAAATTCATGTTGTCAATGTATATTATGTGATATTATAGTGTGAATATCGACGAAGATTATTAAAATATAAATTTGAAATATTTTTTAGGTGGAGATGGCACGTATCACCTCAAAGTATTGGTACCCGGCGTGGCAGCTGGAGCAATTATTGGCAAAGGGGGGGAAACCATTGCCCAATTACAAAAGGACACAGGAGCACGGGTGAAGATGTCCAAGTCCCACGATTTTTACCCAGGTACAACATTCTGTAATGATTGATTCAAAGTTCTCGACGAATTGTCTAAACTCGTTTAACTACCTTCCAATTTCTACTGACCTTTACTCTGCTCATCATCTGTGTCTATTACTTTCACTTTTACGCCTATCCCATATTAAGCACAATTCGACACAAATACATGTATTCATGAGCCAGCTTTGATGCGTTTAGATATTTGCGTAGTAGCACAGATTCTATTTACCTGCAGCTGAACGAATCAAGTGATCGCGTATTTCACCATAATTATTTAATATTGTATTATACTAATATTCTTGGCATTATACAATGTTTGGCTTACTCCGATCCATGAATTAGCCCAATATAAAGCGTAATTCGATATTTTCCAGTTAGGCAACTCAAATATAAACGTAGAAATATTGTTCGATCTGGCAATTATTTTGCATGCCCTTATGTAAGAACGGCCCTTCTCCTATTTTTACTGATTCAAGCATCGTAAAGTTGATGTAACACTACGTAGTAGTTGATACATCTAGAAATCGATTTTTCGTTTTAATCTGGTAACCGGTAATAATGTATCCAATATGTTGAAAACGTAACGACTGTTAAATATTAATTGAACATTTTATTTAATTCCAATTCAATATCGAAATGTGCGTATATGCACGCATTACATCGTTTATAAAAGTTTGTCGAATTCCATGGACAGTTACCGTCTGCGTTGAAACATAGATATGAGAATTATTTTACTTTGAAGAAGTTTCAACATTTTTACAGAACTGTATACTTATCTTCAGTCAACAATCAATGTTTCATTGCTGCCACTCTGTTGTTGTGTTAAATATAAATGCTTGTACTTTATGATATTGAGACATCTGTACGGCGAGTTTACCAATGTTGGGCGTGAAAAATACCAAAGTCCGCATTGGGCAAGATTATCTGTATGAGAGAATTAAGTTTTTGTACCTATGAAGGTCAGACTAGAATTTTCATTACCTTGTCATATCGTTGCGGTCATGAATCCACTATATCGTATTCCTTTATTGAATATTAAATATTTACTAAATATTATGCTAATGTAGATTCATTTATTCTCAGAACACAGAATAAATTAAAAGTTGAATTATCGATTATGCTTCATCGATCGAAACTTCAAATACTGATGGAAAATGGAAAAATAGTTGTAAAGACCGGCATGTTTTGAGAATATTCTTATAAAAATAAAACATTTTGTAAAAGATATCGGGAATAAGTTCTCAACATTCTTTTTCTTGCCAATGAACGCTCATTCAGTAAAAATTGAAAACATGGATTATGCTGTTTTGGCCCAAGAGTGTGTCAAAAATTTTCTGGTTAAATCAGTTTCTTCTTTTGCACAGCCTCTGTTTGTCAACCTCGATATAACTATTCTGTAAAGAAATGCAAGCAATGTAATTCTGATCGAATACAGGCCGGAATTGCTAGTTTAATCTGAGTGCTGTCATATTCAGAGAAATCCTGGAATCTGAAAAATGTTGTTAAAAATTGTATTTTTCTAGTTAAAGTCTACTAAAAGTGAAAAATTTCACACAGCGATAGTAATTGTCAATAACTGGAAAATCAAATCAAATTTCTCTAAGAAAAAACTCCAATTAAGCCTTTTTTTTAACGTTCAAACGTCTCAGTAGTATTTACTTATCTATCTTATTGAGAAATTAAAAAATAACAACCCGAATTATTGATGTTAAAGTTCACAATGTTAATGTGGCATTGCATTTTTATGAGTATTAACTATTTCGCAATATCAGAATTGTCTCAAATTCGTTAATCCATAATAAAGGAAAATATTCGTATACTTATATTTAGCAGACTCAAAACTTGTTCAAAGGCGTTCTAAAGTCGCCAAATAATACATTTCTCTTTCTATGTTTTGTTATCGTAGCGTTACTAACCACCTTGTCCAATCTGCTTATTTGTTACTTAACGTATACTAAAGAAATGTAATTTAAAAACATTAAAATGTTTAATATTCGTTATGCGTGATAAATAACTGTATGATACTGAACTTTTGAAGTTGAAATAGGTAATATATGTACATAAAAAACTCTGTCATTATCAGAGAATTTTGAAACTTTGGTGACAGAAAAGTACAAGTGTCGAGTTTTTTTGTGTGGAATCCAAATGAATTATTATAAGCTTACAAAATTTTGAAGAAATCAGCAGATGCACGACAAAAGTTCATCTGTATAAATTAGAAATGAATATACTTTATGTAATAGATTCGGCTATCCGTTATTTGCAAAAATTGAAAATTCAAGAACGGCGAACATTTAAATTAATAAAGAATTTTCTTCAATTTTCCAATCAGCAAACTATAACATAAATTCTTTGATAATTTTATTTTTAAGTAATTTACATATTACCCTTCTAAGCCTAAACTAGTCGTACTTTCTTCGAGGGGTAAAAACAAATCTAAATCCATTCTTGAAGTAGTATCCAAGTTCCGAAGTGAGCAAAAGTTAAGAGAATTTCTTTTATTTTAGATGCGGTAAAATGAGTTGTTTTAATATCGCATCATATATTGCGGCATATTAAAATTGTTTTTTTTTTTTTTCGCTTCTCGTCTAAAAACTCTGTGCCAAATTCAGAGAAATAAACTTCCATGAAGCGCAGAGCATAAAAAAATATTTAGAGAGAAAAAAATGTTGATACATTCTAGAAATGAGTCAATTCACGTGTTAAGGATAGTTTATCTGAAACAAATTTTTTTTTTCATCTCCTACCTGACACACCGATGCCTAATAGTCAAAATGAAATTTTCCTGAAAGACCAGGCTATTAACAGCTTATTTGAAGGTCGTTACTGAGGATAAATTAATTTTCGCAATTTTTTTATTTTCTACATAGAAATTGAATTTTGTTTTTGTCTTCCATCAGAGCTAGCGTTACAAAATACTTAAAAAAAAATTTTCCTGAATAATGGGTATTTATAAAAAATATTTAAAGGCTGCTACCAATTATTGAAGTATTTTTTATTCATTTTCATTCGTACACCTTACGGATTTATACATTCATATTACAAACAGTTTTTGTTACCGAATGAAGAGTATCACGTCACCCTAATGTTCCCATTTTGTTTTCAGTACTGATTTTCATGACCAATAATTAATTGAACCATGATACGAATAAAATGAAATAATTAAATGAGTATTTTTTTTTTTTTTTTTTTATATATATATATATACAGATAGGTGTACGCTATGATATTTGAGACGAATAACCGATCGTAGCGACATCGGTACGTCAGCTGTTCCAAGAGCGCACAGGAGAGTGTGCATATATCTATTCATTTAAATACAATATTCCATGACAAACAGTGCGAAAGTTAATTGTGAGCAAGTTATTATGTCGAATGCGAATATGGAACATTTAGTGCGATACAAAGGGATATTTAAAAGGAGAAAAATGGTTGAGGAGCAACTGAAATTCAGCGAAATGAGAAAACATCAAAACAAAAAAGAAGCAAAGGATTTATACGTTGTGTAGAGTTAATTATAGAATTATAAATAATTTTACGCAAGACGATTGGAACTTCTGCGCTGAAATATCTAACAAAAATAATTTATTAGAAAAATTTTTGGTTACGATTTCCGTAGTACACGTATACACACAAACACATATTCACTGTGCGTGTCACCAGTTAGTCCGTATAAACAAGGAAAACGAGTCAGTTCGACATGTGTCGAGTCTACTACGTTGCCGTTCCATTCTCTCCAAGTCTTATACTTGTGGAAGCTTATCATGAATTTTGAACTTTGAACATCAATATCTCAGAAACGTATGAATCATTCTGAAACCTGATCAGAAAAATTCAAAATATTTTTGGTTTATTGCATATTCATTGTTCATCAAAATTTATCCAGAGATCAAAGTTATTTAGTGAGAATATGCCATTAACAGCGACATGGCATATGCGATGCATGTAAAGCAGCCGAGTTTTAACATAATTTATTTCCAGATTGTGTGAAGATTATTCTAAAATTTTCCAGAGATGTAGATCCTATTGCGAATGAAACTCTTTTTAAATTTCAAAAAAATCTTTCACAAGTAGTTCTACCTACCTCTCCTACCTTAAGATCATTCGCATTTAAAAATATCGCTTTCTGATAATCATGCTATTTCATCTTCTAACGATTATTATTTCGTTTCCCAGGAACAACGGAAAGAGTTTGCCTGATAACAGGCAGCGTTGACGCTATAATGGCTGTGATGGATTTTATAATGGAAAAAATTCGTGAGAAACCAGACCTCACATCAAAAACCACAGTTGATTTTGACTCGGGTAAAACGACCGCAGAGAGAGACAAGCAGGTATTAAATGTAATGATCAGCATCATTTGCATCTTCATATTCATAATTATAATTTTAATTTAAATCGATCTAAGTTATTGATAAGATATCAATCTCGTTTGTACTATTTAAAGATAATCCCACCCCTTCAAAATCACTAAGATAATTATTAAGCGTCAACAAAACGATGTGATTCCTCTGTATCTCTTGGCAATCTGCTCTTGAAAAAAATTTTTCTTGTTTGCCAAACAATATTTCTGAACACATACAGTCGAACCTCGAGCACTAGCATCAGTTGTGCTCCGGGTACTGAAAATTCAGTAGTTTCTAGCCAGTGCTGGCTATGCAATCCCAACCCAGAGAGGAGCCTGAGAGTGCTGTCCCCTGACAATGACAAATCGTATGGTCATGAAACTATGGAGCAAAGTAAACAAAAATTACTAGATTCCCAATTACGTTGATAGCGTTCTGTTAAATGTTTTACTGAACGACTATTCGTCACACTTCATCAAGACTCTGTTGAGTATAATTTCTTTATGACGAATCGCGAGGTTTCTAGCATCTAACAGTAATTTTTTTTTTTAATATATAAGTTCGCTACAAAATGGAGCATTTTTATGTGAAACTACGTGAATCATTTGATGAATGAAGCAGAATGGCGCCAATTTATATTCATCTCGTTGTGTTATTCTATTCGGAATTTACCACGTGGGACCAGCCCCTTGTTTCTCTGAGATGAAAATATACGTTACGTTGACAGTAGTCAAAAAATATATGGCAAAAACTTAGATATTCATTAATTTTAGTGAGTATACAAACACCTCGCGTTTTCTTTTTAACGATTTCATGAAAGTATTTGCAAAATCTAATGCTTCGATTTGCAAAAATTGATATGACTAAGCATAAGAAAGAAAACTTACATTAGTAAGGAACGCTGGGAACCTATTAAAACCTTGAAATTCAGTAAATGAGAAATATTTATTTATCTATTTGTCTGTTGAATTATTTATCATTGTGTGAGAAGACAAGACTTTAATAATTCGTTTACCTGAGGAAAATTTTTTTTAACACTTTGTTCATTTAAATATATAGAGCTAATAAAATGTATACATATATTGTCGTTGAAAATTTCAATACTTTTGAACATCTGTGCGCTCAATTTTTCTATGAACAAATTATTACTCCACAACTTTTGCATTATTTTATTAATTTCACTGATTCCATTTTTCAAAAAGGATTCTCAATACAACAGTTGATGTTAATAATATTAAATATTCAATCAATATTCTCAAATGTCTAGCTCACACAGTTTCAGTACCTTTTTTTTTTTTATTCTATATTTAACGATTATGTAAAACGCAATATATTGAAATTTAGTGAAAATGAATAATATAACTTTTATATTATTTATTAAATTGCAATTATCTATCTTTTCAGCGTTATTGTTGTACTTCTGTCTCACATCACTCGAATAATTAGCATTTAGTTTTTTCTTGAGAATGTAATTGAACTTATATCTCAAAACAGTGCCATTCTACTACTTTTGCCAGTACTTATTGCTTATTGCTATTAACAATACAAAAAATTTTAAAGATTCTGTTTTGTACGCAGAAGTGTGAGAAGATTATAGTCATTATACAGAAACAAAAAATTAGCACCTTTGACATAATCTTGCCATGCATTTCAAAGATTTCAGACCCTGCATAGCTGACGCCATCTGGCGGTCACCGTGATCTCTAGTGATACTTTTATTGTATCGACTGAATAGGCAGTAACAGGGGGCCGTATGGGACATAAGGCATGGGAATTCGTAAAGTAACTAAATTTTGTTCGGTTATTCCATGATTCGTTGATTTGTCGTTGACGTGGAACGGTACCCTGAGGGAGCCCACCTTCGCGTTCATGATCTTGGCTCTCCTATCCCTTTACTACAGAACTCCGCGTGACATAACTGAAGCCAATTGGTTCGATGGTGCTGAGATTTAAGAGGCTGATGTGCGATAAAAATAGGCATAAACATGGTTATTACTATGACGCACAATAAACTCACGCATGCGCTATGACTAGTAACTAGAGACCTCACTTGGTAGTGTACTCAGATGCGGCACGGATTTAGGGTCGAAGTTCTCAGACCTGTTTATAAGACCGTACTGGCGTCCTTCGTCTTCCTGACGTAGTACCGCTCTCTGTCATGAAATAGGTTTTTGGAACTAATTTTCGAAGTACTTTGTCGACAAACGTATGTCGGTAACCAAGCAATATCCTTCCATATTTAGCATCACGGATGTTTATAATTTCTTTGGTTTGGACTATTGATCTATTACGAAACCAACATTTATAAATGTGTTCTGTATCATTCACTGCTTTCGTAACGCTAATTACGGCAGAATATTGGTCGATTACAGACATGCGCTTACCTTTCAAGGACCTCGAAATTTAGTTACAAAAACTGATTTCGTATCAGAGGGCGCTACTCGATGAAGAACATGAAAAAAGGCCAGCGTAGGCTCTCCCAAGCTCCAATAGACTCATAGAGATAGACTGCATGCTATTACGGTTCACTTGAAGTTTGCCGTGAAGGACAGCGCCAGTCTGGTCGCCGTCCGTGCTCTCTCGCAATCCGGGGGGTGGGGGGGGGGGGCTTGATGACTGAGGGGTAGTCTGTATTAACCATATAAAAAAACGTATTTCCGTCCAGCCCCTTCCTACAATGATGTGGATAGACAAAGACTCTCTATTTCTAACCGGAGCTTCGATTCTTGAAACAGAGATTCCAAATGTCTCATAAGATATCCTATGCTTTCGCAGACGATATCGCATGCAATATGTAGGCTCCGAGTTACAAGAATCTAGATTTTGGTTTCAATGCCCCTTACGTGCGCAGTCTACCTTCTCAAGTCTATGCAAGCTTCTTTGGCTAAATTGAAAAATATTGGAATTTCTTCCGCGCGGCTTTGCGTTGGGTCCAACGAGACGAGACGTTCCTGCTGCTCGACGTTCGTTAGCTATCAGGAAGGACAAGTCATTTTTTGCTCCATATCCATCTGAAAGTATAGTTTTTAATGCAACCTTAGTTATTGGCTAGTTTTAGACGTAGATGGAACGAAACAATTCGACCCGAGATTCAACTGCATGTCTCCACCCTTGGTTGCTTTATCCCGTATGGGTAAGTGCCAATAACTATATGTCAATTCAGGGTTGTGATCAGGGTGGTGTAAGATGGACAGTTGGGTTGACGAGACTCCAAGTTCTGTGGTTTTTAGATTGTATTTCTAAAGGCCTCATCCAGGTGGTTCTGCTGCAGAAGTACGTTAATCAGAGCTCGTGTTGAGTTATTACCTAACCTTAACCTAACCAAAAGTGTCAACATCGCGCGTCGGAGTGGCACCTGGTGGAATTGTAAGAAAACTATCTAAAAGTCACAGCATATTAAATGGGAAAACGCCGCCGTTGACCGACCTGACTATCTTACATCGTAGTGATGACAGAACTATACAGCTTATCCACCAAGAGGAAGTGGCGAAAGTTAGCCGGCTGAGCAACCGATTGCGCATGCGCAAGATAATTGAACTTTATTGGCCAGTTAGATCGGATCGCTGTAATATTTTCATTTGTCAAGTATTTATGATTACTCGTAACAGTTAACAGTCATCGGTCAGTTTGGCTAGCCTTCTTGAATCACTACATAAATTATTTGATACCTGCGTTACCTGAAAAAAATCGCATTGCCTACACAAGCTCCCGTAACTGTGTTTGACAGCTGAAACTTGAGTTGGCTAACCTGCGTGAAACGATGGCAAAGCTCGCGCATGCTCAGTCAGTCGCTGGGTCGCTAACTTTCACTATATCGTCTCGGTATGTAAGGTATGTCTTATCTCGTCTTTTCAGCGCAATCTGCATTGTAATTCGGGATCTGAAAGATTAAAGGAAATCGCCGACATATCCATTCCGTGTTTACAAGCTCTATGGACAGAACCAGAAAAATCAGGGAAATCACAGATAATTTGTCGAGTTCTAGAAAAATTGACGAAATTTGGGAAAAATAAATAGTCAACCTTAAGAGATAGGTGCCGCATAGCATAGCTGCAGTGCGAATTGACGAATGTATCTGATTTTGAATGTATTTTTTGCAGGAGTTCGATGTCCTTTTTTGTTTCGATAGTTCATTCATTCTTTCTGGTATTCAAATCACGCTTACTTTTATTTGTTATTCTAGAAAGTGTCACATTTCAAACAATCCAGTCAAATATCTCGAAAACCAAAAGCGTGAGTGATAAATATTTCAGACAAAAGTTGTATAGTTTAAAGCGGCAAAGAAGATGGGTGTCAGATTTTTCATAAATTGATCCTCCGAGGTTAGATGAAGATCAAATCAGTTTTTTTAAATGAAACAGTATTATATATTTTTTTAGAGGGCATCAAAGTCTGCATCGAAAAGCATATACTTACAATCTAAGCTCGACTGGTGAGGAGATACGCGCCGGTCAAGTTGCTACGGAAGGTTCCCATCGTACTCGATTCATGAATTTTGCATGTTGAACATGATTCGCAGATGCGTGCATCTGTCACGAGCCGCGACGCGAACGCTCCTGCTGTGGCCACCGTTTATCCTTTTTTTTTTTTACTAAATATTATTTTCTTCAAGTTTAATTTTTTTTTTTAATTTTTCAAAGTTCAAATTTTTGTTTTCAAAATTTTGTCGTTTCAATTTTTTTTTGATAACGATATTTGATTATTTTATTAATCAGAAATTCGAAAAGTAGAACATAATATCTAAACCGTATTTACGATTACAAATTACTTACGGTTATAAATCACTTCAATAAATGTTCGAAAACATTCCCGCGCACTTCAATGGTTAAACTTTGAACTCGCATTTGAAATTGTTTGCCTGCAAATAGTAGAACAGCTCTCGGTATTAGTAATATTTGGGATTTGGAGAGTCATGAATGAATGGGAGAATGATATTTTTTACACGTACGACATTGAATTGAGATTCACTACACTTTTCTCTTAATTTAGGGAAACAAGGTCCAAGGTCGAAAAAGTACTCACTGATAGGGAAAAAAATTTCTTTGATATAAAAATTGTAATGTCGAATAAAATTCGACAATTTGGGATACATAATTTAGGGGAAAACATTGTTCTTTACGATATCTCTGCTGGGTGGATTCGATTGTCGCGCGAAATCAAAATGACCGCTGTTGGACACACTTGTAACTTCATTTCGAGTTCACACGGATTTTTGGAACTCGTTGGATATCAGTTGATAGAAACCGTCTCTAAAATACGTGGCATTGATTTTCAGAATACT
This sequence comes from Diprion similis, assembly GCF_021155765.1. Classification (NCBI taxonomy): domain Eukaryota; kingdom Metazoa; phylum Arthropoda; class Insecta; order Hymenoptera; family Diprionidae; genus Diprion; species Diprion similis. The sequence goes on along the minus strand of NC_060111.1, from coordinate 9,509,036 downwards.
TGACCCGCGCCGTCCACTAGCGTCATGTGATTTATAAACGGCCTCGATGTCGCAAGTTTTTGGAAGATAAGCAACCGGAACTAGCACAAGCTTGAAAAATTTCACGACATCTGTCCACCAAATACTTGATAATCATTAAAATTTCGTCCTTGTTCAAAGCCATTTCTCTGTATTCTAGGATACTTTCACGAAATAATTATTCAAAAGTATTCGTATCTGGCTAACCAAAAGTGATCATTTTTGTTGTAAAAAATGGGAATTCCAAGGAAATGGGTTTCGCAGATCACGAAAATCTTGGGGAAACTTGTTCTCGTCAATTCTCTGACTACCATGCAATTAGTCAAAGCAACCTTGAATCGTAGCATTCGGTTTTTTCCATTTATTCCAAAATCCTTATGGTACAATAGCAATAATGATTACTTCTCACGCGCCACATTTATATTTTTATTAATTAAATAGTCAGAGAATATTTACTCTTTGACCCAGCTACTCTCATTCAGCATGATTCAGCGATTATTTTTTATCAACATGAAGTTATTATATTATTGTATGTAATCTGAAACAGGTCGGCGCAGTGCTATATATAGTCTGTGCGCACTGCGTGCAATTTTCCTAGTTTTCTTCTAGTCTTTTCGCTGGTTGAAAACCAGGAAATCTGCACTTAGTGCCCACTTTTTCTGTAAGCCGAATTCATTGTTAGTATAAAAGTTTGAAAATTTCTTATCAAATAAAAAGATATATTTTCTAAGTACGCAGTTTACGTTCTGATTAACATATGGAGCTTTTGAATTGGATTCTGTTCTCTTAGTTTCACCAGAATCCGGAACAACTTATCACAACAAGTTTTATCAGATGGATTCAATTACTGTTTCAAATAATTCAGTTCTTCCAGCACCGTATCACTTGATAACGGTTAAGCGATACGTTGCTTGACTCTAAACAATTGAAACTGCTTATTAACCATATATTTTTAACAATAAAAGTTACTAGCATTCTGATCAGTCGCAGACTTTTCCTTCAAATCACATATCGAAGTGTTTCTGCAGAATCTTCATGTACTTTTTATTCGAATTCATGTAACATCATACGTCACTATATATTCATACGTATCTAGACTCGAATAGATAACGAGAGGAAGAGGTCAATGGGCGTCACGGCCTTCCTCCTTACGGATCTCATCATCAAGAGCTACTGTATTAATTATTAAAGTTTGATTATTCACGAAATTCAATTCATATTTTATTTTTAAAAGCTGTTCAATTAATTTTATAAATTGCAACACGTATATTACAAACATATAATTAGAAATTTCAAGTTAAAACATAGTTGAGTCTGTTGAGTAGTAATCAAAAGTCACTTTCAATTAGTATCAAAATTTCTTCCTGCTATAAAGGAAAGGTTGAATTTACCGTTGCGGCTGCATGCATTCAAAATTTTTCGAAGCAAAATCAAACCTAGGTAATGCTAAAAAGGCCACTTTTTGTGATAGTTTTCGTTCCGTAAAGTGACGCTTTATACGGCAGCGAACAAAGTTGCGGAATAAAGTCTTTATTCCGCAGTTTTGATGCGCAGTTCGAAGTGCGTATCCCAAACTGGCGAATACAGTAGCTTCGTCGAACAGATCGCGACATAACCTCACTCTTCGTTTTGCTTTACAATCCCTATCCCGTAAAAAATATTGTATGTGGCATGCCCGTAAACCGTTTTTTGGCGCGGATAATTTTAGTACTCGCTTCCGGCTCGCCTTTAGCTCGTTCTGAAATCTTTATCCTTGCCAAAAAAAAAACAGGCGGTTTACGGGCATGCCACATAAATAGCTATTGTATACGCAAATGTTACGAAAAAACCACTGCATTCGAACGAGGGGCAAGAGAACCTGCATAAAAAATCTTGCCCAGACCGAATTCAATCCAAAGTTCGTGGATTGAGGTCCTTCTCAGGTTGCCGGGAACTCTTAAGTCGTCCCATTCCGTAGTTCGTACGCTGACATGATGGTACTACGATCTATAATATTCAATGTATAGATAGAGAAATCAATTATATTGAACCTTGAATTGTATTTTAAACTTTGTCAGGTACTTGGAATTGAATATTACGGATTTATTGATTTCAATTACAAGTCCTATTTCACAAATCCATTTTGTAAATATTGCATTGAAAAGCGCAGGTCTGCATTCTAACAGCATTGAAGTTAGAGTATGTGGCTATTGCTTGCTAGCAATGACCCAGTTAGTAAACACATGAATGGTTAATGGTCTGAAACGTATGCGCCATCTAAGATTGAGTGACACTCAGTCGTAGCAAAAGTATACGCTGTTCATTAAAATTAACACAATTTTTTATTACTTTGAACTGCTAGTAGGTAAATTGATTGAAGAAACACTCGTTGGTACTTGAAGTAAAAATATATATCACTCGTTAATCATTGCAACAGTTTCTGAATATCAAAGTTTTGGACTTTGATGACAAATATTTAATTCAACAGAACTTTCATTTGGTGTTTTAGTCGTAGAAATTCTGGAATTACCGAGTTCAGACCTTGAACAGACCTCGGACAAAACATGGAAGCCTTTCTAAACCGTGGAAAATTATGGTTGAACAGAACAACGTCGTATCTTAGGGTCTGGTTTAAGAATATTGTATTGGAGAATTGGATTCGAAAACATCGTACATTAGAGTTTAATTTTGTATCACCGAATCGCAGAATTTCATTGAAAAACATCGCGCGTCAGAATTTTACTTAATGCGATTGCACCGCCGAATTCGGTTCAACATCATTCTATTTCAAATTAACATTTCCTTCGCCAAAGTTTCTGAGGCTACGTCGCTGCCGGTTAAATAATTTTTGAAAGAACGAAAGTGCTGGTTAATTTACAAACTGCAATTAAGTTTAAACTATTTATAATTGAGATTATAAAATTTACTTATACATACACTATTATACTTACAGTTCGTTAATGGCATTAATTCATAGATATAGCTGTTTCGTAACAAAATAATTTTATTAATCATATTAAAAACTAACATGAAATAGAAACAATTTTAACATCTTTTTTCTTCAGTAATTATCATCTGTTATTCAATATAATATTCAACAACACCGTTGAAGTTTGCGTAAAGTATACTTACAGATACAAGTTGAGTTAGCCTACAAGGTAAACTTAGTCGAACTATAAAGAATGTATAAGTTGATTCTTAATTAAACTACAAACTGCTGCAATAGAAGCGTTAAATTATGCACTTACGGAATAAGTGGTTTCTCTCAAAGAAATGCTGGATCAGTTTTTATTGAGTTCATAATCAGTTTTTCCTTAAACGAAGTAAATATGCCACATAAAATTTATAGTAATTGTACTTCGGAATTGTTATCAGTTATCATGTAGAAAAATATTATTAAACCTTAATCAGACATTCAATTTGAAATATTCTCAGTTAATCCTAGTTCTTATAATATTAAATGAAGAAACTAAAATAATTAAAATCTTAAATAAGTAAACATCTTTTTATTACGTATAAAATTGTACCTATTTTTTTAACTATATTCAGTACTTCATCCGAGATGAATCGTTGAATTACAAATCTTATCTGAAAAAACTCATATAATTAGATTTTGAACAATAAATTTGCTAGAATATATAATTAAAATCGTCTGAAAATAACGTGTCCGAATTTCGAGATGCGACGGTTTTTTACTTGAATAGTTGAATAGGATATTTTTCATCCAAATTCTGAGTTATGCTGATTTTGAATTGAAGTCTAATCTACCACGTCATTGAACCGAATCCCGATATATAATGTTCTTAAATCGTCGATAAGGTGTTTGAACCTTATAGAAAGTTATAAGGAACTTATATTCCACACACATTAAGTGAATTTTATTTAGGGTTTTGACTAATTTTTCCTGTCTCCCAGTCGTTTCCAAATATCTCAACTCTAACGCTACTGTAAAAGGGTGGTTTATTGTAAGAGTAATAATGTTAAAAAAAATCTGTAATTGCAAGATTTTAATGGGCATTAGTACTACTATCTCAGAAAAAAATCACATCGTCATTACCAGGCAATATAGACGAATTGCACAGAGTTTAAAGGAAAAGGAAGTCAGATTAAGAAGCTGTGCAAATCGTTTTAAATATAAAATACTCGTACTTTCTGAAATAATTGACACTTTTGAAAATCTCACGTACCTTCAAATCTTTATTGATCTCAAAAGCTCAATTTATGATTTTAAATCGCTTTACAGTCGCTATATACCCAAGTACAAAAAATAAAAAGTAATGTACTTGAATAACCAATCAACAAACAAGTTGGATCGAAAACTCAAGTTTTCACCATTACTGAGATCCGATGATAAATTGAATGAAACTGATTTAGCTACTTGAAAGTACGATATGATGAAATTATGGCTGAATAGTGGAGAGTTACGTAATACTGACCGGTTTGCAATACGGACCAAATCTAGATCTCGTTCCCAGATCTAACAGATCTAACAGCTTTGATCGGTACTGTAAACAGGTATGTATTGCATGACTCTTCCCTATTGAATTGAATCATTGATGCTATATTGGAACTCCTTTTGATCAAGATTATTGGAGCGAAACCGCAAATATATAAAAATAGGAATGGCACACGAGCAACATTGCACAGAACAGCAGTAGAGCACATCGAATATGGCGCAGAAATTGAAATTGTTCGCTCACAGCTCAACGGAACCCAAGATTTTTGCTAGGTACACGACTCTTTGACGCACATGCATTATGGCATCCGAGATATAAAACACGTGGTTTAATACCGTACAAAAATTATGGCACACGAATAATACAGCACGGTGGTTTGGCATACAGAAATTATGGCGGACAATTCAAATGATATACTTTACACCGTAGAGCTTTCTTTAGAGCATGCGCACTATGGAATAAATCAATTTTACACACCGTGTCGATGGTTGCAAGTTATATAACTCCAATTACACCCTATGTTAGTGGTGCCTTCATTTAGTCTTTGGAAAATGTGTATTACAATGAAAGGTAAGATTTGAAACAATCTTAAATTAAGGAAAGGAATCAGTCGAAAAACTGCAAACGAGAAATGCCTCGCGTAACATAATAAACGACTAGATTTGAAACAATCTTAATTAAAGAAAATCTTGGTTAAAGAGTAAAAGCCGGTTCAGTTTAGATCATCAATCGTCGTTCGGGCTAAACTGGTTGTCTCTCAGGCGAATTTCGATTCGAAGTAAAATATTAGATATGCAAAAATGGTCTTTACCCCCATCTCCGAGGTAAGGTCAAGTACAGTTTTTTTAAACCCCCCCCCCCCAGTCACTAGGACCCCTACGTAATTATTGAACGATCCCTTAGCCATCAGGTGAAAAAATATGAAAAATGTTTGGGACGTTGTACATAATAAGGACCTGAGTTGTTGGGATTACAAGAAAAGTTATTTTTGCAAAGAAGAGATAAAAACCTTTCAAAAACCGCGTTTTTTTTTATTACAATTTTGACACTTTCGTGGCTTCCGCTGCCAAAATAGTGACAGTTAAGACAAAAATGAATAGAACCAATCTTGAAAAGCACGAAATTTCATATAGAAAAGTCACGTGCGGTATCTTTAGCTGTTATAGTTTAACCGCGAGAGCAGCCCGAAAAAAGTTCAAAAATGTTCGATTTACACGAAAACTCAATTTCGTTGTTAAATTCAATTAATTCCCATGTTAATTTGCATGCAAAAATTCACCGATTTTTTTTTTTAATGCAATTGAACAATCGAAAGAAGAAATTTAATGCGTAAAAAAAATTTTACCTAGCATTTTCAACTTTTGGCTGCTATTTGTTGCCTTTTTTTTCTTTGCACACCGTTGGAATCAATCTCTTCGTTTTTAGATGCTCTGAAAATACGATCTCTTAACATGACGCCTCTGTTGCTCCCATTTGACTGGCCTATCACACTACAAACTTCATACTCATCAAAAATCGCTTACTTTCCACATTTGTAAGACAATCACTATTTCTGCGCCGCTCAATTTTTTTTAACTTAGTAGTCAAGTAACTTTGAGAGAATTTCATGCCAACTCTAACAAGGCTTAAACCTTACTTCTTTCGCTTTCCTAGTCGATTTTTTTTTGTAAAATTCCTTGAAATAAATTGACTTGACATAATTATCGGACGCCAAATGTAACGGCCGCTTGTTATGTATTGCTCGTGTGTCATAATTCTTGTGCGTCACAAAGCCGCGTGTTATATCACTCGTGTGCCATAATGCACTTATGCTGAACGAACGTTTGCCAGTGGTAGTATTACCTGTATAATAATTGTTGCAATCAAGAAAATTTTACGTACAAACGAGAAAAACGGACCAGAGTAAATCGTACAAATTAACCCTTACATGTGTATAATTTATTGAAACTTCTGACTTGGAAATTTCTTGAACTATTGATTTTAAAACTGAAGTGACAAGCTTGAAAAATCAAATGACTTGAAAAGACCTGCAATTCGCAGACTTTCCGTAATCGCGTTATTGCAATGGTAAAAATTTTCGAATTGAAAAATTTTTCATTTTTGTAAATAAGTTGAAGATGGCTTCGCTCATTTTTTTCAACATGTAAGCAGTTCAAGTTACGGAAAACCACATCGATTGAGACTAACTTTGTGGCTAGGATTAGTGCAGCCTCGAGTAATTCCACAGAAAAGAGTCTATTTTACCTATTGTTACGTACACTTTTTTGCCATCGTAACGAAAATTGTAAACTAAAGCTGAAGCTATACTAAGAGACCACAGTTAGCAGCTTAATGTGTTAAATTTTGTTCTAATTGAATAATGAAGTACAGTACGATGCTCAAGATGTCTAATTTGCATGAAACTTATCAAAAAAAATTTATTTCTGGACTTCATTACACTTATGGTCGCTAACTTCCGGGTCATAACTGTGAGTGTGAATCTTTAGCTCGAATATTTCGGAAGATATTACTTCTGTCCTTAGGAAACTAAGTGTGAGGAATACATCCATAGTCGCATAGAAAATGAACCTTGAAGTGCGTTAATTTCATAGCAATTAGACGCTTCGCACCACTTCACATAATTACATACGTTCATATTATAGATTAAACAATATCTTTCATGCAATGCAAGCATGTTTTACCCGGTTTTTCATACTTGAGTCCCGTACTTAAAGTAACCGAGTTTGCGACAGTAGAAATAAAAGAACTAAATTGTTCTACTACTCTACTACTACGTACGATATTATTGTAGAAAATAAAATTTCAAAAGATCGGATAATTCATAAGGATTATCGTCGATATAGTAACCGTAAAGTACCTACGACGAGGCTGAAGTTAGTAACATTAACGTAACGAATCGACAGAGGAAAAATCATTATTTCACAATTTCTGAATAATTTTCAGAGTTAACTTTTCGAAAAAAATTAGTATGTTTTGTTTACCATGGTTTACTACATTTCAGAACAAATGTGCGAAGTAACGGTTTTCTCTAAACATGCATCATTACTGTCACGTTACCAACTTCATCCTCATAAAGTATGCCAGTATGGTCCCGTTTTCCGGCCGTAAAGTTGAACTTTACGGACACGTTTCCAACTAAACACAAATCCAACTTTACGGCCGGAAATGAGACCCTAATAGCGTACCTTACGGGTACTAGATCGAAACATAATGTTCGCAAAACAATGAATTTCTCTTTTTTTTAACTGACCCAAATTCATTTCCTGCTCACTCGCAAACTCCTTTTCTTCTATGTTCAACGACCGTTATTTTTTCTATAGTCATGATAGGAATATGCAACATTTCAAACGATGGGTCAAACTTATAATTCTTGATATTATGTTCTTAATAAGTTATGACACTGGAATCGCAAAAACGGAATAAGTGCAAGGTATTCTGAGTTTATTACGTTTCAATACGTAAAAGCTCTCCCACCTTTGTGGGAAATTTTGAAAGGATTAATAACTTTCAACGTCATACCCTCGTACTTATACCCTTTTTGCATTAACCTCCTCAATTATTATTCACAATGAAATTCTTACTAACAATGTCACACAGCGCATTACCAACTTGTTCCCACTTGAAATTTCATCCAATACTGTCATTTTTGTATATTCCAAAGACTTTGAATTTACTCATTTTTTCAGTCAAAGAGTCCCGAATGGCAAATTTTTAGCAAATCATATCAGTTTTCTAACTTTTGATCACTACGCGAGATACGCCGACTTGATTTCATATCTTTTACTTTACGTTTAGAATTAGGGACTCGGAGAACTAACTCCTGGCAAACATATTTGGGAGTAAATTTGACCAGTGTATGAATTTTTCCTTGCTATATTGGAAACACCATTTTGCATTTGGTAATTTTATGAACTAATGTTTATAACTGGGGTCCAGTATTTGAATTAGCAATCTCGATTGCCGTAATCGGATTCGAACTCAGTAATCTAGAAATCATTCGAATTTCGATTTTAGATTGATATACTTCTAGGTACGAAGTAACGTAGAAATAGCTTTTCAAAAATGTTTTTGTTATAAGTGAATTGTATTCTCTCTTAATTTGATGCGTCATGTTTCATTTATGAAACCCTACACTTTAAAGGGTGAGAAATAAATTTACGTAATCATTGTATTTGTCTGACTTGTGAAAACTCTACTTAGGGAGAGATGAGAATTGTCGTTTAAAAAATGTGTAATTATCATGAGGTTAAAGTTCGTAACGTTAATTTACGATGCATTTTTAAGTAACAATCGTTACTTCGTTACTTCAGGATTGTATGAAATTCACTAATCTATGTTTAAAGCAAACCACACTCATATTTTGGACTAAACTCTTTCAAAGTACTTTTAAAATTGTAAATCAGTTATTCTTGTCTGTCTGCTTTGTTATTTTAACGTTACTAACTCCAATCTAGTTGAATACCATAGAACTCTTTATTGAGACATAATCGAATAGGTTCTTTATCAATTAACAAATAATCTTCGTTATCGAAATTATTCATTATGATTTGTGACGAGGAGTCAAACCATTCATAACTATGTATAATCTTGTTATAGGTGAAAATACTTGTGCCAAATAGTACTGCTGGTATGATAATAGGAAAGGCAGGGAACTATATAAAGCAAATAAAAGAAGAATCAGGCTCGTATGTGCAAATAAGTCAAAAAGCGAAGGACTTATCGCTACAAGAACGATGCATAACTGTTATCGGGGAGAAAGAGAACAATCGAAATGCATTACTTATGATCCTGGCTAAAGTAGCAGACGATCCGCAGAGCGGAACTTGTCTGAATGTCAGTTACGCAGACGTTAGCGGTCCTGTTGCCAACTATAATCCAACAGGTAGTCCGTACGCCCAGGCTCCCGCAGGGACGCCGACTTACACGTCCACACCTGGTCTGAACACAGGTAAATTTTAATTGATACAACATTTTTCTAAGAGCTCACTCAATAACAAATATAATGCTCTTTAAATAATAATAACAATAATAATAATAATAATAATAAATGTTTGAGCATACAATTTGTATCAGAAAGTGTTACAAAATAAAATATTGAACAAAAAACAAATATCTTGCAACTTTAGAATGAATTTGGAGTTAAATTTTGCAACGTATCAGTATCTTCTGTTTTACTAAAGGTTAACAAACTTCAGCCGATCCTACAGTTTCTAAATAACTATTTTTACTTGAAATTGTATTGTTAATTTAACGTTACGAACTTCTATCCTATTATAATATTTAGTATCAACAGTCCCGATTTTCAAACAGTACAATTAGATTGATCAGTCAGCTCTTATATTAATGATTAAGAGATAAAATTCATGAAGCTAACGTAATAGAATTAGAGAAAGAAACAAATTAAAAATACCCTATGCATGGTAGCTAATGTGAAATAAATAATTGACGTTTGTTTGGGAATGAAAATTGTTTTGTTTTAAGATATTTACTACCTACTTTAAAAATTTCCGTAGAACAAATCGTTAGGTTTTCATTTTGTGTTTTATATACATAATTTTCTTATAAATAGTAAATTCTATTTACATAGTTGAAGGAAACAAAAATTCAGAAGTGTATATACATAAAAAAAATGATAATATGATTTTATTAAAGTTTCTTTTTTCACTCATGGACACTTTTTGGATCACGATTAAAAAAAAAAAGAATTTCTAAATTGCAGTGTTCCTTGGTAATGCAAAAAAAAAAACTAACTAACTAACTAAAATGACAAACAAAAGCTTTAATATCGATTATTCATTTCAAACGGCTTTAAACCAATGAAAAATTTAGTAGTCTCAATCAATTTCACTCTGCGATGGGTTATTTTACTCAGAAGGTTATTCTCTACAGCCCTTCTATGACCCAATTTTTCATATCACATCAGTATCGTTAAATATTCAATTTTTCAAGCTTGTACTGATATTGCTTTTAGTTGAAGAAAAATTGCAATTCTGAATTGACTATTAAGATAAAAGAAAATTTGGTTGATTTGTATGAAATAGTTTTCTAAACGAGATGAGCCATTGTGGAGTGAAATTAAATTGATTTTACTAAATTTTTATTACCATTTCTAAAGAGTTTTAAATAAAACATCAATATCGAAGCTCTTGTTCATAATTTTAATCCCTATTTTTTCACATTATTAGGGCAAAGATGTAACTTACAATTTTAATAATTCCATAAACACTTGACATGCAACTTCCTTTTAATAAATGACTAAAGAAGCATTGATTTTAGACTGTACAACATCCTTGAGAGCTAGTTTGAGACATTCAGTGACGAAGCAGCTTGTCCTATAAGTTGATAAATTACGGTTTTATTGGTGTACAATAATTTTTTGAATCTCAATTTAAATATTATTTCTGACTGTTTTGAGACGACTTTGTGATCCGCCGTGGCCATGTGTGTTGTTATGATAAACCGTTATCCATGTTTCCTTCTACTTGTAGTTAGGAAAAACCTCAATTTCAGTCTGTACGTTCGCAAGCTTTTTATATATCACTTGAGCCTTAAGATCAAACATATTGTTGTACTGCGGTTTTATTATTACTTCTGTAAAAATTGAACTTTCGGAGAATTCACAGAAACTAAGAGTGGTAGAGATTTTTTTTTTCCTATAATTGGGTCAGTATTTCTATGCACAAATGATTTCAAATTTGATTCATATATTTAAAAAAATTATGGCTGTACAACTTGAGAAGCTACGTTCTTTCTTAAATAGTTTGATTACTTTGTGTCACTAATTTTTTTTATACTTTCAGCAATAATTCGTTTATACCTTGACGTAACTGAGAATTACTTTTTGATTTTCATAGTCTACTTTCATAAAGTACCTGTATTTCATTTTAAACTACATTAGTATTCTGAAATTTGTTATTCATTGGTGTGTTCACTGAGGTAAAACCACTTTTTTTCACATGTGGTATTTCAAATGTGTCGTAATTTCAAATTAAATTATTACATTTTTTTCTATAGAATATACAAAAATAATTTTATGAGACATAGTGCTTGGGAAAAAATTTATTACCAGTATTAAAATAATTAATCATCTATCGTTAAAACAACTATTGGTTCTGTTTTGTTCAGTGAAAAATATGTTTCAAAAAATTAAAGCTGTCTTACAAATGTAAAATCCGTTACATTATATAAGAAAAATTCTATCTCAGGAGCTGTACCACAAGTTGTTGATTTGACAAAAATTCAATTTTCTTTGTAATCATACAATGAATAATGCTAAAGAATAATTCATCTTCATTTTTCATTCAACTTTTCGCTCTTTTAGGAGGGAAAGTTATCATTTCTCATAGTCATTGTATTACTCTCAACCAAAATATGGCAAGTAAAAAGTGCAAAACTCACCGAGTCGAAGTGGCACTCGGATTTCACTGAAGCAATAATCAATTAATAGGGGAATAAGAATTTGACTAGTTAATAAATTCAGTGAACCCTTGTGTTTGAGATGTCATGATCAAAAAGTGAATAAGTTTAAAATCATCAATATTGATAATAACACGAAAACTACTGTGGTTTCGATATTGTTATTCCACCTATAAATAGTATTTAATTTCTAACTGACAATGCCGTTCAGCCATATACAGAGTTCCAAATTATCACGCAGCCTATCTGTTGCAGTGAGTCTCCTGAACGGCGCTGGTCTGAGTCTGAATTTAAACTTAGGCGCAGCTATGACAGCGGGTACAGCTCCAGTCACAGCACAAATACTTGAGCACATAAAACTTACCCTGCGAAGTACAGGGTTCTCGGAGCCAGCCGCCACTGAAATTCTAACGGCTATCGCTACCCTGGCAAAATACAATATTCTTGGAATGGGTATCGGTATGCCGTCGAGTGTGAGTTATTTGGGAACTCCGATGGACAGCACATCGACCACTAATGGCTCTAATAATAACGGAGGAGTATTTGGTCCAATTGGAACTGTCCCAGCCCTAGGATCTTCGTCTCCTACACCTCGTAATGCAATCGACAGATACGAGCCATTTGATCCATTCAGGCAAAACAATACAGCACCAAACGCGATCCACCTAAACAACAATTCTTTTGGCTTAGGGACGAACCAGTTGTCACTCGTAAGTAAGAGTCCTACTCAGGTAGACGCAAACAACAAGGAGACCAAGAAAGTAGATATAGAAATTGCAGAGGTTATAGTTGGAGCCATCTTGGGGCCCGGCGGTCGTGCTCTTATCGAGATTCAGCACCTGAGCGGGGCCAACATTCAAATATCAAAGAAGGGAATGTTCGCACCTGGAACAAGAAATCGTATAGTTACCATCACAGGTTTTCCAAACGCAATTGGCACCGCTCAGTACCTCATTGAGCAGCGAATCAGCGAAGAAGAAGCAAAACGAGCTCGCCATAATGCAATTGCTGGAATGATTCATTGATTATATTTTATTCACCTTCCTCGTGCATAATCATTATCAAACTCTGTTCTCTTCATAGTTTAAAAGAAAAACCAGGGCAGCTCATCTTTCCCTAATCTGATATTATCTTATTTAGCCACCTACCATCCGTTGTCACCTGTCCTCACTTTTACATCACCATACACACGCACGTATCACCTCGCCTCTTCTCGTTTATTGACTAAATAATCACGGTTCGTTGACATTTGTCTTATATTTAAGATTCTTACATTATAAATGTTATATAATATAATATATAATATAATATAATATAATATAATATAATATAATATAATAACTACTACGATTGTTCTGTGATACACCACATTACGGGGCTTTGTCACACATAATACACACTTACACTACATCACAGCCATATACGCGTAGAGTTAAAGTTGGTAGTGTTGTTAGGATACTTGAAAAAGGCACAACAGTGTCATCGAGAACCACCTTATTCCACATTAATGTTGTTAATAATCCCCTTCGTGAATTATCTATTTATTGCAGAATTATTTACATGAGCAAACCAAAACTTAGGCTGCGTATTAGTTGCTCAAACATAAATTATCTCACATTCTAAATCTTTGATTCTATTCAACTTTTGACAAGTTCCATAATGGTTATCCAAGTGACCATGAAAATATGTTATAACGATTTTTGTACAAACTTTTCATCCGATAGGAGGAAGTAGTTTATTCTTATCCTTTGCGAAATTGGTATGCGCAAAAAGACAATAAATCATTTGTTCTACAGGGGTACTATCGATGAGATTTTTTTGATTTATGTACTTGTAAATAAAATCAAGTAGTCGACTTTGTGTGATAATTTCGTAAGAAATGGCTAGCAACTTATGTTTTGGTATGATCATTTTTCCTTCTGACAATGAGGTATATTATTTGTTTAATCGACTGCTCTCTCAACTTCTGTCTTATACGTGTATTCAAAGTTTGGTTCAAGAAGGGATCTAAAAGAAACTGATAAGCATTGGACACATGATTCGACCGTTGAATCATCTGTGGCAAAAATAACCATTTTAGAATTGCTTGATATCCTGTAATACAAATGCTTTGAAACATTGGTTGAAAAGTGAAAGATTTTCTTTAAGATGTTTAAAAAAATATTTCGACGTCAATTTAATTTCATTGGAAGTATGAAATTTACACGGCATGTTGCATTACATTTCAAGCGATAAAGCAAATTCCTTGTATATATTTAAAAAATGTTGTACTCCGTATCAATTTTGGTTGACCTGTTTCCTCTACTCTTGAATTTTCATGTTAACGCGAGAGTCAATATTAATTAGCATTGAACGGTTCTTTATTGATAACCTTCTGTTCCAAGCATAAGCGGAACAATAAATTACCAACTTTCTTAATCTTATATAGTTGTGATATAATTTCTATAACTGCGCAGAAAGAATAAATATTGTTGGACAGGTTATTTTTTTATTTTTTGTCGAGCATCAATATTATGGAAGGGTGACATTAATTAGGTGGCAAAAGAACATTTTGTAAATTAAGACAAAGTAACAAACTAAAACATGCTATCTTAGTGCCGCTTCAACCATTCACATTTCTGCTGCAGATACATATACTAAGTACAATTGTTAGCTGAAGGCGCTAAGCTCACTGCACTTTAATTATGGTAATTACCTGTATATTTATACATATTGCATAAAATTATTAATGATAGTATATATATATGATTATATATATTAGGTTGTTTCAGAAAAACATATTTTATTATTTTCCATAGCGGTTACGCCTGAAAAGTTTGTTTAAGGTAAAAAGAAGATTATGGGAAACAATTTGTGTTCCACGTTAAGTGGAAGATCGTCCTTATTTGATGTTTCACATCTTTCTTACATTTTTTTTTTTTTTGAACTTCTTGAAAAATATTTGTAGCATTTCAATTATTATTTCTTTTCTGAAATTTGTATACTAATTAAACATCACGATACGTGATGCAACAATATATCGAATGGGAATGTTATTTTCCTAAATTAGTAGTTCATATTAAATTATAACTATTTTATGAAATGGATTTAATAGTGAAGTTGTTTACGAAATAACATCATATTTTGATTGACCTAAGTGAGAAATTGTTGTGTTTTTTTTTTTATTCTTCACTAATCTTGATAGATTAAAAAAATGAAAACTAAGAAAGTGTAATAGCAAATAAGGACGATCTTCCACATAGCGTAGAACGATTCTCTCTTCCCAGTATCTTTCTTTTAACCTGAACAATCTTTTTCAGGGGTGCTAGGTTGGAAAATCCCATAATTTTTTTTTCTTCTCAGAAGCACCCTAATATACATATATTATACGTATACATAACAAAAAAAGAGAGAAAGAGAAAATCGTGAGTGAGAGAAAAATATTATAAACCCAAGTATATATGTATAAATATATGTGTACGTACATGTATATATTTATACATACATATCATATATATGTGAAGAGGTTGATTTAGATTATTACGAAAAGAGAATTCATATATAAAATCTAAATAAAATTTAAATAGATACTTAGATATATGTATATATACGCATGCACATATGCGCGTATGAAAAAGAAAAAAAACGAGAGAAATATGTGTTTACATGTATACATATACACGCATATTATATGTAATATATATATATGAGATATAATATATACCGAAGCTATGAAAATGATATTATAAATATTGTAGGAGAAATATTTTGCGTTCGTGAAAATATGAGAAAAACTTATAGTTTTATCCATGAATTATGGTACATTTAATTATCGATGGTTAAATTTCTACTATATCTTTTCCAGTACACGGTTACAAAGAAAGAATTAAAAATTATTAGGTTTTAGTTAGGTTGATTCTGAAAGAAAATATAGCATCATACTTATAAATGTAAATTATGGCAGGTGAGCGCATTGTTAATTGCATTTGCGTATGCCCGCGCAACCGACCGAAGCATAATAATAATAATTTTCCATACAGTAATTGTTCACAAATAACCCTTCATCAAAATCTATAACAAAAATCATTACCCTAGATTTATACTAGCTACTTACTACAATTAGAGGCATTCTCATGCATCACCATAATCCCTTGACTAGCAGTAGAGTTGTTGTTGAGTGCCTGACTGCTGGCAAACATATTGATTCTGTCATTCATGAAGCATCATATTTTATACACGATCTGTTTGTGATAAAGTTATGAAATAATTCACTTTATTCGATCAGTCTCACCCATGGAGATGTAAATATGACATTCATTTCGAGGTGCAACTATAAGCTGAAATGACAAGTGTTTGAAATTATTGGACGCCAATGATGGTTGAAGAACAAAATACGCATGTTAGCAGTCTGCAAGCTCCGGTAGCGCTGTGTTATTCTCTTGTTTAAATCTTTGTTTTGTACAGTTGGAGATGATATAATTCACTAACGAAATGAGCATATTTTATACATGTATGGAATGTGCTATAAATATATTCATTTGAAAAATATATAATCATTATATACAGCTAAGGTAAACAATTACACACAGGTTATAGATGTAGTTGCATAAAGTTATAGTCTCTTTAATCTCGTATTAAATGATCATCGCAGGTTCGACGAGTTAGTCAATAAATAAATAACAAATGAAATATCTATTAAATGGGTAAATAAATAACAAATGAAATATCTATTAAATGATTAAATAAATAATTATCATTCTTTCGCACGTGGCGACATAGTCCTGCAATCAAGGAACCGTAGAAATTACATTACATCGATTCGCCTAAAATTCAACATGAGTACAATCGTATTAACGATTACTAAAAATAACATTTTGCCACATATATGTGGTATACGTGTTAAATAATTGGCTGTGTGTACTAAACCACATCATGATTCACATTTGATCATTCATCGTTCGACACATATGCTGTATGACCATGTATGAGTGGTATATCGTTATGGATATTCAAACCGATTTTCGTTCTCTTAAGTGCCAGCAACTGCTGTACATTATTCATATAGTTTCTCAGCTACTTAATCAGGCGGTACTAGTTGGAACATGGAAAAAAATTGATCAATCTTGGCTTCACATGTTTCAAGTAACGTACATGTTTTTGGATTTCAGAACATTGAAACTGGAGTTTGGTAACTAATGTTAAAAGTGCACAGTTACATTGGGAAAAAAAATATCTGATCTACATTGCACTAAAATAGAATTGCTGATATTATGTCATTGGCCATTAATATTCTAATGGTTACTTAGCTTTCGTGCCTGAAAACTTACATACACTTTGTCTATTTGGTTTGGGTGTAGCCTTTGGCGTTACTGTTTAAATCAAGTCAACGTTAGGAGGGTTATAGGTAGTTATTATTTTCAATACCAAACTGTTGTTGTTGGCCATCACATTGGCCATCGATGTTTCCCGCTTCAAATTTATTTCTCATATTCTATGGAACTCGTTTCCGTGTCTGAACCGAATTGATGAATCTACCATCCAATCACATTATCATTGTGCTGTTTTAAAAATGTGAAGCCAACACCATTCTTTACAAAATTATGTGACTTAAAATTATTTCCCCCTTGATTTCAATTACGTCTTGCATGTTTCAATTATTGCCACTGAATTCAGCAGCTGTATGAAATTATAAGGCGGGGCTTTTCGTATTCACCTAGTTACGGATAAAATCGGTTCCTTGTTCGCAACCTCCTTCTCAAGAAATACGCAATTGACCACTCCAATTAAACACATCTCTCATACTGAAATATTACTGGATCGAATTTTATAGATGATTGCGCTCCACCCAATAACGCTTATGTTGCATGGAATTATTTTTATGACTTAACTTTCCTGCTATTGGAACTGTTTGTTTAGTAGAATTTTGCATCGTATTGTATTCCCGATTAGAGATTGTATTTCCAACATAAGACCTTTGCCATCAGCTACATATAAGCAGCGATTTAATATCAAATCTGCAGGTTCTACTAATCAACTTTTCATATGCATAAAGCAACAGAAGTTTTTCAATTCATAGTGATAAAGACTGTAATGATTATTTCTAGTTGCACATTTCGTTAGAAGGTGGAAAATTTATCGAACCTAATCTATGTTAAATATCATTTAAAACAGAGTTGAACGATTTTTTAATTCTTCATTTAGAAAATCTGCCCCAAATCAAAGGTTTGACATTCTGACATACACGTGCAAAGTCCCACAGGATCAAAAAAAGAGAAGGAAAACAAATAGAAAAAGAAATTACAAAAATTATAATATGTATATTATTATATATAGAAGAGATCACAGAGGACTATATTATTATATTGAATTCCATTGATTGACAATAGAACAGATGAAATTGTTATATGTGGTAATGAAAAGGATAAGCTCGTTGAAAATCAACGTAAACTTAAGTATAAATTGCACTCATGCAACCTCGTAAAAATACTTTATTAGACGCAAGAGTCGTTGTTACATTGTTGTACGTTACCCAGGCGCGTATATTTATAAAATATATATATTATATTAATTAAAATGTAAGAGTACATCAATCGCATCCTAACTATAAGAAAATGGAAAAATGCAAACCATTAAAACATTATTGTATTGATGAATTCATGATGAAATCATTCATATTAATGGTACATACGTTTCGCATGTTTGGGAGGGTTTAACAAAATTGTACGTAATGTTATTAATTCATTGGAAGTGAGAGATAGGTTTAGATTGTTAATGTGGTATAGTGTATCGGGCAAACGGAAGCGTATGTAAAAAAATTAATTAAAAATTAGAGAAAAGAAATTATAATAACAGAAAACATTGGTCGAGATTGTTATTATTACGATAGAAATAGCTAATAGCAGCTCGGGGACAAAGAAAAATATTGAGTACCTTGTTGAGTATAAGTAGTCTATCGCTCAGTCACACATACCAATCGCTCACACAGAAAGGAAAACACAAACACATATTTAATAATAATATTCGCACATTTTTACACACTTAGGCAGGTTCAATGAAATATTCAACTGTCGTCTTAATGTTGTACTATGTCTCTGTTTATATTTCCATTGAGCACTGTTGACCGAAACTTTTCCAAGTAATTTTTGTGGCATTGTTGCGTGTTATTTCTGGTTTAAAATCACTATTATTTAGCATTCTATTATCAAACACAGAAATGTGATTACAATACTAATTAACTGGCTGCACAGGTGAAGCCAGGAAAGTATTCGTCACAGATACAGTACTATTAAGTATTGTACCTTACATTCCTTTTGGCTATAATGTAATTTAAGAAACTGATCTTGTGCATGTTCTCATATCTATTTTTTGACTTATGAACGATGCTTCGTACCGTACGTACGTCTACCACTTCCACATTAAAATATAATACACATATTCTCACGATAAAAGAATTCATGAAAATTTTCAAGAATTGATGCGGGCTATCATTTCTGCTACATTAGTCGCATATATACGTACATATGAAGTTTGATTTGCTGCTTGTCCATATCGGAAAGATATATTTGGTTTTTTCCTCAAACGTCACATTTATAACCAGTTTGAATAACATATGCATATGAATGTAACGAGCTTGGGAAAGGTTAGAAAAAATCTGACATCGCTATTGGTCGTACCTTGTAAAAAGATATTTTATGGTAAAGAATAAGAGGTCGAACTATAAATTACAACCCAACGGTTTTGTCAGCTTTTTTGAACTTGGTTTTTGTTTTTTTTAATTTTGTTTCATTTCACCACATTGTGATATGAATCATGCAGTACATTCTAAAATTACGACACTTTCTAGTATAAAATCCATTAATCAAACGCATAACTTCTGAACTTTAAAAAAAATAGGATACGTGTGTCAGTGGTATCATATACATTTAAAATCTCAATTTAGCCAATATTTTTTACATTTACAAGTCGTAATAGTGAAATGGCATGCTGTACATTGCCGAGACTTTCTAAATCTGTTAATTATGCGGTGCTAGCTGATTCTCTTTTTCTACATACATTACTTTCTTATAAATATGTACACCTCCTGACGTGGATTCTGACAGATCCAAGGCCACCGGTGTCGATAGATGATGGCAGACGATCTCGGGAGGTGTACCTTGATACATGTAGTTCTGACATACCTGTATCCAAATTCACAATTTCATATGCTATGCAGCTACTTTGTAAAACGTTGGAAGCCAAAATTTTCTCTAATACTTTCTTGTAATTCAAACTTTTAACAACATGTATTATCTTTTGTTCTATCTAAACAAGAAAAACCTTTTTTTCTCATGCACTTGTAGCAGAATGTAGCACGGAAATTAATCGTTACGCGAACACTGCGTTATTATCGAGTAAAATGCCCTGGCATGAATCGAAAACTCTTGGAAAAGTCCATCCATACATGCTGATCTATTTATCATACAGCTTGTGATTATGCAGAGTGATTTCCTAACGACTGCATGGTCCGTCGTCTGCTCAAATTTAATTCGCCTGCGCTACAATCGGAGAGCGGCTGTTTACCAGCGCAACCAATTGTCTATAACCTCAAAATTTTGATACATTGTGAATTAGGCACAATTTCACCGACAACTGTCAAAATTTTTGAAATTACATGCATTGCGGCAAGTTGTTTAAATTTATGAGGGCTGGTCACCCTAGCAACTGTCGTTTTCGGGTTCCAGCGCGTGCATATTTAATCTTGGCAGACAACGGACCATGCAGTCCTTAGGAATTCACGCTGTATGCAAAATCATGGAGATTGTTTCATTCACCGACTTGACAAATAAACATCTTGCAACCATGTAATAATTCTTTGGACTTCTACATATATACATGAACGTTCTACACCTCTGGTGTGTTTGCCTGGGAGCCACAATTGATAATATTATTATTATTGATTTTACTATTATCATTATTATTATTACTATTATTGCAGCATATAATGCTACTGGAATATTCTTTTACACCCAAGCAACATTTATTTGCATCAACAAATTGTTATTTTTTCATCACCAACCTATTCCATTCAATGTTAAATAATTATAAATAAACATAATATATTAACTATTTTCATTCATGAAAAGCATCGTTACCTGTACGACAAGTGATCATAAGAGCATAATAAACAATCGCTCATTAAATGCATTCTGTTGTTTTTCATTTCACTACCCACCTACCATCCATCCAGCTACTGATCAGTGCCATCATCTGGTCATTAATCATCTTGACTTGGCTAGGTAGAATCCTGATTTTTAGAATAGAAAAGAGTCTGGTTACACTGATTATTGAGAGTGAAAACAAGATACGTTTGTCAGGAACAACCTGGAAAACTTTGGTCATAATAGGCTAGTAAATCACCAATGTTACATTATTCACCTTCACATCATTTAACGCACTTCAGAAAGACCACGTGACGGCGAATTGTTTGCGAAATGTCAAGGAACATGTAAAAAAGAAAGTAACAATGTACATACAATAATATTTATAGTGATCCCTGATATGTTTATAGTATACCCTAGCTAATACGTTCTATCACGAATAATGAATTGCAGGAAATAACAGATAAAGATTCATTAAATATAATTACACATGTCCGATTTATCCATAGCCTTCTGAAAGTAGGAAAAGTGTTTATAAATATTGATTCAAGAGACAGGTTCTTGTTAGTGCTGTAAATAAACCCGATTTTTGCGACGTGGCCGACCAATGAATGTACTCGTGACGAATTTTGGTTTTAATCCGTTATTTGTTTCTCAAACAAGACAACTTTATCGGTTTTTGGTATTTTTAAATTTAGCAGCATAAATAATTAGATTAAATAATAAATTATTATGTTCCTTGAAAATATCTGTGTATTAGTCCGATATATCAAAATTTACATGCAGATCTTTTTCGTAAATACTGGAAGATACATAAACTTACTTCGATGACGTTCTGCGATAAATCGCATAATTATTGAGCAAAATGCAATTGTTTATTTTGAAATGTTTCACTAGGAACGTACGTACGCACCGTCCAACTGATTGGAAGAATTACAAGTTATCAGGTTTTTTCGTGTCATTGAATAAAATTTGAGATAAAAAATTTATCCAAAATTCGAAATGACGTATCCAAAATGGTGTACAGCATCGTATACAACGATATTGGATTTTGATAAGAATTCATACGTTTTTTTTTCTTTATTCGAAATAAAGGTACAATAAAGTCAACACAAAATTATATCATAATTAATAATTTAGTATATTAGGGTGGTCATTAAAAAGGTCATTTTTTAATTTCGGTCGGCGCGCAACCAAATCGACGTTCCCTATTTTTTTTCAGATTTTTATTTCAACTCAAACTTGCCGAACGGATTTAGATGAAATTTGGTATGGGAGGGGGGGGGGGGGGGTGGTTCTTGGGTTGCTGATTATGAATCTGCACTCAAAATTTAAAAATTCAAAGTGGTGGATTCAATATAACAACAATTCAATAAACTCGTTCTGAGACCCGTTTCATGATGGGGCGATTCTTCTATTTTTTTCTAGCACTTTAAACATTTTGAATGAACAAAACACCATGTTTCAGTGTTCCGAATATTCTCAAAATATTACTAAAAACTCTGTATTTAATTTTAAATGTTTTTCCCGCACGGACGCAGAATTGTTGGTAATTTTTTGAGAATTTTCGGAACGTTGAAACATGGTATTTCGTTTGTTCAAAATGTTTAAAGTGCTAGGAATAGATTTTTTTAAATCACCAAAAAATCGAATGATTGGTAAAAATGCCAATTGATAGACAGGTTTGAATAATCCTAAAAAAATAACGGTTGTGGGAAAAAATCTGAAAAAATTGAAAAGTGCTTTTTTGTGACCGCAGAACCGTAAAATATATATCAGGGTGGTCGTTAAATGGAAGATCACGTTGGTTGGTGATAAATCAGTTCCGAAGGTAGAAAAAATTGCTCTCTTAATTTTTTCAGATTTTTATTCTCAGCCCTTAATCTACTTGTAGATCGCATATTCCATACGCGTCGTGGGTGTTTTAATTTGGTATATTATTTTTTAAATCATTTTTTAAACTATGTCACGTCGTATTTTATACTTTTGTTAATCTTCGTTGAATTTTAAATCGTCGTTATTTGCGATTTTACAAGAAGAAGATGTGTGGAGAATTCCATTCTAGTTCTCAATATCTAAGCACAAATTCTAG
The DNA here is from genome assembly GCF_021155765.1 of Diprion similis. Lineage (NCBI taxonomy): Eukaryota > Metazoa > Arthropoda > Insecta > Hymenoptera > Diprionidae > Diprion > Diprion similis. Next base: position 9,485,958 of record NC_060111.1, on the reverse strand, counting down.
TGCTCAAAAATTAAATACAAACAAAGGGAGACTCAGGGCTCGAAATAAACATCGGAAAATATAAAAAAAAAAATTTCGTATTTAAGCCGATCTGCGACCATCTAACATTGAAATTCGAAAAGAAACATTCGTCTTCATACTTTTCATTCACGATTCAAAATTGTTGTTTACGGTACCCGTGAGATAACACCGGTATTTCAAATGTTGATTTTTCATACTCATACTATTTGGCTTTTGGAAAATCCGGGCTGTACATGTTACATCAGAAACCGATCTGATTTTGAATTTTGTGTCGCTGTACTGAGACCTAGTTTCGAGTATAAAAAAAAAAAAAAAACATATTAATCTTCATGAAAATTCAATTACTTACATATTTGATTACAAATAATGCTGTCCGTCGTTTTGAATTTTGAATTATTCTTCCATCTCAATTTTTATTCAGTGATACAAAGAAATAACCCCGACAACTTGTCAGTATTCAAATCAGTTGGTGGATACGCGCTCAAAGTGAAATATTTTAAATTAATAAAGAATTTTATTCTTCTGATAACTACGTTCTGTTATAAACTAAGTTCATGTATCTTCTAAAGATCTACAAAAAGGTCTGGACGTAAATTTATTCATCTCAAACAACTATCGAAATATTTACAAAATATGCTGCGATTGAAGAAGTTAGAAAAAAAGCAAAAAAATTCTATTCGAGAAATAAAATCGATTAAAATCAACATCACTTCAACAATCACTAGTACGCTAGTTGGTCGGCCATATCTTTTCTAAGCGTCTTTTTGCGGGTTGTGTGCTGCACTAGATGGCATATAAATAAATAAGCATTTGGTGTAATCAATAGTTGATTTCAATATTTGTGTTCAACTTTTATAGATTTAGTGAGTTTTTTGTATTATATATTTATGTAAAAAATATTAACCCCTACACATTATATCTATACCTGTATTGGATAAAACTTTTTACGGGTATTTCGAAAAATTTCGCAGGTTGATTTTGTCCAGCAACCTATCTCATTGTAAACGGTATTCACAACTCCAAAATTCAGGATCAGCCTATATATACACTTGATTAGTACACACTTATGTGAATAATGGTTAATTTGAGGCTTGACGAATGAACTTGCCAGTACAAATTATGTGTTATTCTCACCGGAAAAATTAACAAATATAACTTTAAACGTATACTACATTAGGATAGTTGAAACGAGAATAAAATTTATTCGATATTCTCTATCAATATGCCATAATATTAACACTCTGAGACATACTTTTGGCAAACGATAGTCTGCAGTAATTTACAACTTTATTCAGATGGCGATTGATAATCATTGGTCATTGGCATTACTGCTGTGTGCGTAAGAAAAACCTCATTTTAGCTTCTACTTTAACTAGTCAATAGATAAGTGAATATATTTTTTTAACCACTGATTATAAAAACAACATAAGTCATGTTGGTATCATTAAATAAACTGTGAAGACGCTCAAATATAAAACGAATAAATAGAAAAGCGAGAATCTATGGAAATATGTTGAAGAATATACTTATTTGGTTGCATGGAAAAACTGTCAGGTATGCAGGTGGAGAAGAAATGAATAAATTATATATTTTTTATAAAAAACATAAAATGATGTCTGTTATATTTATTTATGTGCTACTGGATTGATAATAACTAATGAAATATGATTCACATATTTCTGGAAATTATGATTTGACCTTCCTTCAACCATCAACAATATAACGTATCGAAGAAAATTGAACGAGTAACAGCTTCTATTTTCAATCGTTGAAAATAAAAATTGTTTCTTCATCCAAGTATTTCGTATAGGTTCGTATAATAACAAATTTGCCGAACTCATATCTTTAATCAATAATCGGGTAATACATGATTAAATCTTTTTTCACGTACTATGACACAGAATTTATTCTTCTATACAAGCATTAAATCTATATGATCAATTTTCTTACTTATAAAATATCTATGTGTATCGTCATACTGTATTTTCAGTGTTTAAGAAACACTACTATTAATAATTATCATACAGGCTTACACTTGCTCATCTCGTCATTCCATACCTCGTTTCTTCACAACATATCCAGATGTTGTTCGCAATCTTAAAGTACCTAAATCGGATTAAAAAACAATGTTGTGTTTGAGGTTATGATTAATATTTTGACGGATACATTCAACCGATACTTACTTATGGTAGCTACGTATTATCGGTCTGTTTTCACAGTTCGGCATGCCACGTGAATTCTGTCACATCCGGTCAGCTTTGCAAACTTCAATCGAATCGCAAAGTCTATAGCTATCCTATTTAGTACATAGAAAATACGAGTGTGATGCAAAACAGCAAAAAAGTTAATTAATTTTTTCCGCAAAAGAAGAATAATAGCATGGCTGATTTATAGAATAAAAAAATAAGACTTTATGGAAGAGGTACAATTTTAGTTGATTATAGTTCGCTGCATGAAATGTTCATAATTTTGAACAAGACATGTTTTCATACGGAGGGATAAAATTTTTAGGCACGAGTCTAAAATTTCCAGTCTACTGAAATCAGATCTGACATCTTGCATAAATTTTTGAAGGATGACTTAGCTAACGACGTTTTACTCTTAATAAACATTACAGTGAATTAATTTGAAGGTATGTGATAAGATTAATGATAATATAAATTTTTTCTTGTGCCAGCTGGTATATCGTGTTGTAATAGATTTTCTTAGAAATTAAATGAAACTATCGATAAAGTTGCCCTTACAAATAATCGTAGAACAAATTGAACAAAAAATGAGTACCCAAATTAATGGCATGCGAAGATGTTTAACTTTCAACTGCAATGTGCTCAGAATTAAAACATATCAAATAAGTATCACAAGCTTTGAATCCAAAATACAGAAGTATAAATATTCTGTACCCTAATTTGAATTTGATTAGTATTTTTACAGTCTACGCAAGGAGTTGTAGCGAAAATACTGTTTTAAAACATTTTCACGTGTACATTTGTAAGTTGGATTTTACACACGCTGCCAATTTTAGTTTGAAAATATTTATGCTTTTCATATAAATGAAATTGTTGGAAAGTGTGCGTATCCGGTGACAGGGCATTTAAAAATTCCAGAGTATCCCAGGTTTTCTAGACAAATATTTTCAATTTTTCCAGAGCAAACGGGTTATTGTTTTATGCTTAAAAAGTATAAAAATACAAGACTTATAGCGGTTTTATTATTGACTGACTTTCATTTGTACTCGGTTACACACGCGCCAATTTTTATCTAACATTCCATTATACTCTCTTATTTTCAGTATTGAGTTCAAATTAATCCTAAGTTTCACTTCAAAGTAAAAATCTCAAACAACTGCACTTAAATTATGGCTTCTTTTCACATACGTTAAGATGTGATGTCGCAAGAATGTGCAGCGTGTAATGCTGCTTGCAGTTACACTGTATCTCGAAGACACAAAATTTCAAATGTACATTAGAGTGTTCCTTATTTATAGTGTTGATGAATTTTTACCGCCCCATCGCTCAAATCAACTTCAAATAATTAGAAAACAATTACCTAATTTTTTCAGATTTTTACCTCAACTCTAAGATAGTCTTTTGTGGTCGAAGTTTCTTATGGAAATAACATGGAAAAAACTTTATTTCTCAGTATATATTTTATTGCAAAAGTAATAATGTTAAAAAAATTTGTAACTGCGAGGTTTTAGTCGGCAATAGTGCTACTGTATGGGAAAAAATTCGCATAATCATACGACGCAATCTCGACGAATTGTACGCCCTCGAAATCTGACTTTTTTTTTATTTAGAGGGAGTGCAATTCGTCTAGGTTTGCTGGTATCGTGATGTAAATTTTTTTACAGATAGTAGCACTAATGCCCACTAAAACCTCGCAGTTACAGATTTTTTAAAATATTATTACTCTTGCAACAAAATATATACCGAGGAAACAAGTTTTTCCCATATTATTTCCATAAGAAACTTCGATCACAAAGCGGACTATCCCAGAGTTGAGGTAGATTCTGAAAAATAGGCAATATCAGTATATATTTTGTTGCAAGAGTAATAATATTTTTAAAAATCTGTAACTGCGAGGATTTAGTGGGCATTAGTGCTACTATCTGTAAAAAAATTTACATCACGATACCAGCAAATCTAGACGAATTGCACTCCCTCTAAATAAAAAAAAAAGTCAGATTTCGAGGGTGTGCAATTCGTCGAGATTGCGTCGTATGATTATGCGAATTTTTTCCCATACAGTAGCACTATTGCCGACTAAAACCTCGCAGTTACACATTTTTTTCAACATTCTTACTTTTACAATAAAATGTATATTATACCACAATAATATATATATTCGACCACAAAGTAGAATATCTTAGAATTGAGGTAAAAATCTGAAAAAATTAGGCAATTGTTTTCGAATTATTTCAAATTGATTTGGGGGGTGGGGCGGCGAGAATTCACCAACACCCTAAATAAGGGACACCCTAGTGTACATACCCGGGTATACATTGCGATTCCCAATTTTTTGTTAACTTTTCTGATTCTTAGTTTTTCAAGTTTCCCCTACCACTGGATGCCCGAAAAGTTGATTCAATTTTTAATGTTGAATTACTCTTTTCATGGTTAATAAAAAATACTGAGTTATCAATTTCATATTAAAAATAAATATGCCCAGAGATCAAGAGGCTCCGTCACTCAGAGTTTCAAGACATCGGTTTGAAAAAAAACTCTATTTAGTTTAATTTCAAATATATTTGAGACTCTTGAATTTAAAATATTCTGAATGCAACAATGCAGCAAACATTATACCTACTCGAAACATGAGTAATTCGTTTTATAGCAGGAATCGACGTAAGGGTGAGAAATGAATGTATAACTTTATATTATAAAATGAAATTATTTCTCTCAAAACAGTGTTCTGCAAAATGGTAAACATAATAATGCGCGATCACGTATCCCAATTGTAGTGAAATTTTGCACGAATTAAAAAAAAAATATATTTTCCAATAAAACCAGGTTTTTTGTTAAACCATTGACTTGCACCTGTGTGCAAATTCACTTCAGCCCAATTGATATTTAGTAGTAAAATTTTTGATACATGGTCTGGTTCGAAGACATTTTTAACTAGTAAAATGATAGTTTCAGATTTGGTACTAATTTCCACGAGACCTTTAGATACTAGTTTCCCTTCAAGTTCAAAAGAAGTAAAAATCGCTCAACTTGTAGTCAGTGAAGTTATATGTCGTCAAAGTCATACGTTTTTGAGTTTTTTTTGTGTCAATTGTAAAAATAAAAGTTAACAAATGATTTACTCGATTTTCCAGGGATGACTGAAATAGATTTGCACATATTATTCACTCGGTCATATCAGATTTCGCAAGCAGTATCATGTTTGGTTGAAATAATGGATGAAGATCATAATGCGTATTATATAAACCTCTAGTAGGTAAAAACAGCTGAAAACATTCTTCAAGTTGAGATCAAATTTCGACATATCAATGAAATGCAAAGACATATCGTTGCTTTATTGAGTATCATCCTAACAAGAATGTGATAAATTGGATTTCTAGATGTGCTGTGATTGTGAATAGCAGACATACGGTTGGTTGCTGTTCTCACATAGCAGCGATAGTTTATTATCTATCACATGCTAGATATTTGTCAAAAGTTGCAAACCCAGCAAAAATTTTGAGTCGTATTTTTAATAAAACAGAAAACTGTGTAGTCATTACAGAGGATGATGACGAAGATTAATTCTATTTGATTTCTTTTGCATATTTCTTAATCTTATTGGTATCTTCGTAGTATAATACGTATTTCTTGTTAAAAGTAATCATTATTTATACAATTTTTTACCGGTAAAATAGTATTAACGCGTTTAAGCACAAAAGACGTTCTTTGTTACAATTTGACGATTACATGTCTAAAAAAAACACATAGTTAAAAAAAATGGCTTTATATTTGAGAATTGTAGGGAAAATATTCTTTTATGTTTCTTTCTCCCAAGCATTTAGGAGAAATTCACCATTTGTTAATTTTTGTTTTTATTATTAAGAAGAAGAAAAAAAAAAAAAAATATATAGAAATAGAAATGAAAAAAAAAAAAATGTTTTTTCAATAACTCGAAAACTGTTTAAAATTCAAAGCTGACATTTGGGGCGAATTATTTTTATTTGGTACCAAACTAATCCCTAATCTACTCAAGCCTAAGAGCAACAGGGATTTGTTTAATTAAATGGTCAAGTTTTTTGTTTCAAAAACATTGAAAGATAAAATATTTGCTAAAAAAATGGAAGTGTTATTTTTAGAATCTCGTGGAAACAAGCTTCTGGTTAAATCTTAAACAATTTGAAATAAAAATTGTAGTACTTAATGAAATACATTAAGATGCAATAAGTTGCTTTAATGTTTCCTACGGGGTCTTTAAATGTGCAAGGTATCGTTCTTCAGTACAAAATGTTAGATTTCAATTGCGTAGGAGGGAAATTAAGAAATATCGAATCTAGGATTGATTTTATGTGCGTGATGAATGGGGAGGGGTGCATATAAAATAACAAAGTGTAATTTTCATTCGAGGAACGAGTCATTTTATGCTTTTGAAGTAAACTTAAGAGTCGGCACACTAGTAATCTCTACCTTTCAGCTTGAGGAATGCATTAAATGCTACATATAACGTAAACTTATTACTTTCATAATTTCTAGTACCTGAAATCTTCAGGTCATTGGTACATATGGCAAGAAAGCCGAAATGCAGAGAAATGAAAGGTACCCATGTGGTATACTAGAAAGATGCTTTGTACTTTTCATTCCTCAAATATCAGAATATGGATTGAGCACGGTAGGTTAATCTATCATTACTACCAATGAACTCTTGTATTGTTTAAAGTAACCTCCTAATTCAATGGAAGGTTGAATTTGACTTCATTATTTTAAACGTACAGAATCGATCTGTAATATTATATCGATACACATTGCCTTTTTTTAAATTGTTTCTTACTAGTACAAAGTAAGCATAAACGCAAAATTACATTATCACAAGTATAAAAAGTAAACTTTTGATTTTAAGCAACAAAACCTATTTTTAATAGGTTAATAATTTTTAGAAAATATGATGCAAATATTATATATTGACAGTATTACCAATTTAGATTAAAAAACAAGTTAATAGGCGAACAGAATGAAATTAAGAACAAAATAGGCCAACATGTATTACCCTATACAAGCATAGAAATGGTGCCATTGTTTGAAGTAATTGTTGAAATATCTGTAGATGTAATATTTTATATTATAAATATTTTGCTCGTAACTTTTCTCTTCAAATATATTTTTGTTGTATATAATTACGGTATTATCTTCGCTATTCACCATGTCTGTGCTTGAGCGTAGCTGTCAAGTGGTAAAATATAACTCAACTCCTTACGAATGTAACCATAATTACAATTGAGCTAGGTTCATATTTGACACTTATCGTTCGAAATTACTACTTGACCTTCAAATAGTTTGTGCCAGTGTAGACTTTTCAAAATGGAATCCAGATGAAACTATTACAAATTTCAGACCGAGAAACGTGAAGCAATAGGTGCTAGATGTGAATCTGATTTTGAACTGTGAATTGGTCTAAACATAAATCAAAGTTTTTGCTAACCAATTTCCTTTGCAAAATCGTACTCGACTTATAACGCAGGTCGATTTGTATGCGGTGTTTTTTCGAAAATTTGCTTTCTCGACTAAAAAACTTCATTATTGAGTAACTGTCGTTAAATTTGACCAATAAAATAATGAAAGTAGTATCAGCCTGATGTCTGAGCAAATAAAAAATGACATACTTATATAATAAACTCTAGTTTTACCAATGGAATAATAAGTTTTCAATGATTCACTTTGAAATGGTCCACTATTGAAAAAACCGTGTCGACCATTTTATCTACCAATCAGTGACGTGAATAGTCGTTCAAGTTTGTTATTATAATGGTAGCAAGATCTCACGTTTTCAACATACACATTTTGAAATATAGAATAAAAACAGTATACAACATAATCTAAGACCCTCTGTAGGTGCTTAACAAGATCACAATATGATAGAAAGAGTTCAATCGATTGAAAAAGTATTCAATTGACTATTCCTTCTGTAGTTCTTCCAAATTTATCCTTTTTAAAATGCATCTTTGTCAGTCAAAACAATATGTCTTTCAATTAAGAGCATTACTTATTGATTACACTTTTCGTAGGGTTCTTTATTTTTCTAAACCTTTGGAAAACACAGGACAGAATCTGTAATTAGTATATCTAACGATTGTAAACAACTTTCAAGTCGCCAAAGAAGACATTTGTTTGGCATAGACTCTTTAAAAATACAGTCTTATCGCGAACTGGTATGTTACTGTAGTACGAAATAGAAAACAATTGCATTAGAATCCGAAATTAGTTACCCAAATTAAGCTTTTGAATCTTATAAAACTCGAATTCTATTGGTGAGTACCAAACCTTTAGCTGGGTGGATACGACCTTACATTAAAGTACCTTGAGTTGTAAATGAAAAAAAGGACAAAACAACGTCACACTGAATCACTTACATATGTACGTCAAATAAAAAGTCACAAAAAAAAAGACAAAACCTACGGCCACAGTGACATTTCTTTCGCTATTGTGTTGTATATCCAAAATTGCTTTCATAGACCTATAAAAATGAATATCCGGACATTTTGTGTACTTTTAATCTGAGGTTTGTTACACATTTGGTACCAGCACCAAGTGAATAAAATATAGAGCCATTTGCAGATAATCAGAGGAGTCATAATTTTAATGGACAGCTTAATTGCATTCTTTTCAAAGAAACCTTAAAATATTATCACAAAAACTTCTCAAGATCATTTAACCACTCAGTATATGTGTAGCCAAATTATGTAACAGAATTACATTCATCAGTTGACGGCTCGAATTGTTGAAGAATGTTCAATATAGAGATTTTGTAGGACCATCGAATCTGCAGCTATTCTCATTAAACATGAATATTTGTGCGGTAGTAGTTAACGCTTTTATTCACTGATCACAACATAGTCACTTAATGAACGATTTTCTTTTTTTTCCATTCACAACCAAGAGATTTCTGAGAAAAATGGTATTTGCTACTCACTCAGGGGTAAATACCCACCCAATACATTCTAATCTTCAGATTGAATGAATGAATTTATTTACAAAGATAACAAAAAACAAATTGAATCTTGTTAATATTTTACCACTGTCAAGCTACCGTTAATTGGACCACCACCCTTCAATCTTCAGTTATTAGAAGAGGAAGAGAGTGGTCTGCCTCGCTTGCTACTTAGTTGCTTCGGGAGGACAATCAGGCTGGTTATTGGGATGAGCAGCAGTGAATGCTGGATGATTTTCCAAATGACGATCAACCCTCAGAATAGTAGGAAACGGCCTCAAGTCGACATGAAACCTCCTGGCGCTAAATATTTGTGGAACCAGGCAGCAGTCTGCCAGTGTTATATCATCACCGACACAATATTTACCTGCACTCGAAGAAAGCAGTTTTTCCACGGCTGTAACAGTGCCATTGAAATTAATCGTACACAATTCAACACATTATCAACAGATGAGATTTTGATGTTAGCCGAGTTAAACGTAAAACGGATAAAAATGATGTATTCCATTTTGAGGAAAATGCCCTGAATTTATACCTGTAAAACCACGAGTGATCCAATGCTGCGCCCACTCCTTTTTACGTTCTTCACCTACATAGATTAATACCACTAAATTTTGAAGTGGTTGAATGCCAGTAGCAATGACATCACAGATTTCTCTGACTCTGGCTCTTTTAACCGGATCTGCTGGCATCAGTGGCCGATGTGGCCTTGTTTCTTCCAGGTACTGAAGAATGTTCAACTGGAACATGAATTTTTTGTTACATATGAAACAAAAATTGCTGCACTGTAGTACGAGAGAAAATGATCGAACTGAAGACTTGTCAGATTCTTTCGCTGTTGAACTCAACAATGCTGACATACGTAATGAAACATTGATAGAAAATGACTGCCCTGCAACTTTAGAATGGCTTTGAAGGAGTTAAGTTTGCATAAAATGATGATGTTCTGTTTTAATGTGGTTTAGTAAAGTGCAGACTTCCTTAAAATTGTGAAATAACAATGTCTCATAAAAATGTATGTTGATGTCAATGTTAGGAACTTCAGCCCCATAGACGTTTCCGTACCAAACCTTTTAATGCAGTCCTACCTCTCAATAAGAACACCAAAGCCCCAGAGGGGAAGAGTTTTTCCGCAAATCGAGTACCCCCGTGATGCGCAAGCTCCTCGCTCGCTCACTCTCTATGTCTCTCTCTTTCTTTTCTTGTAGGCTGTGCGTTCTTATAGAGAGGTCAGACTGTATTCGGGAAAGGTACCTATAATTTTTATTATTATCGTGTAATTGGGAAGTCAGAAAAAATTTACCATTGGCATCCAGCTCGCCACTTTTTAATAAGGTCATTGAAAAACACATAACATCAATACAGAAACCGGCCTATATACAGAAGAAACTTGTTTCTCAAGTGGAGGAACACTCATATCTTTCAGTTAGAAAACCAGGTATTGAAGATACGTGTCTCATGCGTTAAACATTAATTCAGTTTGCATAGGTAATGAAAATGTCAGTTCTAGGAAACAAACTGCTTGCTTAGCAGGCATCTTTTCTCACCCATAGCAACCGGTTTATTACGTAATTCTCCCAGTATGAATGTAGCCAGGTAGATAGAAGCTTGGTATGGTTTTCCCATTTTAATTGGTCATTACCAATTTATTCAGTAAAATAATAATCAGAGAATGATAAATTTTGTTCCCTTATTTACGTTATCGATACAAAACAGTACATATTCAACTTACAGACTCGATCAATGTGTGATTGTCAATATGAAGTGCAGGCACCTGTTCCATAGGATTAACCTCACGAAATTCATTGCAGTGTTGCTCTCCACCACCCTTAACAAGACTTACTGGTTTTATTTCGTACGGTATCTCCTTTAGGTTGAGAGCTGCCAAAGTAAAAATATTGATGCATAATTAGATAATTCGTTAATAAGGTCTATAACGTTCTTCAAATTCTATACATCGTAATACATTCATCAATAGCCAACTCCATTGCATTTGGTTTAATTACAGCATAAAATCTGAAAATATCAGGAATTCAGTGAAACAACTAAATTTAATTTTCTATTGTATTATCTAGTATAATTGTATGTATAATTCATATTCTGCTTAAATGTTCTGTTTTATAAAAGACAAATAAAAGATTATGAAAATAATGTGCCCAGACTATATTGGAAAATTTATCAACAGTGATTTCTTCACATACAATGTGGTGCGATTGTACATTGTTGGGCTGTATAATATACCACACGTCAATCTGTGTATATGATATTGTAGCAAATGAAAATGAATGTAAAATGAACTTCTAGTTACTAAACAATGGGAAATAAATTCTTTCTAAATAACATTGTCTGTTAGGTGAATTTTAGTTTGCCTTTACTTTATCAGAGTTTAAATTTAATCATAAAAGCTTTGAAACAACTGATAAGATTTCAGTTCGAATTCTTTATTAGGCTCCAAAACTTGCATAAAGGTTTAAAACTAGATGCTATTAAATGAATTTCATCAGTTTATGAATAATAATGAATAATAATAATTGAAAAAAAAAAAAAAAAAAAAAAAACACTACTTATCAATTGAGTTACTTTCTAGGAAAACGAAAACAAAAGATAACAAACGGCCTAAGGTAATTCCTTGTAATAAACTTTGAATAACCACGATGCAAAGAGATGAATAAAATAAATACTCACCAATTCTAACTCTCCAGGAACAGGAACTTCTCCAATAAGAGTAAAGTATCGGCTGCAGAAAACCGGTAAATCAAGAACATCATTATAAATCAGTCAAGTATGTTAACTCACAGTTCTCTAGGTAGTTAAATAATATTTTACTTTCAAAGGATAAAAAAAATCAGACTGTAAATGGTATTCTGATATCTACGAAATAAACAAGTAAGAAGTAATCGTACTATTGATTTAAAAATCCGAATGAACGAGTAGAGAAATTATATTAACAAATGTAAATCCACGCTTATAACAAATGACAAGTAATGACGATTAACCGGAGATTGATTGGAGCGAATAAAAACATTTGCCAATAATGCGGTATTAATCTCACCTTTCCCATCACGGACATGTCAAAGATTTTACAACTATTTGTGGCTACGGCTTTCCCTGCCCAATTGTTGCGAGGGTCGAGACGTGAATGTTTGATTAATGAAGATATTTCAGAATCCGTCAACGCGCGAAATCACTTCTTTTATTCGATTGCTAACCCCTCTTCCAACTGCTGTGCATGATGGGTTCGAGAAATGAGGCTTAGTTTGAGCCAATCACAATCCAGCTTGAAATACAAAACAGTACCGTACTTTGTTACACTTGGGCCAGGTTCCTTTGCTTTATTATTACTAAATCGTATTAAACTGTGGTCGCATACTGCGATCCCATGTGAACGCGTAGATGAAACATGCTTGAATTAATATTCAGAAAGTTCTTTTATAGTATATGTCTATTACAGAAAGGAGCTCGTAGGACGATTACCGGGATATGAAAAATTAGAGTAGCTAAAAAAGAGTCAAGACCTGTGGTCAAGTCACTGAAAGGCAGAGAGAAGAAGGATGAACTCGACGTGCGGATGAATGTGAAACCCGTGAAACCGTACAGTTAAATAGTCTATGCCTTCTCCGCTAGAGAGCGCAGAAAGCACTCCTCTTCTTCTTCTTCTTGATTCTTTACTTCTTATTTTCTTCCTAGAGATATCACCCGTCTATGATATCACCAATGAGATATGTGCCAAAGTACTCTTTGTTGGTTTTAATTATTATATGTCGTTTTTCATATCACAGGCATATATATGGTCGTTTATCTTGCCTGTGGAGTGGACGTGAAGTGCCACTTATCGACCGACTGCAAGTAGATGCCTAGACCATATCGTCCGTGGACTGTGCATTAATCATGAAGCCGCGGTCCCAACATAGGTGACACGGAGACTAGAATAAAGAGACCCAACTTTAATGGCGAACATACGGAAAATTGGTCCTTGAAAATTTGTCGTTTAGTAATTTCAGATTTCATGAAAAGTAGCGCAGTCATTGTAAAGTTCCATAGCGTGGTGGAGTATGCAGTCTGATCTCTTGTTCTAATCGGTGACTAGGTGGGGGAAATACATAGACTTATGCACAGTCGGACCTCGATTCTACGAACAACTTTTTGAATTCCGTAGAATAGAGGTTCCCAGAGAACGAATTCCGGCGCTATCTCAGACCCCTTCCATAGATCCTATCTACCCCTACTCTTGCGAACGGGCTGAAGAGTCCGCAGTATCAAACTCCGTAGAATCAAGGTCCGACTGTAAGTACTACACTCCCCGCTTGCGCGCATTATATATTGCTTCGCCTGCTGGCGGCTGATCCCCACACTTTCCATAGTGCAACAGCGAGGTCCGACTCCAACTGTACTTTCTCTTTCTAATTACGGCTTCAGCACAATGCACAGACCGAGCAGTCTATCTCGACAAGTCTATGCGGCGCACATCCAAAAAACCCTATACAAGGTCCGCTTGGTGAGGCCGACTACGGTCTTACGACCGTGAGGCCGACTTTCTGTACCGATATGACGTTATTTCTACCTGAGTGACGAACTCACTGAAATTACGGCTGTGTTCCGAAACGAGTCGAGAGCGCTAAAAACTCCGACCGGAACGTCCTTATGTTTTATTGCTTATGACTATTCCCTAACATTAGTACCAACTAACCAAAACTCTAAATGTGAGAACCCTGTAAGAAAGTCATTCAAGGAAACTACCTAACCATCTGAATGCCCCTAGATGAGGTATAACAACAATTATCATTAATCAGGAGTCCCGAAACCGTGTTACAGGATCCTCACATTACAGGAGACTATGATAATATTATTTTATTATTACAATCTACTAATACCATTATATCCAAATACTATACAATTATACCTAGTTGCAAACACGGACTTTAGAGCCAAAGAGTATTGGGATCTGACAAATTTCGTGCGACTTCTGGTGTGCACCCTCGTAATAGTTCAATATTTAACACCAGATGTCTCTGGGCGTCACACGGACATTGAACACGAGCAGATACCATGCGTACCTGTTACATACACATGTATTACCGCACCCTCGTCGGCGCCATATTGGATCAGGCCATGGACCTTCCACTCTATCCTATAATCTTTGCCTACAGCTTGAGAGTTGGATAAAACTGTAATGCAAAAGATATATAATCAATATAATATAAAATTAATAACATTACAGAAATAAACTATAAAGGCCAGGGACTGCGATACCTTCAAAAACGTAAATACAAATTATCCAACATGAATTATAGAATCCCTTCCAAAACGCCGTATTGTAGGCAACGCGCCCAAACTTTGGAGGTAACGTAGACCTCTATTGCAGAACCGTACAGAGCGCTACCTGAAGAGTGTATCAGTAACATAATAACAAAACCACCAAAGGAAAACTACACGGGAACGCACGGGATGATTCTGTAGGGCGACGCAATCAAAAGGCAACCCAGGAAAATAATGATGAATAGACAATTATTAAATCATCAAAATCAAAACATCTACATTATTTTTGGAGACAAAATATACTATTGTTCCAGAATTAATCATCTTTGTACTTCGATAAAATATAACAAATATTATATTATAAAACGCTTTTGTATCGCAGCTAAATATTAAGCAAGCAAATTAATCAATTATCTTCTATATAATTCATCATTATATTCTTTAGCAGACTAGAACATTCTACAAGTAAGACTACGCTTGTAATATAAAGCTCCGTACGCTCGAGAACGCCGACGTTGTATAAAATCACAGCCAACATAATGGTGTAGATAAGGCTTACACGGATTCAACCCTAGGAAACGGCGATCCAAGTCCGCGCGGCGATCTCGAGCATACACGCTCTACGCGCCCGAAGGCCACCCCATAAAGTTGTGTTAGATCCCCTACTCCTTCAGTACAGCTATCAAGGGACCGCGCGCTTATCGACAAATACACCCTAAATACACTAGCGCGTTGCACCAGCACACATATACATGAAACTCATACCCATAGCATACACCAATTCAAATCTTACAAAATGAACACCACTCTAGTTTTCAATCTTAGATTAATTATAAGGAGAGGTAGTAGGGAGCAAAGAGTTGGGGGGACAGTCCAAAGTCCAACTTTGCACCCGGCACCAATAAATCCCATAGCATAGCATATCAACCTAGTTTTAATTCTTAGAATAAGGGGAAGAAATGCGTTGTTGTGGGGCAATGCTTGAGGAGAGGATCTCACACCCCTACCGCTACCGATCTGAATAAATACGAGCACCCAGCGATCATTCGATTCATCACACCTATTCAACAGTTCCAGGAGAAGGCATCTTATGAAAGGTAAAGTAAACTTCATTCCAATAATTTACAACAATTTCCAACTCCCCGTTAATACCCAATCACGCGAATTCGATCAAGTTGGCCATTTCACTTCAGTGATTAATCGATATTGGCGACCCACAACTACTGATGTGAAGTCTAGCTAAACATCAGCGATAATCTCTAGTGGCAGATTTGGGGAATTTTCGTGGAGTGCCGCTCCGACGTCACAGTAGCAAACTATCCTCTTTGGTAGAAAATATAGGTATATACCTGAAACGTGCACCGAGGTGGCGGGGGTTGTATAGAAAGAGATAGCTCAAAGGTGACACGCAGTCCTACTTTTACCGACCGAGCAGACTTATTCTTCTTTCTTCTATAATTAATAAAGAAACAAACGTGAAGGGTTGAAATTTAGACGGCCCATAGCTATTACGTAGCGGAATCTAAGAAGGTTACTTGTATCACGAAAATCGAAAAAAAATGTGGTTTTTTGACACGTGTTACTATTCCCACACTCCCGCATTTCAGAGACTAAACTGCGCATAGCTGTGATTCCTTCCGCCATTTCGGGAAAAATAAGGGGTAAAATGAGCCATCTTAAGACTGTTTTCATGCAATATTGAGGCTAGGCAATGAGAACTAGTAATTACAATAATTTCGTAAAAAAAAGATGCTCTGTCGAAGAGCCGGGCGTACGGCCGGTACGGCCGAGCGTTCCTTGATTGGAGTGCTCGGTCGTCTGCACAGTTGATCCCGAGAGCATATTTTATTTACGAAATTATTGCAATGACTAGTTCTCATTGCCTGACCTCAATATTGCATGAAAACAGTCTCACGATAGCTCATTTTATTCCTTATTTTTCCCGGGATGGCGGAAGGTATCTGAGCTATGCGCTTTCTGGTTTCTGAAATGCGGGAGTGTGGGAATACTATCACGTGTCAAAACCATCACAGAGCAATCACGGAGCTTAGAGCCACATTATACGTTGACTGAGGATATATATCCTCAGTCAACGCATTATAGGCAAGCTACTCCCTGCCCTATAGCTCGGGTGATAAATAAGACTGTAATACAAAAGAGGTATAATCAATACAATATAAAGTCAATAGTATTACTGCAATAAACTATGAAGGTCTAGGACTGCAGAACCTCCAAAACGTGAATACAAATTATCCAGCATGAATAATTGAATCCTTTCCGAAACGCCGTTTCGTGGACAACGCAATATGCTCAAACATCTGGAAGCAATAGATCTCTATTGTAGAACCGGACAGAACGTCACTTGGAGAGTATATCAGAAACCATCGAAGGTAAACTGACTAATCTCGAGCTAACTGGCTCAAATACCGGACGTCCCTGCATCCCGTTACTACCATCGCCCTGGTCCGATAAAATCGGCCAGTCCAACTAAAAGAAAACATGTCAAGACTAGAGATGTTGGTATTACACCGGAGATTACCTGAGAGCCCTCTACCGTCTAAACATTGTCGGAGCCATCACCCACGTATCCAAATAACGAGGGGATAAGGCACGGCGGTCGGCGAACACTGCGAAAGTGCCCAGGAGCTGCTGCCATCTAGCGAGGACTAAAAACGTTTTCCCGGAGTTACTGCCGCTACCGCGACGAGCCAAAACTCGTCACTTAAATTCTGTCTCTACTGCGCTTGAGACGAGAATCTTTCTGTCTGCCAGTGTTCCCTTTTTCTTTGTCTTGTTGTTTTCTTTACCTTTTGTTGTTGCCGTACTGAAAGTTAAGTTAGTTGTGTTCCTTAGTAACTTGGATTAATGCAGTCATATTAACGTAACTGTGCTTTTGTTACCGCACGAAGCCCCGAGACTTTTGTCTGATCCTTTCTTTTTGTTGACCGTTTGGGTCCACTAATATCGCATCCGGGGTTTCTTGTGGCTTATTATTTTATCTCTAATGATCATTTCGACGAGCCTGATCAACATATCTTCTCCCTAAGCTGGCTCCCGAATTCTAATAACGCTTATTCCCAAGTGTCTATTGCGATCTCCTCCCGCTGCCTCTGCGTCCACGGGCGAAGCGCGTCATTCGTCTATCTTTTCGCTAGTGCTTGATTATCTTTCTTTCGATTTTAATTAACGATATTTATTCAAGCACTTGCGTGATTTTTATCAATTAAACTCCAATTATGGCTTCTAAATTTTGGAAAAAAACAACTTCAACCTTCAACATTTTTTCAACGTCCTTCTAGCAAAGAGACGAAAAGACTTGTTATATTCAGGCGAATATGGCTGAGAACGAATATCTGCTTCTGTCTCTCTCTCGTACCGTACTTATAAATCGCAGCAAGCCTAGCGGTCAAATCGTGAACTCAAGGTTGTCGTCACACTAATCGAAGTGAGACTCTGTGCGTTGACCACGGTGTAAGAATAATAGGTGGTCCGGCCACTGATCTCTACTATAGACTGGATCACGGTCTTATACACAGGTCTTGCAACTGTGAATCTCGACGTGGTCCTCTTGACGTGCCAAGCCGCTAGGGTCGCTGCGATCGAGGGATACCCGGTGCGACAAAGATAACGATAGTCACGCATGCGCTTTACACGAGCGTTGAATTCAAACCCAAGAATCTCGCTGATACATAATATTTTCTAGGTTATGTTTATACATCCCTCGATCGCAACGCCACCTGGATATTGCTTCAATAGTGGAGTCACTGCCTCCTATTGAGCTTCTTGCCTAGTTGCAAGACCTGTGTAGAAGACCGTGGACTGGATAGGGTATAGGCCGAATTTCGTGTGAGCATTAGAAGACATTTGTTTGAAGGCTGAGTGACACCTTCTGGCGCAAAATTTAAACGGGTCCGTGGACAGACAGATCGAAAGCGTTCACCATTGACGTTGCCTTGGCGTATCTGGCGACCGATTAATTTTCGTCCCAGCAATAATTAATAATTCTTTCAATAAAATGGTGAACAAATGTTGCTACTGTGGAAAACAGGCAAACAAAGATGCATCTAACAGAACATTTCACGTGTAAGTATTAAACTCAAATATATTGTTGTGTAATTATATTGCTTCTGTCATTTCTGGGAAAAATAGATTATGTCAAATTGGCTTGCTTCAAATTATGCTGCTTGAGATTTGTTTCAAAGTACTATTTTCGTGTATCCGTTCACTAGTAGCATGATGTATACATTCAATCTTTTCATATTATGGTATAACATGATTCAAACATTAAATGTGGAGGTTAAGAGGCCACCTCTTTTGTGACAAAATTATGATAGTTGCTTAAATAAAGTTTTCACTATAGATTTCCATTAAATCAACCGGAACTGCTGCAATCTTGGTTGCAAAATATGGATATGGGCTGCAACTTCAGACCAACAAAAGGCATGAAACTGTGCTCTGATCATTTTTCTAACGAATGCTTGCGAAAAGCAGGAGTTAATGTAACCTTAGTTGACGGAAGTGTTCCAACTCTGTTTGGAAGTTACAAATCAGTATGTGCCTATTGTTCCGTAAAAAGAAGACATGGAGATCATCGTTCTTTTCACAAGTAATTCTCATTTTACATTAATTCCATTAAGTACTATAGAGATCAGGCAATATGGATTTTTTCTTATCAGTACCTCAGATACATTTCGTAATAATTCTAATCAAATAAGAACATATTATTTCAAATTTTGTTTGCTTTCAGATTTCCTCTACGCAGTCCTGTACTTCTACAAAAATGGTTGGAAGGTATGGGAATGAAGAATTATCTCCCTAGCGAAGCCAGTTTGATTTGTTCCGATCACTTCGAGCAGACTTGTTTTAGGCCTTCAGGAAATGGAAATTGCCTGCGTTTGAGAAATAGTGCAATTCCTACAATATTTGTACCCATGATACCTGAAGGTTAGACATGATTCAATGTCTGTGTCGGTTTAGTATTTGTAATTGATATATTTTCAAAAGACTGAAGGAATTAATTCATATAACAGTAGTTTATAACAGCATGCATGGCGGAAAAAACATTTTTTATGAATACCTACCCTTTTTAATCTGCTAAGTTTCATTATATCTTACAGAAACGCATGTGGTAACAGCGAAAAGAAAGCCTGATTTATTGCATGAATCACCTGCGGCTAAACGCTGCCGACTGGACACTCAATGTGAACCAGCAGTACAACCAGCGGAAAGTTGTTCCCTTCCAAACACTCCAAGACATAACAGGCAGCCGGCAACACCTACAACTGTGCGGCATATTACTCGGATAACCAAGCATGATCACCAATACGATAATTCACCTAATACCACGAAAAAGAAACTGATGTTATCAAGTAAAAAAATTAAGCAATTGCAGGAAGAACTTAGGACTCATAAGCAACGGATTAAGAGATTGAACAACAAGATTTCATCGTTGAAAGATATCGTAAGTGAACTGCGCAGGTCTCGAGCACTACCAGAAGCAGGACTTGCTTGCTTAGATTCAATCGCTGAAGATGATGTATCTCAATTCCTAAAGCGTTATATGCGAAATCAAAAAAATATAAAACATGACGAACCATCTGCTAAAAAGCGACAATGGAGGTGCAAACGTAGAAATCCAGGATTAGGCATATCAAGAGAAAAATACCCACCGGCCCTGAGGAGTTTTGCTATGACTCTACATTTCTTTTCGCCTAAGTGCTATGGGTTTGTACGTAGAAAGTTTTGTAATGCTCTGCCAGATCCTGCCACCTTGAGTTCGTGGTATTCTACAATTAATGGTGAACCAGGTTACACATCTGAAAGCTTTGAAGCTTTGAAACTCAAAGTCACTGAAGCAAAAAAGATTTAAGAAGCCGTCTGATATTAATCAATCTAATGATAATTATACCTGTGATAGTAGTAAAAAACTGCGAACAGAATTTATAAAATGACTCGGTAGAGGGGAAAACATTATAAAATGTCACTAAACATGAATAGTAAAACGCAATGCAATTAGACATTAATATCGGTAGTTTATATTGTCAATCCTAATTATAAACCGTATATATAATGTTAAATTGCATTACGTTTTACTATTCATTTTCAATAACATTTTATAATGTTCTACTCTCTACCGAGCTCGGGATGTAGTAATTCTGTTATGCATTCAAACTTGTTCTTTTACAGATCACAAAATTCGGGCTACAGTTCCATCTGACATCTTTAGAAGACAACGAGGACAATGTCGAGCAGAATCAATCAGGGATATCGATATTAGCCGAATATAACAAAAGTTAATAATATACAATCATACAATCAATTTTTTAATTCAAATCATACATCAAATTTTCAAATCAATTTGTAATATAATCATTCCGTTATGCTGTACAAGAATTTGCAAATTTAAAAAATTAATTCATACATCAAGTTTTCAAATCAATTCGTCATATAATCATTCCATTATGCTTTACAAGAATTTGACAAATTTCAACAATTTATTCATATATCAAATTTTCAAATCAATTTGTCATATAATCATTCCATTATGCTTTACAAGAATTTTACAAATTTCAACAATTTATTCATACATCAAATTTGACGTCATATAATAAATAAATTGATGAAAAAATGACTAAATGAACAAATAAATGAATGTAGAAATATCAATATATGAATTGAACAATCAATTATTCACTCACACGTTTAAATCGTACACTCAACATAATTATCTATAAATTAAACAATGAATTATTCTCTCACATTTCTATTATGCAATCAATATATTATTATACAATTTCTACAAATTGTGCTAATTGACAATCATATGATGAATTTTATAACCAAGATATACGTGAATAAATATATGTAAAATAAGTTGAATTCTATATTTAATCATGCAAGTAAATTATTCAATTGATTTGAAAACGGATAATTTTAGTCGTATTTAAAGAGAAATATGTTTATCATTTCGATGGTAATTCTGCTCAAAACTTAAACAAATACATTATAGGGCAAAAATAGAACATCCTGACTGATGTATTTGGTAGACGGTTTTTGTATTTTTTTATAACAATATTAATGTCCAAGAAATGAAAATTCATAAATCAAAGTTAGCCACGGGGATTACCAATTATATCACTATATTCAGTACATTTTTGCTACTTTTTTGGCTATTAATATTGACTATGTGTCTGTAAGGTTTCATTTCCTTGATTATTCGTCGTATGCGACTGAAGATAGTTCAAGATAATCACACAATATTTTTATGGTATACGTGTATTAACCTGATGTTTCGTATAACGTTTGGTAGACCCGTTTAAATTCACCGCCAGAAAGTGTCACTCTGCCTTCAAACAAATGGCTTCTAATCCTCACAGCCAATTGTAGCTGAGAAGCCGTGCTATCCAGTGTATAGTAGAGATCAGTGGGTCCGGCTGGGGCTTGGTGGCTGTGATTATTTTAGTATAATTCAGTGCTTGGCCACCAGACGGATACGTGTCGCAAGGGTCAATGGTAAACAATTATGGCACACACAGTGTTCGAAAAAGAGGAGATGAGGGTGTCATGTATATTAAAATTTGAGCAAAAGTTGCAGTTGCCAACATAAAATAACAATAATATCAAATTATAAAATATATAAAACATGTAAAGTAATATAAAATAAATACGAGTAAACTTATGAGGTTGAAATTCATAACGTTGCCGCAACAGAATGATTGATAAAAGTTTGAAATTTTCAAACACACGAAATTATACGATAAAATTTTCGAAGTTTAGTCAAACATTATGTGTCTCACTTATTTTGCAATAACAATATTTGAGTCACAAAATTGTGCCTTTTTTCAATATTCTATTGCAGCAACGTTACGAATTTCCTGTTAAAAACTACGTACTCATCAACCTTGATAATTTTCTCTTTTCACGGCTCTGCTTTAAAATGTCCCGTGTATGAATTTTTGCCCATTGTCGCATTCTCATCGTTATAGATTAGTGCATGATATATGTCACAATTTCATCCTTGTGTTGTTCGCAAGGAAATGAAAAGCTATAATTCTATATCATGTCAGACACAGTCGATTCATATACAGATCGATTTTCAGATTCTATGTGCTTACAAAAGTATTTCTCGATCGCTGATAGAAGAGAAAACAGAAAAATATTGCTATGAATTAAACCACCTCGGGTTTTCATATTAATTAATTCCGCTTCGCTGAGAGTATCATTATCTTTAACAGACTGAAAAGCTTTCTGACATACTCGACACTTATTTTGTTTTCTTAATTTGCGACACAAAAATCCGGTTACATAATATATTATGCAATTGACAACCGAAGCCGACGTATAATCATGGTCAAACCTGACAACATCTTCGCATTCCCATTCTGTTGTTTGGATAATGGAGTCTAACTTTGTCTTTAATTCTTGCAAATGTTTTGAAATGTGTGTAGTATCCTTTTTGAAAATCATTGGGTAATCTGCCAATGAAACTAAAGGCTTGTGCATATCTTCTTGTACTGTACAATTTCCAAATTTCGGGGGTTTCAACAGTTGATATATTGATATCAATTTATAAAGTTGCAAAAATGAGGGAAGCGTAGGGTGGTCATTGGCAGCTCCTGCTTGCCGGATAATCCCAAAAAATTGCTGCAATATAGATTAGATACTATTTTCTAATGAGGCTGAAGTTAGTAACGTGAACGGAACGAAACATCAGGGAAAAAATCACTTTTTTACAATTTTAGTATGACTTGTAAGGAGTCGGTATTCCAAAAACCTTTTTCAAAACTACACCAATACGAGCAATTGAGTCTTTCCATTTATTATACAAATAAATTTCTTTCGGAACGTTGAAAAAAGATATGTTCTTCCCATACGCGTCTGAAGCACGTTGATGACAGACACAACAAGTCTTGACCATATTTAAATGTATTCTTATCTAAATAAATAATAAATAAATATTATATCGTTGAACACCGTTATCGTTGATTATATTCACGATTTATATTTCAATGGTTATACCTCCTCTGTTGTGATTGAAACTTAGAGCATGAAAACTAACGTGCCGCCATTATTGTTTACAATTGGCCCTTGCGACATGTATCCGCCTGGTGGCCGAGCACTGAATTATGCTAAAATAATCACAAGCCTTAGCATTGCGGGGATAGGGCAGCCGGACTACCTATTATTCTTACACCGTGGCGTTGACTGAGGCAACGCTCTGTGAGACTCTTCCCACCATTCAAAAACGCTCCAGTTTCCCGGACTTGTATGCAAGACCATGCTTACGTTTTTGTCGATGCACACCAATGCACACAATACGTTGTTGGTTATGCAGAACTTCTTTTACCGGCGTGGTCAGTTACTTGGTTGATAATACGTGAAACTGCTAATACCCCCAAATCCGCTCAGACCCGACAAATTGTTACTAAAAATAACCCAAGGCTGTGACTCTTTATTCGTTGACAAATGAGTAATTTAGTGCCTAGTATTCAAGTGTCTGTTGTATGTATGTACACAACACAAAAATCATGATGTAAATTAATTGTCTGTCGATTAGTCATGTAGATTAGAGTGAAAATGCTACAACTAATTAGAATGATGCGATGGATGACTTTTGTAATTTTATTGCTGGTTGGGGAGCTGGTGAGTCCCTGCCAAAATACGTATCCAAGCATTATTCTATTTATTGTTCAACATATAACATATAACATATCACTTATCTCTTTTTGAATAAATATTCTACATGGTTATTACTCTGGCAGTTGGATGAATAAGGCCAAAACTATTCATCTGGAAACTTTGTTCAAATGATTTGTGGTACCTTGAAGGTTATAATAAATTAAGCTTCTGGTGATCAGTAACAAACCCAAAACCACACACACAATCCACTGGTAAGAATGCGGAGAGTGACTGACTGCCTCAAAGTCTAAAATAAATTAGGCTTCAAGTGAGGTTTCACGATATTATAAATTTGAATGAAATCCAACATTGCTATATGAATTGTGTAGTTGTCGGATGAATAACTTGCTGCTTTTTCGTACAACTGCTAGATAAATAGATGCAGCGTTACACATTTGTTAATGCCCCAAAGTTATCCATGCCAAACTGAGATTGTGTTTAGTATCAATAAATTTCTTAGGAATTGTCGGGCTTGTGGTTGGGCATCCAATGGATACAGTTAAAACCAACCAGCAAATGATGAGCACCAAAATATCGAACTCTCAGATAGCTTTAGATATTCTTGGAAAGGAAGGGGTATGAACCGCTTAATTGCTTCGGCTCTTTGGTTAATTTCATTTATATGCAGTCGAGGTACGTTGCTATTGTTGCAGCTTCCCATTCGAGCATATTATGCAAGTTTATTCACCCTAATTTTGAATTTAACAATGAGTTCTATACTGTAGCTATTACCGTATACAAAGTTCAAAGCAAATTCATTTCGGTAGGCTGTGTAATGCGTTTCAATGTGGAGCACCCGAGGTAAAATGTTGAATCACTCGCAACAAGAGCAAACGTTATTCATAGGCATCTTCATATTCTTTAATAAGAGTAAATGGTTAGCCAGGAGAGAATTGAAATTTCTAATCCAGAATATATTTGTAGATTTCACATAGAATTTTGAACCTGTTATCGACATATATGGCGTAGATGATTGTATAATACTGTACAGGTTCATGGACTCTATAGAGGGATGCTTTTTCCACTCCTGTGCTCTGGAACTATGAATGCAGTATTTTTTGGAATCTACGGATATTGCTTGCGGAATTTGCAGGAATTACGAGGTCACCGTGCCAGTTTGAACATGCCCACTACTTCCAACTGGTATCTGGATACATTCATAGGGGGTTGCATAGGTGGACTTGGTCAAGTTATCGTATCGTGTCCCAGTGACGTTGTCAAAGTTCGACTTCAATCTGGAAAAGTTATCTAATTTATTTACATCGTATTAATAACATAGAAATACAAAGAATTGGGTGTATACTCCCATTAGACAGTACAGAACGTCATAGACATTTGAAACGACAATATACTGTTGCATTGTCTCATATCATATTTTACAGACCAATATATAGATTTCGTGAATGCCATAGATATATTACAGAGAAAACAGCAGAAATTAATAGTTCACGTGTGACATGTTACACCCTGTAATATAATAATTGATGCAGTTAAGGTTCTTATAAAGACGCGTTGTACACCTCGAAAACGCGGGGATGCAAAACTCCTGTACCGCTTAAGCGATCAGAGTGAAACTTGGGCAGTTAATGCCTTGTTTTGGCAGAAAGTGGAGCGTCTTTTTACTTTTTCAAAATTTGCAAAAAAATTTTACAGATTGGTTACCAACCACAGAAATTGACCAAATTTTCACAGTTGTACGAAAAGGATCGAACTATCCGGTAAGATGCTACTCGGCGGTGATGAAACACACATTTTGAGTCCAGTTCCATGAGATTTGATGGTGAAATGACGAAATGGCAGCTGATCTGGTTTTCGATTACGAAGTACACCAAAATCTCATTTTGGCGACATTTGTTACCGACATTACGCGCATGCCGGTACTATATGCGTGTAATGTCGGTAAGAAATTACCGACAAATGTCACCAAAATGAGATTTTGGTGTTCTTCATAATCGAAAACCAGTTCAGCTGCCATTTCGTCAATTCATTATCAAATCACATGGAACTGGGCTCAAAATGTGTGTTTTATCACCGCCGAGTGGCATCATACCGGATAGTTCGATCCATTCAGCGCAACTGTGAAAATTTGGCCAATTTCTGTAGGTGGTAAACAATCTGCAAATTTTTTTTGAAAATTTTGAAAAAGTAAAAAGTCGCTCCACTTTTTGCCAAAATAAGGCATTAACTGCCCAAGTTTCACTCTGATCGCTTGAGCGGTATAAGAGTTTTGCATCCCCGCGTTTTCGAGGTGTACAACGCGTCTTTATAAGCATCTTAAGATGCATAATTTCTTTCATCCAATTTTGACTTAAAATCCATTTTATTTGATTCACATTTTACTGCTCTCCACATATGCTGGCACACCTAGGTGTGTTCATAGTAGCAGTTTGTTGTAATAATTTCAAAATGTATTCTCTACAGGAATATACAAACCACAGGATGAAAGCAAACTGAAGAAAAAACCGAAAGCTATATTAACTGGTGTGGATATTTATAAGCAAAATGGCATCCGAGGTTTTTATGCAGGCTTAGTACCTATGTTGTGGAGGTCAGTTCAAAAGACTACACAATAATCTCATTATATTACAAACCGAGGTACAGACTTCCAACGGGGCTAAAACTGAAAGTTAAAATCAATTTATACTATACTTTTGAATCATTCTAGATAGTCAATATGAAGCTAGCAATCAAAGTTAGCACACTAGCTGCAATATTCAATTAGAGTTAGCAGCAAAACATGGTAACATTGATTGAAATAAGACGGTTAAGCTTAACAGTCAAAATTTTGCCAAATCTAACGAGGATCAAGTTTTAGTAGCTTTACATTACGAAAGGTTGGAACAAAAATTGTTTTTTAGCACGTTAAGAAAAACTTTGAAGATAATTTAGAAAAAATATGAATTCATTTGGATTTATTTTGAATTACTGAATTCTAGATGATTCAAAAAGTTAGAAGATGCTGATTTCTCCTAAAGATGTATCGTCACCTCAAGGTTACAAACTTTATTCTCATTAGATTTTTTAGGGAGTTCACTTTACGTAATATTCAAGATATATCTTTTTATTTATTTAATGTTAATGATTACGCTGAAACGACAAGATTTCATCTACATCATGCATAGTACATATCAGACCCTTAATATAACTCGAGTACAATAAGCAGAACACAATTCTGTCGTAAGATTTTAGGTTTTTTAAGATATCCGACACAAACATACTCCAGTTACCTCGAATAGCAAGGTATCACGATTTACAGTGGTTTCTGCCTTCATTGTGCACTAGAATGTTTGTTTAATCGTGAATATGACTTTTCCTATGATTATTTCCTCAAATTGTAGTTCCATTGTTACGGTACAGGGGGACGGCAGTCCATGTACCCACCCGATGATGTTGGTTCGGGTGATATTTTTGTAGGTTCGTAGTCGTCGCCGTTTTCGTTCAGGGAACGGAAAGGAAAGAACAGTAATTACAGAATGATTATAACTTTTATTTTGATTAAGAAATTGAGTGAAGTCGATGAGGAGTAGTTGAGACAATGGTTTTGGGGAACGGGAGTTGAAGTTGAATGCAAGAGGTAAGAGCGTTGGAATCAGAGTAAGTCTTTTGCATGAGAAAATGAGCGAGGATACAGGGTAGAGGGGGATCGAAATAGCAAGGTAAGGGCGATAGCGAGTGGTGTAAGCCAAGATGGAAATAGGATGACAAGATATGGAGTGTGGGAATGGTAGGTAAAGACAAGCGTCGAGGAAGGTGGGAGAAACGTGAGGCGGGACGTCGGACGTAACACGCCCCCCCTTCGGGAAGAACATTCGGTGAGGGTACAGAGCCGAATGTTCGAAGGAAAACAGAATTTTTGGGTAATGTATCGACTCACTTACGAAAGATTACAATATAGTTTGCCTTAAAGAGTATAGCGCTTAGGGTTAATGCGCGTTTAAGCGGGTTAGTATACATTTTTAGCAGAAATGTTTTTTTTTTTTTTGTAACAGTTGGTATGTTCTTATAATTTAAGCGTGTAGTAGTTACATATTATAAAGGTACAATTATAATTAAATTATAATTTTTTAGGGTTTTGATTGTAGATAATATAGATACACTCAAAGTTAAATGACAATGTCAGGGGTATAATTGTAGATAGTATATATACGATTATAGTTAAATTATAATTTTTAGGGTTTTGATTGTAGATAATATAGATACAATCAAAGTTAAATGACAATGTCAGGGGTATAATTGTAGATAGTATATATACGATTATAGTTAAATTATAATTTTTAGGGTTTTGATTGTAGATATTGTGGATACAAGTCAAAGTTAAATGACAATGTCAGGGGTATAATTGTAGATAGTGTATACGGTTATTATAATAGCGTAATTTGAGACATTTTTATTGAATGATATTTGGGCATAACAATGGATATGTTCTTATAAATATGTAGTAGAGGGCTTAGTCTGTCCAGATGAAGAGGGAGTCGGAACTAGCGTCAAGGCTCTGATCGCGGGGCAGTTTACGTGGGTGTTGTCGTAGCTTAGACATTTCCATCATTTCAATTTCTGAATGAGCTCGGGGCAGCGACGAAGTGCGAGGAGACAGGTCCTTAGGGAATGACCTATTTTCTAGGTGAGGGTGGGAAATGGCATGGTGGGAAAGGATTTGCGGTCTTGGATGACGTGAGTCGAGGTTGTGGCGTATTCGCCTGGGTTTACAGCAAGAGTATACTTTTGAGATTCTTCTAAATAATGAGAGTTTGTAGCAAAAGAAAACTGCTGAGAGGGACGCGAAGGCGATTCCGCCATAGCTGAGGCTGGTGGTGAGGCGATGCATGTTACTTTGAGTACGGTAGTGTGTGCTTAGATCGGCTGAGCGTTTGAGCACGTCATTCAGGGCAACGCCAGCGATGGCAAGGTCATGGGAGTTAATGTGTGAAGGTTCACGCAAGGGGGGGATGGCGACGAGGGATAAATCAGTGGAAATATTAAAATCAAGACTAACGGATATTTCGCTCAAATCTAGGGTAACCTTGGGAACGTAGGAGAGTGTCTCGGTAGATTGGGAACGTTTCGAGGTTTTGAGGGTTACTTCAGAGGTACTAGCCGTACATAAGTCGTTCAGGGAGATAATTCCTGAGCCGGAGATCGTCACACGGGAGGTGTGGTCATTTGAGCAGAGAATATGTAGAGTTTCAAGAGTGGAAGACGAGAAAATCCAAGAATTGGATGTAGATAGTTCTGTCCAGTAGGTACCATCGAATGCGGTCAGTCTGATATCGCATTCTTTTGCAATTTTCTCAGAGGGGTTTAGAAAAAGACCAACCTCACAGAGTCGGTGAGTTGAGGGGTGAAACAGTGGTTGTGTCAGTTTGCATATGAATTTACCCAAAGACAAAACGCATCCAGTGAATTTAGATTCTGAAATTTGGAAGTATGACGCTCGGTTAAGTGCTATAGCTACGTAATCACTGCCAGGTTGAATGTAGGCGAATTTGTTATTTGTTGAGTCGTACGTCTGTCTTACAGGGACGGGGAGCAGTCTGTATAGGTTATAGGCGTCGGGGTTGAGCAGTGGGATGGATATAACGTAAAGGAGCCTGGGCTTGGAATACGCTATGTCGATTTGTGATATGCGAATTAATTCTTCGGCGTAGTTTGGGTCTAGTGGGATAGGGAATTCTATTTGCGGTCTAAGAGACTGGATATGCTTAAGGCTAGAAATAATTTCGTTCGGTGATAGAATTTTGGGGTGGACAATACCTTTTTGTGCGAAAAGAATGGCATCTGATAGGCTGTACAGGTCAAGTTCGTATTCGTTCAAGTGTCGGTCCAAGTCCATTAGTCGGTTGAGTAAGGTTGTTCTAAAGGTATTGTCAGCAATTAAGGCTTTTGAGATAGCTGCATCATTCGAGAGAATCGTAAGTAACGTATCGCGTTCGTGGTTGTGGCTTATAATGCTGTCGAGTTCTTTTTTGTAGGCGCCTAGTGTTGACTGGACGATATTAGTCTGTTTATTAAGGAGAGATGCTAAGTGTCTGCTGTCATTGTAAAGGTTGTCGATTTGTTGATTGTAATATTCTCCGTCTTCCACGTCTAGGGTACCGAATAGAGATTTTGATATGCTACCAATGAAGTTAATCGCGCCTCGTGTTTTGCGATGGTGGGCTAGCTTTGCAAGTTCAGAGTGGGTCGATTCGCCTGTGCGTTGGCCGACTAGGTATTCGATTCTTTTTTGACATGTTTTCATGGTTTTTATTCTGTTAGCCAACATTGGGATGTGATTACCGGTCTGGCAATTGCTCTTGGCCAAAGAGCACTTTTTCTCTATTATATTCAAGAAATCTGATGCTTGGTCAAGTCGGTCGAATAGGTTTTGGAGGTCCACGTAGTTTAGCAGGGTCCATTCTTCGTTATATGTACGCAAGTCTTGCAGTTGTTCGAAGAAGATGCCCGGGTTCTGTTTCAGTTGTTTAATCATGACAGTGGATGATTCGTCTGTCTCGCTGTTTAGGGCGTTGCACCTGCAATGATATCCGAGGGCATGAGGCGGAATATGATGCAGTTACGGGTAGATTGATAATATACGGCTGTTGACTTCTAAAGGTGGTTTAATTTGAATCACTTTCTTCCTGTGCTAATTTGAGTTTATTCAGATGGACAATTTTGGTCTTATGGGGGGTGATGAAAATTTCGGCATTGATATCGTCAATTATGCGCTTGATCGTATATGCTCCTTTATAGTGGTCGTCAAATTTAGATCGGGTTTCGTTTAGTAGATAGACCTTTTGGCCTGCTTCGAAATTTTGGTTATTGGTACGACGGTCGTAGTACGTCTTGGAACGGTGCTTTGCTAAAATGAGGTTAGCCGCGGCGTTTTTTCGTATGCTGGATAGGTTGGAAATTAAATCTAGAAGGAACGAATCGTAGGAACGGGTGTAAGCGCTGGCAGGGTTCGCGTCTGTCGGAAGTCTGGCATGGGAACCGAAAATTAGCTGATGGGGAGTGAAGTTAGTGCCTTCGTGCTTCGCGGTGTTATAACAGAAAATAGCAAAGCGGATGTATTCATCCCAGTCTTTACCAGCATTCGTGTAATGCTTGACGTGTTCGGTGAGAACAAGGTGACTGCGTTCTAGCGATCCGTTAGATTGTGGGCGGTAAGCTGTAGTTCGAATTTGTTTTATTTTAAAGAGTTTACAAAGTTGCTTAATGACTGTGCTCATGAAATTCTGTCCTTGGTCTGTAAGTATTGCTCGAGGGGCACCGTAACGTGTAATGTATTCTTTCGCGAATGCTGCACCTATTGTTTTGGCAGTGGCGTCGGGTAAAGGGATGGCGTCCAGAAATTTCGTCAAGTTGCATTGTATCGTCAAAAGGTATTTGTTGTTTGATTTAGTAAGGGGGAGAGGACCAACGATGTCTAGTGCTACTTTGTCGAATGCATCGGCAGGAGTATCTGTTATCACCATCGGCAACCTGGTTTTTACTCTTACTAGTTTTTTCTTTTGGCAACTCTCACAGGTTCTTATAAAGTCTTGGATTTGCTCTTTCATGTGGGGCCAAAAATATTTTTGTCTCATGCGGTTGTATATTTTTGTGACGCCTTGATGACCGCCAATTAATGATTCGTGGCATTCTTTAATTATTTCTTTACGTAAACATTCGTCTGGGGTGACAGTCGTGTTGCGGCAAAGCGTAATTTGAATTTGTAAGTCTGCGAAAAGGTAAGATAAGAGTTTTCGGATAACACGAGGATCGAGTCCACCTAAACTATCGTCCGTTATTGGGAAAGCGAGGGATTTCGGAATTGAATCGGTCAAGACTGTTTTCAGTTTAGACAAGAGTTGAAAAATATCATATAGGTTGCTTTTATCTGATTCTTTTGATTTTAGTACTAGAGTAAAGATCTGTCGGCTGTTATGCTTGGATTCGATAATATCAAATTTCTGTGGACGGGGCGTCATAACTATATCTGGGTCAACGATATTATTGTGGGCAAGTTGTGATGATATGCCTTTAGTCCAAGAGCAGTCTGTTGATATAAAGTGTGCATAATTGGTTTTGAGCATCAAAAGACCATCATTGGTGTCTTTGACATTGTCAGCTACCGGTATGTCGTCCAAGTTGTCAACAAAGTTCGTGAAATCGTGGGAGGTATCGGTCAAATCGTCGTCGACATTGGGATCAATGTCATGGTCAGGGTGTGTGGTTTCCATATCGGATTCGGATTGTCGGGCGCATGTATGGTATTCGGTATCCGTGAGCGAGTTGGAGCTGTTGTCGTTATCAGAGGCCAGTGTGGGTACTGAGGGAGGAGGCGGAGGGGGGTGAGTAGTAGAGTTCGCTGGCCTGGGGACAGCTGTTGGGCGTCTCTTAGCACGACGCGGGGGTCCTACAGGCGCGGGCATGACGACGTTCGTGGCTGGGAGGGGAGGTGGGGTCGCGAGAGGTGCGACTGATTTGGTCGGAGGTCGCGGTTTCTTACGCGGCGGACGAAGAGAGGGAGCGGGGTTACCAGATGTGGAAGGGATGGGGTCAGGTGAGGCGTTATCAACGGACACCGTTGTGTCGTCGTGGTGTGTGGGGGTTGAAAGCGGAGGGTCAAGGCGACAAACGTTGATATTCATTTTTGAATCTTTGAAAATATAGTGGATCATTTTGCGCACCGTGCTCCATTCTAGTTTGTCGAGTCCGCAGCCTATTAACGGGATTGAGACAGATGTTACACCATCTTCTTCCAAGGTTTTCCTAAAGTTGACCAAGGTATCAAAAAAAACGTGTGGTAAGGGTTTGTCATTGTACTTTGGCTTTGTCACTAGGTTATAAATTTTTCGGTGTCCGTGAGTGGTAGAAATAACGTCAGTCACAGTCGGATTGAATTCTCTAAGTTGTTCGCGATTTATGAATTTACGTTCTCTTAGCTGTGACGCGATTCCTTTTGACATTTGGCAATCAGCTGATATGCAGTGAGCCAAATTATCTTTTTGCTGTAGTAGGTCGGCTTTTATTTCTTTAATATATTTATTACGCATAAGAGGGAACGTGTCGCATTCTATAAGGAAATCGCTATAGGAGGGGTTGTGAATGTGAGGGGAGCTAGGTAAATCGGTAGACGAATTAATGTCATCAACTTCTGAGTTCGTCTCTGGGGTTTGTAGGTCATCTGAGCTAGTTGAAGTGTCCGAAAAGTAGCTCAGGTGTGGTCTCTTACGTGGTCCAGGGTTTGTAGAGGAATTCGTTTCTCGATGGCGTTTCGGGTAGGGATGAACCGGGTGCGGAGGTGGGATGGAGGGGGGAGGTTTAAAAGGCATTGCGGTTTCTTTGTCACTGGATTCGTCATCTGAGAGATCAGAAGAATCAGAGGGGTATATCATTTGGTAGGTGGGTTGTGAGATTTTTGGGCATTTTAGCGGGGCCGGGTTCGTAGATTCGTCTGTGGTCTGTCGAGGGCGTCGGGGGTACTGATGGGTCTCTTTGGTGCGTTTTTTCGGTTTGCTGTCAGAGGATTCGGTCGTGGGACGAGGGCGTTTTGCATCTATAGGAAGGATTTGTGCGACGTCAGGCGGCGTGTTTCTTGATAGAGCATCGGCGTTGACATTCGCTTTTCCCGATTTATGTTTGGTATCAAAATCGTATTCTGCTAGTTCTAGACTCCATCGTAATAAACGAGAATTAGGCTTCTTAACGCTTTTTACCCACTTGAGGGGCTCGTGGTCTGTAACTAAAGTAAATTTCTGACCGTAGATGTAGGGGCGAAAGTGGTTGATGCTCCAGTAGGCGGCTAAAAATTCTTTATCGGGCACCGAGTAATTTAATTCAGCGGATTTGAGTGCTCGGGATGCGTACGCTACTGGTAAGTCGGCACCGTTCTTATCTTGACTCAGAACCGCACCGATGGCGAATTTTGACGCGTCGGTAGTGAGCGTAAACGGCTTACTGAAGTCCGGGTATTGGAGAATTGGTTCTTTGCATAAACAATCACGTAAGGTTTCGAAGGCAGATTGGTGTTCGGATGTCCAAATGAAAGGGGTATCCTTCTTGGTTAGGTTAGTGAGGCATTTTGCAATTTTTCCGAAATTTGGGACAAACCTGCGATAATAACCCAAAAGACCGAGGAACTGTTTAACATTTTTGGGATTTTTCGGGACGGGATATTCTTTCACGGCTACTAACTTCCCGGGGTCAGGTCTAACTCCTGACTCAGTGATAAGGTGACCAAGGTAAACGACTTCTTTGCGCAGGAATTGGCATTTGTCTGGCTGCAGAGTCAAGCCGGCTTCAGTTAGTCTTTTCATCAATTTTCTGAATTTAATTTCATGTTCTTGTAAATTTCGAGCGTAAATAACTATGTCATCCAAATATACGAACATCTCGTTGCCTTGTAAGCCTAGCAGGACTTGATCCATGAGCCTTTGGAACGTGGCAGGGGCGTTTTTTAGTCCGAAGGGCATTCGGGAGAATTCATAGTGACCCCGGGGCGTCGAAAACGCAGTTTTTGCACTGTGATCGGGGTGCATGGGAATTTGATGAAAGCCGGAAGCAAGGTCGAATGTAGAGAAATATTTAGCTGAGCCAAGTTGATCAAGAATTTCGGTGATGTCGGGCATTGGATAGGCGTCGCCGATTGTTTTTTCGTTGAGCTTTCGGTAGTCGATCACCATGCGCCATCGTTTATTACCGTCAATATCGGGTTTTTTGGGGACGATCCAAACCGGAGAATTATAAGGAGATGCGGAATGTTTAATAAGGTCTTGCCGAAGGAGTTTATTGACCTGGGATTCGATTTCATCTTTGTGGATTTTTGGAAAACGATATTGTTTGGTGTGAATTGGTGTGTCGTCTG
Source organism: Diprion similis (assembly GCF_021155765.1). Taxonomy (NCBI): domain Eukaryota; kingdom Metazoa; phylum Arthropoda; class Insecta; order Hymenoptera; family Diprionidae; genus Diprion; species Diprion similis. The sequence goes on along the minus strand of NC_060111.1, from coordinate 9,451,028 downwards.
TCGTGGGGATAGTGTGATGGGTTAGATTGGTATGGCCTAATTTATCTCCCGGGAGATAGAAAAGATGGTTAAATTCTGTTAGCAGGTCGAGTGTTGATTGTTTTTCGGTGTCATTTAGATGATCGAGGCACACACTATTCTTTAGTGTGTCCAATCTCTCTGACCTACTGTCAGTTAAGAGTACTGTTGCGGCGCCACGACGAGGTGCACTGTTATCAGGTATGCGGGGCTCAGGTTGCTGATGTGCGAGGTCAGTGAGCTGGCGGGGGTTGGAGGGGGGGTAATGGGGCGGACGGGATATGTGATTATTAGTGGAAAGAATTAATGAATTATTATGAGAAGTGGTTTGGGTAGGAAGGGGGGATTTTTGTCCATTATTTTTGTCAGAATTATTCGGCGGGGTAGACTTAATTTCGGGCATGGCTGTGGTCAGTGGTTCGTCGAATTCTTCCAGGGTTGCCGTTGGAGATGCTATCTCTACGACAGATTCGTTGCAATTGAACACGTAGGAATAAGCGATGCCGTTCTGATTTCGAACTATTGCTTCACCACAAAGAACATTGTTGCCTAAATTAATGTGTTTAAGGTAGCCTACTTTGATATCTGGGTTTGCAACTATTATCGGGATGACCTTCGCGGTGCGGGCCTGTATTGTGATAACACGTGCGGTTTCAGGAGGAGGTTGTTCGATTTTGTTGAAGTGGATTGGCAATGAGGATCCAAGCATTACCGAGTTTGAGTTGAATGAGATAGTTGCTTTCTCTTTTCGTAAAAAGGGTTGGCCTAAAATACCATCATGTGGGACTGGGAATGAATCAGGGACCAAGTGAAAGGTATGGGAGTTGTTATTAAAGCGTATTTCCGTTTTTGCGATGGTTTCCGTCTTTTCGTCCGTTATACCAGTCAATGTCAAACGTTCGTCTGTGGTGCGACGTACGAAGGGCTTAACACAACTTTCTTTGATTAAGTTTACGTCTGCACCGGTGTCGATAATAAATTTAGAGATCTTTGTCAATTCAGGGGTATCGATTGAAATTAAAGGGGGATCAGCTGAAGCTGTTATTAAGATGTGTCTTGTGGATCGGAACGCTAGTTGTTTGCATAGCTCGCGGGCGCGTTCTCCCCGCGGGCAGTCTTGCCGTTTAAATCTTGATTCGAACTTACATGGTTTTGGTTATCACGCGGGGGAGATCTACATTGGTCTGATGTGTGGCCTCTGCGCTTACAGTTATCGCAGTACAGTTTGTCGCTTCTGCTGGGTTGGTTGCACTCATTGTAAAAGTGGCCCATTCTGCGACATTTGGTACAGTATCTTGTATTTTGCAGGCGATGGCATTCCGTGATCAGGTGACCTCGGTGGTTGCAGAATTGGCAAATAGTCGGCGAGGTCCTCGTTCGATCTGCGGGAGGTGCGAGGGTGCTTGCACCGAGCGCTTGGGCGTAGGACATGGGTTCGATACCGGGCGCTTGCTGATGCGCGTAACCAGGTGTGGGCAATGACATTAGAGGGGGGATGAGGGAGGGGGTTATGGACACCTGAGGTGGAGGGGTATCGTTTTGGCAGGCAGAGACGGAAATTGGGGGATACATAGGTGTAAGAGGAGTACAATATTGTGCAAAGCGTTGCATTTGACGGTTATTTAACTCGGTCTCCTCGCTTTCGGCGACGCTGACGGCGATATCAAAGGTAGGGAGTGGTCTGATGGTAGCTATTCTCCACTCTAATTCTGGTCTAAGCCCTCTAATGAATGTTCTAGCAGTGTCTTTTCTTAAGTCATTTAGCAAAGCGCTTGCTATGTCTGGCGGGTATTTTTTTTCGATAGCTTTGCTTATTTCGTTTGATATTACTCTTATTCTGCATGAGTAATCGATGACACGCTCACGCGGTTGTTGGGTAATTCTATCTAATTGAATTGATAATTGACGTACGGGGATGTCTGGACGGTATGCTCGGCTGAGGGCCGTTATAAGGTCTTCGACGTCGTTGCAATTAATGCCTACTAAATATTGGGAAGCGGGGCCGGTAATTTTTGATTGTGCAAATTTAGCAAGGGTCATTTTGTCTGAAGCTCTAATGAGGGTTTCCACGTGGCGCAATTGTTCCACAAATTGGTCAAAAGGCATGTTGTTGCCATCGAATGCAGGGATCGTCGGTAAGACGTCTTTTACTGACCAAAAAGATGGACCGGTCTCATTAGTTGGTGCCATATCGATTTTCGTAGATGGGCAATGGGTACGGGGATGAAATATCAACTTATTACTAAGGATTACAACAAACTTACAGAGCAAAGATGAATACAAACGCAAGGTACAGCATGGTTGTAGGCGGCTGAAGGCAGGTGAGACTTGAAGATGTGATGCACGTCGTCCGTCGGCAAGAGGAGGGTGTAGGCGGGGAAGTCCGTTGCGTGTTGAAGAGTCTCGGTTTGGTGTTCCAGGTATCTGAGTGATGCCAATCTTGGGTCCAAATTCTTGTTCCAGCGTCGCAGGCGTCCAGAAACGGGTGGGGGCTAATCACAATTTTGGGTTCCAAAAGGTGATGTGTGGTATAGATCGGCTTTCGTCCGTATATTTAGTTCGTTGCGGGTTCTGAATTTGTCAGGTTCACACTTGATTTGCCGGCGAACACTCTTGACGTGGCTATCACTTATTGATATGATATCGGGAGTTTTGCGTATTAACACTTTTCTTGCGTCGTATATTTCCACTCGTTGCACAGTTCGTTGCGGGTCCTGAATTTGTCAGGTACGCACTTGATTTGCCGGCGAACACTGTCTACGTGGCTATCACTTATTGATATGATATCGGAAGTTTTGCGTATTAATACTTTTCTTGCGTAGATTTTCCGAAGCACTGAACAAAGGGTAGGTCGACGGCAAAACCGCTGCCACCAGAATGTTACGGTACAGGGGGACGGCAGTCCATGTACCCACCCGATGATGTTGGTTCGGGTGATATTTTTGTAGGTTCGTAGTCGTCGCCGTTTTCGTTCAGGGAACGGAAAGGAAAGAACAGTAATTACAGAATGATTATAACTTTTATTTTGATTAAGAAATTGAGTGAAGTCGATGAGGAGTAGTTGAGACAATGGTTTTGGGGAACGGGAGTTGAAGTTGAATGCAAGAGGTAAGAGCGTTGGAATCAGAGTAAGTCTTTTGCATGAGAAAATGAGCGAGGATACAGGGTAGAGGGGGATCGAAATAGCAAGGTAAGGGCGATAGCGAGTGGTGTAAGCCAAGATGGAAATAGGATGACAAGATATGGAGTGTGGGAATGGTAGGTAAAGACAAGCGTCGAGGAAGGTGGGAGAAACGTGAGGCGGGACGTCGGACGTAACACCATCAACCAATATCTTTTTACCCGACTTTCTTCGAAGAATGCTTTTTTACATATGTGAAGCGAGCGCGAAATTTCCTGCATTGTCATGCACAAATTTCAACACATGGATTTTCGTAAATACTCGCCGAATGTAGTGAAGGCGATCTTCAATTTAGGACGTATATATACATAAATACAATGTATACTATACATATTCAAGAAATGGAATGTATTTTTGTAAAAAAATTTGACACACATACAACAGTATGGTAATTATATTAAAAATAATTATCTACTACATGGTAGGCTATGGTTGTTCACTCACTATCAGTTACAGGGTTCTCGAACAAATCTATTATTTGACTCTGTTTTTTTTTGTTTCATATTTAATTCCTTTTATATTGCTATTTTTTCATTTTATGCATGAATTTTTTTCTCAACCCTTTCTTGCCGAAATCAAGTAATCTGATGACTCTAATTTTTTTGCTCATTCCCTTACCTTGAAAATCCATCCTCCCGGCGGTGGAGGAGACGATCAGCGGAAAATCAAATATTATCATATGGAAACCTAATCTGTTTGTTGATCTTCGAAATTTACGATACAAGGTGCTGCAAGGCCGATTTTTCTGCTCAGACTTCTACCCAAAAAACTCACCTCATTCACGATCAGAGACGAGAACCGACGTAAATTGGTGATTTTTGAAAACCGAATGAGACCTCATTTTTTTGCTTCACGATTTATATTCACGGAATACAAGTTTGATTTGTCTGCTCATTCTCCTACCCAGAAAACTCACCCCTTGCCACGATCGGAGAAGATAACAAGAAAGAAATTGCGACTTTCAAAACACAGAATGCACTGGATTTTTTTGCTCGACAATTTACATTCACATACTACATGTTTGATTTTTCTGCTTACACCCCTATCCAGAAAACTCACCCCTTCCGCGATCAGAGACAAGAATAGACTTAAGTTGGTGATTCATTGAAAAAGAACGCAAAGGTAAAAAGATGAGCACAAATCTCAAACTTGTGGTTGCAAATGTGAATCGCCGAGCAAAAAAATTAGATCCCGTTCGTTTTTAAAAAATCAACGATTTACGGCGATTCTTTTCTCAGATTGTGTCCGGGTTGAGTTTTATAGGTTGGGGTATGCAGAAAAATCAAACATGTGGTTTACTAATGTGAATTGCCTATCAAAATAATCTAGTGAATTCTAAAATTCTGAAAATCTAGTTATCTTCTCCGATTGTGGCAAGGGCTGAAATTTCTGAGATGGTAGATGAGCAGAAAAATCGTCTTTGCAGCACCTGCGTATGGTAAATTCCGAAGATGAAAAAACAACTAATATAATACTTGATTTTTGGCTGATCATCTCTTTTACCGCTTTATCTTTGCTGACTGCATCAACACTGTTCGAGTTTGTTAATGAATCAGTAACAGTAGCCTTGTCGTAAAAATTTACAAAATCTTTAAAAGTTACATTTTCGGCGTCATAATAAGTCAAAACTTCAGTCCACTTTTAATCGTTGTTGTCATTCAACACAGACTCTGGTTCTTACTTAAAATCTTTTTCAGTTTGTAATCAAAATCCACAAGTTTCAAAATAATGTTTGAATGTCTTCTAAGTTTCGTTTCTTCATGATTCATCTGACATTCGCATTACCTGTAGGATGTCGACGGAGATTTTTTCCCATTTTCTATATTCGAATTATTTTTAAATGAAGGAATCTTGCGCTTGGCTTTTTTCATTCGATTGTCGATCTTGGTTGGTCACTCTGCGAATATTTTTACGTTTATCCGTGTCTTTTTATTGACAGTGAAGTCTAGAGGGGCGGAATTGAAACTCGCACAACACGGTGACTTTTTTGATTTCTCAATATATATAGAGGGTTGAGTTTTTCGGTCCCCGTCACATTTACTGCTCGTAACAGAGTATCTTGCTCCTTGCTATGTGTATCCCCGTGACACTTTTCATTTTTGAACGTCGATGTCTTGTTAAGAAAACATTTATAGAAGAGTGCAGCTCCATCCGCGCTGACCACATCCCATGGTTCATAATCTTTGCACAGGAGTTTTGACTTAGTTTTTCACCAACTGCGAACTTCATCATTCAAACTAGCACTCTCGTCACTCAGTTTTTGGAAAGTAATATTACGTCTCCTTTCAAATTTTTTCAGCCATTGATTATTGTTCCAAAACTTTTCGTGGTCCGGCGATATCGCAAAGTCCTCGGCTTTGTCTTTTAAAATTGATCCGCTCACGAGATTCTGGTTTCTCCAGGTGAGGAAATTCAGCAGTCTTATTTCTTTTACGATCCAATTTCTGCCGGCAGAGATCTTTTGCAGAAATTCGGCATTTTCGATTACGGCACAACGTAGCACAGGCCTAGCACAATCTAGCACATCCGTAGGATTATTTCTATTCCAAGATGGCGGTGCTGATATATTTAAATAATAATTTTGCACTGGAAATCCGAATAATTCGGGTACGTGCTGATTGTGGCATAACACTTGACGAGGATTTTTGAATTCAGCACAAATTTGATTTTCAGAAAAAAATAAAATGGCGGTGGTCGTCGAAAAAAAAAATTGTTTTTCAGTTCTAGGCTCGCCTATTTGATGTAGAGGTTCTGGTTTACAGCACAATATAGCACAATTCAGCACAATTCGTAATGGTTAATTCAAAAATGGCGTCGCCAACTTCACACACATAATAGTGGCACAGTACACCTAGACGTTCATTAAAGTAACTTAGTTCGGTATAGCTCCAGAAATTAAAAGCGGCTTGGCGGCTTTGTAGATGAGATAATTTCTTGTGATTTCTGCGATGTGAATCGATAATTGGTCATCACCAAGTTATTGAGTGTGATGCAAGCAAGAATTTCCAAAGTCCTAATAACTACGTGGCTCAAGGTCTCCCATAATAGTTGAAAGTATTGCAATTTTCAGATTTAAAAATTTATAAAAATTCCCAAAATCACGAGATATGCGAGTCTAATTTACACTTATACTGTTCAATGAATCTAATTTACGTTTGTAAAGTTTCAAACACAGCCGAATTGAAATAATTATAAAATTGATACGAGGAATTTAGGCTGATTGGCTCACCTCGCGTCTTCTTGTAGAGCGAGAGAGATCCAGAGAATGAGCTTCCGAAATTCGTCATCTATGATTCCAGTTGTTTTCATAAGCGTTTATTTAATACTTGCGTCTCTAGGTAACTTTGTGTTAAGCTACTTTAGTTGCATAGCTGGTGTCGCCATAAATATTTGTCACGATAGATGTAACCCAATGGTTAATAATAAGTCAATACTTGAAGAAATCGGGAGGTATTTTTAAATTCCATTTACAGCGGTAAAACAGTTGCCCTTAATATGCCGGAAAGCTTCGAGTTATTTTCTGTTTGTTTTTAAAGTTATGGAGATTTTTGCTAGGACCGGACTAAAACTCACGAGAAAGGTATTCCAGGTCGATCTCTCCGATTTGATTACTTTTGTAATATGTCATAGTAGACTAAAAACTGAATGATTCGTATTTTTTTTATCTGCCATTACACACTTTAAGGTGGTGAAAACGACCCCTAATGATGGGCAACCAACGGGGTGATTCTTTAATGCGCTTCATGTATTTGAATGAAATTAACGCTAGAATATTAGAAATATTTCAGCGTTGGTTTCATTTAAATCCATCAAGCATATCAAGAGATCACCCCCGTTGGGTGCGCCCATATTTGGAAGTCGTTTTGATCCCCTTAAAGTGTTTAATGATAGATACAAAAAAATACGTGTCACTTTGTTTTTAGTCTATTACAACATATTATACGCGTAATCAAATTGGAAAGATCGAACTGGGATATCTTCCTTGTCAGTTATATGTATAAAGGTTTTCGAGTTAGCGAGTTTGGACTGTATTGAACTGATTGGTGGCGCTCGATGTAAATGACCAATTATTCAGTTTGTACTAAAAGTACCTTCCTTCCGAAATTAGAGATGTTTTGGGCAGTGGATTGTACATATGGTCGTATCAATACATACGATTCAATTATCACGGGCACTTAGACTTGAATCCAGGACCATTCGAGACATTAATGGCTGGAGGAATGGCGGGTGAGTATTTGATTGGTTCTTATTTTCATTGGTCTTTAACCAAGCGTGTAGTGAGTTGAAAATGTTTTTGAGACCATTAAATCACATAGGTGTACTATCCTGGATGCCAGTAGTACCTTTGGATACGATTAAATCCAGAATCCAAGCAGATGATGCAAAGAATCCATTTTATAGAGGCATGATACATTGCGGGACACAACTACTCAAAGAAGGTGGTTACATAAACTTTTACAAAGGATTTCAAATGATCGCTTTACGCTCCTTCATTGTTAATGCAACTATGTTTTATGCTTACGAATGTATGCTTGACTGCTGGAACTACATTCGAATAAAACCACGTTAATTTCAGACTATGATAAATTTCTCGAACTACATGATATCATTGAATACTTATTACTTTATGTTTACATATTGTAATGAGTCACCAATGTCTTAAGTAGATATTTGATTTTATACTATAAATATTATTATCTATTTTCCTATGCATTCAATCGCGTAGAAATTCTGAAAGCTTTCTGGAAAAATTCTACACCATTATGTGGTAGTCAAATTTCATTAATAATAGTAAAAAGATCACGTAGATGAATGAATAAAGAAGATTAACAAACTGAAGTACTTATCAAAAAATTTATACTAATTTTTCGTGATAAATGTAGTGTATCTGGTACACTCCGTCGAATAATAATGTGGTTGAATATCACTGTCTCAAGAGTAAACGTCTGAACCAAAAACCCATTTAATGGATGGACAACCGATTGAAAATTAGGACTAAAGTATCAGTATGCATTTACATCTTAAAGCGTACTCCAGACTAGAAAAAAGGTTATTTAATCTCGAAGCTGTAAAAAGAAACTAAAACTGTATTCCTAGCTAATCGATGTTAAAGTTATCATGATCAGTCAAAGCGGGTATGCCGTGTCGATTCTATTCGTACGCTGATTAGCCAGGTGTCACTTTTTAGACATTTCACGTGAAGCGGACAACGAAAAATAATTTGGGGTTCTGAAATTCGATCATATTCGGCCTAATTGTACTTCCACAAGGTATGAATGTGATCACCCATTTTTTTTATTTTTTTGACGTTTACTAGTCAAGTTATGGGCTACTAAAGAATTGACGTAATTTAAGTACGGGTTTTTTGGAAGCAGTTTTTCGAATTGAACAAACTTACAATAAAATATTAAACCTGGTTGTTTCTATAGGAAATTTAGTGTACTTTTCAATTATGAAATCAGATTCAAAAATTTTATTTTTTTTCTTGTAAAAAGCCGGAAGTAAAAATTTCATACCGAAATTTTAGTAACTTCGACCTTTTTTTTTTTTTGTTAATTTCAAAAATATCTCAAAGTACTTGAATAATACAAAAAAGTTTCAAAATGGGATCTACATTAGTTTAGGAGATATTTGGATTAAAGTAGATACATGTCGCACTGAGCGTGGTATCTGACACTTGCATAGGTTACCGGTAGGCTGGTTTGCCCAAAAAAAGAACGCGCGTGGTAAAACTGCAGTGATATCACCTATGTAAGCATCGATACTTCAAATTTTAAAAGTAATTTTGTATAATTTTATGCATATTTGTATAATAATCTTAAACTAAATGAAGGAACATTGTAACAAAGGAAAAATTACAATTTTGCGATGAGAATCAACGCTAGAACTAGTGCTTTTTACAAGAAAGCCTTCACTTGATGGAATAAAAGCATCTCTTTAGTTTTTAGAATGGTGATTGCGGAATCAAAAATAGATGACTGTTTACTTACAGGTAACTGGAAGTTTGCGCGTGTCGCTAAACGTTTGAGGTTTCCCCCAAAAACATCACATGGTTTGATTCCGCAATCACCATTCCAGGAAATAAAATGTTGCACGTCTTTATTTCATCGACCGAAAGCCTTCTTAATTGTAAACAGAACTAGTTTTAGCGTTGATTCACATTGTAAAATTGTCAAAATTATAAAATGAACTCGTTTTTCCTTTGTTAAAAGTGAGGTATGAGAAGACGTGCATTTTAGTAGTTTGGCCGGTGTTTACTGACTATTTGCGTTTCATTATTTGCTGATTAGATCATGTCGAGTGTCAGTGTACGATCGCAAAGAATTCCTTTAAATCAAGTCGTACAAGTCAAATCTTTTATTGTATTTTATTACTCTGAAAGTTGATTTGGTGTTAAATCCGGATGTAATGAGAGTTCGTGTTTGACATCTGACATTTCCGAATTTTGATGCAAGAAACTCAAACGTTGAAGAAATTCAAACCGATAGGTTCCGAATTATGTGGAAGCAATTCAAATTTAAAGAATGCCGCGTATTAGTTGTTACTAATCTTCCAATTCATCCTATTCGTAAATCGTCTTTAATAGGTGGCTGACAAGGAAAATATCTTCAAGTTTGTAATGTTTATTTATTTAATTAGAAAGATATAACGGAAGTTGCACAAAAAGCACAAATTAAAGCAGGTCAGTCATATGGAAGTAAAGTGGGTGAATCATATAAGACGCTAATTCTAATAATATATAGAAAAATAGGCGTTAAGAACAATTCGGAATGGGCAAGGGACGCAGAATATGATTAACTTGCGCCTTTCAGGCAGTTGCACTAATATTTGTAATGCGTGAATTGGAAGTAATTATAACATATCTACATAAATGAGCGGGTTTAATGAGACTTGTTTGGCACTGACGCCGTTTCATCTAAATCTGCGATGAGTGATGACACTCGTATGCTGATTACCTCACAGACGATATAACGAAAAAGGGGAAACTCGTGCCGTTATAGAATCCGTTACAAGTTCATTAGCTACAAAAGAAATGCTTTAGTTCATTCAGTTGTTTTAAATGCCCATTGTAAGTGAAAAGCCCGCATTATGAATGTAACTTGTATGTGACATTTCGTCTTTGACAGCTGATGTTATCCATTTCTGAATGACATTTGAGGTGATTCTAAACGATGCTGCCATGTTGCTTCTGAAGTATGTTGAAGTGATCCATGCTGTGCATTATTTTAGATCGAAAGATATCTGTTTATTTCACGAGACTGAAGCTAGCAGCCAGAATTAACAGCCAAACGTTTTAATGTTCATTCGAATCAGATAGTGAAGTCCGAAAATCTAAATTTTGTGAAATACCTTAAACCCCTAATATTTGTATAGAATTATGAGGGTAAAACTAAACTGCATTTTTCTGTTTCCAAAAAGTTTAACGCTCTTCGCTGCTTACTCTGACTGCTAGCTTCAGCTTCATGTCATAATCAAGTATTCAATCATGTGTGGTAGTAAGTGTTTGTAAGTGCCCGAGAGTAATAAGTGAACCTCGTAAATTTGGATTACCCCCGAAAGTAAAGGTAATAAACGTCATATCGGAATCTACATCTTTTCGTAGTCAAGGTTTTCTCTAATCGCAGTCTCTTGCTCGCCCCCCTTTCTTGAGATGATCAGCAGAACCTCAATTCGATAGCCGTGCTACAGTCCGCGAAACACGATCCTCAGGTTATGAGTCCGAGTTAGCCACTATCTCCTAGTTTGGATCGGAGCTAGATGAGAAAAATCATACCCGACCTGGCGCTGAAAATTAAGGTAAGGTGAAAAGGAGCTACGTGACGATGAGCCGTGGAACACCGCCACACGTGAGTTGGGGCTCGATTGTGCTTCTGGACGTCTTCCCGCTATTGCCACTGGATTGCGGACAATGTATTTTGTTGTTAGATACAACGACTATCTTTGTTGAGGAGCTCTGGCGGCAGATAGTGAAACTACCTTTACCGTTATTTTGTTTCGAGTCTAACCTCAGATTTTATCTTTTTCTATGGTAGTCAAAAACGCTGTAAGAGAAGCCAGAACCTTTTTTTTCGTTAACTCGCCGTTTGCACCATCTTCCAAGAACAAGTATTTGTGTGCGCAATTAAACATAATAAATAAAGACTGTTTTATCAAGTTTAATACAGACTATCATTACCATTACCAATCACATTGGTCACACTCGAAAATGATAGTTTGTTTGTACCTACGCAACCTCTGATTTCAACGTAATCTCCCTTTTCGAAATCGAATATTTTCATGGGTTCGGGCACTCAAATTTCAATTTTCTTTATGCCATTAGTAATTGAACCAAAACAGAATTCATTTCCTATGTTGATATGTTTTTTCACCACATCCAAGACTGATTTTAAGTAGCCTCGTATTTATACTGTAATAAATCAATTGTTTTTATTAATTATTACATCGATTTATTAATTTAATAAAATTTGTAGTCGCCTTCTTTCATAGTTGGTTTTATATGTGACATAATCGGTAATATTTTGAAACAATTTTCACCGTCTTATAATACTTTTCTTGTTTTATAACTGAATATTTACTTAATATTATAAGTGAAAATACATAGCACCAACTTGTTCCATGAATACAATATTCGTATACCTCGAGATGTGACAGGTAATTTTTTGTTAAATTTTCATATCAGATGAATTCCAGGTGTATAAAATATGTCAAGTATCTTTTTACTTATGCATCTGTTAATTTCAGTCACCTCGTTTAGCTCTACTAAATCTGGATCCACAATTTCTAATTTTATGTCATGTTCCCCTAACACAGACAGTTCGAAACCTACAGTTCTATTGCTAAAATTCGGGTTGAGGCAGGCGTTAATGTAAGTAGAGAAGTAAGGCCGGTTCTGGATACAAACCTTTTTCATCCGTCTTGCGCTCTACGTTACCATCGTTTTTGATAAAATTATGTATACATTCGTGATACTTTTTTTTTACCTTCATCGGTAAAAAATCAGGTGTTCTACCCTTTACCATAGTGACGTCACCACCATCATCGGTAAAAAAAATCTCACGTCCACCTGTACCAACACGTATTGAGCAAGATCGAGGCGCAGGCGCGAACTCATGCAGTTCGACAAAACTCGGCTCCTATAAGGTTCTAGCCGAGGGGAGTGAGACCTTGGAAGGATAGCAACGATGAATTTTCAGAATTTAGGAAGACAAACAATTCTTGGAATCGTCAGACCAGTTGCGACACAACGTTACGTTAAAGGTTCTGGATCCACACCTGCATCGATGCTGAAGTAGCAGAAAACAAACGCATCGTCTGACAAGTATCGACATGATGTTGAGCGGACGGTGTCGATCAGCAAAATGTTGATGGTATAAGAACCACACCTGCTGCGATCTTGAACGAATTCTCGGAATATATGAAAACAAACAGCTGTCGGAATCGTCAGACAAGTTGCGACACAACAATGAGCAGCCTGCGTCGATCGGAAAAACGTTGAAATCTGGAAGGTTCTACATCTACATCTGCTTCAATAATAAACTACTCTTTAGTCTACTTTTTTCCCGCAAAATGGAAATATGGTAGAATAATTACACGATAGAATATGATAATGATGACGATGACGATGACGATAATGATGATGAAAAAGGAATATTCTTAAGCGGGGGGAGCCCCCCTCCCCCAAGGGCCTGCGGCCCTGGACCCGCTCCAAAAATAGACTCGAATATTACTTTTAGAAAAGAAAGATGGAGGACGTGGAACGAGATATGGGAGGAATTCTTGAACTCAAAAAAGGAAAAAAAATATGCAATACATACATGGGGTCTCTGAGACCTACAATTTTTTTCATCATTTATATCTTAGTTGCACAACCATGATTCAATTTCGCTGATTTCAAGTACCTTAAAGTCGGTATTGGGGTCAACTGGAACCCAATATTTTTTTCATCAAATTGCAGAAACAACCCTGATTTAAGCGCGCTGACTTAAAAATTGTACGTTAAAGTCGGTGTTGGGGTCAACTGGACCCCAATAAGGAAAACGAAAACAGCAAACGCAAACTGCCCAAAAAGGGCATCACCCGCTCGCGCTGCTGTCGACATAGAACACTCAGCTTCTGTGCGTGAGTGATTCCCACTTTTTGAGTCAATAGATGTGACCAGAGTTGAGTCGGAAATACAGTCCTATATGTAACGTAGGAATAAAAGTCGACTTTATTCCCTTGTTACATAATGTATTATTTCTTATACAAAAATATGAGTATCATCGCAATAAATCTTTCCTCATTTTGAAGTACACACATCAAAAAGCATACTGAATAAACGCATAAAAATATTTTAAAAATTGCAAAGTTATTCTTTTAGTGATAGGGCCATGAATAGTAAGATCAAGACGGGTTATCCGTCGTCACGCTTAGTCGTCTTAGATTTATACATCTTAAATCCGATGACTTCACTCAGACTATACAGTTATTGTTTTTGCGAATTAACAATACAGTCGGGTCTCTTATTAGTGCCGGGCAGAGATGAAAGGGGAAAGAATTGTTTAGCGAATTGGCATTCCCCCACCTTCGACCTCCGCGCTCACCAAGGGCTTTTTGTTCGTTTTGTGTCGAATATAATATCCTACTCCGAACTAAATATACATGGGGCGGAAAAGAAATTTCAGTTGACGGAACAATGTAAGAAATCATAGCTCGCTCTAATTTTCTTAGAAGTGGGGGAAACGGTTCACGCATAAAACTGGGGGAGCGGCACTACTGCGTGCGACACTAATGGGAGACCCGACTATGAAATAAATTTTAATAGACAGTTCTGAAAAAAATCAATTTGGAAATTTGACTCCAGCTTATGCCCTTAACGTCGGTATAACATATATTTTGCCATACGTATGCGTAAAATGGGATTTAACGCATAGTTTTGCGGGTGTAAAATCCAGTTTTACGCACCGGCATGTGTAAAATAAAAAAGCACCCAAATTCCCAAAATCATTGTTTCTCACACTCATAGTCGAGGTCACATTGATTCTGCAAATTGTCAGTTTAAAAGCAGTGTTATTCGTGAGAGTTGTATTCGTGAGAATTGGGCAACGCCTTTTTGTTTACTATTTCCCGACTCTAACATCCCCGAGTTGTCTCGCTGTCATATGGAGCACTGATTCTGTTATCCGTATAGTGTAAGAGTGTAAAAGTACACGTTTGTATACGCACCTTAGTCATCATTCAGAAGCTCAAGAGTGAACACGCGCGTACTGCAAAATTTCGTTTTGAACTTTTCTTTTCATAACCTAACATGAACAGTGATTTTTGGGATGAAGAATTTAGACTACAAGAGTTAATTGCTAATAAATATAAATAATAATATAGTATTGTTGTTTTATTTAATTATTGATAGTATATGTTTTGGATGGGGGGGGGGGGGGGGCACACCTCAAATCCCCGGGCGGGGGACTTGCCCCCTGCACCCCCACCGAGGCTCCGTCTCTCGATCCCTTCGGCGCCTATATACATACATGACCCTCTCTTCCCCTGCCTTTCTTTCAATTTTTGTACAATTGGCTATTTTTGTACTTTTCTAAGTTTATGGCTCGTATGGCAAAAAATATTGTTCGTATCACGTGCGTAATGATTTACATTTTCGTGCGATTTCGCTGAGCACTCAGGGCATAAAACCCCTATTATGGGTGAAAAGTACTCTTACTTATATACTGAACTCAATTAGTTGATATGGTGCACGCGTCCTTAATTCGATATGAATATACGGAGCTAGGTATTGGTTCACATAGTTTTCGAAACCGTATATTTCAGATCTGCAACAAATAGATTCCAAATTGAGCAATTGTTGAATTTTCCAATATAGGTAGCTGGAGTGACCAATGTGAGGATACTGAAAATTACAAAGAATTCACTATAACCCGGAGAATGGAAAATAATGTTGCCAACTGAAGTGGTGTACAAGTGCAGAGGTGAAAAAGGAAAGGACAGCAGAAAATCCCGAACGTACTTGGCTCTGAGACCCAAAGCGTGGACACTTATGAAAGCTGAGCATTTTTGAGAGAATACCCATTTAGCTTCTTGCGTTCTTGCATTTCGTAGGGCAAAGGCATATGTCACAGCACAGAATTACGTGAGTATCCTTGGAAGATGCAAAAAGTGTGCCTCTCTAATTAAGGACAGTGTTCATAGTATGCCTCCTCAAGATTCGAGGTGAGTGTGAATTACAAGTAATACTGAAACTCTGTTTCCGTTAGTCACGATTTTACCAGGTCTTCCCATTGCTTGGTCTACTATGCAGTTACAAAACGAATATCAATTGACATTCATGCATGAAACGACTTAAACTTCAATTTCATCGGGATTTATCTCTACTTATTGTTGTAACATTTTAGTTAATCATTATTTCAGTCTAAAGTATTGATGGCATGCACATACAGCGGATCATTTGATCAGTGTTGTACAACCAAAGAGAAACGTCGAATGATAGGACATGCCCGTGACAGAGCTGTAAAATTCATTGTTGATGAAGGCGAAACACCCGGGATGCACAGAAGAACGAAGGAAAATAGGTTTATGACACAAGGTATGTTCATTGATGATTTTGTATGCTTTTCTTGTTAACGTTATTATACAGTCATCAACTATTTTCATTTTTTCATTACAATTGAAGAATATAGCTTTGGATATTGAATAAAAATAAGTTTTGTAGCTGTAACCAGAAAATTTAGTACGTGTTACTATTCTTCTCACTCATATTAAAGTTTTCGTAATTACTGCAATAATTTGATGTTGGGGCAAGAGTGGATTGATGTTTTATTCCACTCAAAAAATGTAGTAAACCAAACGAACAGATTCAATATTGTTATAACCAGAGAATGTAGTATTGACAACTATAATCACACTAAAGATTAACTTATACAACATTTTCTTGTAATTCCGACAATATTTAGATCTTCATTACAACGATATCTATTTTACTTGAATTTTCTATGAACCGTGATCAATTAAAATTTTCTCAGTGTGTATATTACTGTAGCTATGCCTAGCAAGAATGGATTAATTTTCCGTTGAATTCACGGGCACTTTGGTTATACTTACAATCGGATCCCATATTGGAATATTGCTAATAGATATTTGGATATGTTATAAATCTCAGAACTGAAGAAATTGATTACGTGGTATCATGATTAGCAACGACTTGCAAAATTTTGACACATGAAATTACATATCGCTGTTATTTCACAGGTGATCCAGAGCCAGCGGTTATCCCCACCGCTAACGCGCTCAGACAATTGGAACATCGGTACATTAATTCTGAGTGGAAGCATAGTAACCCCCTTTTTGCGATTCTGGAATTAAAATACAACGTGTATTATTATGAATCGATTAGAGATGTTGTATTTATGTACGCTGCATTGTACCAGCTGAAAAATTCACGTACATATTCTGCGGTACAAATTGAGGAAAGTGATGCCACGAACCAGTGAAGCTGTAAAAGTAAAATACAATGCAATCCAGCTTCATATCTTCTCCCAAAATCGCATTCACGATACGTCAACCTAAACCTGCCAAAACAAATTCGTAGTTCACTAATCTTGAAAATTGGCAACCGGACTAAAGATTTGAAGCCTATCACAATTAAAGATATAGGCAAAGTTATGACACACCTGTGCCTTCGACAGTCTAGCATCAAGTCTCTGTTGCATATACGACGACAGTCCAAAATACAGTGCTCAGATCGATCAAATTATAAATAATGACGAGTACTTACGTTTGATTAAGAATTTTGTCAAAGATGGCATCATTATGCATACGTACCACGAACGAACAAAAATTCTTATTGATTGCTGTGCATATCCGAGAAAACCTTTGGCGTACGATGCTACAGCTATTGCATGTGAAGACACGATATCTTATCTGATTTCCAAGATTCTAGTCAATTTTCCAACTGCTCGAGAAAAAATCTATTGCCGAGATGCATTGCGTACTTACGATACATCAACTTATGTGCCGGTGTACGTTATAGCCCATACGACGATCAACATGTCGCTGCAGAACCTATACGATACGGTAGCTCAGCGTTTGAGGGGTACTATGGGGATGTGTAGAAATACAAGATTCGACGGCGAAACGTGTATGGGTTTCAAATGGGTAATACCTGAATTGGGTTGCCTTCGCCTCTTTATCGAAATTCTTCTTACAAACGAAGGTAATTTACTACACTCACGATCAATTATAATTGAAGTTTGGTTATCATTACGATACAGTTAATATAACCCAATAAAGTTATAATTACTCACCATGCATTTTCCAAGTATTAGCCTTTTTGAAAAAATTTACTGATTTTGAAATTCTTTGTAATACCGTGGATATCAGAGAAGGAAACTAAAATGTTTAGAAAGTTCTTTAAACTTTTCTGAATTTGAAGTAGTCTTCTCATTTTGAGTACAGCTCCATTTGAACAATTTGAACGTTCTAAAAAATTGCGATATAGATTGAAAAGCCAGAACAATTGCACCAGCTACAATATACACTGTTGAAAATGATTGTTAACTTACTACACATTTACTGTGAAAAAGAGTTGTCAAATTACGAGATCAAATTGTAAATTTATAAATTCGGTGTAGCAACGTAAATAACTATGTATTTGCCTAATATTAATGATAAAATCACATGATTTTACTAAAATTCATAAGAAAAACACAAAAAAGTAATTTGAATTTACTAAATTGTGTATTATATTTATTGTATTTATATATTGAACATGAACGTATGGTGAATTCACTGTTCCGTATTCGAATAAAACTTTTAATACAGTTTAGGAAATTCTACCCAGTAATTTTCAACAGTATAAATTATGCCAACACAGATTCGTAATGTTTTAAGATTTACAAAAATTATGTATAATTCAGTAGTGATCTTTTTTTTCTACCAGCACCAAATGAGGAAAGTTCCAGTGACATTGCACCGCATATGAAAGTGAAATTGGACGATATTCACAAAAAAATCATACATACTGATAATGTGTTTGAACTGAGAGGTGCAGTTTCTTTTCATTCCAATAATATTGCTCTACGCACTGTTGTGGGAAAATACGCAGCATATTGCAGATGTGGCTCAGACGATCACTGGGAACTTTTTAATAACAGTTCGAATAAGAATTCTCTGATTAACAAAACAGTACTCATTCCATGCGAACTCTTAGTCTATACGATTTGACTGGTAAAGTATGTACGTACATACGTCTATGCAGCAAAAATTTATTATTGTGAACAGAAAATTACACGATAAGCGTTATTTACTACCAGACTGTAATAGTGACAGTAAAAAACTAATCCACTTTCTTCATTCCAATCCCGTTCAATCCCAGATGATATTTCCATTAGTTGAAGTAGTAGCTTGTTGTTTAGTAGATTTATTTTGTATGATAGTTTTTACCCTAGTACACGAAAACAAGAATTGAAAAGAACATTCCATTTTCACCATTGGAAGCAACAATGATTTAATTTTCGAGAACTGCACGAATTTTATACTGTGACACGATGATTTCAGAAAAAAAATTAAAGTGATGATCTGATTTTTTTCACGGGGATACGCAATTCTTATTCCAAAAATTTCAGAATTTATACTAAACGCAAATTACAAGACGAAAAAGACGTAATTCGGAACCGTGACTCTACTCGACATTCTCAACAAACTCAATATTTACGCTACCCAAAACGCGAAACTCAAGATACGGTCACCAAGTAAAAGAATCGGCAAACGAATTTCGAGCACACGTCGACAACGCAAATCCAAAATATTTATCCGTTATTTGTCAAGCATTTATTCCGTTACTTTCGAAATTCGCTTATATATAATAGCAGCGTTTACCGTTCCACATCCAATGGACGAAATCGCCAACACTTTCGTAATTTTTCGGCAGCAACATAATCTCGCAAAATCTCAAACCGTACTCGTTACAGAAGATTTCTCTTCATCACGTTACAACACGCAATCGCCAGAACTAGAGTGAGTTCAAAATCGAACGACCTGTTGCAACACTGGAACACTGATCTCAGTATGCTACGCGCTACGTGACGTCATACACGCAAGAATACGCAATAATTGATCTGTCATTGATTTCGTAGATTGCGATTCTTCCTCCGCGCAGCTGTATGATGTTTCGACGGTGAGCGGGGGGTGGTTCTCCCTCGTCGCTGGTCAGTCATTCACAAATTTTGGTGGGTAGCTGTTGACGGTAAAGCGGGGAGAGGCAACGGCGCACAGTGGTTCCAATTCCCAAATCCCAAATCGCTGGTCATAAATCGAAAAATGAAGTTTAAATTTAAAGAATGCTAAGTATTGGACCCGGTAGAGGGCGTCCTTTCCAAGGGTAGGGAAGTGGCAGATGTTGCATTTAATAGTTGGGGCCTTATTCCAGCCGAAACGCTCGAGCAGGTAGGATCGGTCATGCGCTACTGAAATAACTTTTAGTAGAATTGAGCAATTTGAATTATTTAAAATGGAACCTCCTCCTGAAAGTAAGTAAATTTATTATATCATTGAGATTTTTCATATAAACCACTGTAACGTGGCATTTTAGAATGGTCCGTTACAAGGGCACAAAACTAAACGAAATTCCCGGGAAACGTGTCCCTGGCGGGGTACTCCAAGCAAATTCGATACAAAATAGGCAACAATTACTGGTGACTAACGTTTTTAAACGCTGACTTTGTAAATTCTGTAATTCCGCGTCTCGGTGCAAGATAACAGCGTACCAGAACGACTGCGATCCCGATCACGGAGGGATCAACAGCTACCGACAACTACCGTTTCCAGCTCGTGACGAATTCACGTACTGACGGTCTAAATGACGAATCTCCCGTACTACTTCGACTGCCAGCTTTCTCGGATGCTGTAAGGGCAACATACACGGCAGACGGCAGCCTGTCGTCCGCTGACTTACCTGTCAGGTGCCGGAGCGACCCCTAAAATTCTACGTCCAGTTTGATAAGGCCCTCGTTCCGAGAATCGACGCAGCCTTCCTTTAATCATTGTCAGTCATGTCCACGAACATTGACATGCTGGATTGAGTTACGCGTGCAGGGGAGGACGCAGAGAGCGCCGTTTGACTATGGAGGGTAGAGAGAAGTGGAGAGAAGGAGGACCAACTCGGTGCTACATGTGATGCCAAAACTCAAGAAAATAGTACCTTTTCTTTTCGCCGCTATATGGCACCCACAACGCTTCTTCTCGATATATATATATACGTATGTCTGTATATGAAAGAACACAATTAATATAAGTTTAGCCGACAAACCATCAAACTAATCTAATCTAATTAATGGAATCATTTGCAGTTCGTCTGTAGATGATTGTAGTGTAGTTAGAATTGTTTGATAGTGAACCGATCTATTAAAAAAAATTCTACATGTATCTAGCCGACAATCGCGTATAAAGTTGAAACGAACCTCTCGGTTGTAGGAAGGCGAAGGTGACTGTCGCAGCTCAAGGGTTAGAATAAGTTCAGCCTCCGAACCACAACACAGTTTTAGCCGACAAACCATCAATTTAATTTAGTTTAATTAATGAAATCGTCTGCAGTTCATCTGTCGATGATTGTAGTGCAGTTAGATTTTTTTGAATAAAATTATAAAAAATTCTACATGCATGTAGCCGACTATTATATATAAGATTCAATATTTTCAATAAATTCCGTCACATATCGATCGTCTGCGGAAAATTCGTCGAGAACAATTCATCGAGAACACAATTCGTTGAAAACAATTCATCGAAAACACAATTCGTTAGAATAACTTGGGCTACCGGAAAGGCTAGAATAACTTCGGCTACCCCGAAACCACAACACACACGAGGGTAATGAAAACGCAGAAGGTGTCAGTGGCACCCGAAAGGTTAGAATAACTTGGGCTACCTGGAAGGCTAGAATAACTTCGGCATTTTCAGCACATTTACATTAAAAACTGGAAGAAAAAATTTTCGACGAATTGTGTTTGCGACAAATTGTGTTTTCGATGAATTGTGTTTTCGATTAATTGTTTTCGACGAAATTTTCGTAAATCCATATCGATAGGGCATTGTTTGTAGGGCAATCTTTTATTGTTGCAATTATTTTGTAGTTAACCTCTTCTTCTGGTTTAATCAAATTATGAAATTGCAAATTTGGGGTTATGACGTCATCATTGTACAAAGTAAACGTCGGTGCTATTCGCATGGGTACGTGTGTCCTCCCTGCCGGTAACCATGGCTGCACCTTCTCCGCACCCTACCTCTACCAACGAATGTATGTACATAGTTCTTAGACTAATACCGACATACACAGTTGCCATTGCAACGTGGAATACCTACTCTTATATCGATAGTTCTCATATACTAGATTAACCGTTACTTCATCATTCAAGCTCATACATATATGGTACATACATGGGTATATTTTTTCGCATTTGACCATTATATTTTTCAACATTAGCTTTCACATAAAACCCTTAATTTACGACTCAGCTGCAATACCTCAAGCAATAAACACTTGCAATAGATTTCAAACGCAGCACTGAATTAAGATAATCGAATAGACTAAATATAGGAAACGTGGGAAGAAAAATCATGGATAGCTCACAGATAAAGAAGTCCTTATACTCAGAACTAGGGATAGCGCCTTCGTTTTAACCCCTTGGGTACAGATTTATTTGAGAAAATATTTGCATGTGGAACGGTTAATTTTTGGTTTGACGTCTTAAACACGTCATCCGCTCCTAGGGGAAAAAAGTGAATGACGTGTCTCAGACGCAGGGGGGGTGACACTGGTATCTTTCCCTATACGATAAGTAGTCACCCCCCTGCTCAGACGTCAAATGTATCCAAAGGGTTAACAGCGATACGACCAATTAGCGCTACAACTTAGACAGGAACCTTACCCCCAAATAATTACCAGCCTCAACCAATCGTTCTAGACCCGCGAGAAACCGCGACTCTTTTGAACTTTTCCTACTTCTCCACGTAATCAATCCCGATTCAGAATATTGGAGAAGAAATAGTACCGTAAACAGAATATTAGAGAAGAAATTGAGACGTTGAATAGAATAGCGAAGAGGTTTAGACATCATAGAAAACAGTTCAGAACTTTACCGAAATCGTAGAATGAAGTCATAGAGTAATTAAATCAGAACCTCCGTGACTTAGCCAAATATAATAAACTTTTAGAATTTTGGGTTCGTTCTCGTAGGACGTAACAGTTAACACGTCTCTGCATGGTGTTTGTTATGGAGTGTAACGTTCATCGCGTCTCTGTCATACGTAGGCCAAACTTATTAACCTTTGGGCTGCGACAGTCATCTTCTGCGTTTTAGTGCGCAGCCCAAAGGGTAAAATAAGTTGGGTCTCCGTGTGATAGGGACATGACCGAAACCACAACACAACATCCTGTACGAAAAACGCGAAGGGTGATTGTTGCAGCCCAAAGGTTAGAGTTTGTTCTGGTTTGGCCTAGGTATGATAGGAATGCGATGAACGTTACACTCCATACAAACACCATGCAGATACTTAACCGTGCGAATAGCAACTGCGGTTATCTTTGCTCAATGATAAAATCAACTCTACAATTTTATAATTTTAATAAATCAGAAGAAGGGGTTAACTCTAAAACGATTGCAACAATAAACGATTTCCTTACATACTATATTCTATCGGTATATGACGGAATTTATTGAAAATGTTGAATTTTAGATATGATTGTCGGCTAGATACATGTAGAATTTTTTACAATTTTATTGAAAAAAATCTGTTCACTATCACGCAATTCTAACTGCTCTACAGTCATCTACAGACAAACTGAAAACGATTTCATTAATTGGATTATATTATATTCATGGTTTTTCGGCTAAACTCATTTTGAGAATGTCAATATTTTTATTTTAGATTTTGATAAGAATTTAAACGAAAAATAATTAGCTAGAATAAGATTGGTAGCTCCCCCATTTGAGGCGGTAGTCTGGTCTAGAAATTGGAAAAAATCGACTTTTTTTCCTTCTATTATTCCTTAGACGTTTTTTAATAAGCTCGTAAAAACCGTTTATTGATATTTCAAAAATTAGCAGAGCAATAAAAATTATAAGTAAGCTGCGTGCTCGTTCCGGGAAGGGGCACTGTCCGCTAGGGCTCCAAACAGTATAACGGTAATACAGCTCTCAGAATTATTTCGAATACTTCTCCATTTTGTTTCAACGTATTTGAACTGTGCTAGATTCAGTTACGTCCCAAACTTCGAACAGGGCAGATACGAAAATAATTCTGTAAAATGAACAGTAAGAAAGGTACGGAATCGAATAAATTTCGCATGCATCGAAATTCAGTGACGAAAAATGGAGAATATCGAGGAAATCAGCATACTGTTGAAAGCAGTGAGAATCTAACAAGTGCATCTTTTCAACAAGTGCATCTAAAACTTGTAAAAACGAAGTTTCCTTCGCTAAAACCGCGTCTCGCGGGTCGGGTTTCAAAATCGAAATGAAATGTATGTGCGATTCCCGGTATATCAACACTTCTCCGTTTATCGATAAAACATTTGAGATCAATCGTCTGATTGTGGTGGCAATGCGATTGTTAGGAATTGACAGAGAAGGACTCAATATATTTCGTGGGATAATGGATATCGGAGTGGGAATCTCAAAAGCAAATTATTCTGCTGTGTTGAAAAAATTGCACTGCGCGGTTGCTGTTGTGTACGATTGCGTGCTGCAAAAAGCCGTCGATGAGGAGACAGATCTGACTTTTGAAAAAGAATCTTCATCATCAAAGCTAACAGTGTCGGGGGTTGGTACTTGGAAAAAACGAGGGTTTAGTTCACGGTTTGGCGTGACTAGTATAATTGGTAAATATAGCGAAAAAGTGCTAGATAATGTGGTCAAATCAAACTTTTGCCAAGCGTGTGCCGTAAGTAAAAACAAGATGACCACTGAGGAATTCGATGATTGGTTCGAAACTCACGAAGACTGTACTAATAACCGCCATGGCGGTGCAGGTAAGATGGAAGCTGACGCGGCATTAGAAATGTTTCTCCTATCGGTAGAAAAATACGGCGTGCAATACACTGGATACATTGGCGAAAGAGGTTGCAAAACGTATAAAGCAATTGGAGATACGTGTCCTTACGGCAAAGATACTATTGTACAAAAACAAGAGTGTATTGGACATGTTTCGAAAAGAATGGGAACAAGATTACGTAACGTTAAAAAACAATGTAAAGGTATAGGTGGAAAAGGCAGAGGAAAATTGACTGACAAGGTAATCGGCGAGAAGGAATTGTCATTCAATCAAAGAAATGAAGGAAGCCGTGTGGTCATCATTCTATCACTATGCTTCAAGTGACGAAAACCCTCAACACATGTATTGCCCGCCAGGACCTTCGAGCTGGTGCAAGTGGCGTAACACAGAGACTGCTGGGTCACTCGAAGATTTCAGACATGATAGACCGCCCATCTGTGATCAAGTCTTATAGACGATAAAGTCCATATACGAAAATCTTTCGTCGGACGATTTTTTAGAGCAGTGCCTAGGAGCGGAGACGCAAAACAATAATGAGTCTGTAAATTCATTGATTTGAATGTTCGCTCTAAAACACATTCACTCTGGAGCTGTTACGATTGAAATTGCCACTTTTCTAGCTACGTGTATTTTCAACGAAGGGTTCACAACAATATTGAAGATATTACATACGATGGGTGTAAAAATCGGACAGCAAGCATACGCATATGTAACGTTACGTGATCAACAGAGAATCAACCGTTCCGAAAAACGTTCGTGATTCGCCTCAAAAAAAGCCAGAACTGATAGAAGGGAAGCACTATTGGAGCAAGACCATTTTTATGAAAGGGAAGAAGGAGCAATCTATGGACCCGGGTTGACAGATTAACTAGTAAGCATCGATAATTCAATTTAAACCTCATCTAACGGTATCAAAACTTTGAACGCGTTTATTTCAGAACTATGGTTTTCAAATTGGCGCCCACGATATCTCTATAACTAAATGACCGATCGAGCTCAAATTTTGCACATACCTTCGGTAGCTTCTTTCTGAGGACTGGTAGCAGAATTGAGTCGAACAATAATTTTGCCCACATTTTACATAACTCGTCGAATATCCGAAAATGTATGAAACATCGTTAATCAAAGTTTAACAGGCCGCTATTTTGTAACAAAATTTTTTCAAGTGCTAATTTTACTACCAGTGCTCAGAATACTCATACAGATTGAGAATATATTTTTTTTTCAGGTGCATACAACATCACCCAGGGTGGGCAGTGATTGAGGCGGTTTCCGGCGGACCATGTTGCAAAAAACTGAAAAAATACATGAAAATATTTAAAATAATTTTTTTTTTTTAATGTAGATACATTCTCAAAGGAACAATAAATACATATGTAAAATTTCATCAAGACAGCTTCAACGGTTTAAACATTATTCCAACCCAAAAATGACGCCAAAAATCTCGCTCTAGACCAGACTACCGCCTTAATTCATCGAGAGATTTTACTCCCCCGGAACTCCACTTTCGCTGCGCTTGGTTCTTTGCTGAGACTGTCCAGTTTGGAGTTGAAATTATAGCAAAAATAGGCATTATGACGAAGTACAGATATTGAATGTGCTCGCCAAGTACGTAGCTGTTTGAATCAGGGTCAACATCACTATTTGAAACAACCAGGACCAGATCTAGGATGTTTTCGGGAAGGGGGGCTAAACCTAAGGCTGCCGCCCTCTACCACTAACTTAATCTAATTGTCAACTCACAATGTGTCGCAATGTTTTCGTCATGGTGCCCTACGCTCCGGCTTGGCGCTGTGTGAACAAGTTTCGAATGAAAGAGTATATTACGTTTTCTCTGATTGATTACGAAACGAGATATCGGAGAACACCCAGTATTTTTTCAAATTTTCACTCAAAATTAAAAAAATTTTTAAAATGATAATTTTTTCACAGTTTCCTTTTTTCATGAAAATAGAATGAAAATAAAAATTTTCAGAATTTTTTTTCGATAATTTAATATTTCTGAAAAGGTATTTGAACTACGGGGATTGATTTTACAATACTTGAGGGATATCTAAGAATTTTTTAAAGGTGATGGGATGAGTAATTCTGAAATAGTAGACCGTAAAAAAAACACAGAAAGTGTTGGACGATTCTGAGTATTCAATTAAAATCTACCAGTTCATTTCTGAATTCTCATTGAATTTTCATTTTCAAATGAATCACTTCTATTCGATAACCTTTGGAGTACACACAAATTTTTTCCATTGCCGAGTACATTCTGAGTATCTGGCTATCTGGTCTGCGAGATCCAGAATGTACTCAGCGATGTAGAAAATTCGTGTGTACTCCAAAGGTTAACGGATAGAAGTGATTCGTTCGGAAATGAACGTTCAATGACAATTCAGAAATAAACTGGTAGATATTAATTGTATACTCAGAATCGTCCAAATTTTTATCAAATATGTTTGGCAAAACTGTACGACTACTAAAAAAATTTCTCTTCGACGTGATTTGTTTTAAAAAAAAAATCAACCTACACGAAAATTTTGGAGAAATATGTTATGAGTTGATATGTAAATAACACATTCCGGCTAAGCGAACTCGTTTTCTCAACTCTATTCGTTCATGAATGATAGAAGATTAACAATTTTATGAAAAAACCTCCAGAAACATGTGAAGTGTGTTTAAATTTTTTTATGCTCTATTACCAAGTCAAATATCTTGGTCAAATCTGTTCGCAATCCGTCAACTCGCTTTCTTCCGATTGCCGTCCGGGCCAAGTCCGGCTTGCCCCCCCCCCCCCCACAGGCTCGGCGCTGAAACTAACTAAAAGATCCGGGGACTTCACGACGTATAGTTGCTAAGAGATCGCAGCACAAACAGGGTAAAAAAATTATTCTAGCAACAATCGAGGCTTCAAAAAATGAAAAAATAGTAATAGAATAATATGAGGTGAGAAGCTAAAAGGTTGTAATTAGTTCCAAGAAAGTCGTAAGGTACTCTCAGCTACTTAATGAAAACGTAAGGAAGCTTCACTCATTTATTTCTGTCTATTTAATAATATTATTATCAATACTATTATTATTATCATTATTATTATTATGCAATGGTAAGAAATTTTTAAAAACGGTCCCATGAGCACACTCTCGCAGTAATCAGTGGGAGCACAGCTCCGAATAAACTTTATGTTTTATATCTCTATTATTTATTATATTTTATAAGCAACCATAGATAGTTTGGTACAATTAAATTTTTGTTATTGTGTATTTGTCCCTCGCTTGTTTTATTCTTCATTTTTATTTAAAAAATAACATAGGTATCCTTTTTTTATGTTTTCTCCACAATGAATTTCAATAATAATTATTATTAGTGTTACTTTATGCATCTGTATAACTCTAAAAATTTTTCACTCTTGAAAAAAGGGTTTGTTTGTCGAGTTGCGAACACATCGTCAGCATAATAATGTTAGTGTTGATAGCACACAGGACTGAGCGTCACTTCATAACGAAAGTATTTATTTATGTACGTGTATGTGTGTGAGACTTTTAATCATATCAATATTACTATACTTTTATAATATATATTGTATTATATATATATATATATATATATATATATATATATATAAATATAATACACACACATATATACATACATATATATATATATACATGGATATATATATATATACACATATATACATATATGTGCCTAATTTATCATGTTTTGTTATATTTATCGTTATTATTTAACCAAATATATGATACATTTCAAACAACGCCCCTGCCGGCTGTCAAGAGATGAGGATCAGAGTGAGAGGAGGAAAGGGATCCTGGCTTTCACGCTGTATTATGCACATCGCGCATCTGATAGAGACACACGTAATATAGACATTGAATATTATGTATACACGAGCATGGATATAGAAATAATATAACATATTTATAAGCCTTATCCCTTCATATTCCCACCCCGATCATCTCCTCCCACTAAACACAGCTATCCTTAATTAAGAAGGGACTAACATCCTTGCATTATGTGCTGACACAGATTACACCATAGAACTTAGATCATTGCCGTCAAAATTATTAAAAATTAATATACACAACAAAACCATTAGAAATCATTATCAACCTCTCATTATGGCGTACAAGGAAATGGTGTTGTAACTGCTTTTGCTGTCACCCTTCCCTGCCTACGCCTTTCTGGCGTAACTCAAGAAAGGAATAATATTACATTAAAAATGTCATCATGGGACATCTTTGTATTCACTAACAATAATTTGTTTTTTTTTTCATTTTCTCATCTTTTTTGTATTATATGGACAATCGACGTAAACTAAGGACTAACAGTTGGGCAGCGTAGTACTGAGTTTCCACCTGCAAAAAAAAAAAAAAATTAGATCTTGTATTAAAATTTTCATTTATTTACGAGGTCGAAATAAAATTGAAAAATCCATGTTCAACTATTAAATGGTGAAAAAGTCGAATACGTATTCATGGAAACTTTTAAAGGTTAAATCTAGTAACAACCTTCATGGAAAAAAAACCCCAACTTAGGTGTGAATTCACATTTTTTTCGTCAGGGAATTTAGGATTATCCATGAGATGGGAGTCCGAAATCACAGCCAATTTATGGGTTTGTTTCGGTAAAGGAATAGTTGCAAAACTTCAATCAATTCTAGAACATTTTATTGAAAACAGTAAGAGAACTCGATAATTATGTATTCACCAGAGCCCATTTCTACTTTCTTCCACTAATGTGGGAGATTGAGAGAAAAGTTGAATTGTTTTCTTAGAGGTACCCTTACATATGTACACTAGGGTGTGAGGTGTCCCTTATTTAGGGCGCTGACGAATTTTTGCTACCCAGCCCCCCAAATCAACTTCAAATAATTAGAAAGCAATTACCTAATTTTTTCAGATTTCTACCTCAACTCTGGGATAGTCCGCGTTGTGATCGAAATTTCTTATAGAAATAACATGGGAAATACTTGCTTCCTCAGTATATATCTCGTTGCAAGAGTAATAATATTTAAAAAAATCTATAACTGCGAGGTTTTAGTGGGCATTAGTGCTACTATCTGTAAAAAAATTTACATCACCATACCAGCAAATCTAGACAAATTGCACTTCCGCTAAATAAAAAAAAGATCAGATTCGTCGAGATTGCGTGGTATGATTATGTGAATTTTTTCCTAGACAGTAGCACTAATGTCCACTAAAACTTCGCAGTTTCGTTTTTTTTTAAATATTCTTACTCTTGCAATAAAATACATATCGAGGAAACAAGTTTTTCCCATGTTATTTCCATAAGAAACTTCGACCACAAAGCGGACTATCTTAGAGTTGAGATAAAAATCTGAGAAAATTAGGTTATTGTTTTCTAATTATTTGAAGTTGATTTGGGGGGTGGGGCGGCAGAAATTCGTCAACACCCTAAATAAGAGACACCCTAGTGTACATAAGGGTACCTCTAAGAAAAAATTAAATTTTTTTCTCGATCCCCCACGTTATGAAACCATAGTCCGGAATTTAATATTGAACCTCATGAAAGGAGAATGCTGTGCGACTTTTTTAAGCAGTGCCGCATCAAGATTTCGTATTCGCCATTTGATTAACACTTAAGAAATTTAATTCCAATGTTCGGATGGAAATGATAATTTCTCTATACAATGGACAGAGGTTTGTATGGGAGAATTTGAAAACCTATTTAGTTTTTGTCAAACCAGTGCATCCTGGAACATTTTAAGTCGGATCGATTTTTCGAAAAGGTGAAAAATTAGGTTTCATGCTATGTCGAATATCTCGGGGATTTTACAGCTTAGAATTTTCTGATTTTACCTTGGTTAAACAACAAAGGTACAAACCCTTGACTGTGCGTGATACAGATGTGGTCAGAAAAAAGTCATTCCACTTTTGTGTTATTTACATTACACATAACATTTGACAAAAAAAATTGATTCCCTCAATACCGTTAACATAAACAGTTGAACCACTTGATTGCTCAAAAAAGTAAGAGGTTTGATAACATCTCAAACAATGATAATAGAAATAACCTCAGCGACGTAAGCATTCCTAATAATGTAGCTGATGTGTTACAACTTGGTCTTAAGTTTAGCATGCCTTTTAACAAGGATAAGATTCTTGTCAACAAACTAATTTCACATATCGAATCTAACATTTATGCTATTCTATTTCAACGTCGATACCAGGATAGGCTTGAGTTTGCTAACGAAATCGAAAGGTTTATGAATAAACCTCCCAAAGTCCACACAAAAAATGTGCTCGATAGAAACATAACCGGAAGAAAAGTCTTTCGCGTAATCGGAATTTAATTTTCATAAGAACTGATAATGGTAATATCACTGTCGTCATCCCCAAATCTTTGTACTTACAAGGAAGGTCACGTTACTGTACCCCCACAACCTGGGTCAAAAAAATCATATTTTGTAGTTCACACCAAAGTATAAACCCTCACAAAAAATTAGCGGCCCACTCGCATATTTAAGGGGTGAAATTAATTCTCAAAAATCGGTGGTTTTTTCGTTTTTCGCTGATATCTTCGAAACAAAAATAGATACGGCAAAAGTTTAAATAGCAAAGTTATTCATTTTTCAGTGCTCTGCAATAATACGCAGTCGAAAATTATATAGAATTTTTTTTATTTTTTATTTTAATAAAAAACGGGTTTTATTACACATTTTTTTCTATCTTTTCGTAATAAACGTAATTGTTTCGACTCCACATTTAATTATATTAATCTACATTTGTTTTTTACGTCTCAAGAGGTCATAGAACCGGAGAGTTATTTTTTTCAAACGCAAAAAATTTTATAGATTTGAACTGATTACATGTTCTTCTCATAATCAAACTGTGAGGTCGACTGTTTGAAATACGTTTTATTTTTTCATGATATCCTATCTGAGATGTTCAATACCGTCTTATCAGTAAAAAATGAGGCTCTATATAAACTGACTCTTGCCACATTTAAGTTAGTATTGACGGTTTCCGTTCATTAAAGTTCTCTGGTTATAGGAGTACATTATTAAGAACGTATTGAATACTGTGAACTTTGTCAAAAATGTATATCAATCCAGTGAATGTCATAAATATTTTGTCGACTTATTTTATGATGATGAATTTGCCCGAAACACCAGTGAATGAGAATGAAATGAAACTAGCAGATACAATTAAAGAGTTTTTAATTGAAAGCATAAACACATACGCGAGAATCGAAATTGAAGAAGACGAAACCTTGGATTTTCAAGAACAATTCAAACACCATGAGCCTGAAAGTGTAGAAGACAGTGAATTGGAATGGGATTCAATTTCATCTGATGAGGCAGCAGATGACTCTCAATGTACAAAAAATGAAGATGAGATTTCATTCGATTACAAAAAGAAAGCTGTGGAGTTTTGGAGAAGTGGAAAAACAAAAAATTTAAATATTCGTACAGTTGCACACCGTTTTAAAAAAGTGATTTCTAAAACACAATTGAAGCGTTGGGCTCATCAAATCAATAAAGGTGGGACTTATAAAGAAAAATTAAATGAGATATCACAATATACTTTAAATCGCTTCATTGAAGCAACTGAATGTGGCAAGATCGTACACGATATTGATTTGCGACGATGGGCTTTGACCGCACATAAAAATTTCATGAATTCCGATGCACGATTCAAAGCGTCAAAAGAATGGGTGAATAAGTTCAAAAGAGCACATCGCATTACGTCTCGGAAAACTACAAAATTTATTACCCGGAAAACTTTAGAAGACTCAAAAAATCTTAAAAAAACGGCTGAAGAGTTTACAAATAACGTTAAATCTGTTATCAACGACCTTGGTCTGGAAAATGTTTACAATTCGGATCAAAGTGGATTTCAATTTGAAATGCATTCTGGTCGCACTCTTGCAAACCAAGGATCAAAAGAAATTGAATGCGTTGTTCAATCAATATCTTCAACAACTCATTCTTATACGATTCAACCAACGATATCCGCCGATGGAAAATTACTTTCACCGTTATATCTTGTATTAAAAGAAATCGGTGGTGACTTTGGCCCACGCGTAGAAAAAACGTTATTCAAACCCACAAACGTTTTTGTTTCGGCATCGAAATCTGGAAAGTTAACATCAGGTAAGAACTATTCAAATTATACATTCTTGTGGCATATTAAATATTGCAAACCAAATCAAATGAAATATTTCTTTCGTTTTTTCGACAGATCATTTCAAACAGTGGCTGACCGAAATCTATTTTCCGAATGTTGGCGACAACAGTGCGCTTTTAATCGACTCCTGGAGTGGACACTGTTCAGAAGTAGTTGATGCAGTAACTCCTCCTAACAAAAAAATTGTACTAAAAATTATTCCAAAAGGAACAACAGGACAAATACAACCATTAGATGTGTTTGGTTTTCGAATATGGAAAAATTTTGTTCGGCATTTTTCAGATATAGTAATTCTTTCCGGTAGCGATATAAATCTGCATTTGAGGAATAACATAATCAAACTGCAGTCACTTGTTCACAATCAACTGTCTTCCCCACGTTATATTAATATGCTTAAATATGCATGGTACAAAAGTGGGTACATAGAAAAAACACCCCCTGAGTTCATCAATCCGGTGACGTTTGGTTTTGGAGATAATTCGGAACCACGATGTCACATTTGTGGTGATTTAGCTGTTATAACATGTTCGTGGTGCAAAAAACCTTTGTGTCTCAAACACTTCTTTGAGGAGTATCATTATTGCAATGAATACATTCCATAATACGAAATGAAGAAACTGATAAGTGCATTGCCTGCTTTTTTCCTGTCATGAGTACTAGACATTTTAATAGCTATATAATATATGAATTAAAGGATTCTAGAAAATAAAAAACCGACATGCATATTAAATAAAGTTTTATATAAAATGAAAGAAAATCATGTGATACTTATTCGCTTGTACTAAAATGGATGCACAAAACTAAACTAGATGTAAAAGATTTATGAGTATTTTACGATAAGGGTGGAACAGCATATCTGGATTTACTAAACCTATATATGAATATAAACATATTCCGTTTGACGGATTTGTCAACCTTGTTTAATTTTCAGGCAAAATAAGAACTTTTTCAGTGATCAAATGACGAAAAATGTATTAATAAACACGTTTTTTTTTAAATAAAAAAAATAAAAAAATTTTTCCAATTTTCCACTACATATTATTGCAGAGCACTGAAAAGTGAACAACTTTGCTATTTAAACTTTTGTCGTATCTATTTTTGTTTCGAAGATATCAGCGAAAAACGAAAAAACCACCGATTTTTGAGAATTAATTTCACCCCTTAAATATGCGAGTGGGCCGCTAATTTTTTGTGAGGGTTTATACTTTGGTATGAACTACCAAATATAAGTTTTTTGACCCAGGTTGTGGGGGTACAGTAACGTGACCTTCCTTGTTAGACAACACGTTATAAGATCGTCAAGCACAACTTATTTAACACTTTGCAAAAGAAGGCTAGTAAACTGAAAGCCGAATGGATGAAAAATAATTACATTTTCAAACAAGTAGTTGGCTACCAAAAATTCACAAGGATGTAATTTCAATGCGTGTCATTATTTCGTTTATCAATAGTCTCACTTATTCTTTTGCAAGTTTTTTAAATTAACAGATTTCTCTCTAATAAATAAAACATCTCCAGCTTCACGCATCAAAGACAGGTTTTGCTTTGTTGAATTTATTAAGAACCTGGTTTTGCAAAAAAAGTAAATTCCAATTTTGCTTCACATTGTCTCTCATTTTACCAATATTCCACAAAACTTGTCGCTTACTGTGATAGTAAAACATTGGTCAGAACAACAATCTAAGGTTCCAGTTTCGATAACATCGCAAATCCATGTAGTCAAAGCTTTGAATATTTGTTTCAAGGCGGGGATTTTCAAGTTTAACAATGTCAATTATGCCAAATCTTTTGCGCTACCAATGAGTTCTCCGTTGTCACTGGCCTCGCCCAGATGGATCTGGTCATGGATGAGTTGGAGAAAGTTTTTATTAGTCAACTCGGTTTAGAGCTTCAATATAAAAGTTTTAGAATTTCACAATAAGAATTTGGACCTTATCCACAAAGTGTTTCGTTTAAACGATTATCCTTAATTTTTACTATGTAAACTCGTAAGCTTGAAATGTAATTCTATTCTTTCCTCTATCTCTGCCAACAATAATAATTTTTGAATTGTGGCGGATATTCCAAAAAAGATTATCACTGAACCTTATGTTGCAGGCATTTTGGAGCCATTACAAAGAATCCTTGCTAAACATAACATTCAGTTTGTTGAAAAAAATGATAATGATTTGAGTTTCTTGTTCGACTCTGGTGAAAATTCTCTCCTGAAGGATTTACGTTCAAGTGTCATTTATGAAATACCCTGTAA
Organism: Diprion similis; assembly: GCF_021155765.1. Classification (NCBI taxonomy): domain Eukaryota; kingdom Metazoa; phylum Arthropoda; class Insecta; order Hymenoptera; family Diprionidae; genus Diprion; species Diprion similis. Next base: position 9,416,392 of record NC_060111.1, on the reverse strand, counting down.
AGACTGTAATCAGATTTATATTGAGCAGACAACAGAAAGTCGCACACTAGAATTGATGAACACAAAAGAATATCTTGGATACTGTAGGAAATCATACTGCACCAACCAGGCATATGATAGAATATGATCTCATAGCTTTAATTACATCAGCAGATCATAGCTTTAATTATGATCCAGCTAGTATTCTAGAAGAAGAACCTATATTCTCCAGGAGAAGCCTTCTTAAAATCTGTAACGTCACTGCACATTCAAATTCTGTCAATTTAGGTCAAGATATTGAGATCTAAGTAACATCTATACATCTGTGATCCGTCAATAACATCTTCTAGCATATACTGACTGTTAGGCTAACTGTACTTTACAACTTGTTCTGATCTTGCAAACTCTAGCTATACGCTTGTAACTTCTATGATATTTTCACGCTTCCTGCCTTGTGTCACTTCTTTGAATGACTCGATCTCATTTGTCTTTTGGGTGCCTTCTAAGCTACGATGTCATACTTAAAAAATTTTAGCCTGAAGTTTAGTTAAAATTAATTGTCTAGAAAAATGAGTTGTACAACGAAATGGCGTTTATGACCTTTATGGGTTAAACTATACACACTTTCGACGTATATTTTCTGTTTCCGTTCCTAGTTCTAGTTAATTCTATATACTTATATGTATCTTTGTTGAGACAAATATTAGGCTTTTTTCGTTCCAGCAGACATGAAACGTTAGCAAATTCGTTCATTTAGTTAATTTTGACCTTCATATCTACGAAATCAATCGTATTTGTCGTACTAAGGGTCAAGAATCCAATTCTACAGAAATTATAATCTCCATCCAACCATTAAAATTGGATTTCCCACGTGTAAATTAAATAGCGAATACAAGATCTCGATGCGGCACAGCTTGAAAAAACCGCACAGCGTTTTTCTTTCATGAGATTTAATATTACGTTATGAACTATGGTTTCCTGAAGTGTGAATATGTTACTCACCGACTCAAGGCCGGGCTCGTGTGACAGATGCGGTTGTGTTAGGAACTGGTGTGCTAGACGGGGCTGTGATAGCTGCACGTCGTTCCATTTCTAACTCGTTTAACCTCTTCCATAACTCATCTCTCTCTTTCTCTCTCTTTTTCTCCCTGCAGACAGAAGAACATCAATTAATAAGATTATCAGGATATTCATAAAAAAAAAAAAAAAAACTGTGTCAGTTGGAAACGATTGGCAGTATAGGGTACACATTTAAAAATACAAGGCGTGAAGCATGTGGTTGGCATATATGAGAAAGGAAGGGCTTACTTTTGTCTTTCAGACTTATAGCTGGCTGTGAGGTCATCAAAAAGCTTGCTGTTCATCTCCATAAAGGTTTTAAGGACGTTGTAGACGAGGGCCACGATTGTTTGGTTCCAGTGTTCTTTGCTGATTCTATATAGGGCAGGGAACATGATTCCCATTATCACGTGGTTATTTTCTTCAATTAGCGACATGATGTACTCGTTATTCCAAAAGTACAGCGCCCTCTCTGCAACCTGTATAAATTCACAATGGTATTCCATATTAGGGTACAACATTGTTCTTAACTGAGAAATCCTATTCCTAAGGATATGTAGCAGCTAGTCGTAGATGATAGTTTTATTCGATAATTTTTGGGGAAGCTTGCAGTTAGCGAAAGATGTAAGCATATCAAGTAATAAATTTCTTTTTTTTTTTCAAATGTTGCTGGCACAAAATACTATTTTCTGAAATCGAATGGAAAGTTCGAATTTCGGAACCTGTGGAGCATGCTTAAAGTACTCCATTCCCGAACAGTACGCAATTAGAAAAAAAGTGTGCATGCTCATTTGCAAATAGTTCTATTTTACTTTTGGTGATTCTTAAATCATATTTCCTTTGGCAGGAATTTAAAAAAAATTCTGTGTGTTAGACGTGGCTAGACGATGTCAAATTCGTGTAATTACTGCACTCGTTTAGACATCAACTACTTTCCACACTAGTCACACAATATACTTCTTTGCAGATTTGTAAAGGTTTCCTTTGTGCGATTTCGATGATATTTAACAAATGTAGCTTTTTTATTTATTTGATTTATTCATCGAAATTTTTCATAGATTTATTGGCTGCAAATACGAGTTGTTGAGACTTTTTAGAGGAATACCGCGCGTTTACGTAGATGCACATCATGAGGTCTACTCTGAGAAACTCCGTTGTTCATTTGTTAAGACGCGACTGCTGACGGAACTCGAAGCTCCTCAGAGTATATTTGTACCCTGAAATGCCTATAATGGATACCCTGGTGCAATTCCACAAAAACGCATATAAGTTGCTGATTATCAATAGAATTTATAAATTGATAAACAAGCCTTTTTTTTTACAGGATTTAAGAAACAAGTAAATGTATTTCAACAACTTTTTGCCCCTTTTCCAACACGTCTGCAGTCTGACATGGTTGAGATCTAAGAATAGAATAGACGTAAATAATTTGGCTAACCTTGATGTGTCAGCCTTTGAACGTCCTATTAGGATGCATATTGAGCTCAGGAAAAAATTTCTGAACGAAATGTTTTTTTTTTCTTCCAATTTTATGATTTAGATAACTTGAAAACTGGTGGACCGATTAAATCCAAAATCTAATCAGGTCTACGTTAACAATTTGATGCTTTTTGTTATCAATTTTTTCATTACATTCCAAATCTTACCTCATTCGAAATGAAGCAAGCAAACGGGGATTTAACAATGAGTATCAAATTCGGAGTTTACATATTCTTGGAGCACCGAATAAGCATTCAATTACTGTGAAATTTCTTTCCCGAATTTGTCACCCCTAATGTGGATTCGCTCCGTGATAGCGTCAGTAGTTCCAAAAATGGAAGAAAAAAATGGAAGATAAATCGTAAACGTGGAGCATTTATTTAAAGCATTTAATTATTGTGTAGTTACTTTTTTGAAATTACCCACCCTCAGTAGATTTGTTTATGTGGCGTTGCTATCTCGTATCAAGCTAGTGTTTTTCGAAAAAATGCGGAGTGACAACTTCGGCATTGTAGCATTTAAACAGCATTAAATACTTAGTTATGACTTAAGTGGAGGTTCGATACTGAAATGAAAAAAGTTACACGAACTCGATTCTTTTTTTAATTAATAGAATCTGATGAAAAAATGTGAAAGTTTCAATCATATTGATCGTACTGTTCTCGAGAAAATTAGAGTTAAATTTACACAGGTCCTTATGGGAAAATTGGTAAAATTGCAGTCAAAAATAAAAAAATTTCAATTTATGGAAGTACACTAAAAATAATTATCTGGCAATTATTCTGTATTAGCAATATCAATAATTTACATGGAGTGGTAGATCGAAGATTCTATTCACCACGAAAAAAGAACGCTTCGCTCGGACAATAAAACCATCCGCGGAAATAATCGACTTTTATTCCCGTGTTAGATATAGGACTTTATTCCCGACTCAACTTGGCCACATTATTAACTTGAAAATTTTTCCTTTTATAGGTATGTAAGTATGATCTATTAATCTGAAGGCTATAATATTATTGAAAGTTTATAATAGTACAGAGAGATGTAGTTCAAAATGGAAAAAAGGGGAGAAAAACGGAAAAATTAATCTGCGGGAAATATAAGGTCACAATTCGCGTAAATACGGGAGAAAAGTAAAGAGGGAATAATTTGCCACTTTCGTCCCGCTTTTCAGGTAAAAAAAGTGAACATTATGGTTGAGTAGAGAAGAAATGAATGAAAAGTAAGCATGTCCATATCTTCGATTTCAATCAAGTCATGGTAACGTTTTTGTTTAAGTTATATGTCTCAGAAGTGTCGTTAGAATCCTGAAAAATATCTAGAATAATTTAAAAAATTAACGGAGCTATTTACATTTGTTTATAAACTGAAATTTCAGATCCTCAAAAAACGCCCTTGCGTTTTGAAAAATGACTTTTTGATGTTATACTTTGAAAATAGAAGCTGAAAACTAACACTACGATTTCTGTCAAAAGTTATCGTTAGATTGCGGATTTGTGTAGACCTGTTATTATTGCTAAGCTACACAACGTAATCGGTTAAATTTTGGACCAAAAATTCGAGAAAAGATTGTTACACACGTCACGTAAGTTTCAAGAAGTGGCATTAAACCGAATTAATAGGAATCAATAAAACAGCCAAACTAATAATGATACGTGATTTTTGTATAGGACTCACTTTACAGAGAGCAATGCGACAGACAACTTTGGTCGGAACCATTTTTTTTTTAACACCAAAAGACAAAAATAACGTGTAATTACAGTTTTTCAATTGAAAAAAAAAAATCTAGTGCGAAAACTTAAAACCTAATTTTTCTGGCAAACTTGAGGTTATGTTCCTAGGTATCTAATGAACCTGTAAAACAATTTTAGACCCTATGTTCTTCGTCGAACGAACTCATATATATTCCGACTGGACTATGCGTACTACGTGATAGTTCCGTAAACTATCTTCATCCATGGATACGTGACATACGCACGCGTGTATTCCTTTTGTGCACGTGCACGTTTTACATTTGCATTAAGCATGGCAATGACGCATGTGGAGAGATCTGAAAGGGGGGGGAGTGTGGTAGCGATTAATGTTGGCCCTATGTATTCATGGTCTAAGATGACATTCAATACAGTCAGAAAAGACTAGGTATAGCCTTGTATAAAGGTCTAGTCCACAATATGAAACATTTGTACATGACAACGAGCCAGGACGGGTGCAACTTGAATTTTGGTACAGAACTGATGCCCGTGATAAAGGACCACGTGATTCCGGCCACAAATTGTTTGGCGAAAAAATATACGGTGCATTCAAAGTTGGTGAAACGATGTTTTCAAACGATAGCGATGAAACTATTAATCTGATAGAAAAAATGTTTACTTAATAAGAATTTTTAGGTATTAAAAAGACGAAAAATTTGGCTGGTCGTAGATCAAAATTGATTAATTTGTTCTCTTGCAAAGTAAGAAAATCCTGCTAAACCGATCATTTCTACGATAATGAATAATTCGTGCAATATTGTATGTACCTATATTAAATTACAGGAATACAGTTCACGACACTTCTGCATACTTCGCGACCTGTGTGACCATTGGCTCTCCATAGAACTACGGATTTGTCTTCAAAATGAGGGCGCCCCCCACCACCGATAAATTGGGGTCGTTTCCAGATTTGTGTACAAGATCGCGCATATATATCACATCTATAGCATCATCTTCAGACTGTGTAGCAATGCTAGTTACAGCGACCGAGTAAACTCATTCTTATGTTTCGTTCGTTCAATAAACAAATAGTCCAGTCAATGAAGGTGAAAACTAGGCCAAAATTCTAACTAATTTCCGGTAGTAAAAAAAAAAAAATATCACGTCGAAGAATTAAGCTTAAACACGGGTAGCTCCACCAATTGTCCGTTAACGATCCAGGGCCAAAACTTCGAGATTTCTACAATTTTGATTTCATGTAGTATGTACTTAGTTGCAAAAATACTTCAAGTTTCGAACTATTAGCTTTTGTGGTTTAGGAGAAACCCATTGATCAATTTTTTAACTTCGAACAGACAGATTTTCGAATTGAAATTTTTATCATATTCTTATCGTGGCAAAAATATGCTCATAGGTGAATTCGATGAAGAAGAGTTTAATCTTTCCGACCATGGGATCTGTTTCAGGGTGACGTCTCATAGAGCGGAACTCTGGTGGATAGCAGAACGGCGTTACTGTGCCTACATTGCGATTTCAGTTATTTTTATGTTCCACCAATGATGGGAAATTTGATGTTTCTCTTTTTATTCACCTTCTGTCCCATGAAGCGGATATCTAGTGGGACAACTCAACTTATAATTCAAACACATCGGACTAACTAATACAAGTATGGTGAGTTTCGCTGTTATTTCACTCTTCCCTCAAACTATCACATTTTGACTCTAGCAACTATGATCAATTTTACTCCATGAAAATCTAATGATAAGTGCATGGAAAGTCACGGACGGAAGACACAGACAGATTACTCTCATCTAAAGGACCCTGTTGGTACACGGATGGGTCCAAAATAAACATTGGTAATGTGGGCGACATTTGGTGCGAAGGGCCTAGAAAGAACACTTTACTCGTCCTGAGACTCACGGCTACAGTTCTACAAGCCGAAGTGTTTGTCATATTGGCCTGCACTAAGTCCATCTTAAATACAGAATACAGTGGCAAACGTGGCTGTACATCAGCAATAACAGCTGCGTCGTATTGTGTCGTATTGTTAAAACGGCTAGTACGGAATAATTACGTGAACTGCTATGAATGCAGGAAGACAGTGGCAAAGAAAAAAGAGAACTATTGACCGGAATAAATGACTTATAGGTCCGAAACTAGTAGAAACTTGTAAACTAGTACAAATGAAATATACAAATGAAACGTCTCATGCAGTGTACAAGTAGAAATTTCCGGGACCAAAAGGAATTTAACGAGTAAACGAAAGAGACGTACAAGTGAGAAACGTATAAATGAAAATCCACGAGTTATTTAGGTCGGGAAAAGAGAACTACTATTTATAACTATGGATTTTACTGCTCCTAAAATGCGGGACATGCAGTAATAGTAATATGGGGTAGAAAACCACAAATTTTTTGATAATTTTCAGGATATAAATAACTTTCCCACTGTCAAAATTTAAACCATTCCCGTTCAACTGTTTATTGAATGAATAAACAATGAGGATCAGGTTACTCGGTCGGTAAATACAGGAGTGGTACATGGCCTTGAAGAGATTCAGTGAGGTACTACGAAAATTGTTCAAAGAGCTCGTACTACGTGAACAATGTCTTGAAATGTATTACTTAGTATTTCTTTGAATTTGAGAAAGAAATGAGACCAAATGATGGTTGCATTCCCCAATAGCGCAAAACTTGTGGACGTGTTACAGTTGTGGCAGCAGCGTAATACCTTCTTAGTTATAGTGCATTACCACTGCTACAACACTCTGTGTTTTCAGAAAATTTCATATCATATCTTCATCATTAGTCTTTACCTTTAGTGGACTTATGAGGTGATTAAGAATTTCGTAGGCATGCATATAGTTTGTCTATTTGGTTTAGGTACAATCCATATGGTGTTTGTTAAAGTAGAGATTCACAGGCAGTAGTAACTTCTGATATCAAGCTGAAAACTTTGACTGTTTCCTCTGGTAGTTAAGCCACCATATGGTTACTCATATATTTAGCTGAAAATTAATTTATGATATTGCGTTACTGCCTGTAACTTTGCCCTGAGCCTAAACCGAATAAGCAAACTGTGAATAGATAAACGTAAGTCTATGGGAATAGCTGGTGCATTTGTATCATGCAATGTAGGTAATTTGAGAAAGTAATTTATCATGTGTTAACAGGGTGAAAAATTAAATGCAAGTATTTATTATTGATGTTAACCTGGAAATGCGGCGAAGACACACAACGTGCAATCTGTTTGAATAGTGGCTCCTGTATTTTGACAAATTGGCTAGGCTCTATAACATCCAGTATCTCTTCGATCTCACCGAGGAACATGACTTCTTTCTGGCTGCATGTCTTAGGCCAGAACTTAAGAAGTCCGCGAACAACTGGCTCTGTCAAGGTGGCATCTTTTTCCAAGAATTGTACTACACAGTAGGCCAGCTGTGCATGATAAAGTGATAAACACTTCACTTTATGCAGCGGTAATAAAACCTGAAAAATGTAGAACGAAACATCATTAGCAAGAAGTGATGAAAATTTTCGCTTAATAACAACCGTTTCTTTTAGTAACACAGAAGTATATACATACAATTCATTTTCACAGGGTAAGTTTTTAAAAAATGAAAAATTATTATATTTAATATTAGAAATAATTTGTTTGATAAAAAATACTTGACGCCTAAAACATTTGACAATTATGTCTCGTGTTCTCTAACACGATATGCAATAAAGCAAATATTGGTACCAACAATTTCTCAGTGTAATAAATATTCGATTTTCGAATAAAAAAAAGTGAGTTAATACTACTTGACTAAAAAACTGAGTGCTGATGGATGGATCTGTCATGAATCGAATTTCAAATGTCCAGTAGAGAATGATTGACCCTTACAAAATATTGTACGATACAGAACAAGGTTCACTGCGAATCTTAAAATTTAATATCTCTTCAATCTCGTTTTTCGTATTTCGTAGAACCATAAAAAAATTTGAGCAATTTTTCTTCACTTGAATTATTACAGGTCACAAACAATAGTATTACGATAACACTAATTATTGACTTTAATTAATAAAAAAACTTTAACATTTTCTGGGGAGAACCAAAAATTGGAGGTTCGATTCTTAACAGAACTGTTCATTTTTATATGGAAATAGCTGGAAATTATCTTTGCGAATAACGCTGAAAATTTGATAATTTCGTCACGCTATTTAGCTGAAGAATCGTAATCATTGACCTACTTAGTTCGTCTTATGTAAAAGTAACCTCAAACAACTGTTTCTCAATTAAAAGAATATGTAACTAGAAGCGAAATTTATCAAGTAGTCTTGACCTTAAGGGGATGGCCGAGTGCTGACGAATTGATTAAATCGGATCTTAATTAAACGTTGTTTCATTCTCGAGGTGTGAAATCATTTCAAATTATAGGAAATAATAGTGTTTGCTATTGTGCTTGTGTAGTAATTCAGAGAAGTTCGAAAAATTGATGTGGAAATACGAGAAAAAAAAAAAAAAAAAAAAATGAGATTCGTCAATAGTATACCATAACCGCAGATTGATTGGGAATCTTTTGTAAGACTGCGCACTATTTTAGTCACTTTACAAACTTTAATTTAGTAATCACATAATAACATTTGCTAACGATATCATTTTCTAAATTTCAAGTCGGTTTTATTAATCTAGAACACTGTGGAAGGCATGCCAACTTCTGAATCTCTCCGGTATTCGATATGTGGACAGAAATGGGTAATAGCGTTCCTGCTAAAGGCACATGGCCGCGCCGGTGAATGGAAACCGCATGTAACAAACACGCACAAGTTGACGAAGTCACGCTCGTAATCGTATTATCCGTAGGTATCCATGTGTGGCTCAGAATTACACTTTGTAGCCAAAACATGTGCTATTGAGCCACGCATAGGTAGTTGTTTACATTCGACTATGACGTGCTCTGAAGGGAAAAAAGTGTAAAGAACCTTTTGCTCACTTTGACAAGTTCTTGACATCCCTTTGAACAGATGCTGTAGTCAGTATTTACCGATGGAGATGTAATTTCTCAAAATTTTACGAATCATTTTGGAGTAACGATATATCAGTATATTGTGATACAAGTGCGAGTGAGCTAATGTTATACGCATGCTGTGAAGTTGGCCGTACGAGCCGTACGAGTAATATAGCAGCACGAGCCGAATGCGGCATACATATGGGCGTTCCCTCGCACAAGTGTCGCATAACTGTTTATGCATCAAATGCATGAGAAGTGCTGCCATCACGTGCCTGCTGAAGTCAGCTCTCTAAGTGAAAAGCACTAGTGCGGAAAGTAAAATCGAGCAGTTTTGCGCATGCGCAGTATATTTATTCTATCCCTGATTGTAAAGCGCCACTTACGCCACTCTCTGCAAGCACGAAAAGTGGCACTTCTGATGCATGAGTTACATACATAAATGGATTATCCATTCAGTAGTAGAGAATATATCTGAGCTAACATATAAAATTCGTTGCAATCGAGAAAAACTTGGTTATAATTGCATTGTGAACTGTCGGCATTCAGTAATTCACCTATGTTGACTATTATCTAGGTCTACGCATCACTGACATAAAAAAGTCTTGATCAGTATAATTCTATGTGCAAAGTCGGACTCATAAATCCAAATATTATTGTGTCATGCAACAATGACACCAAGAAATGTATTTCTACAATTGGTGGTAATTGACGATCGTCAACGGCTTGGAGAAGACATGTCCATGGAGTTATTTGCATGTTTGCTTTGTTTGTGTTGGTACAGTTGTTGTCACGTGACTCGCATTAGTGCGTAGAACACGATGGAAGATACATAAACATTCACGGCATGTGTACGGCTTTGCATATAGATTTGCACTGAATACGGTTTTTTTTCAGTCACCGTGATGCATAGGCCTAGATAATTATCAACATAGGTGATCGCCGACACTTCAAGATGCAAAATCAGTGAATTTTTCTCAATTTCAATTGAATTTTGGGTGCTAGTTCAAATCTATCCTGTATTAATAACTGAATTAATTTATTTTATACAGTTGTTCCGGGGTAATTGGCTAGGTTTCAAAAACTTCTAATTTTAGGGAAAATAGCGGAAAACGTTATGGAAATAGGGGGTATTAGGGTTGCAATATTTTTACACAGTGCTGACCAAATAGAGTGAAATTAGATAGACACTAGGGTGTCCACTGTTTTAATCGCTTTGAAATTTATTCGGTCCCTGCGAATTTCATTTTTTTGAGGTAATATTAACACGTTAACAACCAAAATTTTGAATTAAAATACATCCAATTTTTCAATGTTTCCCGATATTTTTTTTTTTGTAAACTAAAATCGATTGAAAAAATCAATTTGATGCTATAGAACAACGTTTATATTTCCAACTAAACGAAAGAACAATAAAAATAAAAAATTAAGGATACAAAAAAAAAAATAGATAAAAAAGTATAGAGTACTTTGAATCTAAAAATTCTCATATATTTCACGGAACCATGATTTTTGCGATTTAATCGAGTGTCGTTACCCAGCAAAAATATGTGGGGAAGGGGGGATTTACGGGAAAATTGGCTGCTTGAGGGTATATTTTTAGGGGAAGCCTTCAGTTTTAGATTGCTTATGGAAGAAAAAATAAGGTACTTTTAGGGAAGTAGGGAGCATACGTTGTAGTCTACGGTAAGGACTGACTATCACAATACATCGTCTTATTGTTAGACAAAATAACTTTTATGAGTAAAACACATGTGAACCCAAATTGTAACGGAATTTTGAAGTAACCTCGTGACTGATTGCATATTAGTATATGTAGTACGATTATTAAACGACAAATAAGAATAATATTGAGTTTACCTTGACCAAGAATTGCTTGTGTTCTACTTTGAGAGGTAGAGCAAATCCGTTAATAATGCTGCCCAGTATTTCGAGCAGTTCTCCAACCCCGTTGAAATGTTCTGTCTCGTAAACGAACCTGTGATATCATAAATTATTAGAATCTCATATCGATTATGAATAGTTGTACACATGTCCGCAATGATTCTAAAGCCAATTTTGTAGACACGTCGGTTACGTTGGCAATGCAGACTAAGTCGGTCAGCCGGCGGTGGCGCTGCAGGCTGATTCTGCATTACCGACGTAACCAACTTATCCATAAAACAAGAGTCGATAAATTTGAAATTTTCAAATTCCTTGGCATTACGTTATAGACTAACAGAATAATATTGATATAAGGTTAGAAATATAAAGTTTCCCTTAATCGGAATAAAAGATGAGAATAATTTGCCGCTTGTAACAAAAGTTAGGAACGCACCTCAAGAAAATGTTGTTGATTTGTTTTCGTATGAAGGCTCGAAGGCCGAGGAACTTCCCGTAAATACGATGTAGGACAGTCTTCAGGAAGTCTCGTTCCCTAGGGTCTTCCGAGTCAAACAAGTCCAATAACTAAATCAGAAATATATAATGATAAATTTTTTACATGTTTATTCAATCAACCAAATACATAATATCACAAAACACGAAAGTGCAAATTAATATCTCATCATGTCCCTCATACCTTTATCCTGTAATTAAAAATACTTCCAATTTGAAATCTTGATATTTAAATCTTATTCAAGTATAAATGTTAATGCAATCGAATAGAGTCCTTGCATCAATGGAAATATGTGCACTAGGGTGGTCCTTGGAAAGGTAATTTTTTAATTTCGACCAGATGGCCCCTCAAATCGATTCCAGACAATTAAAAAGTATGTAGTTCTCTAATTTTTTTCAGAAAGGTGTTACGGAAATCGGCCATTTGATTTGAGCTGGAAACCTTTATATAAATCGCCTCCTTCCTCTTGCGCGATGCAAAAAAGTTAGCGAGGCCGTTTTCGATCTCGGATAACAGAATATACATGTGTTTTTGTAATTGAAGTGTCATTTTTCGCGAAATGAAACTTTTGCTTATAAACCAATATACGTAACGGTCAAAGTGAAAAAATCTCACGATTATTATTTACAGATCACAGAATTTATACTGAAATCTCAAAACGAATTTTCCTAACTTTTCCAACTTTTCCAGTGACAAAATTCCGTTTTCCCGGTTTTTTCTGCAAGTATACATCAGGGTGCCTTTGTTTGGAATGAAAATTATTTTCCATTTCCACCTGAAAAACTTGTTTATTGTAAAAAGGAATCGTTGCAGATAAATATTTCTGAAATCCCATTTACAATTCAAAAAATCCGAAGTGAGTAAGCTTTCACGGAAAGTGTTCGTTTGCGAATAAAAAAGCTAGCTGCAAAAATTCACCACCATAATGCTGTCTCCAACGAATGTTTAAACAATTCAGTTTCAGAATAAAAATTTTTTGCCAATAACTATTTTAATTCGATTTTTATAGAAAAAGTGTCAAGACAAATAAGAAAGAGGAGGTAATTTCACATAAAAAAGCTCTGTGACATTTTTTGCTGTCGTTGAAACTGTAGAGCCAGAGTTTTTCTAAGTAACAATCGAAAATCCGGCTCAGAAGTAATGGCGTGAAAATTGATGACTCGCGGGCACACTTTCCATCCAACTTAACTTGCTCAGAATTTTTTTATCGTCCAACCGAATTGAAAAAATCAGATGAACATTAAAACTTACTCAAAAACCGTGAACAGATAGTAAATACCGGGTTTTGACATAGTTTACCGATGTTTGAAGTAACGTGCTATGAAATTTCCCGCTTATTTTGCATAAATTGTTGTAATTTAATCAATTTTCAACTTGTAATTTCTTAAAAAATTCATTCTCTTTTTGGAATGTCCAACTTTAAGTAACATTGCGTTGCTTTCAGACCACCGATCAAGTTTCAAGTAGTAACAATTTTGAAGTTTGTCGTCTCCTTTCCAACAGTGTAATTGGTTTTATCATAAGAAATCGATGAATTTTATTTTGTTGCAAAAACAGCTTTTAAGGAAAGGCAGCATAATATGCGTACAAAAAGATTTATAACTATAACTTTTCATTTAAAAACATTAAATTGCAAATTCAACATAGTAATCTTGTATGTATCTATGCTTGCGCTATGTATACTGGATGATAGAGAGAGATTCCTGACCGCAGTTACGACCAAGGTGAGCAGCTGCCAGCGGTGCAAAGCAGCAACGTCGAAGTACACGTATAAGCTACTCCATATTGGTTATTTTTGGAAGAATACGATGTGAGGCCATGTACGTATACATTAAGGTGATCCTCACTTAGGGCTCGGTCCAATTTTTCATTATTCGCCCCCTAAATCAGCTCCAAATAATTCAAAAGCAATTCCCTGATTTTTTCAGACTTTCATCTCATCTCTAACTTCCAGCAGGTCCGTTAAGTTGGAACTCGCCAACGCCCAAGTTTAATCGAACTGGAACGAAAATTTTGTACTCATTCTATGCTGTTTTGTGCCGCCGAAAAAATATTTTGTGCCATTGTTATTAACGAGGTATTCCAAAAATAAATTGCTGGTTCCAATTTAACGCTAACTTGCCCTATTTTTATATTTACTAATCTTTTTGCATTTTTGAAACATTATAGTATTTTTTTTGTTTATTTTCTCATTTTTCTGATTCTTGTTAGATATATTTAATAATTTTTACAGTTTTTTTGTTAATTTTTTTACAAATTTTCGTTGTATTCCTGACATGTTTAATATAGTTAATATGACTAATGTCGATGTATAGTTGATATGGGTAAGGGAACGTACCCATACGACGTGACCCGTTCAGGAGGGGGGGTCTTCAAAATACCACACTTGGTCACAGGGGCGGGGGAGGCTTAGGTTTGCGTCACGTAGTCAATATCCTCTGGGGAAATCTCAAGCTATATTCAAATATGGCGCGCAGCGTTTTAAGGTATGCACGCACTCTTGGCGTCGCGCGGCAAGCGCCTGTCTGTTTGCAAAAAATGATTTAAAACCATATTTATGAATTACTACGTGAAAACTAAAGGAGGGGGGTAAAAAATTGTAAAAAATGGGTCACGTAGTATGGGTACGTTCCCCAATACAGTTTATATTGTTCATGTAGTCAATATATTTAGCATACTTGATACCATTGTTAAGGTTAATACGTTTAATATAGGTAATGTAAAATCAATATGGTTTATATAGTTCATGTGTATAGTTGTTTATATGGTATAGATAATCACATGAGGCAGCAATACCTGTTTTTTATTGCATTCAGATTTTTAAGGTGCCGCTGAAGTGACTTGAAAATGCCAAATCGTGACGTCATAAATACGTGCAGCGCCTCTGAACGTTGAACGGTGAACTAAGGCCGCTGATTTCATTGGCTTGTTCTGTTAGATCCAACCAATGATGTCAGTTACAGATCGGAACATACTTCTTGTGGACCATAAACGGGCTGCTGTCACATGAAAAACGCGTATACGAATCGAGCCATGTTTACAAAAAAATAACTGATAGTATAAGTTTTCCCGGATAACGTGTGTGCTTTTGTACGTGTGAATCTCCCTGGCGAGGGTGAGAGAAATTGTGGAACAGTGCAATCAGTGAATATTCAACATGCGGTAGCTCCGACCGGCCATGTTTGTTGTCGCGTGATTTTATTCACTTCATCATTCTTTATTATAAACATTATCAGCGATTTGCCTGAGCAGTGACTGAGATTCACACGTACACTATTATTCAAGCTACGATTTAAAATGTTTCCGAGTAAGATTCATACTCTCGTTATCGCAGGATTCGTATAGGCGTTTTCACCCAATTTCCCCGCTTCTGACGTCACGAAATATATATATGACATGCCAGGTCAGCGGGGCCTTAAGTCTCGAGGTCGCTGTACCTTTCCCACGTACCATCATGTCGTCTACACAGATATGCAATGCCCGAGAGGCACCAGACCCTTTTTTTGTCTGAAATTTGTGTTATCTGATCCGAAATTTATATTATCTACACTATCATCGCCGCGTATAAACTCTACTACCCCACGTAGGTAAAATACGGTATTTCGAATTTCACTGTTATCAAAGGCCTCTGACACTCTAGAATCACTTTTGGACATTGTGGGTTTGAGCATTTATTCTCCTCAGAGGTGCTTGGATGACTTTTGGTAATTTGTGATGTCTTTTGGTAATTTGTAGAGTCGAGACTTGTGTTTGGCACTTCATGTGAAATATCTGGCTTGGTAACTTAGTAAAGCGATAACAAGGGACTAAAATTCCAGCACGACGTTTGTATGATATAGCAGAAATAACCTTCTTCACGACACCAGCTGCAAGTTTGCCTAGGTCAAAGTTTGTTGCGCCATCTTCGTATTCTTTATACGCATCACTGTCACAATACGCAGTGCACAAGATCTGTATTAATGAATCGAATGCATAGGTATTCGATAAAATTGGTTTTCTCCAGTTCACGATGATAGGTTGTAAAGTGAGGTGATGGCCATTTTTCATAAGTCCTATAGGAATAATAGGCTTAACTTTGGAAAGATCAACACGAGGCCATCCGGGGTATGTCTGCAAATATGATTCACAATCCTTGTCAGTTTTCAATTTCAGATATATCTGCGGTACGATGATATAGTGAGTCTCTCTGATCTTGTGCAACTTCCGAAAATATAACAACACCGTTTGACCGAGGCTGAGATTACAACCGATTCCTTACAGCGAGATGTGCTGGGTCACAGACCTTATCATTCGCATCATGAATCGGACTTGGACTAATTTCGATTGCAGATATCGTGTTTTCGTTGTCGTTAATTACAGCTTCTGGATCGCATATGTCGCGTAGTGGCGAATTTTGTTTTTCGTAGGATGAAGTTTCATTGAGCCTTCGATTGATCTAATATAGTTAAGGATGAAATCGTCTACATGCAGAAAGAACTGTATGTCTGAAGACCTTATTTTTCAAACCATTGAAGTATGCCTCTACAGAAGAACTGGTTGCCGTTGATTTTCCATAACCGTAGTGTGGTATGGTACCATGACAGCAATGAAAATCGGTATTAAATGCGCTATGTTGAGGATATCGTCAACAAGACCGGGCAAGGCTTTTTGGTTTCCTCTCGTATCAGTATCGCCGATGCTCCTAAGGTCGCGAACGATTTACTCAACTTGAATTGTGAAAGGATTTCCCTTGTTAGGTATATCGATGATTGGCAGATCAAAGATTGGATTCGCCTTCCGTAATAAAATCACCGTCTTTGGAATTGATTCCCCCATTTTTTTCGAAAGGAGAATTCTTGCTGATTTTGTAAGGTATTGGTCGATCTGTACTTTCGTCATCTTGCTCCGTAGTATTGCAGGTAACAGTGATAATATCTGTTAAAATCCTAATTAAGTCGTCTACATCTTTTGATAGTAAGCTTCTTAAATAAAATTGCTGAGTTCCATGTAACTGCCCACGTAGTCATAAGCTTAACAGCGTGGGCAACATCATTTCTGCAAAAGCAAGTGGGTACGTTCATTTCGGGAGAATCATTGGGACGAAGGATCATACCGAACTCTTCCAAATATGCATTGAGAGATGAAAATGTTGTGAACGCTTTAACACAAGCTGCCATGAGAGTTTGTCATATTAACTACTAGCTCGCTCCGTCACATTGCCACATAGACAACCAGTGTCAAATGGACTCGGTACCATGTCGCTCCGATAGCATAGAACACACCAAGTAAATGTTTTGAGAATCCGATTGTCGTACAAAAGCATTATTCAGAAAAAGGTTTCCCGATTTCGCGCCAGCAGCTCTTCCAATTTTTTTTTTTTTTTTTTTTTTTTTTAATTTCACCGGTTGTATCGATCATGCGGGTGTGAATGGGATTAGTCTTACATTAGTAATTGCGATAAGCTTGTAATTCCTCCGTACTATGGTACCAAACGTGAAAATCATCATATACGATATCTCTGATAACTCCCTGATACGGTACAATATTAATAAGTCGCTTTTGCTATTGCAACTACTGAATCCGCATGCAAGCGTATTTCTTTTAAAGCTTCACACTTAGCTACCCTTGCCTTGGTACATTCGTCGAAGGTAAATGACTTTGTGTCGGATTACCAAATTCCATCAATTTATCCGCAACAAGTTTCTGTAATGCACTTACTGACACATTTTCGTGGATTATTTTCTTAACTGCCCTTTCTCTTGCAGCACTAGATAACTTGGTTTTCAAGTTCGCCGGATGAGGTTTTGTGAATAACCCTTCGTATTGCCAGTGCAAGCAACATCAGCACTGGTCTGCGGTTTACGATTCACGCATACTAAGAATCTAGCTTTGCAAAAGGTACAAATACCACTTATGAATAAATATTTTGCTCTGGTGGACAGCGATACCTTGTCGCCTTTGAAGATAATTTTACACGGTAAATTGGTGTACTTCCAAAATTGTGTGGTCATGTCATGTGTCCACTTACCACGTCTTAAGACATTGTGCGTGTACGTAAACATTTTCGACGATTGTCTTTATAGATAACGGGCTCAGGAGAAATATCGTTCCAATCTTTCAGCGAGTACGTGACAGTGAATTTGCTTTTTTCATAAGTCTTCGGAATCGATTTACGCTTTTGGTCAGCGAACTTATCATTATCAGTCGCATATGAACTTGTGTCTGCGCTAGTGGTAAGTATGTTTGTGGTTGTATCAAGTAAATTCGTGCTTGTGTTGAGAGTGTTAGAGCTATCATTCAATTCATAAGTATCTATGGCCCGCATGGGTGGCTGATTGTTACCGTTACACATCAGTATGTGAAAATGATCTCGTAAGCTGCATCTCGAGCTGCATCTACTTTATAGGAGAATTGTGTAGCAGTGTAATTTAGAAACTGTATAACTTTTCATCCCTTCACTTAATTTCTGTCATACCTCAGAAGACTTTTCTGCCATTTTGCCGTCACTCAAGAAAAAAAAACAAGAAAAACTGAATATATTTCTGTGGCAACTAAAGAGCGAAGCTCTTCGATAGGGAAAGAGCACGGCCTTGGCATAGTAGATTCTCGGCAATACGCGATAAAAAAGAATGACTAAAAAATATCTGAAAGCACTATATCCATGTAATACGTGCACATAAGAATTCTAAAATCTCCGAATCATGTACCTTGCTTGCAGTATATAATTCGCGTTGTGTGAATTCGGGATTCACTAGTTGAGACGCGCCGACTCAACTTCGAGAGCAGCTCGCGAGCCCGAGTCAGAAGCAGTCACCTGCTACTATCTATTGGATGGATACTTTTACACTCAAATTATTACATTGTAGAAATAATTCACTCAAATAAATGGACGGCTCATTATTCTTATTTATTGGATGCTTACTGTATGTAAGTTATTCTACATCAAGCGGGATGGATTTGGCAGAAAATATTTTTCGATGGTTCTGATTCTTCTAGGATTTTTTACGCTCTCTCTATTAAACGTTGATATTTCCAGTTCCCTTTGACGTTCAGGTCGCAACAAAAACACACTTTGAAGCTCTTGGATCATAATTTCATTCTATTCCTTCGAAATTTATCATATTATCGGTTTTCCATTTGCTATAAGCAATTATATTTTTTGAACGTGATTATCAAGATGATAACCCCCTCTGAAAACTGGAAAGAATGTGAACGTGTTACTTAATTCATGCTCTGAAAAACTTGGAAGTTTGAGATAGAACTCTTACGGAAACTATCTTTAGAGTGCGATTGATTCGTGTAGAACCTGGTGGTGAAAACTGATCATGGCCTCCTCTCCAGCCTTCGACAATAGCTGATTACCACCTTCGATTTACCAATGATTTTTAAAACTGTGACATTATTAGTACGTCAGTCAGGAAAGTTTTCATAAATTTTATTCAGCTTTCCATGGAATCTCGCAATTTTCGGTTTTTATACGTTAATGATACGTAGGCTTCGTAATTAATCAACATTTTACTTAGGGTACGTTTATCCTGCCCTGGCAACTAAAGGCCTATAGCATGCTCTTGAGCTCGAATACTCTAAGCAAACAAAATACCGTCAACAATATTGCAAACAACAAACAATAGTTTTACTTTTCGTCATGTTGGTGAAAAGAAAAGTATTGTATTCAGTGGTTTTGTGGTGATTACGAACTTCTCAAATTTTTAATGATTCATTTTTAATGATTCTGAAAATCTTTAGAATTTTTATAATTATGAAGTTTTTTTTTAATTTTTACACGATTTTTATAATCATTTCTTTTTGATGGAGGCTTCCACCTTGCACCTTGCATTGAGAATCACCTACTTTGTGCATTCGTTGAGTAATGTACTATTGTGTGAATTGCCTGAATTGTGTTCAGTATTTTAGCAGTAACTGAAGAATTTTCAAGAACATTTAACATCCGTACTGAGACTATAATGTTTTTCACACATTCGAAATATTTTTAATGGGTTGAGTATTCCACAACTGATATCTGCAACTGTAGTTCAGAACCGAGTCATCAAGAGCGCTTATACGTTTTTAGAGGAGTTCTGATGGCACGGTCAAAGTCTCTTAAAAACAACTTTCCTGATTTTTGCACTATGCAAGAAGAATGATCGGTTGCTACATCAACAGAAGGAATTAAATTTGACAGCACATTTTTGCTAAAGTGTAAAAGTTATCTGGGTACAATTTGTTTGATAATTTTTATCGTAGATCGGATTACACGCACTGTGAGTTTGAAAGTTATAAATTCAAAATTAAGAAACGGAATCGCAATGAACAGAAACGTGATTTCCGTAGTTTTTCGCATTTTACAAGTAAACTAACAAAGATATCAAAAATTGTCAAGTAACCGTTTTTGTAGAGAACAATGAGACTACCAATTTTTGTTCGAAACCTTAGCCGAGAAACCTACAGAAATAAAAATGCAATATAAGAAACCGGTTCTCCATTTTTCATTTAATTCAGACATCAAATCTGACATGTTTAATAATGGAAAACGTTAGGGTGCGTTAGTTGCGGTCACATCTATCTACACAAAAATTACTCAGCCTGTGAATTGGAAAGATAGGACTCATATGTAATTTGAATGTATTGATAGGTCTTGTTCAATCTGCGCATAAAAATTGTACAATCAGGCTTTGAAAAGATAGCTGCATCCTTCATTTTTATCGTGCATTCTTGTGCTTCGAATCATAAGCTCAGACTCTACATTACTAATACTAATTGAGCAATAAAGCTAGATAATGTACTGGTTGTGTGTGATATGACAGGAGTTTGATTATTTGAATCAGATGGGACATATAAGTAAATGCAGTTACGATTTTTATAATTTCACTGACCTGTAAAACAAATTTTTGGTCGATAACTTTCTTGCCGATAGTTGGCTGGAAGTCGGAGGACTCGAGAAAACGTAGAAAGAACTCGTAAACCAACTGAAGGTGAGGCCAGCTTGCCTCTAGGGTTGGATCATCTTCCTCTGGATCAAAGTCCGGATTTTCACTAGGTGGTAGTGTGCGGAATAAATTTGCCGAAATCTGCAATTATTAAAAGAATGATAATAGACTTATTATAGATGATTTATTTCTTTTCATGTTTGATGAAGCAGATAATTCAGAAATGACATGCATGCGCCCTGAAAGTAATTCCCTAGTAGAATTCGCTGCGAATTAAGAACAGGATGAAAGGTCAAAAGGTGATACCAAGACCTAGTCAAGCCCAGT
The DNA here is from genome assembly GCF_021155765.1 of Diprion similis. Lineage (NCBI taxonomy): Eukaryota > Metazoa > Arthropoda > Insecta > Hymenoptera > Diprionidae > Diprion > Diprion similis. The sequence goes on along the minus strand of NC_060111.1, from coordinate 9,395,584 downwards.
GATCGTATAAAAAAAATTTTCGTTGATCTGTATATTATCTGGACAGATGATCCTTGTGAGGCGAAATATAAAATAACCTTAATATTCGATTAGTTATTCAACGCCTCCTCAGGGAGGCAAGGTACTAAATGCCACCTAAATGCGCATGCGCACGGACTGCGGAATAGAGGGATGGAGCACAAGGTGCTGAGATAACACTCAGAGTGAATCGGGGACGGAAGGGAAGAAACTCGCACTTACAGCACGCTATGATACCGGGCAGCCATTGTTGGTGATTTCTTTGCACGCTGTATTGAAATAACCTATAAACGCGTACGTCAGTGCCACTATACTATAATGTAACTGGAACGCGCCTCGATGCCTTCGACCCAAGCCAAGAGAGATAGCGCCATAATGTAGTTGTGTCCTTCTCCGTACAGTCTAGTCCAAAAAGTTACATCGAGTAGATGAAATATGAATTGACTACAATGTGAGACAGAAGATGAATACCATGATTAGTGCACCTGAATATTGAGAAATTTGTTTTTAGGATTCATTCTGAAGAGCAGATATTTTAACCATGTTGTAAAAATTGGTAATACCGATGATACTTTAAATTTTTGCAGATGCTTTACGATACTCTCGCAAGCGTATGCGTAACGCCATACGACAGAAACAAAACTACATTATGGCGCTATATTTTCCGCTCTCTGTTCCTCTATGCCTCAGAATAGCAGGTGCATGTTTCATTTATATTATAGTTCAGTGGCCAGGGCGAGTGTGTTTGCGTCAATTTTATAGCGCTCGAGTGAGAAAGTGTTTAAAACCTGCCGCACACGGTGCCTATTTTCGTGATTCTTACATGCTGGATTGCATCTGTGTCATAGACAAAACACATGAAGCAAGCAATCCAGTACATAAAAATGGCAAAAACAAGCACCGTGTGCGGCGGGCTTAAGGCCCCGCTGACCTGGGGCTCTATTCTTGAGTCGAGGACCCTAGATATCGCATGCAAGTTGTCTGAAACATCGAATGCGACATATGAAACAGTATTCTCAAGCTTCCGTTAGTTAATCGAGTCCAATAATTATAGTCGTTCGAATATCGCGCCATTATAATCTCTCTAGATCATGAAGTTCTATCGACTCACGCCAGCATTGATGCCAGATCTCTAACTGTCGAGTGCGCAAGCGCCGGCGCGCGCGCATTACGTCAGTCGTCTGGACGACAAGTGGGGGTTTCAACCCCCTCCCCCCCCTACATCTATCTTCTACCTGAATACATTTTAGAATTTATTTCATTATTAATCTCTGTTCGGAATTTTACGCAAAATATTAGGTAGGGTATTGAGTCCCACTTTTCATAACGATAATTTAGCCGGAGTTGAGTCGGGAATAAGGTTTTGTATGCAGCACGGGAATAAAAGTAGATTATGTCCTGGTTGTATAATGTACTACATAATATCACTTCCTTCGGAACGAAACGAAGTCCCTCTGGCAAAAATGTCTACCGACGCATTATTGGATGACGATAATGAACACAGAGTATGAAAGCCCTTTACGAATTACTGTTAACAGCATGTAGCAGTCCTACCTTTACCGACCGAGCAAACTCATTCTTTTTCTTTGTATAATTAATAAACGAACAAACGGAAAGGGTTGAAATTTGGACGGTGTATAGCTCTTTCGTAGCGGAATCGAGGAAGGTTACTTATATCCCGAAAATCGTCCAAAAAAATTGAGTAAAATGAGCCATCTTGAGACTGTTTTCGTGCAATATTTAGGCCAGGCAATGAGAACTAGTAATTACAATAATTTCGTAAATAAAAGATACTCTCACGATCAGCTGGGCGCACGGCCGGTACAGCCGAGCGTTCCTTAGTTTCAACCATTTCAATACTCCTTGGTTGGAACGCTCGGCCGTACCGGCCGTGCACCCAGCTAATCGCGAGAGCAGCTTTTATTTACGAAATTATTATAACTACTAGTTCTCATTGCAACTCGATTCCGCTACAAAAGAGCTATACACCGTCCAAATTTCGATCCATTCAGTTTGTTTGTTTATTAATTATAGAAAGAAATAGAATGAGTTTGCTCGGTCGGTTCAGGTAGGACTGCTACATGGCGTTAAGTACATTATTCATCATTTCGCTTTCGACTTCACATAATATTTCATCGCCATACTTCCTGTCAAACATCGTGAATACATATTGTAGTTCCAATATTATGAAAACGATGCTTGAATCGTGCGATGTGTTAGATAGTGGAAGAAGAAGTGATTGATGTTGTTGCAGTTGTAATTTGCGAGTTACTGATGTAAAAAATTCATTTTATAAATACAAATAATCGCATCAACATTTGTGAAGTAGGAATTGGGATAAACATTTGCTCGTAAGTAAGTTCTGCGTTATGAGTACGTTTGTTACATAGAAACTGAATTTCTGAATTTCGATTACAGGTGACCCTTTTGATTTAACCAACCATATTATGCGTAACTAGGAACTCGGCGCTAGGCCCCACTTTTCGACGGCTCAAAAAGCTTAACTGGCATAAATTCAAACGAGTTACCAATAATCCAAAATGAATAATAGGATTTTGGCTGTCGGATAATCATTAATATACGAGGGTAAATGATAATTTCGCTTTTGGATTTTTCCTGATTTCTTTTGTGGTGACTTACTCACGTGTTGTATTGAAAATTCACAAATGAAATATTATATTTGAATAATAATATCAACTTTTGTTTCATTAAACGACATGTTAAAAACGAATATTGGGCTATTCCCAAAAGTTGGTGACTCCAACTACGCGAATTTATATCAAGTTAATACATAAATTCAAATATTTAGATCTGCTATTGCCAAATCAAACAGTTTCAACCAGCAGAGACACCGTAGCCAAACTGGGCACGCGATAGTTGATTAACTCGAAATATCGAAGGATCCGATAGTCAGAAAGACCGAAGTACGATCCGCGATGTTTTTCTTATAAGAAGAGTTATTCGATACAATTTCGAATAATAGTGGTAAATTCATAAGATTTTCAGAGGCATAAGGACCGAAGTAAAATTCGCAATACGCCACCGTTGAATAATCTCGTAATATCGAAGGGTCTAACAGATAGAAGAACCGAAGTACAATTCGTGATGCATCGCCACCGAGAAGAGTAAATAAATAAATTTAATGGTGTGATGATATTGTCGGCAACTCCGTCGGTACACATACCGTACAGAACCTTAACCGACCTGCTGCCACCATACCATCCCGTTACATTTTTCTGAACCCTGTTGGGTAAGTGCCGCAAGCGTCCGCTAGAGGTATTCACCACCCGCGACACTAGCGCCATCGGTCGGGCTTATATAGCGCCGCACAAGCAGCAGCTTTCAGAGTCTTCGCCAGACTGCCAGATCGAGCGTACTGGATCCAGCTTCAGACTCCTTCATCCAGATATCTGTTCCGACCGTTATCCCGTAGTTCGAAGTGCACTTAGATGCATGCTACCAACATCCATCTAAGTGCGCAGTAAACTCGCGATAACAGTCCTCCGAGAATTAATTCTTTTAGTGATAGATACCAGTTATGTATCGTTGATTATTATACTATGCATATACCGTAGACAGTCAGTGTTACCTGGTCCTCTGGGGAATTTCGAAAAATATTTTTCTATAGAAAAATGATCTGAAGTCTAGAACATTGGACCAAATTAAAGTTAAATGTTGGTAAGTCAATGACCTTACGTCAAATGGCGTATGTCGATCCTCCAAGAGTTAAGGGTCTTACGACTTACGATTATTGTACGATAAAGTACGTACAACGTTTTTGGGTTAGCTAACGGTAAAGGTAACAGAGTTCGCTGTAGAGAAAAACGTGGCGTGTGGATAGTCGTTCTCCGTCATGACCGTTCATGTATATGACTGTTTGACACTGATACTTTTTTTTGAATGAAAAAAAATTCTATCATCAAAAATAATTTAAAAAGTAAGATTACTCATTATAAGTCTGTTGTCTCGATGTGCAATATTACTGTTAATCGATGAGAAAACACGCACTTTTATTGGCGTAACAAAATTACCTCCAAAATACACTGAAAATCTTAAATTCTTTCGGCTTTAATTATTTATTACATTTTTTAGAAAATTGAGATGTATATGATATTTTTCACTAAAGTAAGGCCATATATACGATCATCTTTGTATAACATTTATGGTAATTGTACGGTAAATTTCCTTGGGTTGGTATGATGCAGCGATGCGAAGATTTTGTCTAAGTATTCGAGTACACTGGGTCTGCCGCTACGCTGTCGCCATCAGCGCCGCGCTGGACTTGTTTTCTACGACTATTTGTTGCGTTACGGAAGTTTAACAATTATTTGTCCAAAAAAGCTGCATCCTCTCACGGAACGGTGCGAAATTCTTGCACCAGTGCAAGGCAATGCAGCAAAAAGTGTTGTAAGCGGCATATGCCGACAGTATATTTTTAGTATAGCCAACGTGTGCCATAAAAAATCCTGTTACCCCTGATAGGTGACATGCTTTTTTTGATTTATTTTTTTCATATTTCTAAAAACTCATGTACTCATTAACAAAGCAGTTCAGTTCAATTGCAATTCGTTTATACCATTCGTGTACCATATAACAAATTTTTAGCGTACCCAACGAAGAATGGAAACTTAACGATCATGCAATCGTTAAGCCCACAGACTTGGAAATACTCCAACCCTAGTTCGTTAGCAACAAGTGAAATTATTTAAAAGAAGATCTAAATAAACTTCGCAATAAGATTACGTTTCCAACGGAACGTTCTGTTATTCTAAGCACAAGCAAGGATTACGATGGGACAAAATACTCAAAAGCAAGTAAGGACTGGCAAGGAGTATCTATATCATGCTTGATTGACGACGATACGTTCCACAACAATCTTGATTCCACGTGGGCTAGACTATGAAATGGGCAATAAGATTCGGGACAATGAGCACCGGATTGCTCGGTATTATATACATTGTTAGAGCTATAAAGTTTATTATGGATACTTTCATTTGCGGTTATACACTACTAACGTCTACGCTTGGAGTATCCATCTTATATTATCCATCGTAGATATATACGTCAACGTCTAAATCGACCGGGACACCCTCTTAAGTGGTCATGCTACCTTTAGAGACAATTTGGTTGGACCATCGTCAAGTCTGCCTCCTAAAGTCCAATAATTTTTGTATTCAACATGTTCCGTGAAAACCTAATCCTTCAAAGTTATTCAAAGGTTTTTGTATTTTTAGAAGACTTCGTATATATATGTGCTTACTTTACGAGTTGTACGTGTATCTAACTAACAGCTTTTTAAACGAAAAAGTCGTTGTTTCAGGGGGCATTACAGATAATTTGTGATATACAACTCGCTGCTTTTTTTTTAATGCGAAACCAGTTGTCCGTAACTATTTTTGGCCACCATTTTGGACACCTGATGTTGTGTATGTGAAGTTAGCCCAGTACTGAGAATAAAATAAAAATAATATTTCTAAGAATTGTTCTCAGGTGTACTGGATATATGCTAACATATGCTGTCAACCCAACTCTCACAACTTCAATGATTATTTAGAAAATTCAGAAAAACCAAATACAGACAAGCCCAGCATTTTCTAGATAATGGTGAAAAACTGTGCCAAGTTGTGCTTAACTTATTATACGTTATATCGCCCTCTTTCTCGTGGAAAAAAACAAAATCTTGGAATATTTTAGAAAATAAATTTTTTTCAAATCAAAAAAAGCAACACCCACTTTGGCACATCCCATATATTACGCCGATTTTATGATAAACGTGTTAAACTTTTCGGACATAGAAAAATGCAATTCTATAGAAGTATTATTGGGAGTTCAAGGTATTTCACAAAATTTTGATTTTTCAACTTCACTACCTTATTCGATTGAATATTAGAACGTTTGGCTGCTAATTCTGGCTGCCAGCTTCAATTTTCTAAAATATTTTCATGTAAAAAACGATTCAACCCAGCATACCTACGAAATGTGCGATATCACGGAAGTGACAGTCAAGTGTAGCATTTTTTAACTTTTTCGTTCGTTTTGCGAGATTTATCAAGATTTTTCAGTTTCTCCGCGAGAAAGAGTACAGCTGACGTTAGAGCATATACTGCACCCATAGTGTATAAGAATTAAAAAATCATAGACATAAATCGCAGAGAAAGAGTGAATGTTTTTGTGAATTGTATATTTTCATCGAATGCAGAACAAAGAAAGAAACGGCTGGGAATCATTGGTAAAAGCAGGGCAATTGCAAGACCTTTTTTTTGAAGCACAAGGCACTCAGTGAAAGCCTTCCATTTTTGGTTAGAAAGAGATGGATAATCGCTCTATCTCCCTCGCACTTCCGTAACACGATTTCCACGCGGTCTATGGTCTATGAGTATGTTTCCACCGAGAATTCTACTCTGGTTAGAGTCGGACTGGGTCGGGTTGTGGTAGGAGGTGACTACGGTGGAAACCTCGGTGGAAATACCCGTTGGGTTGGGTTCGGGTATTTTCAACGTAGTTTGTGCTCACCTCAACCTGGCCCTAATCCGACTCGGGTCAGTTTCAAACACATCGTAGAAACATACTCCATTTCTATGAACGCAACACGCACGCAAACACGGTTCACCAATATGGCCGACGTGCAACCATTCGAACTCTCCCCAAGATTCCTTCCATGAAATCGTAGGTGCTAAGAAGAGTTTAAAGGAAATTTTCAGATAAGTATAGAACTAAAATATGTCAAACGATGCTCGTTCTCCTAAAATTGATGGGCTAACTTACTCTTTGTATCAAATGTTTATTAGTGAGAGAACACTCATGAGTAAAACTAATCGCATTGGCTAACCTAACCTAAAATTTACTATACCAGCATCTCCGATGAAAAGACAAACACAATTGGCTAGCGATAATAACCAGAGATCATGAAATGCGGTAAATGCATTGACAGAATTTAAATGCATATGTCAAGAAATAATCTTAAAAGATAATGTACCCCGAAACAACTGATAGGATGCCAATGACGGTGATTAACTTATTTCTACGCCCGTAGTGGTGATATGTGACAATCTGGTCGTGCTGAAAGCCGATTAATGGGTTTTTGTGGATGTGTTTATCGTATGAAATATAGATACAAGGTTCAAGACTAATAATATTGCAACACTTACGGTCGACATGCCTGATGGATGGAGACATCATATCAAAATTAACAAAGATTGAAATAGCCACAGTTAAGTATCTCTGAAATTTATTAACTATGCTTTGATGGCAGTGCCGGAATAGGAACATAAAGGACAAGTCACTAAATTCGACGATAACACCACTGTGGAATGCACGGATCATTCCAAAATGGAAGTATTAGAAAAAAATAATTAAAAGGTATTGTTCAGAAGATCGGATAAGATAACACTGCAGCAATGAGACTTACTTCATTCGCTTTTCGTCGACCTTATAATTAAACTGGCATCCACGCGAAGGGTATATATAAGGGCCCCATAATTGTATACACCGTTAGAAAAATTTAACCAAACTTGATGTCCCTGCATGTTCACTTTATGTTTGTGTTATTAATTACATTTTTGTTGGTAAATATGACATAATTTGTACAAATTTTAACATTTGAAATGTCATGTTGACATTTAATTTAAAATTTTCACGTTTTTCACTTAATAATACATTTAAAAAACGGTTAAGTCAACCTTCAAATTTTAGTGAACCTGAACTGATCTGAACCCTGTTCAAGTTGTTGAAGCACAGAAGAGACGAGAAGAGAAAAATTCTTATGATTTGAATTTAAATTCATAACTTCGTTCTGCGAATTGCCTTTTAGTATAAATCATGTCTTTAATGCTAGATATGTAATTCTAAAATATAAACGAACGAGTATTCATACCAAACCACCATAAGGTATGGAAGATTGGTTCACTATGCATGAGAGCGTTTAGCAAGTCGGTCCCAAGTTTTAATCCCGACCAGATTATGCGGCGTTTCTTAATCCGATTTACAATGCATTTTAATCATTAGACGGTTCATCATAATTCCGCTCAACAAGTAAAGAGGCGGTAAATAACTGTTCTGAGTAGAAGAAAATGCACATGCAGCTTGAGTGATCCTTAATTTTTTGAAATTACCAAGCCTGTACGGCAAATTCAGTTTACCATATTCAGTAAAACGAATACGCACCGATCTAGGGTATTTTGGCGCCGTTGGTACAGAATTTTCTCAATTGTAAGTCCAGTCCAGCGCGAAAGAAACTTTTTTAGTGAGAGAGAAGCTGCACTCCTAGGCACACCATTTATACTCACACGACGATCGACACGTTGTACTTCAACAGATTGGAGTGAATTCCGCCAATCCGCCGAGTTAGAACTGGCGTAGAAGGGAATGAAAGCTTTGAGGTTAGGGCCGCATAGGCGCGGTGGCACGGAGCGCGGTCGGGCGGTAACCAATCAAAATGTCCGAAATATAGTGTTCCCTAGATTTCAAGCATTTTGATTGGTTACCGCTCAACCGCGCTGCGCGCCACTGCGTCTCTGTTAACCTAGGATAACTCGGCGGATTGGCGCAATTCACTCTAATCTGTTGAAGTACCATACGTCGATGCTTCGTTGAAGGAGTTGACGTTAGATCTCTTTATAATTACAGCTTCAGCTCGGTGCACAGACCCGCGCAGTCTGTCGCTATGAACTATGTCACTAGGCAGGCAGTAAACGCTGGCGAGTCAATTAGGTTCTACAGAAGCATTTTACTGCCGAATATTTTCCTACAGCAAAAAATTAGATTCAGATCAGATATAATCTTGCATGAATTATTCTACAGAATATTTCTCTGTTTTATCGCCAATTTCATACATTTTGATTTAACTTAATTTATTGCAATTTGATCTAATGTAATTTAAATTATTTGTGTTGAATTTATGTGTGTTGTGTCAAACGAGTATTGTACTGAATGTGTGAAACTAGAAATCTGTTCTGTAAAAAAATGTCTAGGTATAGAAAAATGTTCTGTAGAAAAATATTTTGTAGAACAATTCTTCTGTAGCATTAGTCATGCAGGATTATTGCTGATGTGAATATCGAATTTCTTTCTGTATGAAAATATTCATCTAGAAGCAAGTCTGTATCACATATTGTGTAGAACATTTGGCCTTAAGATCTGATTTCTGTAGAATTGATCTCTCTTCTTTCAGGCCGATTCGGAAGCGGGTAGGCAAGGACTCTTTTCAAAAATCTTTTCAAAAAAGACAAAAATCTGCTGTAGTATCCAGACCCATGCGGCTTGGGGGTTGAAAATTGTACAGTTCTTCAACCCTATCACTGGCCCAACTCGAATTGGTCGAGTTCTTGCACGTCCGGAGAATATTCTGTAAAATTTTCATCTTCTACATTGCAAGCTTTCATATTATCTCAGTCAACGAAAATTGATATACTATCGCATATAAAGAAGAAGTGCATACAGTGGTTTCTAATCTCAAGCCACACGCGGCCGCCAGTTTCAAAGACATTTTTTCAAAAGTCAAAGATTTTACAAAACTTGTTTTGTTGTAGCATCCGACAAGAAGATATCAACAGGAAAATGAAATTGAAAATGGTGCGAGTTACAAAGGATAAAGGACACAGACGTTACATTATCATATTCTACTTATTAATCCTACTTCTTCCGCAAAGTTATATACACATATTTTACCGTTTGTATATTTTATATAAGAAGGCGTGGTAATCAATGATTCATTTGATTTTGCCGTTGAATTGCAAATCGACATGCAAAAAGAGGTATTTTATGATATCTATTGTTCTTCATTGACGTAGATGTTTTAGAGCAACTGTCGTAATTTTTTTTCTTTTTTATTGCGTACCTCGAGTGACGTATTTATTCAGGATCTTGAAAAAAAAAACGAATACAGAAGTCGATAATTAGTTTCGATAACTTGAATATTACCAAGTATTCAAGATTTTTAAATGTAGTATTTTTTCGGATTTCGCGTTTTATCAATTTAACCATGAAAACTTCAAGGTTTTTGCCGGAACTGAAGATGTGGACTATGAACGAATTCCGAAGAGATTCCTCATTTTCATACGCGTGTATAGATTTTGAACAGTAAAGCATGTCGATGTGTAAAAAAAAAATTTATTTGTGGATTAGAACTACTTGAGGACACCACAAAAAAAACGCGTAATTATTCTACGTCACGGTGGTGGTGTGGAAATGAGTTTTCCGTAAATGTGACTATATTAATACATTTTTCAACTACTCCCAGAAGTTGAATTAAATGAAAGTAATGCCGAGTCCCGTCGACCGACCAGCATCTCAGCAGAGTTTGATTCTCGTTATGTCCGATGGTGCTAGTTACATCTCTTACCTGCATCGAAATCGTGCGGTAATGTATATTCCCGCACGGCTTTCGTCCGGTTTGGAAATCAACCACTTTGCAAGCCCTCTACAGCGTGAGAAATCTAACTTCCCATAAAGGTATCACAAAAATTATTATTGCACTCTGAACTTAAATTTAACCAGAATAGGTATATGGAGCAAAATATTGATGTTTCATTAATCAGTGGTGCTATAACAAATTGGATAAATCGAAGCCTCATGTGAGTAAAAATAAGCTTGTATGAAAATATTTCATCATCAAGTCAAATTCTCACCATTTTGATTATCTCAGGATAGACGCTTTCTGTGAGAACACCCCGTCCCGCAGTGATGTATTCGACCAACTCATTGAGGGTATTACGTTTGATTTCTTTGCCTCTCAGATCTGTCACCGGATCCATAAAGTCGAACGCGACGCAGCATTGTCGCAGTTTTCTGTGGAACAACTCCTCCTGCTCTAATACTGAGACATCTGAAAACAAAAGTAAAAATATTTATGAATTCACTACATTCTTTTTCATTCATCTACAAGTCGTACATTGAGATACGTGACACTTAGAATTATTATAACATTAGACTAGAAAATCGATGATGGATGAGAAACTTTGCGTCAAAGAGTGCAACAGAATCCTTCCTACTTTAACTCACATTTTTTGTGGAATATTTTTGACTCTCGGTAGCACCAATTTTTTTTTTTTTTTTGATCGATACAGTATCGAAAAAATTCAATCATCTAAACGATGGATTTCAAAAGCTGAGAAAATTTGAGGAGATCACTCGCAAGTATAACTAAAATGTGGCCAGTTATTAGATATATTTGAGCGAGTTCGAAAAACAATGGCCGAAATCCATCGATGTGTTGAGTTCCGTTCACGTTAGGAACTTCACCCCCTCTTCTACTTCTGATATTTTTAAAGGACAAATAAGTTCCTTAGCTTTGAATTATATGGGCGAAAAATTTGTACAATACAAAAATTACTCGGTCGGTAAAGGTACAACTGTTGAATGCTCTGGTCCATAGTAATGTAAAAAAGGAAAGTGGTGAAGCGATACGACGGTAAACAACCACAGATTTTTGAACCATTAAAACGATGTCAGGTTTGAGCTTATGTTCCATAAAAAAGAAAACCGTATTAATAATATTAAAAATTAAGTTTTACTATAAAGGAATTGTCGTTTTGATTTACTTTTTTTTATCGGCACACCTAATCTTTCAGACATAATCGAGAGATGTCGGGAGGATTCGTTACACTTCAACACTCCCTGCTCGGCGCAACTGTTCGTGATTACATAAACTGATTTGTAGCAGTTACCATCCACCTTATGACAGTATGACATCAGTGTGGTGGCGCGCACGCGATGTTCAGACTCTTGTTCTTCCTTCCATTCCTCTATATATATACCGATTTGCAACGGCTACTTTTCTGACATTCGATAATAGTTTGGAAGTGCAAATAATATCAGACGCATGTTCTTCCGACGTGTTTCATAGTCGAACCGTCTCTATAAAGTCGATAATATAATTCATTCTCATACTGCAGCACACACAGTGTTTCAATTTCTCTAACAAAAAAAAAAGTGAGGCTCAATGAGACAAGGTCGGTTAGAATTATAAGATTCGTCAGTTCTACATTTGTGTTGTTTTCAATAAAACGATTTTTTCAACTATGAGACATTGTAAGAACGCGCGAGCCCGCTACATTATAGACTATATCTCGTACGCGCATTTCGTTATCACTCTCACGGCATGATAGAGCCTTAACTACATATTTACTCAATTTATCTATATTTTGTACGATTGATGGAGATCCCCTCATACGTTATACTTCACCTCTTTCTCTCCTCGCGAGATCGGAGCAGTGCGCGTTTCGTTTGACATGACAAGCTTAATTTGAGAATCACTGACCTTATGGATGGTAATTTCTATCTTGGCAGAGGTCCGTCTACACTCGACTTGTACAAGTAGATATATGTATATCAGAAAAATGCGCCCGTAGGCAGAATTACATTGACGTAGGTATCCATGGATTGACCAGTCTGTGAATCATCATACCTACCAACGCAATTTACGAGGGGATGAGGGTGAGTTTTGGAGAGTCGGAGTCTATTCCAACAGTTTTTTTGTGCTTGGAGAGTATGAGGGATGCGATTTTCGAGTAAGTGTTGATATTTATGCTTCCAAATTATCATGACTCGACAGCAACAAAATAGCAACAAAATATGGTCTCGTCTATTTGCTTCTTACTAATTTTTTAATCCTGTTCTTAGCGTGGTTTTGTTATTGTATCATGTACACGTGTAAATTGCACGTAAACATTTAGTTTGGTGTAATTACTTTTAGCGTTTGAGTAACCTGAGACAAATTTCAAAGAATTCTGCATGTGAATATTTTAATTGAATTGCAGCGTAAACTCTCGGCTCAAATTCTGATGAGTGATGACCTGACATCGCAAACTAAAATTGAACTATCAACGAATTTTATTAATTGTGTCTATCTATAATCCGGAAAAGAAGACTTTACGATGTTGTCACTATTACGATTGTTGATCAGCAATTGTCAAGCTGCCATGGCACAACTTACGCAATACATCGATATATTGACAACTTTCATAACATACGACACCTACTTCTGCAAGCAGCCCTTTCGTAAGTTATATGAAACGCGCTCACACACACACACATGTAAAATGTTTGGCAACGCGATGATACGATGAAGGTTAAAACTTTTCTCTGTGACTTCCGACTTGGCTTAAAATCAATAGGAGTCAAGATTTCGGTGGTAGCGACGTCCATTCTGCCTGTTTCAGAAAAGTTTCAAGGTCATACGTAAGTGCAACCATTCACTAGATGTCGTGTACAGTAGCCAAAAACTGTGAGGAAGAAGAGGAACTTTTCTTAGAAGTTCGACGTCCTCTAATAAAAAACACTTACAGTGCTACCCACTTAATTATCCCTTCTGTAACTTCCCTCTTGGGGAGGGGGGGAGTAGCTTCATTCAACCGTGCCAACTAACAAGTGGATGGGCGAGCAGAGATAAAAAGAGTGAGAAGTATCTATTCTTTCCATCCCTTCGTCGCCCCGTACGTACGGAAGAATGGGGCACATCCGTAACGCATCGTTTGAGCCCTGAACCGTGAAACTTAAGAGACGGAAGCAACACGAGGAAAACACAAATATCACGTCTGTGTGCTGTAATGATTACATGATACAAATTTCCATATTCTCACACCGTGCCGGAGACAAGTGTTACCTCGAGTGTTACTTATTCAGCGGCCAGCGAATCATACTTGATATAATAGGTATCAACTTCAACCAACAACTCAAGGAAAATACCACGAGGATGCCCAGAAGGGGTATGATGTGAACAACTATACGCTGGCAGATTAGGCAACCGAAGATACATCGAATTTTTTGTATGATGGTAAACATGGAACCGTGCACGGCATCTGCCACTTGCCAGTCTTAGCTAAGCATCTAGATATAGCTGTCGCAACGAGTTTGCTCGGATAAATATCGACGGTTGGCGAGCGTTTTGTAGCGGAAAGCAGCTTTTAAGTGCTTTTCGGTTCACTCTGTTCCGTCCATTAGTCTAGTCTTAACAAAACATTAAATAAACTGATCATTTTCTACTGATCTTACCTTAACACCCCCTTAAATGCTAATGAATTTTCAAAATAATAGTTTTTTCGTTTAGGCCAATTTTCAAAAACACTGCGTCAGATTCAGCTTAATATTATCCTAGCATTGTTACTATATACACACACACGCACACACATACTACTACTTGAAAAACATTCACAAAATCTGGTCAACTTTGCATTCAATACTCGACGTGTAATTTCAAGTTAATACCTAAGTTTATTGACTGAAAGACATAATTTTTTTTTGTTTCGTTTTAATACAAAGTAACGATACCGCATATTTCAACCCAAAAATTTTTCACACACGTACTCGAATTATTATCTACATACGAAAACTGTTCAATTGTAAAGCTGAAAGATTCTTCTTAATTTTTAACCTTCAAACTTTGACAGAAGGTCTCTACGCCAATCCTGATTGATTTCCAGGATTTCCCTTCCAGTTACCCACCCCGCCCTAATAAACCCGCAATGCACGTGTACTTTATACCGTGTATCGAATAATTTTTGCGCACCTGAAATAAGGATTGCTCGGTTTAAACAGTCACTAACTTATCAAGCAATATTCAAAATTTCCTTTCATCATTGCCTGTAAAATAAAAAATGCCACAATTTTTCACTGTTTTTCACTCACTGTGACGCAGGAATAGGGGGTGGTTGACAATAATCGGCAGTACAATGGCAATGGTTCCTACGCGATTGGGCGAGTGCTACGTACGACGCATTCCAGCTCCCCATACTCGGTTCTGAAGTAATGAAACGCTGTCAAAAATGAAGGTCATCTGCCAATATTAATAATACTAAATTGGGAACAGATTATTTTTCTAACAGAACACACTCCTTACACGTGCATATATCGTGCAGTCCGTACATATCAATTGTTGTTATAGTTTTCGCGATATGATTAACCAAAAAAGTAGTACCAGTTCCCACCCTAGACTACTGTGACAAAAAAGCAAGCTCATTCAGTCACAACCATAGACATATAAGAATAGACCGCGGTTTATTTTTTATATACTTAACTATGGTTGCAACTGATGGAAACAAAAATGCAATTTGGTAAGATCTTAATCTGGCGAAAATAATATATTAGGTTACGAGTTCAATTAGTGCGAAGTTGGCTGCACGAGCTGAAGGTGAATGTTGGTGATCTCACAATTAATAATTTGAACCTAGAGTGAGGTAAGGGGAACGCTGTAATCGCACGAGTCGGATATAGTGCATCCGATCGTATGACATACGCTACTTTTCCGACACCTGTGAAGGAAAGTTTGATTTGATAAGCACCGCCGGTGCTACTGACAGTTCGTCAGTGTGTACAAACGACTAATTGGATTCTAGGCATGCGTGTGTTTGCCGGATTGTTCGGAAATCAAGCACTTTCCGCACGCTCCACAGACTTCGATAATCAAACTTTTCAAGCAGGTGTTGGAAAATAGTATATTGTGATAAAGGTGCGAGAAAGCGGCCATTATTAATACGCATGCTGTGAAGTTGGCCGTTACTCGTGGTCAGAGTTGTGAATAGTTTAGGTGGTTGTGAATAGTTGAATAGGTTAGTTGGAATAGGGAATATAAAGCATTACTCAAATCATGTAATTGCTGTATTCATCACATATCACACTGCGTAACGTGGAATGGATGAGTGCTCCATTACAAATTACAAAAGTAATGTGTAATCGAGAACACATTGTTCAAAGTAATGGGCAATGCATTACTTTTACATTACTATTTTCACAACTCTGCTGCAGTGAACACGAAAAGTGAAAAACACTAGTGTGAAAAATAGAACCGAGCCGTTTTGCGCATGCGCAGTATCTTCATTCTATTCCTGCATGGAAAGCGCAACTTACGCCACTATCTGCAGGTACGAGAAGTATCACTTGTCATGCATGCGTTGCATAAAACTGATTACCCACATGTTTCAACAGAATTTGAAAAAGAATTAAAATCGATTAAAATAAACGAAATTGTTAAACATAGTGGGAGACGTGAAGCAACGTAAAACTGATAATTCGAATTCTGAAACGTCTTTCAAGTGTTATGCGGAACAAATACAAGCCCAAATCTGTGCATGCATAGTTACCTCATCTACGTGTTATACAAATAAATAATTAACACTTCGACAACGACCTTATTGCAAAATAATTTAAAATCAAGCGCACTGTCAATCAGCGTCATTGTCAAGTATCTTCCTATAAATGAGTGTAAAATTTCATCCAGTTCTCTTTATAGCTTATGCAATAACGATACAAAATCAATCCAACATAATATGGAATAGGAATGGTAGATTCTGATCAAAGTTCGTATTAGTTTGAAATACGTTTGATCTTGAACAAGCTTGTACAAATACAAATACTTTTTTTTTTTTAATTTGATCATTGCATTTTTCGATAGAATTTTATCAGACGTTTTCCGGATTCCTGTTTCCAGGGTTGTAATAGTTCTTTTTTACACATAAAAGCAAATCAATTCAAACATACGATAATGGAGTAATAAAAACTCTTAGAGATATCGTTATCACAGGTTTGCTTTCATCACTGTCACTTGATACCCAATGTATACATACAGGGTGCCATTTATTGAATGATCGAAACGAAATTTCTACGAACGAACACGAACAGTTTGCATCAAGGTTTTTACGTAATCTTTACAAGCTTAAGATTAATAACTTTAACTTACTTATGAATGAAATCTAGAACAAAAATTGTTATTTTGCAACATCAGATTAATGAATTCGAGAAGTTAAAAAGTTGAGTTTCTAAAAAATATGAGTATATGAATATGTTGCACTTTATTACGACGAGGTCAAGTCCGTAAGGTTAATACAACAATGCATTTCCAACAAAAAACCGTTACTTTGCTACTTCAACATTGACAGTAAATCAAAGGTAAAGCAAAACGCACTCGTATTATGCGGACTAAACTCTTTTAAAATGGTTATGAAGTTATAAATCAATAGTTTTTGTTTGGGTATTACGTCAACATTACCAACTTAAATATTGTTTTTCATGCAGCTTTAAGAGTCAACCATAGTCATATTTTTTTGTTTTTTCTGACACTACCACATGTGCACACGTACAAGTTTTGTGGGTTGAATCCTCGAAGACGAGGAATACTTTTCAATAATATTGTAATAAAATGCTTCCTTATTGAAAATTGTTTTGGGTGAAATACAGCGAAAGATCACAGTACAATCAAGAGTAACGAAAAAAATTATTAAAAAATATTTCGGTGACAGCTGACATACGTATTCACACAATCATAGCGTCGAAAGCATTCGAACAAAACATGTAAAACCATTTATATTTATTACAATTTGGTACGTCATCGTAGTGGTCATATGAAGTCCCCATCAATTTTGAAAAACTCGTGAGGATAACGATACGAAATTTCCGCGTATAATCAAAAATTTATGATTGTTGACCTCTGACCAAAATGTCTCTACCGACGTATATTTGGAAAGCGATAATGAGATCCCTTGACAAATTACTTTGAAGTACATTATTCATTATTCTGCGTTCGACTTTAGATAGAATGTTAATATCAGACTTTCCGCCAAATGTTGGGAATACTTATTTTGGCAAGTTTGATTCATTTCTGAACCTTATCTTGAAATTATATGTAGAGTTTCTCAGTGTCGATGATCAATAAAGTCGAAAACAAATTTGACGTTTCGGCTTTAGGGGGGTTCGCCTCATAAAACTAAAATGTAATGTATGATTGTTGTTAATGAATAATACCTCGGCTATGTGAAGCGTGTTTAAATTCTACCGTTACTGCGGTTGAGTTTTTACTTTTCGTTAAGGAAAGTTTCATCTCATCACGAGGTTTATCAAGTAATTAAACGGAAGTTTTCGTTAGCAATTTTTTTTTTTTTTTGTTTTTTTTTTTCAGAAGAATATCCAGTAATAACTAATATGTTACTGTGTTCAATTGGAGAATACTTATTGAGTTGAAAAAATTTTATCATTCGATAAGTCGGGTAGGTTGGCAATGTAGATTCAGCCCGCATTACCACCGCCAGCCGACCGCAAGGGGCTGAATCTGCATTACCGGCATGAGCGACTTGACCAATCAATTAACCATTTCAGAATCACTATCCCCATGTGTACGTACTCTGATATTATATTAGTTGAATAAAAAGTAGTGAAATGCACAGCAAAAACATTACAAATATCGAAGAAGCTGCCAAGTACCTACTCTATTGGCAGAGACTAGGAAAAAATCTCATCGCCAGTCTCTGTCGTGGAATAAAGAAAACGCCAAGCACTCCCATCCTCCTCGCAAGTCCAGAAACTGGTGGTGAATTGAGGTGAAGGTGGATTCTGACCGATTCATAACCACGCTTAGTTGGATCAGTCGATAAATTGGATGCAAATTGTTTGACCCGTCGGTAACGTATCGACGGGCGCTGCGTAAAACCTAAGCCGTTCTGGATCTCAGCTCATGAACTTGTTTAGGAATCGCGGCGCACGATTTTACCGACCAGTTCCACTTCCAATTAATTGTGGGCCGAGATCCCATGCTGGTAAGGTTAGGTTCTACACAGCGCACGTCACCGCGTTACCGAAGTGCCAAACGGCTCTCAAGCAGTTTCTCGTTTGATCCAAATACGCGCGGCCTTGAATCTGCCAGAATCCATTCAAATTACAATTAGTTCAATTAGTATACCTATAACACATTCGAAATTTAGTAGCTCGCTGTTTTGTGTATTGGTATAAAAAAATCATTCCAACAGCTACACACCCGGCGGGTAAATTTTTTTGGACATTAGTTTTCATCTCGTGTTTTATTTCGACAAAGCTGATATTGAATTCGAGATACAATCTAACTTGATACCTCCTAGTTTCTACCACATACTGCGCGATGCTTTGATGTTGAACTACATCTCATCAAAACATACCTTGGAATGCTCTTCCGAGGCAGTCATTAGTTTGAGATCTATAATAATATTTTCATTTTAATCAACAGCCGGACGTTCGATAGAGTTATTAAACTTTTTGATTATGCAGTACAGATACATATTAAGACAGGACATATTTAGGATGCTGACGAATTTCCTCGGAGCCACACTCCCAAATTAACTCCAAAAAAAAATTTGGACCAAATCCCCCCAAAAACTTCAGTGTTACATTTCAACTCGAATCCTCCGCGCAGATAGTGAACTTCGATATGTGAAAGACATACGTTTTTATTCTACTTTTAGTATGTATTTTGTCACGGGATCATTTTTTTTTTTTGCAAAAAAATCTGTAACTATGAGAAACTAATGGGCATCGTCGTACTATTCAATGAAAAATATGCGTTCAAAGTGGAAATATAAAGCTCAAGTTTTTGGGGGATTATTTTCAAACTGTTTTGAGTCAATTTAGGGGGCGGTTCGAACAAAATTCATCAACATGTATACTTGTGAGGAAGATAGGAGTATTTGGGATTATGTTAATTTCACACCTGAGACGACTGGAGATGAGTTTTTAGCTCAAATTCCTAGCCAATTGAATAACTGCTTAGCAGCTTTTTTGAAACTTATGTTATTGTCGTGTATTACATCTGTAAAAAATTAAACTACATCTTTAGAATCATCAAAAAATGCCTTCACACGCATTTTAAAAAGCTATATTAAATGTGACCGAGAAAAATATGGCGGCGAAACGAATAGTTAGTTATTACAACAATTTATAAGTTGCAAAAACTTAATGAAATATACTTCGGTTTTTGTTCTGACTGAATTATTATTGAACATAAATACGAAGATGTACAGTCAGCCAAACAGCTTAAAATAAAAATCATTTTATTAATCTCAATATCCTACTTTTTGATCCAACAAATGTTTCATCAATGCAAAATCATGTTCTGTTCATGTTGGTTTAAAAAAATCTCAGTTAACGGAACTGAATATTCAGTTCAGTGTAGGGTTGATTAGAACAACTTATTTTTTTGACTGTAGTCTCATATCGTTCGGATAAACAAATGCTCAGGTTATAAAGTAACGTAACGTTTTATTAGAATGACTATAAATTTCGATTGACGAGACCGAATGAAATCAAAGGAAGAAAAATATTTATGTCGAAACGAGTCTATAGAACATATTCTGTAGAACTCGTTTCTACAAATTCGATCATCCTCCTACAGAAAACTGGAGAAACGAATTTGTAGGGCCGTGACTTTGAGGATCGAACCTTTAGAAAAGAATCTGGCGAAACGAACTTGTAGTACTGACCCGTGATTAACGCGATGAAGTTTTGACCTCAGTTTTGACGCTGATTTATTTATCAAATAAAATGGGATTTTTTCTTAGAGTCAATCGAAAATTCCTGGAGCATATAGGTGCATGGCCTTCTACAATACTCAACAAAACAATACATCATACGATACTCAATACGACTACAACTAGATTCTGATAAAGATTTTGATGAATGTTTTTTTCTTGACCATAATACGTATTTATATTGAAATAATCACCAAGTTGAAAAGATCTTACCTAAACCTACTTTCGAATGTCTATCGGAATGCAGATTATAGGAGCAGCGACTAATAAACCACCATTTCTCTTCGTAGTTGACAAGTGTTCCTCAACCGAATGAATATCGCGGTAGATTCACAGCCCCAGATGTACCCTAAACTCCGAACGATTGGTCTTTAGCAATCTTCAGTCACCTCAGGCCATCACTCCAACGCTGGCCCAGTGCTGAGTCCCAAGCTCCAACCGAGGCATGCTTTTGTCACAGTTTCAGGCAATCGGTTGCAATTATAAATATAGTCACCGGTAGTCACTCGAATTCGCTAATAGACCACTTAAATGAGCGATATTGACATGATGGAATTCAAATACCTAATTCATGATTACCAATAATTTGTGGAAAAATAATACTTGGTAATATTCAGGACAACATACATAATAAGGATCTCAGATATTGGGATTGTAATCCAGTACGTTTTCGGAAAAAAGAATAATAGTAATAATAATGATAATAATGTTAAAAAACAGCAACTGATAGATCGTCGTTTTAGCAGTTTTGAATTTAAGGCACGTGGAGTGCAACACGGTGCACTGCCTCATGTCTAAAACGACGTACACGGCTGTCTATTTGGGTCGATATAGGGTATATAGGGTAACCCAGGGACTATTGCCCCGTAGGCTACCGATATTTTCCTCATGATTCTATCGGATTGGCCAATTTCAAATAGCTGTAATTAACAAACAAAGAAAGCTCCTATCAAAAATAAAAGATGTTTCAGTCATAGATTCCCATTAAGAACACGTTGGTCGATTATGTTTAAGTAGTCCTGGGTCACCGTGTATATTAATTTATCTTCAATCGCAAAATGAATTATATAAAGTGCTAATAATAATAATCACTATCAACACCCGTCATACTCGATAGAGCAAATATCTACAATATATATCTACAATACAAATCCGATAACTTGAATACACCAATTTCGATTTAGTTAGTTTGGCAAAATGATTTAGCCAAGCGAATTCCTTGATTTAGCGAAAATAGTTATTTTCGTGGGAAGTGCGCATAAAATAGGGCTTGACTTCTTGACGAGTGTAAAGTGAAATGCACACGAGTGCAGAAAAGCCTTTCTCCTCAGGATTGACTGAAGTGTTCACTCGAGTGAACCTTTTGATGTGATACTTAGCTTTACGGTAACGTTTATAACATAGATAGAATATTATTTATTTAACAACGTTTTAATACCATTAGTACAATACAGTAAAACGAGAATACTTTATCTATGTTATTTAAACGTTACGATAAAAGTGATTTTTTTGTCAAGAAAAACTTGTATTCCAAGTGCTCAACCACATGGAAAAAAAAATTCGAGTAAGCAAAAAAATGTATGAGACTGAAAATACGCCTCTCGACAAGACCTACAACATTGGTGGATACATGTTTCGTCGGCAAACTCATATTTATGGAGATATTTGGCAAAAACAACTTTTTTTCTTCTGAAAAAAGGCTTCAGGGGTCGTAAAAATTGATTAAAAAATTTGAATCTTTTTTTGGTGCTTTTTCTAACATTTTTCACAAATAAGGGTATGGAATTTGAAGTAGGTCGATTCCTTCGCAATGACACTGCTAGAAATTGTTTCAGTATTTGAGTTATTTTTAGCGGTCTTCTGCGTTGCATTCAGCGTGAAAAGTGAACAAAAAAAAAAATCACTGGCCCGATCAGACTTTTCCATCACATACATGAATTGATGGGTGTACCCTCCGCTTAATTAAGTATTATGTTCGGCGTATTTGATTATAACACTTAGTTGAATCAAATGAGTATCACTTGACTCGAATAATCGTTTCCTTCCGTGTAATAATTATGCCATTGTAGCTGAAACTTGTGATTTTCTAATTTTTTTTTTGTGTGTTAAGGGAACATAGTTTCATCTAAATTTGAATAGATTATCTCTAATTGCACTCTCAAACCTAACCTTTGTCATAGCATTACTATTTTTACAACTCTTTAACTAGATTGTACGTTTAATACATTCTCAGAACGTTCATTTGACGTTCCTGTTATGATCACAAGTGAAAACGTCAGTAGCTGCTCGCAATCGCTTGCAGTCATTGGCAATCCTTTTTGGTAATATAGTTACTACAAGTGACTGCTGAGTGAATGCCACTCGGAATAGTCGCTGCGATTTAACATCAATCAGCTACTGTCTGACATTTAGAGTCGAAACTGATCAAGCTGACTGGACACTTCCAAACACATGTCAAATAAATGCTTGACTGTCAATTTATCAGATCGGGTATGCAGCTACAAAAACTCATCCGGTGCAATAAAATTTGATTTAATGATGAATAAGTGCCATGCATATGTTAATAGACGTTCAACTGTCAATAAATCAGATCGTGTATGGAGCTCGGAATAAAAACTTATTCGAAACAGTAAAATTTGATTTAGTAATGAATAAATCTTAGATACAGCCAAATAAAACTACATTTTCGCGACTAATAAATTATTTAATGGGTTCACAGAAAACTGGAAACATTAATTTCTTGAATTTTTACAAACATATATAGATTTCGTACCAAAATAAAAAAAAACATATTATAGAATGTGTTGATAATTTGATCCTACAATTTTTTCAGTGGAACAGTTCTCACAGGCACAGACAAAAAATGAATTGACCCGGAATGGAAATTGACAGCGAATGAGGATTCTGTTATAATATTCAAATTTTTGACTGATTGCCTTGAGTTTCCTGCAGAAATAAAATTTAAAAATATTGCTTTACGTGGGACTAAATATTTTTCCATCATTACGACTTTTTATCCCTCTAAACTTACTTTGACTACATGATTTTTTCGAAATCAGACCAAAATTGTAATTTGGTGCTATTTTGAAGCTGATTCTGATCCCAAACCTAGGTTTACGTTGGACTGATGACAAAAATTTTACAGCGAAGGAATTTAGACATCGCAATGAAACGAAAACCAGAATTTGATGCTAATTTGATGCTCTAACCCCTTCCGAGATATCCGTGGCCAATTTAGGCTGATGGAAAGCTGAACTAACCACAAAATTTATCCCCGAATGCATTGAAATATCGCAACAAGGGATGAGACAGATTGCTTCACTGTTCAAGTGAACTGTTTTTCACTTTTTTTTTCACTGTGAGACTAATAATTCAAACAATACCTCCAGGAATAAGTTATTCCACAAACGTAGGGTTTGGATTCCAAAGTCATTACCTCCCTAACTAATTTAACTAGTAATATCAAAAATCACTGACTGTAAAAAAAAAAAAAAAAAAATCAGGTTGAAATTAGTAATCACTAACTGGACAATGCAATATTATGCAGACTGACAGAGGTAAAAAGTCGAGGTAGTATGGTCAAAAAATTGCGATGAAGTTGCAGATCCCTGACTCTGTGCTCAAGTAATTGACGTGTGACCTTGAAAGGAAAGTGGACGGAAGCTGCTTGAACACATGAGGTTAAGTTGAGTAATTTATTCATGTTACAGTAGAAGAACGACGGAATTAATAGTTCAGGGTATGCCGAAGTCAACGGTAGCGGTGGTACATTATGGGGACAGCGGAATAACCGAGGGTGATGCTACTGAGGGTGGGGTCAGAGGTTGCGCCTCACCCTCCCGAACTTCTGCTCCCCCTCCATCAGCCTATCTCCGGCGTATTGATTCTCCAGGTGGAGCGGCAGCCTTTACCTCTCTCTTTCGGCCTCCCCCCACAGGAACAAAACACTTGAGATCAGCCCGAGGACCCTTTCTCCTCTGTTCTACGCTCTCAGCGTCACGACCTCCGCATTACATCGATGCCAAAAAACGCAATCTCTATTACCGAATAATAATAAGAATGAATTAAAGATAGATAAATAGATAGATTGATAAATAGACAGTTTATTATCACTCTTGGTTAACGGCTAGCCAGGGATAACAGGAATATTCAATATGTAGAAAATAGAAATTAAAGTCCCTAAAAATGGATGTAAAAGAAGAGTACAAAATAAATTAGGATAGAGTAAGATGTTAAAAAATTAAAATAAGTGCAAGCATTGTATAATGAAAAAAAAGAGTTAGCCCAATGCAAGTTAAAGCAACTTATTCTGGAAATTTGAGGTTAGATTAATACTATTAACAATTTTGAGACACAGTATAAGAAGAAAACACAAAGTTGAGTTAAGAAGCTCTCAGTATAGCATATAAGCAGTGGCGTTAATGACATTGTCTATGAAGTAGGAGCGTGTGGTTTTCTGCTGAAGATGGCATCAGACATTAGGCGTGTTGTTCCATAGCGCAATGGCCACGCAGTGCAGGTGGATGACTTTTGATAAGTACTCGTGCGAAATCGTGGAACAACAAAAACACTAGTTATTAAAAATGCAAGCTGTGGATAATTTAAGGTGTGGATAATTTCACGCATCTAAGGCTCTAGTTGCTACGGATGGAAACGTAAATATGCTGGTCTCAACGTACGTTGAGAACGAGTTTGATAACCACTGGAGTATCAGCTTAAGTTCGTCACTGATGTCGGTAAGTAGGATGTTGCGATGCTAGCTTAATAGTAGTAAGATGAGTTTGCGACGTTTTTCTTCTTCAAAAAACGGCTGGAGCGAAAAGTTACTTTTTTGCACAATAAAAAACCTCGAAAACCGTTTACTTAGCGACTAATTCTCCAATTCGTATTTACCTGTTATGCTACATTCGCATAGCCAGTTTAACGATGGTGCTTCGCCATTACAAACAATTGTGAGTCACGTGAGCGTTTTGTCACACGTCTGCTCCGAAATTGACGAGTCAGTCAAGGGTTATGCCACACTAGGGTGGCGCAAAAAAACAGACCATTTTTTTTTTTTGAGTCTCGTGTGACAAAATGTTAGTTTTTGATGTTTTAAGAAGTCACTCCAAATTTTTAAAAATGTCAAAAGTCGTCAAAAAATTAAATTAAGAAAATTGTATTTTCAGTATTTTGTTTGATTCTTAATTCATATCGTGGTGTATTTTTATCGTTTTCTTTTTTTCTACTATATAAAAGAAAGAAAAATTATAAAATTTTAATACGAATATTAAAAGGTCGCTCGAAAATATCTAAAGAAATGTACCAACAAATTAAAAAAAAATTTGAGCGACCTTTCAAAATTCAAATTTTGAACTGAAACTTTCGGAAACTTATTTTTTTTGTGGTCTATAAAATTATACCGTAACGGGAAGAAAATTTTGGAAAAAAAAAATTCGATTTTTGACAATTTCTGACGTTTTAAAAAATGTGGAGCGACCTCTTAAAATTTTTTTCTTGAACTGTCCTTTAGAGTGGGCTCTTAAAAAATTTAAAAACTAACATTGTGTCACACCAAACTCAAAAAAAAAAAAAAAGTAGTCGGTTTTTTTTTTTTGCGACACCCTAATGCCACACGAGTCTACTCTGACCAGCGTGTTCAAGACGCTCCTATTTATATGCAATTCTGAATGTCGCGAACGATGTCGGATCGACGTAAGGATTAGTTCCGTCTTGCGCCTTGACCGTCCGCAAATCCTGTCTAGCGGTGCGTGCGCTGTGAACTTTACTTGGCTTAAGTGCGTCCTTGTGGTCAGCTGTTGTCATTGTTCGTTCAACTGGCCGGTACGGCTGCCGAACACGTTACAATACATATTATCAGACTTCAATTTATTTGCGTAGTATTTATGAAGTTAAAGTTCGTAACGTTGAAGTAACGATGCATTCTTAGAGCAAATTGTATTTCCGCAATGTAAACATTGTAAAAAATTTTAGTAGACCATAATAAAGCAAAGCATTGTCATATTTTGCAAAGTCCTAACTCCACTCCCGCAAATTTATTTTGATATTGCAACTTAACGATTGCTTACTCAATATCTCGTTACGTTAACGTTACCAACTTCAAACTCGTTAGTATTTCATATTTTTACGAGCCCAAGCTATTCCAATACTGTACAGAGTTTGTTGTAAAGTGAATACGGTTCTTCTTTTCCGGGTAACGTAGAGTGTTGCAAAAAATTATCGAAATTCGTTCGACCTGCCAGAGTTCAAGCAGTTACGCAATGACCCGCATCAGCATGCAGTAATCAAATAATTATAGTTTTTCATGTATATTTTAATACTTCGATTGCGTGTTAGGAAATTAAGACTCATGAATTGTGAACGAATGGTTTCCGCGTGCAAAAAATAAAAGAGGAAGAGGGGCGAAGGGGGGGGGGGGGAGGGCTGCTGACAGGTGCAAGAAGAAAATACAATTCCATTTAATTTCGTAGTAATCGATCGCGAGATATTCTCATATGATTGTGTAGGCGATGATCGACCGTTCAATATCGAAAGGTATGCGTGGCACCGGGTATCCCTTATCTCACCTCAACGACCAATACTTAGGTTATCTGAAAAACGTTGGACTCTCCTTATCAATGAATCGATATAACAAAGGCTTAGATGGATTACAAAACCATTGCTCAAAGGCTTCTAGAGTGAAATCATTATTCCAAGCAGATAAACACAGTCATTCTCTTGGCCTTAAAGAACACATGCAAATGTGACGTAATGAAAAACACCCAAATAAAGATTCCGATGACTTGCTACTTAATCGAAGAATTACCCATGTGCTGCCTGTTTCATTTCTCTGTTTGTAATAATTAAATCTTTGGTTGTGCTAAAGGAAATCAGTTACTTGGGCATGATTAAACGGCCACTACCAAGAGCACCAACGATTCTAATTTGCTGTTTCATAAAAAGTTTGGTTGAACGTAGGTCAAGTTCAAGTATAAAAAGTGCGAATAGTCACGTCTGTGGCAATGCGGAAGATTGTTGACTATAATTTATGCTAATCGTCCGTAATAATATGTGCGCGAAGTATATGTATAATTGTTATTTATTCGAATCGAAATCATATGGCACTTTTCGAATTACTAGGGACAACAGACTCAAGCCTACAAAAGTTCATTGTTGGTTGCTCAGGTATGACATATTTTCTCTCTAAAGCGTACCTATTACTTAAAGTTACGCATCTTCAGTTGTTGTTTTTATCTGTTACCATAATCATAAATTTTATATAGGCACCTCAGAGAGTCACAATATTGGCCGACTAACTAACTGTAAAACGTCAGTGATCAAATACAAACTGTCACTTTCACATCCGAGTTGCATGCAAAAAGAGTTTTTCACTCACAATAAGCTTTCAGAATGGAAAAATAAACTAAAACATTTGTTCCGTAGCCAATCAATATTAGTATATTATCTCTGTCAGTCAGCTATTATTAAGCACACTACATCAAAGACACGTTCACATTGAACTAACTCAATTAAACAGCCTATCATGTTGTACCTCAAGACACGATATTAACAAAGACCCGTGACAACATCAGTTTTCAAATTTATACGTCTCCTTCACTAAGTAAAATAGGCCGCAACTACAGCTATCGGCATCCTTCTTTCAATCATGCTCCAATAGGCTCGCAAATAAAATGATCAGCTAACCAACGAGCACACTTAAGAAACGACACGTGGTCAATAAGCGCACGAACAAAATCCACGATATATGCAAGCTTTGACTCAACACAAACTTTATAGGATTAGAATTATAATATCACATATAAGATAAAATTATAATCATAATCAGTGTAGACTTTGGTTTCCGATGAACCGTCAGATACTGTAACTCTAGATCTGTAGTGAACGTGCACCTGATTATTTCGGCATTGCCTCATACTCTCGGGGAACCAGTAAATGCCTGACACACCCCACCCGCAAACCGTATATCAACATGATATATAAGATACTTGTCTAGGACAGGATTAAAGCTGGAAGACACCCACCTGCCCACCCTCCTTCGTTGAAAAACGAGATCTGTAACGGACGGTAACGGATTGGTAAAATTTTTCTGCCTATATCATAAATTATTGGATACTTAGACCGATCAAAATCACAGGCCCACTTTTTTCCATGCAACAGTAGTGCGTGCGTGCGTGTGTGTGTGTGTGTGTGTGTGTGTGTGAAAGGTTCAGAGCAATTGCGATATAAATGCTCACGCGGGTATAGTGAGTAGTATTATAGTACCTAGTTGTTACGTCATACTATAAATTTGAATTCATTGAATGAACAAGAACAAGAAACTAAAAACTGAATCGGATGAAAATTCAAAAAGTTTGAGGTTTTTTCGTATTTGTTTGATGGCGTAACATGTAGAGGGTATTAGGTATAGCTGAGGGAGGTGACCACCATCTACAACATTGATTATAGAAAGAACGATTTCGAACCTGTTTTCATCAAGATTTTTTTGTCATAAACCTCTTTGAAAGATTTTGAAACTGACCAATTCGATTCATAAATTTTCACGTTGAAATTCTGGACTACATGCAGAAGCGAGGACGAGTTTAAAGAAGAATGCGCAGACACTTTGATAATACTGTGGTCGATGAAGCATCATAGAGTCCCTGCACTAGCTCTTCGACACGAGTGAGCATTTGGGTGATGTTGACCTGTGCAGTTTTGGAAACAAAATTGTGTTTGCCGTGATATTTTTTCCATGCATCGAAACTCTAACACAATTTATAAATAACAGTTCAAAAACTGTTGAACATCATTTTGATTGCGTGTGTAAAATCTACTACCGATTTAAAGGTAAGAAATGTTTAAAATGATAACTTTCGAGCGCCATGCTCGTGGCGCCATTGTTTACTATGAACCTAACCTTACCTCATGATACCAAATCTACCAAAACCAGATTTTCAAACCTTGTCATACTGGAATGCTAAAGAACGACATCACAAGAATAGTCTATATTCAATACGCGTCACGCAATCGGCTCTGGTGACTTTGCTTTATACAGTGAAACCAGCTTCAACGGACACGTCTCTATCACGAACGGTCTAAAAATCCTCAGTATAATGGTTTGAGCTCAAATGGAAAATATGCTTCCTGGAATCCATCAGTCTTAAAAACGGAAACGGAAGCTGGCGAAGTTGTATTTACTAAAATAAAAAACTTTCTGATTCAATGTTGGCAATGTCGTAAGCATTGTAAGATGGCACTCAGTGGAGTCTTCAAGGTGACATCAACCCATGAATCGGTTCACTCAGATTTCAGGTTATGGACATGTTGGTGGGTAGGTATGTATTACACTAGGGTGGCGCAAAAAAACCGACTATTTTTTTTTTTTTTGAGTCTCGTGTGACAAAATGTGAGTTTTTGATGTTTCAAGAGCCCACTCCAAAGGACAGTTAAAAAAAAAAATTTGTAAAAGGTCGCTCCACATTTTTTAAAACGTCAGAGATCGTCAAAAATCGATTAAAAAAAAAAGAAAAATTTCTAGTTACGGTATAATTTTATAGACAAAAAAAAAAATAAGTTTCCGAAAGTTTCAGTTCAAGATTTGAATTTTGAAAGGTCGCTCATAATTTTTTTTCAATTTTCTGGTGCATTTCTTTACATCTTTTCGAGCGACCTTTTAATATTTATATTAAAATTTCATAATTTTTTTTCTTTAATTTAGTAAGAAAGAATCGATAACAATACACCACGACATGAATTAAAAATCAAACAAAATACTGAAAATATAACTTTTTTAATTCAATTTTTTTTACGATTTTTGACATTTAAAAAAATTTGGACCGACCTCTTAAAATTTTTTTTTTAGTTGTCCTTTGGAGTGGGCTCTTGAAACATCAAAAACTAACATTTTGTCACACGAGACTCAAAAAAAAAAGAATAGTCGGTTTTTTTGCGCCACCCTAATATACACGCAACGTCGTTCCAAACCCTTTCCAAGTCTCGTGGTAAGTAAGTCATTGCTTTTTTGATATTGGAAAAGTTTTTTCAAGGACTGGAGAAAGCCTGTATGTTTTTGTAGTAAATTCAAGCATCAGCAATCAGCAAACCTAACTAGAAGTTCATCGGTTGAAGGTTGAACTTTTCTTCTGTTATACTTTGCGAAGTACGTTTTCGTTTGTTATCTGCAAGGATAGGTTTAAGTAACTTTGTGACGGATATTAATTTAAAATTGTATAAATACATCCGATACGGTCGCCAATTATTATCACTGTTTTCAGTTCATCTTTCGCCTGCGCAAAATTCATATACGATAGACGTTCAATTTATTCATTTGTGTTATTGTTGCTGCGTAGATTGTTGTTGTGATTGCAGTTGTTTTATCAACTTATTGATGCAGTAACTTCATAATATTTGGCAAAATTGAATTTTAAACCAAGATTCGGATTTGTTATCGGAAGCAACATCGTTCTATATTAAATTATCTGTAATTCCTTTTTCGCGTACCGATACAAATTTGGTTTTCAAACCCAATTATCTTGAAGCAGAAAACAGAAATGTTGTGGAAGATCCGTAAGAAAAAATCAAAAAAATTTTACTTGAAAAATTCATTCGTTTTTCAGACTTCTTTACAGCAACTTTTTCTCAGGTACGTTTTATTGTGATCGTAGTACTGTCTCATTTTTCTAGCTCGCACTATCAATAAATAATCTTAAAAAGTATACTATTATTATACCTCTAATCCTAAGAATATTTATTCAGCTTGGCTGCTACAAAACATTCTATTGTTCATCAATAGATACGTGATTTAAACGAGTATTTTTGTCTCAAGTCCATACATGTTTCGAAACTTTCTAGATAAGTTGTGACTGTACATTTAAAAAAGAAGGGTTCAAGAAATCAGTCTGACATTGCAAGCCTTGAATATTGAATAGCTTCAAAATCTAATGAGACATCTTCCTTCTCTGTCTACCAACACTATACATTATGGTCTTTCAGAAAAAATTTATATTTTTCTGAAACAGCCTACTATGCATAGATATAGGGTGACTATATATTTCAACAAACCATATGCAATATGTATAACGAAAATTGATATGGCCGAGTTGAACTTGCTTTCGATAGACCAAGTACAAAATGTCATCAAATTAATTTCCCAAAATAAGGGATTCCATCATTAACACTCAAAAATTAAGAGATCAACAGTCGTACATGAAATGTTTTTACTGTGATCGTTAAGCCGCAAGATTAAAACACTGAAGTTGAAACAAAATAAACTTGAAAGACGGCCAACGTCAGGTCCATAAATTCCTTGTCGATTAAAATTTCAGTATTTTACGTTGCATAGGTATTTGTGTGCAATGACTTGTAGATCTAATTGGCCAGCTGCTGGCGTCATGATCCGACCCGAGCAAGTCATGGCGCCTCGCGCGACGGTGTGGCAAGTACTTTTTAGACTGACGCGTTCACTGAGTCCAGGATCAATACTTTCCGCGAGCTTCTGAGGGCCTCCGTACATGTCTGTTCCAATCAACGACACGAGTCTCAAGGTTTTTTAAATTCGCCATAGCAGACTGATGTTCCCGATTACGAGAGCACTAGTTAAGACTCCGAAGTGTCAACGACAGTCATTCAAAAATCATTTCGCTCAACGTGAAGATCAAGTCATTCGCTGGAGGAGTACGTGAAGAAACCAGAAGACCCCATGGCTAACGACGTCACGTACTTTTTTAGTTACACATCAGCGGTCCACTTTTCTATAACTCAAATCCATAATATGCAGTCATTCTACGGGGTTAGTGTGCAATTAAAAATTGAACAATTGAATTTCTTTTCCCTTCGCAAGTGAGCTGAAGTTGGGATAATGTCAAGGGGCAATATACCTTAATTGGTTGTCAGCTTATCATATTCCATACCGAATATTAATTTTCACTGCTATAAAACAAGAGAGTTTAAAGTGATACGAGAGGTAGATATTATTATCACAGATCACACTGACCCGTAGTTACGATTTCATAAGATTCATTCTCAAGGACAACAGTTTAAATTTTGAAGACCAAGCTTCACTTCATCTCTGAATAACATCTCTGACTAACTTCGTATAAAATGCGTTATTGTATGGGGAGATCCAACGTTATTGAAAAAGAGAGTATAAAAAAATCAGTTGTAGTCAAACTTGCAGTTACTATTTACCTACACACCTGTATTCTCATGTCTGTATAACGATTCAATACTTATCTATAAATGCATCACCTCAGAAAAGTAATACGTTATCAGTACCTAACGACGCGTTCCTTCTCTCAACAAAAAGTGGCGTCTGATGATCACGAAAATTGTGAAACAGGATACGGGAGTGTGTGGTACACATTTTACCGTTCCACGTTGAGTAGGTCAGTAAATTCAGTTTTTTGCGTAGCACATCCATCACATTCTGTAATTATTTTTATGGATAAAGCAGAGAGCCATTGAATAAAAAGAGTAATTCAAATAGCCCCGATCGATACCTGGCACGTGTTCTTATCATACTGACAGGGGATACTTCCGGATGCACTTGAGCGGTTTGCAACCATGCCATTCATGCAAACGCGTACAATCTCTTTTTCCTCCCTCTGAATAAAGTAATCATCAACGTGTTATTGAATTTTTATTGTTTATCGTTTGCTCGTAATTGCTCATTCACTTTTTACCTTGACTATTGAAATACAGTCACTTAATTTAAATTAACTGTTTACAGCATTAAGAAATTGAATTTTTTGCTGTTCTTAATCTTATTTTACATAATCACAGGTGATGATTTGTTAAACGTTAATCGTTTAACACTATCGATCTTCAATACAAACAAATCATCTTTAATTTCTATGTGCGAAAGCCGAATGTTTGCGTAAAAAATTCGTTACTGCGATATTCTTTTTCTTCAATTTTTGTACTGCGTTTTCAATTTAAAAACTCAATTTTTTCTTAGAATTCATTTCAGTTTATTATTATATTTTCTGTTTCGTCAGATGATTTTACATTACGTTAAATAAAATTTTATGTTGCGTATAATTTTCTGCATATTTGATTTTTAAATATATTTTTTACGTTGAATATCTAAGTAAATTCGAAACGCATTCGAACAGTATACTCTCGAAAATGGGTCACAAAAATTTCCGTAATTTTTGGGTTATTTGTCTTTGAGATTTATTGATTGTCACTGCAAATGCTAACTCAACTGAAAAATGTCCACACCCGTTAGGTTTTATAGAACAATAGGCAACGAAACGTCTTTCGTCAAACTGAAATCACTGTAACTAATCTTTTTTTTTTTAAGAAGGGACTCGTAAAGATGATTACACTCGAATATTTTGTGAAAAAATATTTAAAAAAATTTGTAAACAAAATAATGATAGCTGAATAAATTTCCCAAAATGTAAGATATATATAATTTCAAAACGGCGAAGAGTTCTATCCTAAAAATTTCGAGGCATCTACAAAAAATTGAAAAGACATCCACGTCAGCAAATGACTATATCTTTGAAAAAAGCAATTTTAGAATCTTAGGAATCCTTCGAAGTTTGTAAAGCATTGAGAATGTAAAGTATTGAACCGATTGTATAACCTCGGTGAGTATTACAGTTACAGATCTGCAAATTAGAACGATATGACTCTCGCTTGAGGTATATTACGAGACACGTTTAAGAGCATGCTATAATCAGTCTTCGAATACCGTTTGTTTTGTCTATTATCAAAGCCTATATGAAAACCGGAGATGGTCATTAGACCGATAACGCGAAAAAGTCACAGTTAGAACAGTTGCGATGCCACGAATATTCGAAAACATTTTTCATGAATGAAGATATTTCGTCGAGGATGGTAATTATATATTAATAAATGAAATAAATTATTAAATTAATATAATGACCATCTCCGACGAAATTTCTTCATTTATTTAATCTAACATGATCACAGAAAAAAAAAAACATCTTTATTTTAGTCAACAATAAAGCCAAAAATATTACTAATTGCAGGAATACAATTTCCAACGTTATCAATGATGATAAAGACTGACTATGCAGGGCATCTCAGAACTAAGTACACCAAATTATAGGGCTAATAGAGAGAGAGTCGAGCTAAGTAAATTAATCTGAAGAACATGCGTTCTCCGAAGTCACGTTTGCGAGATAGGACCGGTTAAAAATTCCGCAAAGCGCCGTCATGTAGGCAACCTGAATACACAGCAGACACCGGTTAGGAATCTTGTTGATAAGCGCGGCTGCTAACGCGAAACATAAAGCTTTCAAATTTATGAATTTCATACGAAAATACTTTTGATATTGAATTTTCGTGAGATGCAAAATGGATAACGCTTTCAACGAGATTTTGCCCGTTTTTTTTCTTCTAACAAATCAAACGATTCTCTAATAAATTATTACTTCTCCACTTTATAGTAGATACTTGACTCAACTTTTCCATTTTACCTTTAGGGTTCCATATAACTTTGTAATTGTTGTAATTTTTCTCGATCACTCATAACAGGTATTCAGCCAGTTTTATGGAAAAACAGTAATTTTTCTACATGATGCCATAGCTAGAACAGAATGGATCGGATCCATGACTCGATCGAAACCACTAAAGTATCTTTCTTCGTTTGATATTGTTACAAAGTAACCTACATCTCAAAACTCATTCCAAAGTTCCAAACAATATT
Organism: Diprion similis; assembly: GCF_021155765.1. NCBI lineage: Eukaryota > Metazoa > Arthropoda > Insecta > Hymenoptera > Diprionidae > Diprion > Diprion similis. The sequence continues at coordinate 9,360,649 of NC_060111.1, read as the reverse complement.
TTTTGTTTCATGTTTTATGTTTCGTAACCTTAACCCTTTCAAGCATCTATTTTTATATTTGAAATATTACCGTTAAACTAGGTATACAGGGTTTTTTGAGGGATCTGATAACGAAGCTGACCTTAGATTTTCAAAATTCTAAAAATTGTCCGTCAAAGATTCATTTCTCCGAAAAAAACCCTCTTTGTTTAATAAACATAAATATTTGTGTTTGCTGGACATTTTTTCTATATTCCCTAACATCTCAGCTATCAACAAAATGCAGAAGACTCGAGAAAAATCTGTTAATTACAGAATAAATGGCCAAAAAGTAATGAAAATGTGGTAACTCTCAGAGATCACTATGCCGGAAAGGGTTAAGACGATGCTGTAGTCAATATTTACTGCCCACGTCAAGGTTACTCATTTTGACTATAACCAACGGCTGCGCTACGCACGATTGACGTGAATTTTCATTTACATTTACCGCAGTTCACGCAATTTTCCATACGATGCTGAACAAAAGTCCAAAATAACTTTTCTGATTTCGTGCAAGAATATGCCAAAAAATATATGCCTGCAGCAATAAGTAATATTGCACGTGAAAAAGCACTTTCTTACTTTCTTACTTTGATGAGATTTGCTGCGTGATATTCCATTCGTCGCTCATACTTGCTTATGTAATACCCATATATATACACGTGACTGTAAACGTTTCTGGTTCCGTGACGTTTTTAGCATTTCGTGGTTGCATGACGTCATCAGGTCGATTGCGAAGAGGTAGGGGTGGGAAAGAGAGCCAGCCATGACGTCATATGGCTATCGTCGACACGAATGTGCGTACAAGCTTCGTTCTTCTCAACGGCATTCGATAATTCAAAGCGCTTTACGACAGACGGGGACGGATCGCTCTCTCGTGACTCGTTTTGAAGAAAATGTGGCCATAAATCGAAAAACGAACTTTCAAATTCAGGTATAAGAACCAGAGGAATGGGTTCAGAAATAGTTTCTGCTCAAGGTCCTGGTTGTTCTTCGACCTTTTATTCCTCATAGTCTTTCAGGTATTTCAGTTCAAATTTGACCGTTGTTGGGCACAGTTGCACGCGTCAAAGTTGCTCCGTTAATGAAGCTAACTTTGAATACATGGTATATGGGCTGATATCCCATAACCGTTGGAACAACAACAACAACAACAACAACAACAACAACAACAACAACAACAACAACAACAACAACAACAACAACAACAACAACAACAACAACAGCAACAGCAACAGCAACAGCAACAACAACTTTGAATACTCATAACTCAATGGTATAAAGTGATGATCAATTTTAACGAGATGGTAGCTCGCTATAATTTTTGGTATTTGCAAAATTAACAAAATGACGGCCATTTTTCGAAAAAGTTGAAAAAGACCGCTTTGCTGCCGTTTTTTGCGAAAAAAATGTAGTTAAAATCAAAATTTCAAAAAACGTATGATTCATTCCAAGGCCATCAACACGCTGGATCTAAAACCGTTCGATGTTTTTCGTTTCAGGTTAACCATCTCTGAGAAATCGTCAACACCGCAGACCTACCTTTTTTTGCCGACTGATTTTCGACTACGATTTTCGTGTATAAAAAGTGATTAAAATTAATAAAAAAATGTTTTTTTATGTAATTCGAGAGTGTATTTATTAAGCTTCAACTTAAAGTTAAAACTTATTTTAAAAAATCTTTAAAAAAGCTCCCTTTTTGCTTGTCAGTTGGGTGCGACATCAACGTGAATAACTTCGAAAAATATGTGTTGGAAACTGCGAAACTGTTCGTAAGTGAATATTCATGGTATTATAATATGCCAACAACTGTCCACAAAATATTGAATCCATGATCCCTTGATAATAGCTTCGGCTATTTTACCTTTATCAGAGGAGGCTTAACAAGCTAGAAATAAGGCTATCAAGAAATTTTGAGACGGATTTTTTCGTAAACCATCGCGGAAAAATACCATGCAGGATATTTCGAATTGGTTGCTACTATCAAGTGACCCCTTAATAACAAAATTGTGGAAACTACCTCAAAAGAAATCGAATCCAGGACATTTAATTACTAGCAAACCCAAGTTATTGCGGATGCAAATATTTAACCGAATTCCGATTCACATAATTTTTTTAATTAGTATCTAGCAATAAAGACTCTGTTCACCATGTTGCGAGAGAATAATAATTTTTGTAGAATATTTCTAGGAGACGAGAAAAATTCAAGGACATTTTCAGAACCTCAAGGACTTCCAGGACCACTGGACACTATGCTCGTATAATACAGGCCATGTGGTAGTATGACAAATCGAAGCGATACGTCATCATATTTATGACATACCTGGCGAATAAAATTGAACTTTCTATCGAAGAGACAAAATAGAACCGAAGACAATACTCGATCCATTACACGTACACCCCCCCAAGATAGATTCTCACCGACTCAAGGGGTTATGTACAATTTTTTTCATTGAAAAATATTTCAAAATGGCGGATTATATTCCAGGAACGCCTTTTTTTGAGCATCAGTTGCGATGGACATCGTAACTCAAAAACGGTTCATCTGAAATCAGAATCTGAAAAGATTTTATCAGTATATTGCATTGGCTTGGGCCTGAACGAAGGATTTGTAAAAATTTTGATTTTGTAAAAAATTTCAACAATTTTAACAAAAAGTTCATTTTTTGAGGTGTTCAATTTTCGTTTTTTTTGCTATAAAAATTTTCTTCTCCAACAAAATTTAAAATCCTTCGTTCAGGCCCAAGCCAATGCAATATATCAATAAAATCTTTTCACATTCTGATTTGAGATGAACCGTTTTTGAGTTACGATGTCCACCGCAACTGATGCTCAAAAAAAGGCACTCCTGGAATATAACTGTAGCCGCCATTTTGAAGTATTTTTAAATGAAAAAAATTGTACAAGTACATGAAAACATGTATTAATCAATGTTGCTCACAGTTTTACAATAAATATTTATTATCCTGTGAAAAAAAAAATCAAGAAACTCACGTCACTTCGCCCGCTACAAGTGTATATGAGCGGATCCACGTCACTTCACTCAAAAAAAAACCGTCAAGTCACGGATCTTTGCGCCATTTGAAATATCCGTAGTATTATGTGAAAAAAAAATATAATTTCAAGGATTTTGAAATTTTTTCAAAAATGGCCGAGTTCGAGCTATGTAAAGTTTTGTATATCACTGTTGCACTGCTATGTTTGAAAATTCATATCTCCGAAAGTATACATCGGAGCGGACTGATCCTGCAATCGTGCTGTTCGTAAAGGAATGCGCTTCGATAAAAAAAAATTTATTTGGGAAAAAAAAATTTCTTTCAATATTTTTTTACCGTTTCTTTTTTTGATTTCGCTGCCATTTCCGCGGGACTAACAACAATTCATGGAGATAATTTTTTTCGGATACCTGTATCCTTCCTCTTTAATCCTAAAAAAAAAAATTGATGGAGAAGTTACTAGGGCCGGAGAAAAAAAATTAAACGTCTCGTCTCGCGTCACCGCGCGCGCCGATCCACGTCAGCGCTACTCCCGCGAACTCGGTGTGTTGCGTATTACATATTATATTATACCTCTCACACACTTTCCTCCTCCGCCACACTTCTTTCTGCACGAGCGGTAGCTATCTCCAGCAGCATATGCGATGGGGCTTTCCATCCATTATCGTCCACGTTTGACCTCAACATTTTTTCCTTAATCAATTTTTTTTGATACGTTGTAGTACTATATTAAAAGATGATCTGTGATTGTGAAATTTTCTTTAGCAAACGGTTTCTTTTTAAGTAAATGAGTATATTGGTCATTGAAATTAGATTTAGAAAACTACATTTTTTATTTCGGTTTATAACAACATTAACAAATGACAGATTTTCTTCCATTGTTAAGAATGGATATAGAATGTGAAACTAATAATATATTATTGGTGGAGACTATTTCATCTTTAAGAACAAGCATGAAATTTTGAACTAATAAAACTTATAGATGAAAAACAATTAAATAAAAAATGACTTGCACGTGATTCTCTAAAAATGTTGATGCAAGATTTTAAATTATACATGATTAAAATTTAGCATGTTTGTTTCGATTTTTATTTATGCTAGTTTTAGTATGTATATTACTTAAAAACATCTCACATCGTTAACACAGTAATGAATATTGAGTACTGCATGTTTTGATTTGCAGCTTCTGTTTGTGTATGTATGTTTGTGTACATTTTTGCGTGTATTTTCTCGATCCTTATGTTCTCTTTCTAATAGGAACTGATTGTTTTTTAGGTAAGCCTAGATCGTTTGATAAGTAGAACAAAATGTACCTGCAAGGCTGGTTTATCGGTTTGAGGTTGCAAACATGTAGCAGCGGTCTGCATTTTCATAAATAATGAATGCTCGCAATCAAAAACTGATCAGCCGCAATGTTGGAATCGGCCTAGTCAGAGCCAAGTTGATAAATATAAAAAAGGTTGCACTATTGTTAAAATGTTTTCAGATAAGGAACAATTGATCGATTGTAACGCGACGTATACATTTAACGACGTCCAAAATGTACCGCATGAGATGGAAAATTCTTTGTTTGGCCAATACTTGGAATATGAAACAGCTATTGAACCGCTAAGAAAAACTGCGAGAGAGGAAGAGAAAAAAAGAAAAGAACGGGCATATAATATTCTGGATCAAATTTATAGCTTACAAGAATCGAGACGCGATTATAGGTACTACGAAATTTCGTCAGTCGATGATTTGAAGATGCGACTGAAAAAATCTACGTGCCCTCGTGAATTGCAATCGAAGTACGAAGAAAATATTGTAGCAAACAGGAGTGAGTGTTTGACTATTAGCGTATTATCTGAAGGTCAATCAGATTGCTTCCAATGGTTTGAAGAAAGAGCAAAACGAATTACATGCTCCAACAAAGCTCACCGTACAAAAATGAGGCGAGAGGCATTCGAATCTTTGGCGACACAATTGAAAAAGACTAAATTTGATGGCAAAATGACAGAAGCTATGAAATATGGTCTTGAAACAGAGCCGGATGCAAGAAAGTCTTTTGAAGAGCAAACTGGATTGAAAGTCAAGGGGTTAAATATACTATACGCAACACACCGAGTTCGCGGGAGTAGCGCTGACGTGGATCGGCGCGCGCGGTGACGCGCGACGAGACGTTTCATTTTTTTTCTCCGGCCCTAGTAACTTCTCCATCAATTTTTTTTCTTTTAGGATTAAAGAGGAAGGATACAGGTATCCGAAAAAACTTATCTCCATGAATTGTTGTTAGTCCCGCGGAAATGGCAGCGAAATCAAAAAAAGAAACGGTAAAAAAATATTGAAAGAAATTTTTTTTTCCCAAATAAATTTTTTTTTATCGAAGCGCATTCCTTTACGAACAGCACGATTGCAGGATCAGTCCGCTCCGATGTATACTTTCGGAGATATGAATTTTCAAATATAGCAGTGCAACAGTGATATACAAAACTTTACATAGCTCGAACTCGGCCATTTTTGAAAAAATTTCAAAATCCTTGAAATTGTATTTTTTTTTCACATAATACTACGGATATTTCAAATGGCGCAAAGATCCGTGACTTGACGGTTTTTTTTTGAGTGAAGTGACGTGGATCCGCTCATATATAACCTCTTACGGCCACCGGTGTCGTCTGCTACGCAGGTTGAATGGATGATAGCAGACGACACCGTTGGCCTTGAATCGGTCAGAATCCACCTCGGGAGGTGTACCTATATACATGGTAAAAATTTAGTTATAAATGATATCATAAATAATATAATTGTTACCTTGAACACCCCCAACCACAGACTTCATAAGTGGCTTCAAATCTTACCGATTCAAATATGTTGCTAAAATTATACGCGAACTTTTAAATTACGCAGTACTCATCCTGATGAGCTTGAAAAAAATAATAAGAAATTACTGGTTACTACGGAATAATTCTATGTTCGAAGCACCTTTTGGGTGTAATTCGATGCGTTTGTTTAAGGGTAAGTGAATCCCAGCCTCTAAAAATTTTGAAAATCGTAAATTTTTTTGTCGTCATACGTACCTCAAGAAAAAATATTTATTCCGTACCAAATAATGACTTTTTTTTCAAACGAATACATAACTGTATTTATGGAAAGCATGGACAGTGCGATGACAATTTAGTGAACTGGATCACTGTTTAGTATTATATGAATTCATGCGTTTTAAGGACCAATTCACACCAAGCATGAATACACTAGATCGGGTGTCTGATACTTTTGACTTTAAAAAAATTTGGAACCATCAAAATTCCGAATGATGAAAGCTGTGAACCTTCAAAATACGGTCAACGTTTCACGGTGTATACGAAGGTCGATAACGTGAGGAGTTGAAGTTTGCAACGTTAATGTAACGATGCATTTTTAAGAAAAATCGTTATTTCAAAGTCTAGTATTGTCTCAATTTCATCAACAGTCGTGAAGAAGAAAAACACACACACATCATTTGGAAACTCAAGTCCTTCAAAGTCATTTTAAAAAACCTACAACATAGTGATTCTTATTATAGTAAGCAAGTGTAAAGAGCTTTTCCACAGTTGCATAAACCGTAAGTTAAGGAATAGATGCGTACTATTATCCCTCTTAGCGTGATACTTGGTACTAATGACGTGACGTTCGGAGCTATTGGTTGAATATATTTTCTAGATTTTTTTAGATTTTTATTGCAACGCTCTACAAAAGCACCCAAAAGTGAGATGCAAGTGGAACTCATTGCAAAAAGCACCCCTAAGGTTACACAATCCATCTACGTCCACGTCGTTTTTGCTACATTAAGCCGAAAGAAGAATTCTGACTCAAAACTATCATTAAAAAAACAGTGAACCTCGAAGTTTGACTTCAAGATCAACTTTCAAAAGCTAATTAGATCGTCCTGATCAAACCTGACAATTTTTGTGTAAAACATCTTAACTGTTACCAAGCATACTTTTGACCTTTATCTAACCCATGGAGATCGCGTTGATCCTTAGACCTTAACACATATTTAATCGTAAAATTATCCGTTCTTTCCGATTCTGGCAACCAAAAATGAGGATTCCGTTTGAAAAATCAAAGTTGACCTCCTCGAAATGACCTTGAAGATGAGTTTCAAGTCCAAATTAAAGGTCACATTGAATCCCTTGTTAAAAATTACCAAACATCTAACCTTGGTAATTTTTTTTTTCACCCCGAACCCAGCGGGGTTTCTAAGGGTTTCCATGCTTTTTCGTCACCCTGTATAATAACATGTATGTGTGTTATATAATTCTTGAATATTTCCCAGCGCTGACCATCGTTCCACCCAATAATAGTACTATTCGATTATCCAAACTCGGCCCGGCCCCAATTGGTTCGTATAATCGAGGTTCTACTGTAGTATGTGTGTCCTGAAAAAACATTTCATCGCAGAAGATTGAAATTTTTTTACAGCACACATACTACCATAATCTAAATATTGTTGTAGGGAATTTTTGATCGCATCCTTTTTAGTCATTTGAAAAAGGAAAAACTCAATATTATCGATAATTTCAAATAAATTCTCCGTCCCTGTCAAAGTCACAGTTTCATTATCACATAATACTTTTTTTTTTTTAACCAAAATCAAGGAAATACCAGGCTTCCAAAAGACATGTGTACAGTGGTAAGCTTTATTGCTTTATACAGGATGATTCATTCAAGCCTGCCACCCGAAATAATTGTTCATTATTGATTCTACAAAAAAAAAAAATATTTTTTGGAAAAGTTGTTGCGTGTGAAGGGAAAGGACGTCCTTAAAAAAGGACTACCTATTTTCTTGCTCACTACAAGGAAGCTGACATCGAAACGAGTTCAAAAACATATATATGTAACAACGTGACCTTCGACCCTAAAATTTATGATTAAATGACGAAGGTGGAAATTGAATAATCAATTACAACCAAATTATTCAGAGTTAAATGAACCACCCTGTATACTATTATAGAATACAATTAATTTCAGTTTTCATTCACTCGTCTCAACTGTGCAAAATAAAAAATAACATTTTCAAACATTCAATAAGTATTCGATAAACGATTAAAGGAATTAAACAAACTGCTCAGCTCCGATACAATAATACTATAAATAATTCAAGGTGTCTAGCGTCAATGACACATCAAATTCCCGGTCTTCCAGATGAATATAAACATTTTCCAGCATTCGTTTCAACCTAACTGTACAAAAAAAAACAAAAAACTCACTTTTTTTCGAGGAAATTGAATTTTAGCACTTGTTGATATTTTTTGTAAATTTTACAGTGCCCAACATCAATTTGTCGATTCTTAAAATTCCTTCGAAAACCATAACCATTTTTTTTTTCACTTATTCTATTGTAAGGAAAAAAAAAAAATTCCAGGACACATTTCCGAATCACCAGACATTTCCCGGTTTTTTCCAAACGCAGTGAATATTCCCCGACAATTCCCAAATTTCCAGATTTCCCTCTGACAGTTAGACACCCTGTATATGAATCTATCTATAACATGATTAATAGGGAGTGGTAATTTGTATCTTGAGTAGATGATTGGTCCCCACATCATAGTCACTGCTGCGCAGTAAAATGCTCATTATATGCTAAGCTCTTGTACAGGGTGGCCACTCAATTTCGATTTGAAAAATCCCCAACTTTTTTTTTACTTTTTTTACTTTTTCCCTGTTTCCCTGACCCAATTTTAATTGGTTTTTCCTCAACCAGTTTTCTCATCAAATATACTAAAAATACTGATTAGGTATCGTCAATTCTTTGTTATTCGCCTAACTTCGTTCACATTATTTTTAAAAAATTTTCTCACAACTACCATATCAGACCCAGTATAAATAACAACTATCTATTCAAATTTCAAGAATTAATTTATCTACGTAGAGTTTTCGTAAAATTCGAATAAAACTTTTTTTCATCATAGGGCTATCGAAATATGTTATTTTTGTCAATCGTCAGCGTACGTACTTCCCTAAGACAAATAAACGGTGTCCCAAAATTCACGCAAAAAAAGTAATTTTTATAAAACATTTATGCAGAACGGTAATGGAAAATTTCAACAAAAGTGAGTGCATATGTGCCTTCAAAACTTTCGGATAGCCATTTACCCGATATAGTATTCCACACGTGACTCTATACTGTATACTTAACAAATCAATAAAAAAAAATGTACAGTTTTTTAATGATAAGCCTATATTTTCGGTAAAAATTACTCACCGCATGAATATTGGCATAGTCTTTAGTTCTATAATATCCCTGACAGATCCAGGCTTTCCAGAAAAGTAGTAGCCACCCTGAATTTTGTAGGAGAATCGTTTAAAGCATTGGTTACTCGACGTCCGTAAACACACATAGTGACATCTGTTGGATTCCAGGTCAACAACTGTCGTCTCATAGGGAATTTTTTTGTTCGACGTATCTATAGGGTCATTTATTGAATACCGGCCACCCGACCCTTGAGAGTGTGTGTGAGAGAGAGAGAGAGAGTGAGAGAGAGCTGCGCATGCGGACTTCAGGTAAAACCGGCTACATACATCAGTTTTGCTCGTGGCTAGTATTCAATAAATGACCCTTTAGTATCGTTTAATACTGTACAGATAGCACATGTAGCGATTTCAAGGGCTGAAGACAATTCATTCAAACCACCACCCCGGAGTGAACGACAGGGATGATATGATAAGAACAAAGGCTAATTATTATCTGTATCTATGTGAGCTAGAGAGATGGTACTCAGAATCTGCAAAGCATGTGTTGAAAGTACCTGGGAATTAGTAGATACGTGAATTGGCTAAGTTCCAACGCTGTATCTCCGACTCGCCTGTGATTAGTAGAGTTACGTGATGCGCTAGGCTTTGAATTCTTCAACGGCTAAAACAGTATATGCTTGAAATCACAGAAATTTGTCCCTCTTTATTGGATAAGGAAGTCCCATAAAGCCATATTAAATACGGCTTATAATTATTATTATTATATAACATGATTCTTGCATTATTATTATTACATATGGTTTTGAAATTTATTTCGCCGTTCCTATTCTATCTTCTAGCATTCTACCAACTATTTCTCGAAGCTCGCGTTAAATCACGTTCCAAATATGAATCATAATTTGAATGTTTCATTCTTGAATCGCTGCACTGTGGTAACGAATATAAAAACTATATAATCTTTCTATCGCATTGTATAGCTAGAAAAATAATAGCATTGTTTTATAAAATATAAAAGCTAAAAGTTTTCAAGTATCGCAAAACACTTTTATCAGGAACAAGATTATTTTAATCAAACTTGTAAGTTACAATCGAAATTTTCATGATTTTTATTGTCACCGTTACTGCTGCTGCATTTCAACTTTAATATTGTGCGCACCTTTTGTCATATTCTTGTTTCTTTTGAAGTCGATCGGTCAATTTCTCTTTGAGTTATGATGTCAGCAATTTTGAAAAATGTCGTTTCGAGAAAAACGCGTTTAAAATAGGCAAGTGGAGCAGCTTATACCTGCGAGCGGTCGCTCTTTAGAACGCTGTCATTCAAAAACTATTCAAGATATGACCTTGCCGCTTTCACAGGATATTTTTGAAGATATAAACTATCGAATAAGCAAAAAAAAAAAAAAAGTCGATTTTTTGAAAGTGTCACACTGGTAAGGCCCCTTAAAGTAAAATAAGGATTCAAAAAAGGCACTATTTTACAACTGTAGAATGGCTTTGAAGAAGTCGAGTGTAAACCATGATTATGCTTTAATTTTGGACAATTGTGAAGTTACGAAATAATGATTTTTCTGAAGAATTCATTATTACATTCAAATCACAAATGTCAAACTCATGACAATTATTTCCTGAAGTAAAGTTATTGACCCAAAGATAACAGAAATGGAATGATTAGCAATTGTTTATTCTTACCTTGTTCATATTCTATTTATGCTTCTATCCTTAGAAGACATGAGTATGAAGTTAGTAACGTTACAGTAACGATGCATGTTTGGGAAAAATCGTTACCTCGCACATTTAGGATTGTCTGAAATTTAGTAAACGAGAATGAACAAAACATACTTGGATATGAAAAAAAAAAAATCAAATTCTTGAAAGTCTTTCAGGAATTGGGCAATAGCGATGTTTTCCACAGACATTTCGTTACGTTAATGTTATTAATTTCAGCCTCGTTACAAAATACAACAAAATTTCTCATTTATAAAATTATCTAGCATGAATTTTTAATATCGCGTTTGTAATGTCAATCAATACTGTGACTCAAAGTTAATATTCCTCTTACAGTCATAATATTATTCTGTCATATTTCTCCTAATTAAAAGACAACTTTATATATGTAAATGGTTTTCATTTTTAATTATTATACTCCAAGTTCCGAATGTTTAAACCAAAATCTAGAAATGAATTTCTTCCGTCACACTAGTAATTTCATGAAAAATTTTCACCTTGTTGTACGACAGATTTGTTTTACAAAATCAGTATAAATTGATACATTTGTAATTCAATTTGTAGAAATGATTGCAAAAAAAAAAAATTATGTGATATAAATTACTCGAATTTTCATTTCAATGTATATCATCGAACATGTTTTATAAAATTATATAAGTGATTCCAAATATATAAGGTCCTGTGTGAGTAAAATTGAATTTGAAATGTTGTAAGCTATCAGAAAGTATAAAAAGGTGAACTAAGGTCTAAATATTACATTGAACTATACCCATTCAGCTTCACATTCGCCATCGAAATTCAGTATTGATGATAACCAAGGTAATAACTCAAGTTTTGATCAAATCTTGATGTTAACACAACCAAAAATAAATAAAAAATTCAGTCGATGATTAAAAAACTATACAACAAATTGTGTGCATTTTTTTTATTGACACCCTTGAAAGTTGCCACTTTATTGTAATGATCCAATTTTAGAAAAACTCTGTCTTGTGACTCTAGAGTTGAATCAAATTCAGTGAACCGTTAGTACAGCATCGACAAATTTTTATTTTATACGTTCAACTTCTTCGCTTATACGATGCTAAAGTTAGCAACGTGAACGTAACAAAACATCAGAGGAAAAAATTATTATCGTACAATTTCTGCATGACTTTCAGAGAGTTGACTTTTCAAAATGTATGAGCATGTTTCGTTTATCATGGTTTAATAAATTTCAGACAATCCTAAATATGTAAAGTAACGATTTTTCCTTACCATGCATCGTTACTCTAACGTTACTAACTTCATCCTCATTTGGTTATTCTAAAGGTGCACATTATAGTTATTTTTGTTACAAGGTTTTGTTATGCTAATGTTCCCAACGTCAGTCTCATTGCCTTATTTCACATTAAACTTCACCGGTACGTTAATTATTCTAACTGCGATTGCCTCTAGATTCGACGACAGAAATTTCATACACTCTGTAATCCGTATTAGATTCAAATTCCCTAATAAAACACTATAGCAGCACAATATTTAAAAACTCTTCCCTAAAGAATTCTCTATCCTAAAAACAGTTCTTCAAAGACATTTCCCAAAAAGTCTGAACATGATCAGAACTTCAAAAATCTCGTCTCGCACAAAATTTGTTTCTGCTTTTTTCATATCTAAGATCCTTCAAAATCGTTTGAATTTCAAGTACCAACAAAGAATTGATTCAGGAATCATGTACAAGAATAACAGTCAACGATTATGAATAACGGAGCTATATTTCTTACCTTTGAGCTGGGCAAGCTGGAGCAGTTCGACATCCTGTGAGTTTCTGTATCGTGACGATCCCTGAGTCTTTTTGGACTTCTTTTTAAGGGAACGTTTGGCAAAGGGATCTATCCGGTCAACGAACGTTGCAGATGACATGTTTGGTGGTACGATGGAGGCACTGTGGGAGCTGGAGGCGGAGACGACGTTGGTATCACGCTCTAGCCTCTGCTGCCCTTTCGCTGTGTCAGACGTGGTTAAAGAAGGGTGGTGGGCCCGCGCCGACGAGACCACACCATTACGCGATCAAATATTCACTTTTCACACTCACAACTGCCTCACACGACACAGCACAAAAAACTGGAATAACTCTGGAGCCAGCGCAAACGATGTTCCAGTTTTTATAATCACTTAAGCTTAGTAAAAATTCCAAACAACGTTATCCACTAGTATTTCATCCAGTCACACCCAGGGAATCGCACGACGAACCAGAGGGATATAAAGTGGTTAAACAGAAAAGTTTCCAACACGTAGAGGTGTGTACACTGTGTGTGTATGTGTGTGTGTGTGTGTATGTGCAAGTGCGCGCGCGTGTTTAAGAAGGTAGGCCTGAGGGAAAAGGAGGGGTGAAGAGAGTTGTGACGATGTGATGCGGAATTGAGTTACTGTAAATGCATGAAACGGTAAGGTAAAGGAAAAAAAAAAGAAAAAATATAATAATGGTTAACCGAGCTTGAGTGAATGACGCGGAACGGCGCGGATGCGTGATTGAAATTTGGAATTCAGTTGGAAGAGGGCGGGCGAAGGATATTGTCTAGGCGTTGTCAGACGCACGGAGCGCCGGGCAGAATGTTTCTGTCGAGTCAGTAAGCCGCCGTTTAGTCTGTTCGTCTCCACCTTTCGTTTCTCGTTCCTCGTTCCTTTTAGTGGTAGCCTGGAGACGAGCGAGACTCGACGAAGGAGAAGGTTTTTTGCTCGATTCTTCTCGATCTTCTTTTTTTCGTCAACTATTCGATGGTTCGATCTGATCGGACCCCGCAAGCGGCGGCGGTGGCGGCAGCGGCGGCTGCTGCGGCTCCTCCTTGTCGCGAGCGTCAAGGATTTTCACCAATTTATTATCGCGACAACCCCGAGCCAGTCTCGAAATCTTCGCCTGGGGACAAATATTTAAGTTTGAAGTAAGAAGTGCATGCAGGTATCACGTATCACGCGCGCGTACGCACGCCACACACGCCACGCCACGATACGTATGTATGTACGTACGTACGAGTGAAGGAATATGTAATCCGTGGGCGGCCTGGGTCTGTCTCTGTTCACCGAGATTTTTCTATCGTCGGTACGATTATTGGATATAACGAAAGGCGGAACTTTAGGTGCGGATGGCAGCTACGTGTACATTCTTCGTTTGTCCCCCAAGCAAGCACCGTTATGCTTTTTCAGCCACACTTGGCCTCCGAACTACACACGCTTATCGAGAAGAGGGGATCTCTTCGGTCTGGCAGGAAAAATGTTTCACACATAGACAAGGCGCCGAGGATTTGATCACCGTTTATATTTTTAATACGGGTTGAGTAGTAGTTTGCGTAGGGCGGTGAAGGTGGCGTGCTTTCGGTTAATTCGCGAGTCGTATGATGTTCTTAAACGGGGTGGCAAGACCAAGACACACGGAGGCTCAAACAGCACTCAGCCGCCATCAGCTGCTCGTAGCGACAAACTTGTTTCATTTTCACACCAACCATCAGGCACCAAGACCTGCCGAGACGCGCTCCAACATTGTCCGGCTCACGCGTACACGACACTAAAATTTATGCATCGACCGCACGTAAAATTTTAAATTAAAAAGAAAAAAATTATTCCCACCGTTGCCCTTCACTTAATGAAAACCCGTCAAGAAGTGCCCCTGTGCCTGAAAATAGTAATGTGTCTTCGGGAATCATCGGGATACTGCCGGAGATACCCGATATTTAACGAACAATTACGAGCTCGATAGATCGCGCCACTTCGTGGAGAATCGTTGATACAAGACCGTGGTTGTTACTCTATACTGAAATACATATACTCTAATCACTGGAACGAGCACCGCGTATGCTTTTCCATAGAGCGGAGCTTGCCGAGAGAGATAGCGACTATTTAGGCTTAGGTCACCCCCCTCCGCCCTGTTGGCCAGCAGCGTGTCGCCATCTCGATCAAAAATCGAGTTGAGGGGCAAGGACTGTATTGGCGGTACGCCAATCTCGCCACAGTGATACTCTTATTGGTTTCCTATTCGTTTACACTCTAGAGGCCCTAAGCACATAAAACTGCATAAGCCGTAAGTAGAATACTGAAGCCTCGGAGCATGCGCACTTCCAGAATCCAACGAATAATGCGCATGTGCTGTGGCTTCTGTTTTTTACTTAAGGATTATGGAAATTTAATCTCTATAAAAATCCATACGCATAATCAGCGACATATCAGTGACGTAAAAGGAAGAATAAGCGCTTGAAACATTGATTGTGACATTTTCAGTCATTTTGTTTTATTCTCGACATAAAAAACTACCGAAATATTTATGCTATTCGTTGACCTAACTAATGAAACTCTGAATTGATAGAGATTGATATTAAGACGCTTTTTCTTGCCGTTCCGTGTCAGATGAGCACGCACCGATGTTACGCAGAACGATCCAACACGAAATTATGCTTATGAAATTATCCTAGACAAAATTCGTGTTAGGGAAAATTATTTCACATGTATAAACCATACTGGTTATAATTATGGTACGCAAAATCATCCTTCGCGAATTGATCCTACTACACGAAATTATAAAGACCAAATAGTATCCTGCACAAAATTATACAACATTATATTATCCGACACAAAGTCATCCTACTCAGTATAAAATTATAAAAAGAAAATTTTATGGATAAATTTCAAATGTGTGAACAATTGGAGAAAAAAAATAATGCAGCGTTATAAAATTATTATAAATCGACTCAATGAACTGTGTAGACATAAAGATTTACTCAACTTGACGATTTAAATCGCAAAAACTTTTTGTTTAATAATTTTATGTAGGGTAATATTGCGTTGCATAATTTTGAGTGGAATCGGTCAGCGTGACGTCGTTGCGTATTAAATGGTATTAAATCACCATAATGCTTTTGGGTTTCACACTTGCTGCATTTAGTGTGCACTACTCATATATTATAGGTATACTAACTATATCAGGGTATTTTTTACTGACTGCACACGGTACCCACTCAGCGCCATTTCCCTAGTGTTAAACCAATGGCAGAAGCGGAATCCTAGTGAAATCACACTCGATGCGCACCAACTGCAGCCGAGAGTTTTTCACAGGCCGGCTAGTGGTCGTGCGCAAAGACTGAAATAATCATAATACCGGCACGATTAATGCAGTGACGAGAGTTCCGGGGAAATAGAGATAGCACGGAGGGAAAGCTTGGACAATGGGCGCTTTTCTTTTACGTCAATTTTCTGATACAACAAGACACTAAGTGATTTCATTGGCCTGTTCTGTCACGTCCGACCAATGTAATCAATGAAGTGTCGATTTGGGTAAGAAAATTGATGTAAAAGGAAAGTGTCTTTTTTCTGTAATGAACCAGCTCCGCATAAAGAAAAGAATGAATAGTAAACTATTTGTTATGAAATGAGTAGCTAATCGTATTTTGTGTAGACTTCTGTATTACTGCAAAAAATTAACATAGAATCAAGACATTATTCCAATCATGAAGAAGACTAGTTTTCTACTCTATCCCACCGCTTAAAATTTATATCACGTATGGAAGTCAATGATCTTTATAATCTGATATTTCGTATCTTTGTAGGTACCCAACAAACGGAAGACAGATTTGCAAAATGTAGCTTAAATTAGTATATACTTCATACTAATTATATCTGTAGATTCGGGGGTGTGAATAAGCAAGGAATTTCTTTTTCATCAGCTTCGAGCTGCTTCGAATACTTGAAAGTGCCGGAACGGCTGCATGGAACAGAATAGGACATTTTCCAACTTATCTTATTCATGTATATTAATATTGCATATATTAATTATTATTGGGATAATATAATCCTAATTAATATTCGCTCTATATGACATGAAACGAGAATAGAGACTGTCGAACTTGATACCATACGTTTTACAGCCACTGTTATGAAAATCTGTGGATTCATCATTTGAAAATACTTCAAATGCTACCAGGCGCATGCGATTAACCATATTCTTTTGCAGACAGATTTTAATAGTCTCAGAGATCAACTGCCGACAACCTAGCTGGATGATTAAAAATCAGCTTTACTTTCATTTCGTGTTACAAACGCCAATAATAGAAACTCTTTAATTCCATCGTTGAAAGTGATTACATTGCGTCAATGCGCCTACCAAAGAGTATCTCTTTGGCGCCTACTACCTCCATGCTACAGCTCAGGAGCATCGACATAGAGAATGCCCTACTAAAAATACTAAAAGTTCCTGACAGGATCGGACACATTCGGACAGGATACTTGTAGGATACTGACAGCCTAGGATACTGACAGACACGGACAGATACGAATCGAATCTGTAAATGTCTATCCGGAAATCTTGTCTGTATCCCATCCGAACGTGTTAGATTGTTTCGGACATTTTTTATAGGATAGACTACCAGAGCAGGCCAAAAATATGTCCGCTGAATAGAAAGAGACACATGGCAGTAAGGGCCTGTCGTGTCCATGTTGGTTATGCGATGAGATATTAATCTAATATCAGTCTTGTTTGAGCTTTTTTAAAAAGATATTCAGCCAATAGCGCTCTTAGCCAGGATGTGAGTTATTTAATCCCGCTTGCACACTGGCGGACATATCAGCGCAATCCTTAAATAGGGAATCCCAAAGACTTTGGGGAATCCATCCTGATGATCAGAAGTTGGTCTCAGAACCAATCAAAATCTGTCCGAAAAAGATGATGAATAATCGCATGCGCATGGTAGCAGCGAGTTGCTGTACCACTCGTTGTTAAAAATTACCCAGAATGCTCTAGGGTATCAGCGGTGTCAGATAAACTTGGATAGACTTCGCGCCATGGTGTAGGGTCTGTGGTGTAAGCATAGAACTTGGTGTAAGGAACTTCGCATAATGTGTTACATTATGGTTGTCGAAGTGGTTGTCAGTTCAAGATTTGACGTATCGAAGTAGAAATAGGATTAACTTTCTTGATAATTTTAGGTTATTTTTTCTCATCCTGAAGTAGTGATTATCAAGATGTTGAGAAATTTCACCTCTCTACAAACATTTACGTATTATGAAAGCTCAGTCCAGCATAACCACATATGTCCCGAATAAACACATACCCACACGTAGAAATAATATGTAAACGACACATTCGATACAAGTCCTTTCAATGTAAATCTGCTTCATTTCAGTTAATTCAATTTACAACATTCATAAGTGTTTAATAAATATGCTGTCACGTAAAAACAAAGATCTGCGTACAATTAAAGAAGGCGTCGTTGGGAAATATGTTAAAAAAGAAACACCCCCCGAAATGCCTAGTAAGTATTCGATTACTTTGTCACTAATTGCTGCGCGAAAACGACCAGCAAGTATTCTTAGAAGTCTATGAACCACTCTTTCAATCGTATACTCCTGTAAGTTTAAATAATCTTTAATTGACTCCTTAGTTATCAACGTATGGACAACTGAACCGGTCAGAAGAATAAGAAGATTCAATCAATCATCTATACCACCGTCTGCGGTAAGAGTTTTTCATCGTTGTTCAATCATAGCTGTGAGTATGGACATGAAAATAAAAAATCAGAAGTTAGGCAAGATAATATAAAAGCATAACTCATTCGTAGTATCTCATGAGCTACTTTTCATTTTTCGCATAATGGCATCATTAAACATGTCTGACCAGTTCAAGGTGTATAAACAAACCTGTAATGTCTCCTTTTTTACAGCCTGTAGTTCAACAGCCGAGTATGGTCCAAAAATTTGGAAACACAAAAACAACCATGAGCGCAGTTGGATTGGGAAGTCACGAGGGCAAATATACACCCAATAGCTCTGTTCCAGATTTAGCTCAAAGGTATGCATATTCCAATACTAGAAATTTATTTGATGTTTATTGATCTTGCATAATTCAATGAATATATTCATTTTTGTTATTCCTGTTTCCGCACTGACTAATCATTTGTCAACAGATTTGCCAGCCTTTCTGTTACTTCCAGTTCCAGCGACGGTACGACCTCACGTACTCCGACTCCTATGTATCATCCTGGATTGTCCCCTGCAATTTCGCACACCTATGTGAACCAATATGCTGGCTCTGAATATCATTTGGATAGGATACAAACACCTCAATTACCTTACCTGCCTTCTGAAATCGATCTAGGTTATGAAGATTATAATCAGACTCCGTATTGCCAAAACTCTGGGTAGAATAATTTGGTACCTTAGTCAATAACCAGTAACATGTTGTGTAAATTATTTTAAGCTCCTACATCACTATGCAATAAGCATTGCTTATGTAGTTCTTACACTCATTAAGGTACAATAGGAGGCACTCCGAAAGATCAAGTTCTAGAGGGGAACCACCAGAAGAGTTACCACTGCCACCAGGCTGGTCGGTTGATTTCACTCTGCGTGGTAGAAAATACTATATTGACCACAATACCAAAACTACGCACTGGTCTCATCCACTTGAAAAAGAAGGTCTACCAACGGGTTGGGAGAGAATAGAATCCCCAGAATATGGAGTATATTATGTGAAGTAAGTGACTTCACATTTTTTATGATATTAACTTGCAGAAGTTAGAACGTAAATTGTCGTATGTGAAAACACTGATGAATATACTTTTTTTCCTTTTTCAGTCACATCACGAGGCAAGCGCAATACGAACATCCATGTTATCCTTTGGAAATGCAAGCCGTTCGTGTTGTTTCACCTCCGCGACACACGCATTTTCATTCTCATAGCGTTCTAGTTCCGGCAAATCCTTATCTAAATGAAGAAATCCCACATTGGCTTTATGTATACAGCAGAGCATCCGTTGCTTTGGATCGGAAATTACGCTGGGAGCTCTTCCGTCTTCCGGAATTGGATTGTTTTAACGCGATGCTCACTAGACTATACAAACAAGAACTAGAAGAAGTTGTAATGCGATACGAAGAGTACAGGTTCGTATTACGTTTGGGTTTCTTGATTCTTAATTAGAAGTACAGAACAAATGGGTAGCAGCCCCCTAAAGATCGGACATTTATGAAACCTGAAGATTAGCGCATTTCAATTTTGGAATCACATGGCCGAAACTACAATTACTTGAAGGAAGTTTAAATAAAAAGTTAAGAATATTGAGATTTAGAATTCGGGTGCCCCAATTATGTTGAAGCTACCGACAGAGTATCCTGCTTCCAGGGAATACCAGGAAATGGAAAGTTTACAGGGTTTTTGATTTGTTTGGAAAATGAAGAAATTTTTTTTGTGATTCTGTGTAATTACTCGGAATTTTCTACATTTTCTTCGCATTAGATCCCACTAATCAATTCAGTTGCATTGCTATTATGCATTAAGCATAGGTATTAAGTATTTTAGACAGTTGCATCCCATTGCCACTCATACAATCCACGTGTTAGAGTAGTGAGAAATTGTTCAAAGTATAGAAAAATTTAAAATTAGGTAGAATTTTCTAATCTCCCCATCTGCTTGACATCTTATATTCTAGTTCTACTTACTCTGATTGACATTTGCTGTTGGGTTGTGCTTGGGATAGAGGCAGCTGAGTGCTATATTACGTAGAAATAGACATAGATATGCTATACCCTCCATACCTCACTTGGCACTAGCAAACACGCATTAAGTTCATGTAGCTCAGCAATTCAGGCTAGCAATGTGTCTCGCCTTATGCCAGCCTTTGGACCAATACCATTTAGGTAAATCACTTTTATGTATGGTTGCTACTGGTGTCCTGGACTACTCCTATCTATGGTCCGGTCAGTCGTTACTCATACAATGTCGCCTCTGTGGCCATATTGATCTAAATTTTTAGAAACGATAGCCCTAGTATCGTAAAATATCGTAAAAACCACAGTTACGAATATTCTCGTGACCTTAATAATCTAATAAAATAAAAGTATATTCTTGGTAGTCTCGATATGATAAAAATTGGAAACGAAGTTCAAACTTGGTTCGGTATTCGTGAATCCGAGAACAAAAAGAAAAATATAGTACTCGAGCACTGAACCACTCTCACAAACTATTGAGCTTTCTAGCTCGCAATACAAAATCCAACTCAGTAATCTACAACTAAGTAAAGGTGCTAATCACCCTAAATTCCAAATATCTTTATGCCAGATCCAGAAGCTATTCCCGTGATTATAAAACTTACAACTAGAACAGTAAATAATACAAAAAGAAATAAGAATAATCTTGCCTAAAATAAAGTGATAGTTACTGGAAACCAATCGTCAATTTACATCAACTGACTCACATTCTAACAATGTGAGTTTTCATTATTTTGGAAAGTGGTTGAAATTTCGAAAATTTGTCTTACCAAGTACCGACCGTAATAGCATTGCACTAGTGTGCTAGAATCCCCAGTGCGTTGAAGAGGACCTAAACGCCAACTCGTAAAAATCATAAGATCTGTCGCGTCATTTAGGCGCCAATCAGTAAATTGTAGTTGTAACTCGATCCGGCTTCACTTGAGCAAGGTTTTCTGCAATTTTCCATATCCCCTGTAGAAATGTAGGTGTTTCTAATGAACATCTTAATTACGGCCAAATGATGGGTATCAACCCATCTCCCTCACTCCGCACAAGCTAATCGCGCTGGAGACATACCCAAGAAGGTATGGTTGTTTGGTTGTAATTATTATTGTTATTATTATTACTATTGTTAATATCATTATAAATACATGGCATGATCTTCTCCTTTGTAAAGGAACTAAACAAATATTCAGAAGGCTGGTTGACAAAAGTGTTAAATAAACTAGGGAAGCGTTCTTATTAAGGACGTTCTTCTCTTATAAGCAATCAAAAGTATAAAGTATACAGTTTTCCCATAAAATTCAACTACATTCAGGGGATGATTTCATGTTTATTTCCTTTTTTTCTGTTGGAATTACGCGGTAACGATGTATCAGAATTTTTCACAGAACCACGTTTACACTACACTGACACAAGCGTGTGCTCTCACAATCGGTGCATAAATCTTTCACCATTCTTACGTCTATGCAGTCATTTAAATTGTATTGAGCACTACATGTAATACACTATATAAGTAAAGCACAATGCTGACTTCAGTGTGCACTCGGAGTGCATCGGCATAGCCAGTTAAAACGCTATTAGCCATCATCATGTATGTGTTCATAAGTATTGGTCCTGAATGTTTGGATTCTCAGATATGGAGTATCTCGTTCCACCAGTAGTTCATTGTATTTTTATCTCAAAATAATCCACGTAGGTTTGCTTTTTATACTTTACTGAAGATGTTTAATTTAGTGTATAATAATAATTTGACATAACTTTTAGGTATTAGGAATTTCTTCTTTTTTTGCATTTTCTTATTTCCAGATCTGCCTTGCTGTGTGAAATGGAACAGAGATTGAAGGAATTGAAACCCGAATCTGGAGGATCCACCGCAGGAGCTGTTGCCCTACGCAGATCCTTGCCTTAAGACTGTAAAATGTCAACAGAAGCTGTAGTAAAACTTCATTTATTTGTGTGATTGACTAAACAGAGTTCCTCAAATGTCGTTTACGAGCATTTGGTATAGAAGTATTCTCTTTCTTCATATGCAAATCCGAGTCGCGCTGCTTGAGGCAATCGGAGACAATTCTTATGAGAAGGGAACAGAGACCTACATAAACATGTTTGGTCATAGGTTTAGGAGTGCTCTGGAGTAAGACTATGGACAAATCATCTTCAATGCATAAAATGAAAGTGCCTTAATAATCCTCTACTAACTCAGAACCTATAATAAGAGGAGCCTTATGGGTTTATGTCATTTTGATTATGCATATTTACATTACCAGATGCCTTAAATTTAATATAATTTTTGGATAGATACAAAATTGAAATGAAACCAAGTCTAAGAAGTCTCATCACGATTCAGTGCACCGCTGAACTTCTATAAAATACGTGAATATGTGTCTACTTGTCATTGTAATATAATTCCTACAACTTGCAGCGCCATCTCGTGGCAACTGCTGTCTTATTAGTAGATATTATGAGAGAACAAAGTCCTCTTACTGTTGATAGGGGATCATTATCCTGCATCCGTACTCTTAGTTTACGCTCGATCCTTACTACGTCCCCATTAACAATAGCAGCTCGTGTAGTGCCACCAATCAAAAAGCAATATTATGGAAAGGCTCGACGATGGTCATAAAAGTGGTCCATTCTTTGGCATGAATTATAATGACTCTTCTTTCTCTGAACCAATTGGCTATGCCCTCGAGGAACAGATTATTGGTAATTTGCATACACAAAAAATTGTGTGATCAAATTACCCATGATTTTTGTATCTTTAACCCCTTTGTATTTAACAACATTGGTCGAATTCACCGGTTGTTCAACTTTCAGGTTGCACGTCCCATCAACGTAACTAGTAAGAGAGTTCGAAGTAACAGCTACAGGTAGGGACAACGAGTCCGTATACCAACAAAGCATCAGTCTTTTTTCAAATGCACATTACTGAAATATTTTTTTGTCAAAGTACCTCATCTCATCAGTATCATCTATAAGGTTTAATAAAACAATAAATAACTGAGAAATGAAGAAGTTATGATTATTTGAGTTGGAAGGTGTTTCCAAATACAAGTTAAATTGAATAAGAGTTGATCTCGTATTTTTTAAATCAGGCGAAACTGGCTTTGCGCAACATACAGGTAAAAAGATAAGATTTGTATTTCTTGATTCATCAAAAATATTTCTTTTCGGTGATGACGGAATATTTAAATTCGTTGAAAAGTAAGTGTGCCAGCTAACTCAACAATTATTATCTCGAATTCCACTCATCGTAGAACGATGAACGAACGGGCTAAAGCCCAGGGAAGTGATTGGAAATCTTGACAAAACAAATGTAAATTATTTAAGTAATTTAAATTAGTATAAACGATTAAATTATTCAACTTAGGCACCAATTTAGGTACTTTTTTAAAATGATTAAAAAGTTGTTATTCAAATCTTAGCTCAAGTGTGTAAGATATATATTTCTTCATGATGGCAACTCTAATAACTTATTTTTTATTTTTAATATCCAAGAAAATGATGTGCCGTGCGGCATCATCACTTTCTCTGCTATTGAAAATCTGCTATTATCAAGTTTTCAATCTGAAAAAATATATATCGAACACATTTACAGACTCGCGTTTACTTTTTTAGTAAAATTGAATATTCAGTCGTTTTCGATACAAAATAATTTCTATCGAACTAAAACATGAGTGCAATTTCTTTTTAAGTATATTGTGTGCAAAAAAAATTGCATTCGATTTACAAAATACGAGGTCAAGAAACTTCAAAATTTGTCCAGTTTGACATCGATATACCTATAAATTCACTTTTCAATATATTGTCATTTGATTCCGTTGTAACCATGATAGTTACATATTGATGATAACTCGTTTACTCTGAATCAAGCGGGTACTTTGCATATGGTCCGCAGGTGATGCAGGTTAAATACAAGTAAAATTTGGATTTACTATGTCGTAATTTGTTCGAGGCAATCCACATTTGCGTTTACATTTCGTAGAGTTCACTAACTGTCAAAAAATATTTGAAGTCTACTATTATTTATCTATATTCCTAACATTAAATCACATTTATTCATGAACTGCTATGTATCTAGATTCCGCAGAAATCGTTGCATCCCACAAATCTTAGTGCTGGAGTCCAATGCCGCTCTCGTTCAAATTTATCCACACAGCAAACAGTCGCGTCTTATTATTAAGTACTTAATGAGACAATCGAAAATTAACTAGTCTTTTTCATATCACACATTGTGTTAGCATGTATTTTTATTATGACTATTTTACAATGTAAAAACTAGAGTATTAATCATCACTTGTTAAGTGAATTATTTCAACTTGACACTGCCTCTTCCTTTCCAAGAGTGCCTTCAAGGGGTGTTCCAGTATACATATCTTCGCCCTCTTTTATTTCGTATGATCCTTTTACTTGAAACCCAGACATTTGTACTACCCTTGCTTGCGGGATTCCTAGAGTGTGCGCCCAGCTCCTTGCTACGTAATAAATGAATCGGTAGATATGATTACATTGTCCTTTACCATAAATCGCATTTACTAATTCTTGTACCTCGGATTTTACGAAAGGTCTAACCAGAAAAATATTGCATGCATTTCTTTCCTATCGGAAGCTCTCATCAGGTTTTTGAACATTTACACATGGTGTATTTTGGAAAATAAAAGTTGTTAATTGTTTTTTCGGGTTTCTTGATTGTGTGCCCGAATCATGATTTACTTGACTTCGATTTAAACCTTGTACCTGTACCGTGAACAATGCTTTTTGAAGTTTCGCCTTTGACATTCCAAAATTGAACCATTTGCGTTGATTCTTTTGGATGGAGAATTTTGTGAATGTTAATTGTTTTTTGGCTTTCAGCCAAATCGATAAAAACTTGACGCGGCAGAGACAACAATTTCAACACGAAATTAGTACATTGTGTATCAAGGGCGGAAAAAAGGCAATTACGAGCGTGATGTGAGTGGTCATCACACGAATGAAATCGCCTTCTGTCTACCATGCACACAATTTTTTGGCCTAATCCCTTTCAAAATTCACCTTTCGTGCATGTGAAGCGGGTTCGAGAAATTGGCATTTACATGCGCACTTTGCGAGTGAAAAAACATCCAACTTCGCACCCAGTAAAGAATCCAGGTAGATCCGGTGACTCAGTTCAGTAAGAGATCTGAATAAAAAATTTTACGACGAAAGTTTGTTGTTTAAGCAATCAAGTGAGCAAAAAATTTTTTAATCATGGATCTAACTAAACAAATTAATTACTGAACATCGAATTTTCAATACAAGGCTTATTGTACAATGCCGTTGTAACTCCAGTTTTTTGCCTATAACTTTGAAAAAACGCCACAGATTGTCACAAAAAATAACTATATCATAAATTTCGACTTGTAGAATTTCATTATAGAATAAAAATCTATTGTCATTGATTAAATAAACAATATAATCGGTTAAAAAGCAGAATCGCATGACGTAATATGCTGCTCGCATGGTATTCCAAAGCAGGTTTTTGATGTAACTTCAATTTTGCTATTCAATTTAAACGAATTTCGTTAAATTCACTTTGACTCTCGTACAAGGTATGTAAATTGCAAAGAAAAAAATTCGAACGGACGTAAAATGCGATGGCGCCTAGATGTCCGCTACCAATCAAGAAACAGAATATACCTAAATAGAATCCTACAGAGAGTATTTGGGACTTGGTCGAGGTCCTTTACCTGATGGTAAAAAAAACGGCAATTTTGCGCCTGCTCATAATGCATGAAAATTCGTTTTTCCAAGAGGAGTAAGACAGTAAATATACTTTCGAATTTTCGAAGCCTGTCACCTCGATAAGATTAAGATGTGACTTTCAAAATTTGATATGGGATATAGATTTGCATGAGATATGTCGATCTGATCTTGGTAAAAGTTGAAAACAGTGGTGCGACATGGATGAAATTTCAGACAACCAAGTTGTTCTTTTGCACTTATTCTGATTTACGGGCTTGACTGTAAAAGCAGTGTTATTTTCATTTCGAATTGATAGACAAACGGCTTGAAAGACTTGAGGGTCAACCATGGAGGCAAGGTCCTCTTACGCCACGCGTATTTGTGTCTAGCAGGTGCGTATATGCGATATCTAACTTATGAGATTTGGTTCGCGTTCATATTCGTTTGGATATCGCCTACTTTTCACACTTATCACATTATTCGTTTTTCTATTTGCTTGAAGTTCCGACTCTTTCAATTGTTGACTGAAAGAGTCTTCACGAAACTTTGTCATGCTTATCGGAATAGATCGTTTCAACAAGGTAATAAAATCAGATGCAAAACCTGCAGTTAAGGAGATTTTTGTAACTCAAGATTCATCAAATAATTTATGCAGAAAAAAAACAGATTACTCCACAGACGTAATAACTTAAAATCCCAATGAAAAAAGAACAAAATAAGTTCGAGATCTGTTTCTACCATGTAGACATAGAGCATTCTCTATACTGTCTGCGGGAACGTCTATCTCTAGCATTGAAAATCGTCTATTTTCCAAGAAATTAATAGAATTTACCTCGATCGATTCGTTCACATAAAAACTTTCAACAACCCACATCGTACGCATTTTAATTTTGAAGCATTTATAACTCACAGCAGGATTGTCTCTTGTAATTTTTATTTGATAAAAAAGCTTTTTAATTATGGAAAACCACACCCAGTTCACGTGAGTCGTGAGTGCAGCGAATCAAAACCATAAATTAGGTAACTTTGTCGGGAATTAATAAGACGAGGTATAAAGAAATATTGCGAGATTTTTTGAGAAAATTTGATTATTAGGATTGATTATGCTAGATTATTTCAATTGCACTACAGGCTAGAACATCGAAACTGCAATAGCTATTTATAACCAGATTCATTTGAAACCAGGCCAATCTAAACTTGTAGGATTGATCACCCATGGAATGTTATTTGTCAAATAAAATAAGAAAAAGAGTACAGCAGTAATTTTATGGTGTTTAGTATGAAGTTACAAATGCATCAATTTTAAACGCTAAGAATGCTGATTCTACTCAGAAGTCAGTATCATTTTTTTTTTTTTATACCAAATTTTTCATATCAATTAAGAGTATCAACTTTTTTTTAGTATTTAGCATGTAGAATGGCGTCTTATCTTCTATCATGTAGCATCTTTTTCAGGGTGCATCAGGTGTACAGTCTGATCAAGAACAGTGTGATAGCTTGTCTAATTTCAATGAATAATAGCTCACTTCGATAGTAAGTGAATTTACACAAATCACATGACATGGATTTGGTATTACATAAATATATCATTCTCATCTCTACCACAGTGAAAAATCTTTTTTTTTACTATTGCAACTAAATTTGATTTTCGAAAAGTACTGATTCTGGTCGAAAATGATTTTGTTTCATTTCAATGAATATCTACAATTTCGCACCGTTAGTATCCGAAAAACAGATTTTTAGAAAAATGTTAGTCTGCCGATCTGTTCGTCTGTCCTGAAAAACTCTTGCGCTGATCTCGAAAACGGCTGGATGGAAAATTATGAAATTTACACACTTAAAATGACTACAATCAAGTGATGGGCATTAAAAATTGGCATGTCCCATTTTCTCTGACCGCAAGGTTCTAACGAAAAGAATTTAAAAAACCTTAAGAACACTGACACTTCATAGAACGATCCGACGTTTATAGACAATTTTATATAAATTGTAATAAGGCAAATGATATAATGCAATAGGAATAAACTTCATGAAAAAAAAAAAAATAAAAAAACAATATCAACGACAAAATATTTTGATTGTTCTTGGTGATACTTTTAGTAATAAATTGGTTTGTAAAACATTGAAAAGTACTGGAAAAATACTATTTTTATAGCTTATTCTGATTGGACTGTGTACACCTAACATATATTTTACATCGAAAGTCAATTTTCTTTTAAACAAAGAACGCGAGGTATAGAATACTGTCAAGAAAGAAAAACTGTGCATTCATACAAGTTCCACAAAAATTGCTTTTAACGTTTTCTTTAATATTTGATATCACTTTAGAAATTTTTACTGAAATACACAATTAGTCGTTTGGCATCTAATTTTGCTCAAAATAAATCAATTAATGCACGATAAAATAGAAGACACATAGAATAATGAGTTCTACAGGTTTTTACTTGATTTATTTTTGAGATTTTTTTAGCTTCTAATTTTAATACTCGTAACACGGTGACAAAGTGTTCATTTTAAAATCAACAAATGCTCTTTCAAAAGCATATTTATAGTTGAAAGTTAATATGTTCAGCCAAGTATTATTAAGTATAAAATATACACACTCACACGTTCATTTTAAGAACATATTTGGATGTGTCATTAAGTCTGTATGTAACCAACGCTTTTTTAGAAATGCGATTCAAATATACGACTAGATGAGATTAGTACAAGATTTAATAAATGAGAAAGCCTTCTTTGAAGCTTACAACTACTGTTCAGAAAGTTCATGATGATTTTTTTCTGTTATCAATAAATGAGATGAAAAAATGAGTAAGTAATAGTAAAGATAAAGGGATTAGCCTGATTCTTGAAACATTGTACAAATAATATTAACTAAAGATGAGAAGTGAAATTAATTACCAGGAAGTACGTCCACGTCAGGGGCATAACCACCTGCTCTCATCCAGTCACGTTTGCCTGTGTAACACATGTACAATACACCGCCAAATGCATTCCATGTACAAATAAAATAGAATATCGACAGGCGCTTTTTCCAAAGAAGTGCACGGTCCACAGGAATCGGGGTTGTGTTTCTTCTAACAAACAATCGCAACCATCTGAATTGCAACATTCTGTAAAGTTTGAAAATCAACATCAAGTATCGAACAAATAATTCAATGTGCTTAGATATTGTCATTATCTAATGATAGTAAACTTTTTGAAAATAGAAAAATGCAGTTTCGTTATATCCTCATCATTACATAAACATATTGGAGGTTCAAGGTATTTCATGAAATTTTGATTTTCGCTCTTCACTACCTTATTCGAATGAACATTATAACGTTTGGCTACCAATTTTGGCTGCCAGCTTTAGACTCGTCTTATTGTTAGAATTGTTCCAAGTCATTTCAAATTGGCAAATCAAACCAAGGGGATGATACTCAAGACTTATAAATTTGAAACAATAGATTTTGACAAACTATAACTTCTAAACTTTTCTACTGTCAACAAATCAGAAGTGAGATGGATTGTTTAACCCTAGAATACCAAACTTGCTTTCGAAGTGAATTGGTAAAAAACCCATTTCAATATCAAACAATGCTGAAAAACAGCAAAAACATTATTTTCAGTCAAAAATTCGTACTGCTTACGATTATCGATCTATTGTCGAATTAAGAATGCGGTTTTAGAGAGGATACATCTGACTTTTGAAGACAAATTATCATTGCTATGTTCTGTTCAGAGGATGTACTTATCTTGGATTTTGAAAATTAAAAACTTTAGAGAACTATGATATGGAAAAACTTAATGAAAAGACCAAAATATTCAAATTCAAAGTTTTCAAATTATCCTTTTCTGGTTGTAAGATACAATATATGTAATGAAAAAACATGATTTAATCAGTATTATTTTTTTCATTACTGCCATAATAGAAAGTGATCCATTTGAGTTAACACAGAAGAATATCTTAAGAACAACGCATTTCAGAGAAAAATGTTTGCAATGAAAGATTCATCGTACAAAGGGAATAAAACACTGTCGCATCGTAAAACAAGTCGTACCTTTTTCTACAGATTTGCATTTTACGTAAAACAATAGTTAAACTTTTACCCCAAAATGTTTTTTCTAAGACATCATTTTTTTTAAATATCTCAAAACTATCAATGGCATCCAATAGAACAGTAAAATACAAGAAAAATTTATTTCAATAGAAGCTCAATATTATAGCCATTAACTTTAATACACTTTTTAAGACGCTTTATAAAAGATTCATAACTGCGTAGTAAATTTTCTTTTTCAATGCCTATGCAAGCATTTCTGATTCGCTTGTTTATTGTCCTTGGAGTAATTTGTACCATGCTGTGAGCGTTTTCTTTAAAGTAGCCCCATAAAAAAATCAGGACTTATAAAATCTATTGACCAAGCAGGCCTAATACCGTCCTCCACCAATCCAGCGATTGTTATATTCTATCAAAAAGTGTATACATTTCTATTAAAAACAAACAATGTTGACCTCAAAATGACCTTGTAAGTTTCCACTGAATGAAAAGTACAATAGCATAATGTTTTGCCACTTTCGACCCATGAAAGTTATTGCATACATTCTTTTCTATGATACATTGTATTTAAAATATTTTGCTGCGTCAACTTAAATTCTGAGTTGACAGGGCCAATCACAAACTCAGCAGCATAGCTTAAAGTTGACCCAGTCTGTTGTTTTGGGTTAATTAAATTATCCAGATATGGATTTTAGCTACATCGTGACAAGAGTACATTATTTAAAAACGTCTGCAGAAAATGGATTAATTTGACATGAATTTGGGCATATTGTCATATTGGACATACAATTGGTCTTTTAAATTTGAACATATCCTTTAAATTTTAACATATCCATAGCTATTACAAATAAACCTGAGACATTTTTCTTGCAGTGACAACTGGGAAGTTATCAGAAAAAAGAACAGCTACTATTGCAGCAGAATTTATCTTCACATTGGTAAAAACATTTTGTTAATAAAATCGCATGTAAATTAAAGAGGAATCAAATGAAGATCAGAGTTCATATTTGTAGATGCAGAAATCTTACGGATCATACCGAACTCTTGGCAGATATCCCAAGTAATCGATACGTATCACGTTGAACAAAGTATGCGTGGTGTGGTCACGATTTGAAAACTAATTGCAAGAGTTAATTACCTAGAACTTCTGAGTATTCAAAATATTATGGATAACCTCTCTTCTGTGTTACCAATACCCCTTTACCCTACTGAAATTGGTCAAAACTATGGAGGGTAGAGAGAAGGAGGCTCAACTTATAGCGTTTTCCACTGGCGCACCGAGTGTGCACTGCTCCAGTTTTTCACATTAGAGCAACTGAGACACAGATAAACTGAGTGTACTTCTGTCTCACTTACTCGCGTGTAAAAATATGCACCGAGTTCCCCAGTGGAAAACGCTATTAGCGCTTCTTAGGGTGCGTTCCGAAATTAGCAGCGCTTAAAATTCCCTAGGACAGAGGCAGAGCTACCCACGTACTTGGGAGCGCAAAAGAGATAAAAGATTGCTGACAGCACCGGGAGCCAGTATCGGAACGCACCCTTACATGAAGTCAGCTGCGGCCGAAATTTCGGCAAATAATAGTTTTAATTCTTGTCGATGGCAGCGCTGGCGCAGAGATTATTCTCGGATTTGTAACATTGTTTTGTTTCACGCAAAGAGCCTAATCCTCTTTGGTTCCACGGACTTATGGACGGAGCTTTTCCTTGCGGGGTATCCCAGTCTATGGGTATCCCAAAAGACGGAAAGCACAGATTTCTATGACGGAAAGGGACTTCTGACATCAGCCATCTTGATAGGTGCCATTTGCCCGCCACGTTCGAACCGGTCACCCTACATAATAATTATGTATATACTATCGAAGCAGTTTACTGTTAAATGTAGGCCTAAATTTAGTGATTTATTTTCTCAAATAATAATTTATATTGTTTTATTTGGGCATGGTTACATTTTTTGATAATCATATGAATATTGACTAAAGTAAAACTTTTAACTGTATAAAGCGTTGACTGAGGATATTCCTTAGTCAACGTATGAAGTAACGGCTCGCTAAAGTATTTATTCGGGGCAACGAAAGTATGATTTTGATCTAACAATCAGTAGCCAGTGAGGTAAAATTACATTATTTAAGATACATTCAGTATTAGACTTATCAGAAACTGCACGGACTTAGAAAAACACGTAATTCACATTTGCACAACTGAAAATCATTCAATATTCAGATAGGACAATCTCACAAACAGTTTATGAAACTCACAATTGGAACAGCATCATTTTTGAGTCCGAGTCTGTCCACAGAAGTTCGATTAAATGATTTACCTGAAAAGTGATACGAACATAAAAATGAAGATTTCGGTAAAGAAGCTTCCGTCAATCCCATTCGCTCGAGCCATGTCTTTCGTCTATCACTACTTTTCGAAAAACTATGTGTGAGCAATGCGTTTGACTCTACGTTATATCGATTATATATCTTTTTTATTACAGTCTTATCTATCTCCCGGGCTAAAGGGTGTGGCGTAGGGTGCCTATAATGTGACTCTCTGTTTGCTAATGTTATATAGTGATTGGATATAATGGTATTAATCAATTGTAATAAAAATAATAATATTATGGGAAAGCGATCAGAGTGAAACTTGGGCAGTTAATGACTTATTTTGGCAAAAAGTGGAGCGTCTTTTTACTTTTTCAAAACTTTGAGAAAATTTTTACAGATTGGTTACCACTCACAGAAATTGGCCAAATTTTCACAGTTGCACTGAATGGATCGAACTATCCGGTATGATGCCACTCGGCGGTGATGAAACACACATTTTGAGATCAGTCCCATGAGATTTGATGGTGAAATGACGAAATGGCAGCTGATCTGGTTTTCGATTACGAAGAACACCGAAATCTCATTTTGGCGACATTCGTTACCGACATTACGCGCATGCCGGTAATGTATGCGTGTAATGTCGGTAAAAAATTACCGGCATGCATGAAAGGTCGGTAACAAATGTCGCCAAAATGAGATTTCGGTGTACTTCGTAATCGAAAACCAGATCAGCTGCCATTTCGTCATTTCACCATCAAATCTCATGGGACTGATCTCAAAATGTGTGTTTCATCACCGTCGAGTGGCATCATACCGGATAGTTCGATCCATTCAGTGCAACTGTGAAAATTTGGCCAATTTCTGTGGGTCGTAACCAATCTCTAAATTTTTCTTCCAAATTTTGAAAAAGTAAAAATACGCTCCACTTTTTGCCAAAATAAGGCATCAATTGCCCAAGTTTCACTCTAATCTCTTGAGCGGTATAGGAGTTTTGCTTCCCCGCGTTTTTGAGGTGTGCAACGCTTCTTTGTAAGCATCTTAAGCAGTTTCATTGAACGATCTGATTACCAGAATCTCACATTTTGAGTTAGGTTAATTGGTATTAGTGTTGAGAAATAAACCATGAACTTCTAAGTCCCGTGATATAAACAATGAAACCCATAGACAGACCGGTCACATCTTACAACCCAGTTAGTTTATTACGCTTTCTACGTTGATTGAGTCGGTAACGGTAGGGAATTTCTGTACCGAAGCTCCTGTCATCGTCCCTCAACGAGTTTAAAAATGCGTTGAGCCAAAATGTCTTTAGCAATCCTCAGTCTACGACTTATCGTGTTGACGTTTACCTGTTGGAAATTAAATAGCGTCTAAGAAATAAGCATGTAGAGATTCGATTAATTTAAGTTTATAAAAACTGTTACAATAATTGTTGGGTTCATAATCCTGAATTTCTGAAATTCGTATTTGCTAATCACGCATTCAAGTAATGATAATCAAATCGTCGAAACTAGCAACTTTACCCAATCTATTCAGACCATAACACTACTTGGTTACAAAAGTACAAAACAGTAGACAGTAATTAATTCAATCAAGTTTCTTTTCTCAATAATGTATGTTTCTGTAACTGGACTTAACGGCTGTGAATTTGCAGCATTATTCGTTGCATTTATATCAGAATAATTTTTGAAATTTTAAAATCTTGGTCTAGTCGCGAACTGTCATTCATGATCAACACACTGATACGATGTCCTGGTATGTATTGCGGGCGAGTTTTACTCCCCACTGGAAACTGGAGCCAGTGCGAAGCATGTCCCAGGGGTTTCAGGAGCAACGATTCCTCCGCTTGTGTACCTTGTGAAGATTTCCCAATGTTTTATGATTGGTTGTATCTTGGATTCATGGCTCTACTAGCCCTTGTTTTACATTGGTTTTGCATCGACATGGTCGCCATGCGACGTAACATCACCAAGGAAGTAATAGCACTCCACATGTCTGCATTGGTTGAAATAATTGGAGCTTCACTCATTACGCTACAATTAACTGACCCCATTGGAACTTTTAACATTACATCTTGTAAGGCGAGACGATTGTCTGATTGGTACACTTTGCTTCACAATCCAAATCCAGATTACGAGAAGACGTTACATTGTACTCAAGAAGCAGTTTACCCATTGTTAGTATATCGCTTATAGATTAAAATAGTTTAATAACCGTGTTATCACAACTATTACTATTTGAGCTACTGGTTGTAAAAGACGTTAATCAAATGGCCAACATTTTGACAGAAATGAACTTATGTAGTTGATGGTACTAAATGATCTAGATAAATAAGAATGCCAATTAGTTTTAGTCCAGAATGTTGAAGTCTAGGCCCCTCGCTGCAAGATTCAATAGACCGTCGGCTTGAATGATCATATGTTTGCATCACTTCTTGGAGAAAAAATTACCCGACTAGATACTGACTGGGAATAATATACTATTTTTATGAACAGTGGCTCATGTATACAGTTTTTAACTCCACAGTTTATAAAAGTAATCAAAACACTTTCAGGTATACAATGGTCTTTATTTTTTATGCTCTGGGCATAATACTGATGTTACTTATCCGGCCGCTGATTGCCAAGAAGTTTCTACCAAAGCAAGGAAAATTCTCAATCTATGCTGCTCTGTATTTTTTCCCCATTTTAGCCATGCTCCATGCAATTGGCGGTGGTCTAATATGTGAGTGGGATTATCGCCATTCCTGGTACTATCCATAATTATTTAAATACTGAAAAAACATATTCTTAATACGATTTTCCTTTCAGATTATTCCTTTCCATATATAACCATCATATTGTCTGTTTTATCCAATGCGGCGCATTTTGCATTGAAACTGAACCAGGTAAGAGAAAACTACAGCTGTAGTTGGATAAATTTCCATATATAATTATTGTTCGTTTAAATATTTCGTGCCAATACTGGAGTTTGAATATTACAAATCTGTAGACACTTTAGTGAGAAATTCCTTTCAAACTATTGGAAAGAAAGTGTTTCAACTTGACCATACTGCTGAACTAAATTTTAGCCTCACATAGATGGCATTGGTTTGTGAGATTGGAACACAAAATTACTGCGTTTGTAATTAAATTCATATTGAAATTTGAATTGACGGGTTCCAGTATAAAAAAATGTTAGTGGGTACTTTCAAAGAGTCACTAATATACTACAAATTCTGACTAATCGCAATGAAATACCATGAAATCAAACGGAGCTATGTTAATTTAAATAAAAAAAATCATGAATTACATGTTATTCAAATGGGAAATCTACATCGATCGAGAGGAACCTCTTAAAATTAAGATTAAGGGCTCAAATTTTCAGGGAATTTCTTTTTCGATAGAAGGAACAAAATTTTAATGTGTCCGCGAATAAAAAAAAAAATTTCGTTTCAAATGAAGCACCCTAATGAATACACATTGTTTTATTATGGTTCACTTTGTTTTAAAAGATCCCTGAGTTTCGAAAAGCGTTGTTTTTTAAAAGTACATCGCTACACCTACTTTAAGAACTTCTTTCAATAAAACTTAAGGCGCAGTTGGTGGTTAATGCTCAACAATTCGTAACTTCGATGGCAAATTCAAGCAATACTGAAATTTTTGGTGGTAAAAATCAAGGGATTCTATTTCAGCAATACTGTTCCCATTCAGCAGAGTTTTTGATACTTTCATAAGTTATACTTACATCTTTACAATTATGACAAATATTTCACTTTTTCAGTAACAAAATATTGAAAAGTGAGTTAGCGGTAGGATGCTTATGGTGTCATTATTGTATTTTGCTTATTCCTGTTATTAGCTCCAAATTTTGTAAAGTAGTGCATTTGCATGAGCTAAGTTACAAGTTGCTGATGTAAACTGGATTTATGTTGTTCTAGATCCTAAGACTAATTGAAAAGTCTGAATTTACATCTACTCATTATTATGTATTTACTTCAAATATCTATATCAAATCATATTTAATTCAAATTATCTGCATATCGCGTAGCTAAAATCAAATGGGCGAATGAGCCTTCAATTCTCACGCAACTTTCTATCTGATTCTCATGTGAATATACCTTTTTTTTTTTTTTATAAAACTCAACTTTTTCGCCCCTGAACTTTTATACAACTTCCTACGTTTTGTGAGCTAGGCCATATTTTTGTTTGGAGTTACCAAAATGTTACGATAAACTTATTTAACCCTTGAAGATCTTCGTAAATATAAATAATGTATTGAATCCGTTTTACACATGCCTTCGTTTTAATTTATGCCTAAAATTGTAAGAATTACAAATATGCTGAAAAAGTTCTCAGTACGATAAATTGAACTACAAGTACGCTACAGATTATAATTTTCATCACCGGATGCGTATTTCTCGAATGTCATGCTAAGATGGTCTCTTTTAGTTTGGTTTTATTAAAGCTATTAATCTCTTCAAAATTATGTTTAATTGCAGTCGATGAAATCGCTGGTAATAAGCTCGATATCGGATATAAGAAATGTAGTGGTAATACTTGGCCATTGGCTTCTGCACGGATACGGAGTAACTGCAGTGGCTACACTCAGGGGGCTAAGCGTTCACCCAGCGATGCTTACCTTGGTTCCATTGCCGGCATTGTTCTACATTCTTACTGCTCGATTCACAGACCCCAACAAACTTCACGCTGAATAAAAAATAAATATTTGGAATGGAAAAGTTTGTAATCACCTATGTACCACAAAAAAACTATAATAAACAATGACAATATACTCAGAGGGTTGAAACACAGTCATTAGTGAGCATGCGTTTATATTATTCAGATTCATCGTCCAATTTGACATACAATTGGTTCAAATATCATCATTTAGAATAAGTAGAAAGAAAAAAGAATCACTAACAAAAAAAATATCAAGCTTGATTATATATTTGACGGGTATAAGCAGTCTGGCGATAATATGCAGAAAGGTGATACTTCGTGGTGAATTAAGATGATTTGGCTGTATATTGTGCGACCAAAGTACTTTTGGGAGTAATATAGATCGCATTTGAAGACACCTTGCTCCTGAAACAAACAGAGAAACTATGTTAGATTCACAAATAGCATATAGAATACGTTACGCTATTGAGAAATGCTAGAGCACTGAACAATTCGAAAACTTCTTCATAAATTGCTAAAAACTTAGGATTTTCACAAGCGATTAGGTATGATATGCCATTCTATGAATAAGATATCTGTTAAATAAATCAAACTTACCCTGGACCATCTCCTTTGTAATTGGAGCTATGATCAATTATGCGCACTTTTTCCGGAACTCTGTCCAGTTCAGAGAGATCCACAGTCACTGGCTCGTTTCCGCTATGGTAGGCCACCAAATAACCAAGATTACCACTCTTCAACCTGCATAATATATCCAAATAGTTATAATATTTTTATGAGATGGCATCACATGCAGAAAATTAGCTGTAACATACAATAACAATGATTCTGTGCATGTGACTGCACGCAATAAATTTTTGACAAGTCTGATTTTTTATATCGCATAAGCAAGTGTGTTTCACTCAGAGTCCAATTTTTACTCTTGGTAATTTTGATTTTGATAATACGCTCAAAAGGATTTCAGAAAACGTGCAAGTAAATTTAATCATGAGCGAGTGCTACAGAATTTTCCTGGAAGCATGTTGATCTAAATTCTTGCGGTGTTCTAATAATAACTAGGTAATAAACAATTAGAGTTTTAGTGTGGTTAGCTGCTGGTATAGACGAAAATTTCAAGATCTTGCGAGATATGGTGAAAGCTAGACGTCACCAGAGTTATTAACATAATATATATATGGGTAAGCAGCAGATTATAGATAAAGGAGCAAGTGTAAAATTTCGATGCAGCTGAAATTTGAATATGTTATCAAGTGTAGTAAGGTGTAGAAAGCCCTCAAATTTTAAATCTATAAGATTTATGTGAATAAATTTATGTCAAAGTTGAACATTTTGTGCCTCATTATGTTCTGTTAAATATATCAGGTCGTAATTCATGTGACAATAAAGTTGGATTTCTCAATGACTATTCCGATGCAAGTTTTTTTTCTACCAAGGAAAGTGCACTTCTTTTGCAAAGATATTGAAAATTGTAATTTATCTCCAATAAAATCTGTCAAATTTTTATCAAAATTGAGGGAGGATTCCATAATTAAAGATACAAATTTAGAGACCTTTTTGGAAGTGATATGAACGAAATTTGGTGGAAAAGTTATTTGATCGTTTGCAATTTAATTTTGCAGTCACTTGGGAACAAAAATTCTAAATTTTGAAAAATGATTAGTCCAGAAATAATACCCGATTGATGACTTGCAATCAATTTATTATGAATCAACTCATTTCTAAGATGTTTTTGTTGAATCATTAGAACAAGAAAATGATTCAAATTGATGATTGAAATGAGTATCTACTATTAATTTTAGAAAAGCATGTATTAATTATTTCAACAGGAAAGCACTGTAGAGAATAATCGGAGACTTATTTACTTAGCAAATTGAAATTAATCCGTGATTAGACTTTAGGGCCGGCATTCCCAGTAAATATTCTTCGCCACAGAGGTCAAAACATGCTGCATGGTCGGTAAAAATGGTCATGTGTGACTTTGATCAAAAGTCAAAAATAGTAAATTGTGTTACAAGTGAGAAAAGTAGGCGATTTGCGATTAGTATGAATTTTGCACTATGAGCCAAGGCGAGTGCTATAATCGCAAAACTCAGATGTGGGTCGTTCGCATGTGTGACATGCTATTTTTTTTCACATTTGTGCCAAACACCAAAGTTGTTGCGGACAGCGTGTAAGATTGAAGTTATGTAACTTACGCTCAATGACACAGCACATAACATTGAGTCGTTCGAGAGTGTGTATGCCCCAAAGAAAGCTTTAGCGTGTAAAATATAGCATTTCAATTGTGCGCATGCACCAATATTGTTTGACCACACTGATCGATAGTAGGGCATTGTACGCATGTTTCACAGGTTTTGAGGATCGAAATTTTCGAGCAGGTACACAAAAGAAAAAAAAAAATTATAGAAATATCTTGGAAGTTTAGCTGATTTGAAATACCTTGGACATTCGCATGTATACACGGTTCGATCAATTTCAGAATTCGTAATATTACAGAAATAGTTCTTATTATTTGCAATAACTGCGTTGTTTTTGCAATGATTAATATTGGTAGAGTCCAAGATTTTTCGTTATTTCTTAACAAAATGTTTTAAATACTTATAAGAAAAAAAATTGTTATTGATAACAAAACATCTTTAGTTTGATTTCATCCGAGATTTTTTTTAGAACTTTACTTGAAATACACACTTTATCACGATTTTTTTTGTTTTTTGTATAGATGCTTTGTTGCAAAAAAATCCAGTGACATTCGATTACCCAAATTAGTGAATTCAATGCCCCATGATTTGATTTTTTATTTTCATTCAATAAGTACTGAGTTTTACGAAGAAATAAGGATACATTGATTCGAGTATAATATCCAGTATTACGTAGCATACATTGTTACAAGGTACGAGTGGCATGCATAGAATATCTAATCAAAATTAAACAGTGGGTTAGTAGTTAAACTTACCAGTTTCTGCAAAACGCAGATGTGAGCATGAAACGGAAAACAATCTGCATAGTTAGTATATTAGAATATTGGTTTAACATATCTAATAACTATCAACACATGGCATATGGCAACTATTAACTCTTAACTATTGATACATATTATAAAACATTATCGGAAGCTGGAAATCGTAACTTTCAAGATCAGTGTTAGTAATGTTAACGTTACAAATTATTGACGGGCCATTCCAATGAATTTCAACTACTCTTGGAATTGATTTTTTATGTGGAAGCCTCCAATTCAGGAAATATCAACGAATTTCTTCAATTTTTTCGAGGCTTAATTCCGCAGTTATAATTCCAAAATCCTCATCATTGCAAGTCGCTTCTTTTTTATGCGATTCTAATTCGTAAATTTTATTCTTCTAAAGTAAATAACGTTTACAATTTGCTATATTCAGTGAATAATTTGAACAATCAAGCACATCGGATTATTGACATCTCATATTTTTTCAAAGATAAAAAATGA
Organism: Diprion similis; assembly: GCF_021155765.1. Lineage (NCBI taxonomy): Eukaryota > Metazoa > Arthropoda > Insecta > Hymenoptera > Diprionidae > Diprion > Diprion similis. Next base: position 9,320,044 of record NC_060111.1, on the reverse strand, counting down.
ACAAGACACAATTATTATTATTATTATTTTGTGTTTTGGGCTATAGTGTATATTATTTGGTTGGCTAAACAGTTTTCAGAACAAAAATTAGCAAGCTTTTACGAGTATTGTTTCTTACAGGTACAATCGGAGGGTAAACCCACTCTCCCAAAGGAATTTGTGTAAAGTTAAAGATGAAGTAATGAAATTTTGTTCGCCTTGTCTACCTACAACGAACTTTAGTCCAAGAAATTTGAATGCTGTTTCTTTCTAGGTACAAAATTTATCTGAGAGTATTTGCCTGCTCAACTCTGTTCAGATAAAAGTTATGCATGTAAATTGGTACAAGCAGTGACCACATGGCTCGGAAGGGCCCGCTTCAAGAGACGTTTATGGTACATCTCACAGATATAATTGTGGAGTGTGACTTTTTAAAAATGATGTAAACATTCTATATGCACCTGGAATAAGAAGCTTTCCACAGTATTGGAAGTTAATGATGGTGTGGTAAGAACGAACAAGTAATACCACACTTAATTAGTAGTACAAGTTCTCAAGATTCATGTAAGTACAGAATTCAAATCTTTGTCTCTAGTTTTTAGAATCGTCTAGTTAGAATACTGTAATAAATAAATACTATGGGTTTCAACAGTGTAGATAAGTATTTAAAATATCACTACAGTCCAATCCCGATACTGCAATCAAATTCAAAATATTATCTCGATGATCAAATACTAGAAGGTGTCCAGGATAATCTTAATAAAAAATAGGCAATAAAAAAATTACAAGTTTCCAGTTTCCGCTAGAACTAAACATTCTGTATTATCACGGCAATACACGAATTCAGGTTAAAGTTATTAACAGTTATGAGTATTTTGAGACTTACATAGTATAGGCGAAGACAGTCCCATTGAAAACACCATGTGTGATAACTCCATGGGTGAATGAAGGTTTATGTCGCAATTGAATGATATTTGAGAACGCTGTACCATTATACTGGGTCTGATTGATACTAAGAATTGGGGTTCCCGGAAGCAGCAGAGTCATCAAAGTCAAACTCTCAGCTACTTCTACAGGCATTCGCTCATGTAATGGCCTCTGGGGATTGTTCAGCTGGAAACAAATTGATGAATTGATCAATGCATGACTATAAGACTTACGTTGTACTTTGTAATGCATTCAACAACAGAAAATAGAACTGACACAGTGACTGGTCAAAACTCTAACATAGACATTGACAATGACTTTGACGAAGACTCTAAACTACAAAAATCTTCCCAAACAATACAGTTTTACCTAAAATCTTTTAATTTATTCAAGTCCCATTTATACTACTTAAATGATGCAATATTTGCTTTGAGTATCTGTAGAAAATGTATCTGAGCGATAAATGTATTCATAAATTCAAACTTATAAATTTATATGTGAATATATTCTCGTGATAACAATTGCACCATAAAATTTGGTTTATATTCGGTACCTAAGAAAAAAAAACCAGAAATACTGTCTGTGAAATGGGGGTCATTTTATATGCAAGGTCGGTGTATACTTTGAACAATTCAATACTTTACTTTTTTGGAAAGAAATTGTAGTTTTAATCGTAACAGTTGAAAATACTTACATCCCATGCAGACCAGGTGGAGGATGCATTCTTGAATCCAGCTTCTAGGTCATTAGCTGAAATATTAGCATTTGCCTCGGACAGAAACTGACATCTCTGCGGGAGGTCTACAATAGTGCCATTGTCGTTTAGATGTGTTAATGTATCATTTCCAATATTTTCTTGTAACGAGAAAAGCCTGCAAAAAGATATGAAGTTATTTTATTATTCTTTATAATTTCCAACACCTATATAGAATGATAATTACACTTAAGCTACTAAAATAGTTGACAAGTAATCCCAGGGATATACATCCATAATCTCAATTAGAATGACTGAATTCTGTGTACTTGTTTTTTGCGTGGCAAAAATCTAGTTTCTTGGTAAATAGTTGTATATTATCAATTGTAAATATCAGACATTGTTATCACGTTCTGAGATTGGTCTGTATGCGAGTATTAGAGATTCGATACACTTTGCTCGTATTTACGAGTGTAATGTGGCGTATACCTGATAAGGTTTTTCATTTACCACAGACCACACATTTTATTTTTTATTTACGTGTGACCCTAATTAGAATTCATCTCTGACATTTATCAATACTTCAGATCACCTGTTCAGTTCATCAATTCTAAGAACTTAAAAAGCTCTCAGGAAGAGAGGAAACTATAAAACATCAAGGAATACATTCGAAAGAGTTCCTTGAATGATCCTCCCAAGTTTCATTGTTTCGTCATCCCCTGGAATCTTTCCGTCTGTGTTATCTGCTGACTAATATCTGCTAGTTTCAGCTTCATCATTTTTATTTTGACAGTTTATAAATTTTTCAACGTACCCTTCATTGTCTGTATAATTGGCAACGACGTCTCGCCACTGTCTCAGTAGCTCACGATTCTCGTTCAAATTAAATGTGTGAGCGTGATTGTACGACGGGTAAGTGTTTGGTGGAGCTACTTGCGTACCGAGCTTTTCATCTCTTTTTTCCTCATCTTCAAGCAAGTACTGTGTGTTGGCTAGTCTAAAGCCAATAACACCAAGTTTCAACCAGTGGATTAAAATTTCCTGAAATAATTTGAAAATTTACCAGATTGTCTCACTTAAAAATTCGTACAGGACAATATAATACTACAGGTCAAAAAAATATCTCAGTGTAGCTAATGCAAAGAATATGTATTATTTCAGGATATGCTTACAGAAAATTCGTGAACAACTTTAGGGTTTCGATAGTTGAGATCAGGTTGATCTTCGCGATGCTGATGAAGATAGCACCTCCCATCCTGACATGTCCAAGCAGATTTGTTGTAAGTACTCACCTGAAAAATTATAAATTATTCAATAAAAGATGTTAAATTGAATCCCACAAAATCCCAAACATATTCTTACCCAGTTATTTGGTGAGTCAGTCTTATTTTCAACCCAGACGTAATAATTCATATGCTCTTTTGTTTTGTTGAGGGAACCAATAAACCAGGGATGCTTTTTGGAAGTATGGTTTGGATCGACTTCGAGTATTATTTTTATTTCATTCTTTTTTGCAGTTTCTACTAGCGCTGTGAAATCTGCCATATTGCCCAGCTTAGGGTCAATGTCTTTGAAGTCTACTGTGGCTTCTGTAAGGAATAATCAGTACAAATTATTGTTGTTTTCGTATTGACTTTACATATCACTTCGTGTGCTACACACATTTTGATCTTTCCAAGCAGTTTCCCAGTGTATCGACAAACATAATGAACTTTCACTTGCAGGTATATCTCATGAAGAATGTATATGTATAATGTGCAGTAACAATTTTGCAACTGTAAAATTTCCATGTAATGTTTATTGAGTAACGCTGGTATCTCTTTGGAAACGATTTATAAGCTAAGCTTGCAACTTGATTATTATTTACCATTTTCTGATTTCATGATTGATGCAAGACAGATGAGTTTAATATGCTTGTTTTTCAGGTCATTCAAAACAGGTAGGAGTCCCTTAAGGCCATTGGGTATTTTTGATGGCTCCAATCGAACAATCGGATTTTCTTCCCATACTTTCCTACTTCCGGGACATTTTGGTGCACCGATGATAATCACTATTGCACCAGCCAGCATAGCTGCCCACAATAACCAGAATGCAATGAACATGAACCACCTGAGTCGTATCCAGAATGGATCATTTGCAAACTTCATCAGCTCCTCCTTCCCCATTCCAGTCAATGCATGCTTCACACTTTTAATATCAATCTTCGCATCTCCATTCTCTGATATGAACTTGACCTGTACATTAAAAGTAATATTTTATAGAAGTTCTGACAAGAAAATTGTTATGAGTTTAGAGTTTGTTACATTAATGTGAGAAGATATTGGTATGATAATGCAATCTTGTAAGTTTGAAAACACTTTGTAGGGGTCGTGGTGGGAAAATAAGTAAACTTCGCTAAGCTTAGGCTACAATTTACCGATTACCTCATCTCAAAATACTTCAAGTGGGTATCTCAGTCTCGAAATTATTTTTGTTATTCCATTACTTTTATTCTAGATTCCCATACATTCAACATATTCATGTTGGGGGATCTTTCAGCATTATTTTAGCTCGCAACAGACTCAGAAATTCGTAAAATTGATGAAGTTATCAAAAATTTATTGCATAGAAGCCCGAAGTGTATGTTGACCATCAAAACAATGCCAAGTATTTTAAAATAAAAACTTTATTACCGACCAGTACTTTAGTGGCTGCAATGGATCCAATTGTGATGCTACAGTGACCCTTTTTTTTAAATTGAAGCTGTAATTATACACTTTGAAAACGTTTTTTTTTATAATTATTCTCGACTTTTTATAATTTTTTTTGGTTTCTACAATATTTTTTTTCTGTTCTCACGACTAATGTAATAGTCACGGATTTCATTTATTTACTTTTTCTTCTTGTCTGTGTGATTCATATATATTTTCACCACATTTTGTATTTTTTGTAATAAATATATATTCACTTTCAATATTTAGGTTTCTGTATATTTATTGCATACATAAGTCCTGTATAATATTCTTTACTTTCAAGCCTAGAAGCAATTGAACTTCTTGAAGCGAACCCCAATAACTGTATATTCTCTTGAAAGTTCGCAGTCTTAAGTGTAAGTTTAGGTGTAAGGTGAATTTTTTTCTTCATCTTTATTCAATGCAAAATTATGAGATTTTTAACAAATTCCTTTATTTTCCACAATTTTGTAGAAATTTCAATTTTTATTTAAGAAACTTTTAAGTATTTGACTCTACTGACTTTTGGGTAACGCACCACACACACTTTGTAAATTAATTCTCATTTTTTCCCAATTTATCGATAGCGCAGGACAGTTGAAAAACACAGACTGTCTCCGCGATACCCAATTCAATCTAGTGCGAAAAGTGTCTGGTAGAATTAGATAAGAATAGTAAGGTTTGGCTGCCAATTGCTATCTCTTTCTAATACTCTTATTGATTACTTTTTTTATTTCTCAGAGAATTTATGAACAAGGAAGTAGAAAAAAATGTCTTCGAGCTATAATGAGATCCCCACTTCGGCCGAACCTACGCGACGCTAGCTTGGTGTCTCGCTGAACAGAGTGAAGTAACATTTCATAAATGTTCTGCACATAAATCCTCATGATTTTTCATCCACTTTCCGAACATATTCTTGAGACTACCAAGTCATGAAATGTTTTGCAAAAATATGTGAAGAATAAAAATCAATTCGTCATGTTATTCAGAGCTGTTCTAAAAAATCCAGAAAAAAATACTACAAACATTAGATTGAAATTGTAACGACACAATTTGTCAAGCCTATGGGGCTAAAATATCGTACTACTTTTTTCGGAGTCCTGTTCTGGAATTCCTAGCAACCAATTTAGCAATTCTTGTAATGAAAAATTTCTCGATCAATGATATCGTGGGATTTAAAAATCGTATCAACAAAAGAAGATAATTATTAGATTCGTGTTGAATCCAAATTTTACAAGAAAAAAATTTCAATTCTTTAAATCATACCTGGGTTGCAACATTGATTTAAAAAACAAAAGTCGATATTTCAGCAGCTTAGATATTTTTTTACATACTTAAAAGAGAACTGAAAATTTTAAGTACTACATATTTACACATTACTTAAAGAGTAAGAACATTATTAATTTCTGCTGAAAATTTCAGATGATAAATGCTTTATCGTTTGTTGCATATTTTTCAATAAAACATTACAGCTGTCTGACTGGTGAGTGAATTTAATCTCAATTCATTGGCACTGGGGCTCTACAAAACTATGAAAATCGTGTAATCATGTGACATGCATCATTCCCTTCCATACATTTGATGATGTAATAATTTTGGAGCATTGCAAAAAATATGTTGATTTCAACTGGAACATTGGGACGAATATGTGAAAAAGCACAAATAATCAACACATTGTTTAAAAAATATAATAAATGAAACTGTTTTTATAATAGTTTATCCAGTTTAATACTTTTTGTTTGAAAATTTTCGTCTGCTTGATATAAGAAGTTCTAACATTTACGCAATATACAGTTGGGCCATTTGTAACAAGCTGTTGAGAAAAACAGATTGTTGGTCGAAATTGATATTGGATAATTTGTTTGGCATGGTAAACGGATTGATAAATCTAAGAGGAAGTGGAAAAGGCGTAGTTTACCAGGAATCGGAACAATCCTATGTAACTATGGATGAAAATTTGTAATGGTGGGAGGAACATATTAGTCTTGCAGAAATGGTAAGTGGCGAAATTTAACAAGGGTGAGGCTATTATGCATACCTCTGTAGCATCCTTGTTCGAATTGATCTTTCCAGTGTCCTTAAGCATCCGCTCCTCGGCTCCATCGTCAATATCAGTATCGCCGTTTTGCTTCGCCATTTTTGAGTCGCCTTTGGATTCGTGTGCTGCGAGGATAGAGTCGTCCTCCGATATAGGTTTGTACGTGGGGACTGGTTCTTTCGAGTCCTTCACCACGTTATCTATATCAAGTTTCCCACTCTCCATGATCAGCTTTCAAGGATGATAGATATTGATAGATAAAGCCGTTACGATATAGATACACACATATATATGTATCACTGATCTATATAAGTATATACATCAGTGTTCTATGCAGGCCGCTCGCAGTCCGCACTCTACTGCTCTGACCAGTTCCGTCAAATCAGGGTTGCCAGATAGCTCAATCAACTTCCCTCGAAGTCTGCCAACGTTTGCCCCTAAATCCCCCTAAATTGGAAATAAAAATCCCCTAGATTTTCCCCTAGATTTTTTCATAATAAAATGGCGGATATGAATGGCATTATGAATATATTACACATGTTTTGCGCTGAGCGCAGATGGCCGAGACAAGGCCAAACAAATGCGGTCGAGGTATTGCCGCATTAATAAATAACAAATTCATAAATCTCTCTAGAATGATATTATTTCTGATCGAAAATCCATTTTAACTAATAAGGCAATGCGTGATTTCACTGTTTATAAGATCAAAATAAAACCCCCTGAAAGAAAACCCTGAAGATTCTTTTCCCCTAAATTTTCCCCTAGACGCTTCAAAACTCCCTAAATCTAGGGGGAAAACCCCTGATCTTCAAATGCGTGCGCCGCAGATCTGAGGCACAACTAGAGAGCTGCGTTCTGAAACCTTATTCGAGTTACCCGAGTATCACTGTTTCTCTGTTTGATCTTATGCGTTTGACAGAGATACGATGATACCTGAGTTAACTCGAGTAAGATTTCAGAACGCAGCCTAGAGATAGACGCGCGGTCTGTGCATCGAGCTGAATCTGAAATGAGAGAGAGAGAGAAAGAGGGAGAAACAACTGTAGTCGACCCTTTTACTCGCATCGGGGCACGTAGCTTCTAGAAGTGTTGAGATTCTTAGCAGGGGCGTGACCGTGTGTGGTATGTAATCACACCACGGGCCTGACCACGGTGTAGCATCTGATCGCCCGGCTATAATTTTTTCCTTCTCTATTTCGTAACCCAACTAACCACGCCCAACTTCAGTACGAGAATCTTGCGACCACGGACTTATACTTGCGACTAATCTAAAAGTTACTAGATATATTACCCTAGTTACCCTCATCTAATTACTTTCCATTGATTGAAAGGCTATACTTATCTCAAAGGTCGCGAGATCCTCTTACAGAATCTTATTAATATTAAAGTTATTGTTTGAACCTTTAAAAGTATTAGTCTACGAAGAACCCCTAGAGTAAAACTACCAGGAGAGTAAAGACTAAACGCCGTATTATAGGCAGCCATGTCTCACACGGAGTTGTTCCGTCGATAACAATACCGTAAGTATGACCAGAATCTACATCCGACAGTGTTACGCTTGCACCTAACACTATTACTCGATGCTTACGTACACGTACGATGTTAATGTATGGATACATTTATACGCACTTGTTTTATATTACAATATCAAAATATTAATAATCAGATACTAGCAACTTATATTTTAATAACCTAGAACATCATCGGTAATTGTTCAGTTATTATTTTACTTGCGTTCTTAATTATTATCACTATATTTGAATATTCATTGTATTGTATTATCATTGCGATGCCTAAGTAGCAGGGGATCATTACCTGCTTTACTTCATTAGTTATAATACTTCTCACTCGCTTTCTCACATGTAATATTTCTTAATTCTTTCATCAATTGTAGTATTTCTTGCCTTCTCGATCAATTTTAGCATCTTACTGTTTTACCTGCAATTTGCTTCAATTATTCTTTCTTAGTGTGATTAAACATAGGAAACGTGGGAAGAGAAACCATGCATAGCTCACAGACAGATAAGCCCTTATTCTCAGAACTCGGGGTAGAACCAGTCGTCACGCGCTAACCTGCCGCCAAGATGTTACTCACTAATCAGGGATCTTGCTCTAAGATATTAACCCACCTCAACCAATCATTCTAGACTCGCGAGAAACCGCGACTCTTGAACTCGTCCAACTTTTTCACCTTTTCAACCCCCATTCTGAGCAGAAAGCAGAAGAGATTTAGACGTCAAGCAGAAGAGATTCGATTGGGTCAAACGTGAGAATCACGAATGACAGCCGTGATATTTACACGTGTGACCGACCTTGCTGTTGATTATGAGCCCGTGCGATCAAAACTTAAATCGTAGGGCAAAGGGTTAAAACGTCGAATAGAACAGTCAGAAAATCAAATCATAAAATAATAAAACTCAGAAATTCCTAGACTTAGTAACAATTTGTGACTGTGATAAGCGACAATCGTCAGTTTATACAACAATTGTAAAACCGACTATTGAGAACTTGAAGAAGACTGTGTAAATAAACGTGTTAAATTCAAGTGTTATCATCAATAATTATTTCAATCACGCATTGTGATGGCTGGCTGGACCCGTAATAAACAATTATCAGATTTCGGGTCAGCTGAACGAGAAGACCTGGGGAAATGATCATCAGATTTCCGATATTAATATATTCCTCTCAAAACGTAACACATCCACCAAAAAGGTAAGCTAAGGTAAATCTTTTATCTAATAATTACTCCTTCCCGGTTTCAGCTGATTGGGTCAATCGAACAACCGTTATGTCGTGTATTGTACTTTATCGGTAATTGGTGATTCAAACTACTGATATGAATCTAACTGTACTTGCGCAATCGATTCCAGTGTCTAACATTTAAATTATTTCACAAATAAATATGATATACGCTGAAAAAATGAGTCATTCTTTTAAGCATTTTCATCGTTGTTAAAAAAATTGTAAGATCTCTTGTTGAAGTTAGGAATTATAACAATGTGATATTTAAAAAAAATATATTTAATTTTATTTTTTGATTTCTAGAGTACAAATTTTGATTATTCAGAAATAGTTTTTGCTTGTAGTGAATGAAACGTAAAAGAATTAATGAGTATTCTAGACAAAAACAGGATTAAACATTAAGGAGTTCATTAATTTATAACTATGAACATTTTTTCGAACAGGAGTGTGTGTTCAATTATTCTTGTGTCTATAAATAATTCTAATACACGTGAAAACGTTAATACGTCTACAGTAATGTTTGCTTCAATAATTCTAGACTGATACCAAAATTTGCGTATATACCAAATCAATCAGAAAAATATCGCTGACCTGAACAGTAAGCGTTTGCTAACCGATACATCGGATTAACCTAATGATACTCGTAATAAAATTATTGCTGCAAAATAGTGATGGAATTTGTGAAAAATAACGTAAGTAATAAGGGTATTTTGAAGTTATCATACGAATTTAACGACTTAGTTTTTCAGTATTAATAAAGTTTGAAAATGCTGCATTTGTAATATGTAATGAAACTTTTATTAATTAAAAAAGACTTTTCAATTCATTGACATATGTATCTTTAAATATCGGAGTCCACGTATCTCAAACGCCAAAAACGGCTCCACAGCCCCATTCTTTGCACAATTCTGCACAAAAATAATCAAAAAAAATTTCATTCGACACAGAAATGAAGAAATGACACGAATTCTGCGAACGCGCAATAGTAAATTCATAGAATTCATGGTATTTTTGATTTCTGCGTTAACTGAGAATGTATTGGAGTGTTTTTGTTCAGAAGCTTCTTGAAAATGGGGCTGTTAAGCTCTTTTTACGTCTTAGGTACGTGGACTTTGAAATTTGGAGTTATATACGTCAACGTCGAAATCGACATGGGCACCCCCTCAAGCGAGATTTTTAATAACCACAAAGCAACAGTCTACTCGTGTTCTTCAATCATCTATAAGTCTTAATTCCGACAAGGGAAGGGTAAGATGCTTGCATCACGTATTCGATTCATCTTTATTACACGTGTAGGTCATGATCAGAAATGTAACAGGTGCAAGTAGTGAGGTGTGCTTCTCGACCATTTCCGAGAAATTAATTAAATGAATTATCAATTGATTAGTAATAAAAATTGAAAATTAAAATTGGTAATCAAAATTTTAGTGGGTTTATGTGCATTTTACGGAATCGCTCGATCGAATCCCGCCGGTGAACTTATTTTCTTTCGTTTTTTTCATTCAAATATTTCACACCTTTTACAAATTTGTGTGTCTCGAATAATGTTTATTTCAGAATAAATTGTAAAAACTTCTTTTTTTAGTGGGAGAAGGGATTCTAAACATATCTTATCAGAGTTTGAAGATTTAGTACTTTTATTCCCAGTATTTTTTACTATTTTAGATTTGAATTTTGATTACTTATCAATTATCAATTTCGTTTGATTTCTCAGAGACGGCTGTGAGAAACATGCCAGAGACGTAGATTAATTTGGTATCTTCGACACAGCTAATATCGTTGCAGCTTTTGCATGTTAGCTTTCCTGTGTCGTTTATCTTTATGTTCAAACGTGATACCGAGGTCACCAAATCGACGCTTTGAGAATCTCCAGATTCCTAGGTAGAAAATACGTATTTAAGAATTATGTACGTCAAACGCAGTGGAGTAAGTATTCGTAGGATTATTTGCGAGCATATATGAGTCTTGCGGAAACCTGAAATTAACAAGGAGGATTTATAAGTACTTACCGAAAGAGATACAGACTTACTTCCATTCAATGATGGATAGTAAGGCCATTCCATGTAACATCATGTTATCTTACCATCAATTCTCAAGTGAAGATCAATTTTATCCTCACTATTTTTGGTCCTCACGAGAATGACGTAATCGCCATTATCGTTCACGTCCAAATTATGTATCTCAAAAAGGTGGCTTAGATTTGCGCGTTTTACCTGGTATCTGGTGTTATTCTTCAATTCGATTTCCATGTCTCCATCATCTTTTTTCCTGTACCTACATAAAAGCAGCGCAACATTTTTGATTTTAGTATAACAGCGATTACACTATGAAGTAATCCTTTACTAACTATGTAAAGGTTTCATCCTGCACTATGGGAAACAGCGTTCATACGAAAATGACCCGGATCCACTCCACGTCCAGTGACACACGCACTCGAGACGGTCAATTCTTTAAATTCTATCAAAGTTCGTGAATATATTGTCCTTGATCTCAGAGAACTTCTCTAATTTGCTTTTGGATTCCAGTGCGAGTATTTTCGAAGTTATAGGGGGTGAAAGTTTTAAATTCAATAAACCGTACTCCGGAACATGGTAATTAATTACGCTTTTCTTGGAATCGAGTATGTTTTTCAATTGGTATAAATATTCGAATGGATATTTCACCTTGATCTACACTATTCAAAACTTTGAACAAAATACCAGCCTGTTTCTTGTTCGATTTCCAATAGAAACTAAACCTTTTACGATGTAGAAGCAATGAAATGCAGACGAAAAAAACACGGTACCTGAAAATTTGTATTGCGAAAAATCCTTCTTAGGATATTCCTTTTTCACACCATAATTTTTTTCGATGAGGTCAATTTGCTGAAACTATAAGAGAAGTTGCGTACAAGAGATTATTTTTACCGGAATGATCCGCGGCACACTATCCGGCCATGCTTTTGTGTTATGGTCAAAAAACAAAAAAACTGCCAAAGCTCTTATTTTTGCAAAAGAATATAATTCTTGCAGTTTTGTAAAAAACGAGTGATTACTGGGTTCCATGAAATTAACCATTTTCAATTACTATTTAAGAATATCAAATCTTCCTCTATATCAACAACGTTGCATCAGACAGAACTAAAAAAATGAGATTTCATTACTTTTGACAAACACTGCATTATTTCTTTATTATCAGTGGATATTAAACGAGAAACATAATGTGCGTATTTTTTTTTTCAAAATTTGTGGTCCTGCAAGTCATGGTGAAAGGTCCATTTGGATATTTATACCGATAACAAAGGATTTCCTCACAATGAAGTGAAATAGACGTACATGTACAATATTGTACACGAGCCAAATTCATTATCTTTAAAATGTATCCCATCTGGGCCCTGTGCGATGAATAAGTCCAAAGATATGAGTAATAATAGTTTTTGTGAAATTTGGAAATGTCGATGTGAATGTTTCCCCCACAGGTGTGCGGTTTGACGTGGAATGACTATCCGCATCATCTTATTTTTATTCTCACAGCGTAATTTGACAAGTACTGAAATATTTCTGATAAATCATCTCGATTACTAGACAACTAAGTATGGAACTGTTTAATTGTATAGAATCAACGCTCACCAGTGCAGCTCAGAATATTCGGGATATGTGTCAATTATAATATTCCATCTGGAAGTCTCTCCCACATTTCCCACAATTGAACGATGACCATTACTGTCGTAGATACTTATATTGATAAAAGAGTAATTCGGATCTGCAAGTGAAAAATTTGGCATGCATTAATGTATCATTCTGTAGAAATTTTGAATGCGCTCTTCTGCGCAGACCGATTGAAGCAATTCACTGTAACAATCTGACGATACGATATCGGTCTCACTTTGTATTATATACAGCCAGCGTTAACGATTCCGATGCTTAACCCAAAATTTTATGTGATGCGTGTCTTCTGTATCCACATCGCCGCGATGTTCCGGTAGGAAACAAGTATAGTCACCGCCATCACTTTCCCTCACACTCTTAATTGTCAGATTGGAAGTGTAAGTGACTTCGTCTGCTTTCGTAACGACTGTGAGCTGGGTGGAGTTTCGCCCCTGATTCAGGAATGTCATTGTCATCACATTTTTCTGATCACCCACAACACTGAATAAATCTATGCGACGATTATGTCATGCATATGTACGTACACGCACAGCAAGACTTGGAATGAAAGGAAGTACGAGGTAATTTTAGCGAAAAGCGATCGAAAGGTGCATTTCTACGAAGTTACATTTCTCTTTACACATATGATGTTATCGGCGTATAATATTATGTAGCTACTCTGATTCGTACTGTTCCTCAGTTACACCGTACTTTGAATTTTTATACTAAATAAATTTGCCGTCGAAATTTTACAAACATGCATGGGGTTTATTACTGTAACGGCGTTGTTGAGTACTTCACTTACCTGGACTGATTTGGGGAGTTTCCAGTCAAGTGCGTCTTTTCCGAGATAATGCGGTAGTGTAACGGTGACTGTGCAAATTGTATTTTGATCTCTCCCCCAGACCATGTGGTGTAACGCGGTTTTATTAATCTGTGGTTTGGGTTTAGCGACGACTTCTGCGTGCAACAAAAAATCATTACTGCAACGAGCAATCATTTATTATAATAAACTCACTTATATTTCTTTAATACTGGCATCCAAATTATCTGAATACAATTTGATCATATATGAGCATGAGCAGAAAAGTGTTCGGAATGCTTTATTGGGAATACCTCTAATACATTCCAAATACAACCTCTTTACCTAATGAGGTCGGAGACAATAAAAACGTTGACTCACCTTCTATTTCGGTTATGCTATACATAACTGGTACTACACCATCTAACGTGTTGTTCTCATTGTCGATTGCGTGACATTCAACTATCTGATCGTTCAGGGATTCTACACCTTACTCCACAATGAACCCGATTTCCGGATCGAACTGTCCCGGCACATCCTTTGAATTTGATGCAAACGTTTAAGAATTGTTACTCAAGTATCATTCGTTTGTAATTTCAAACTTTTAGAAGATTGATATTGCCTCTTTTACGTCAAACTGACCTTTAGTTATCTAGATTTACATTAAGAAAAGTGATATTGCAAGCCCCATTACTGGAAATGGTGTGAATTTCAACGGTTCGTGTAGTTCATTAGACTATTCTCCATAGTTGAATCAACTATTTTCTGGCGTAAATGATGTCAATTTTGCATGCACAGAAGGAGAGTCTACACTATTGACGTACTTTTAGAATTCAATAATTTTCATTAGATATTTCTCTCGGTGCAACAGTGGAAATTACAACATTGATTTTGAATGCATATTCACTTACTTCGTCCAGCAAACGAAGCGCTACTTTCCAGTGAGGCGACGTTGTTCGACATGGAATGACGGCTTGGCCTTTTACCACTATGTCTCTGTATGCGATCGTGTCGGCAAACGGTACCGTAGCTGGAACAGAGAGAATTTTGCATTTTTTTTTTCACCTGAGTACCAGTTTTTGTTATTGTTCTTCAGTGTTGTGACCGTATTTATTACGTGCAATTTGAAGTTCTGGCTGTAGATGATGCAGAGGTGCGTTAATCTGAGTAAACACTGATTAAGTAAAGACATTAAAACAATCAATTCGATTGGCGTGCCCCTCTGGCACTTTGGCCGCAAAAGAATTTGTAAATGAGCGGAATGAGCCAAAGTAGGAAATATCGTTAGAAAAGTTTCAAGGGCCGAAGAGTTACAACCGAAATAGCCTAGGAGGCTGGGTTCTAAGATTTTTATTGAAAAACTAATTCATTAACCATTCATCCTATAGTGAAAATAATTTTTTTTATAAATTCAATAACGAATAATGAAAATTTCTTCTTATTAATTATTATTGGAAATTAAATTATTATTGGAAATTATTTACTATCGAAAATTCAAATTTAATGGATAATAGAGAATTATTACTTGCTAAAAATACAAATTTAATGATTAACCCTCGACTGGCATACTTTTCAACTGCCATACTGGGACGTCTCTTACCCCAGCCACTAAAATACATATCGCAAGTAAACTACTGGTTATTTCAATTTGTAAAAATTATCAGAGAGTGCTCAAATTGATTTCGGAAGAATAATCCAGTTCATTTTGAATGAAAAAAAAATTTAACACAGAAAACAGTAAATTCCAATTCAAATCGACAAAATGAAGATATTAAAAAGAAAAAAAAATCAAAACAACTTTCTACTGAAAAATCTGACACTTCAAATGAATGCACCCAAATATAATACGTCAATTGTAAACATTGTTCGATAGTGGTTGCTGGAAAAAAATATTTATGTTGACACATAAAAAAGCAGGTTTTGTTGAATTTCAACTCAAATTCGCAAATTCTCTGCTAGGTATGCAGAGCTACCCACAACCCGAGATATCAAGATCAACGAAAGGTGATGGTAAAAAAACTGTCAGAAAAAAAATCCAATCACCATACTTGGCACACTAGAGTTCTTAGGGACATTGCTGCATTTACCTCGACAATGAAAACTAGTCGGACGCTTCTAGAATAATACTGACGAATCTCCGAAGAAGATAGCCCTTCTGGCTATAAGGACAGAAGTCGTCACGAGGATCGTTTGACGAATTTTCGATGGCTTAAAATAAGTATGAACAAGAATGGAGCGTTTAGTGCCCCACAGTGCCAGCCAAGTGTTGATGAGAGTTATTTTCCATCAACGATTAAAATTTAATTGCTGAGGGATATATTTTGCATTAAGAATTAGGAGTTGATAGCTAATAAAAATACTGATTCATTAAAAAAATGTGCATTATTTACAACCCTGCCAGGAAGCGATCGGGCGTCGGAGCCTCAGGGGCTGTAAGTCCTCAATTTTCTGATAGCCCGGCCGAATCCCCGGGTCAAGTGCGTGGAAACAGCGCCAGGAATACCCTGAGACGAAGCCCTTCTGGGTACCTCGGAAGGTACCTCTTCCACCACATGGGGTGGGGAGCATGGAAAGGCCCTTGAATCCCTTATATATAAGATAGTACCCTTCCAGCAATGCAGGTCTTCAATCATTCCTCTAGCTCACGAGTTTCCTCACATGTTGAATGAATCTTCGTTCATCAGTTTTCACCTTCAATTATTCCATTGTTCTCTTATTTTCACACCCTATCAAATCCTCAACAAAACACACTTCCGCTAACCTCAAATACCTGTGTAAAAGTATGCCAAGAATTCAAAACTTCTGTTCGATACTTGTGCAGAGTCGATTTTAACCACGAACCCAGCAATTGTAGACATGAAAATTTCGAATCAGCGAGTACAAAACTTTGTAAAAATGGCTACTCGGAGATTGCATTCACGAATGGTACATCGACACTCTCTGCTTTACGGATTTCGAAGTGATCGAAAGGAAGTGTTTACTTTCTGCAAATCATTGCATGGAAAACGACTGATCGCCCATTGTTATTCACTGCAAATAGTGAATGGAAATTGCGTCAGTAGAAGAAACATGCATTTCGGATTCTCATAGGGATCAAAATGATAACTATATGCTTTCTACATATTATCGTGTGAAAAAAAAGGATCGCACAATCGATAGAGACACGCAATCTTAGAACAAGCATGACTCGTCGTTAAATTTTATGCTGCAATATGTGTTCTTACAGATCACAACTGGTCGTAATGGTTTCCAAGCAAGACATGTAAAAATTGGACACGTTAATCTTTCCGTATAGCTCCACTTAGTTCATGAACCAAACGGGCAAAAACTCTAATATTTAAGCACAGAAAATATAGCTTACAGTTTACGTAGATATGAATCCAAGCGATGTCCTTATCAGGGTGTTGAAGAGTTTGGTCAGTGTTGCGGATTTTGATACCCTCCTCCGCACAAGCATACCGTCCTGTGTCTCTTCGAGTAGCATTATGACAAACTAAGGAGGCATTATTCTCACCTAATTTCAGATCATGAATGCACGGGTCTGACTGCTGTAGGGTGTAAAGTTATTAGTGGCAGAGAGATACTTGTCGTTTTTCTACCTGAGTATAGGCATGGTGGCAACATTTGATACTTGCGAGTGGAACTTCCATGACTGAGAAGTGGAGTTTGCTGCCACCCTCACAGGATATTCTCAGTTCATTTCCTTCTTGGATGATGCCGTTCTTCGCGTTGGATATTATCGTTGGTTTTCGTGCCGCGACGCCTGCGTCAATACATGTACAGACGAACTGATTAGACTTATGGTAAGCATACCAGTTCCATGAGTAGAAGAGGTAACATTTACAGGACCGATATGTATACTATCGACGTTGTTCGATGTAAATATCTTCAAAAGTGTTCTCCGTTAACCAGGCGATAACTTATGTCTAAGTAAGCAGCATCGCTTGCTCTTTTTTTCAACTATCGCCGAGCAATGAAAACCAAGCATATGTAATTTTGATCGTGGTTTTATAAAAATACACCCGTCAAATTTGTTCGCACGCTAAAAATATGTTCGAAGTATTTTTCGACCACCAGTAAGAAGCACGAGAGCAATATTTTCAAGTAACATAGGTAAGAGTGGTTGCCAAGATGACATTATACGCACACCAAGTTTATGATACTTATTCTTTTGTGTATTCTTCGTCCAAATTGATAGAACTGATTTGTAACGTCTCATATGCGTGTATGAAACTCGTGTGGATTTGAAGAGTTTTTGAGGAAACCAGTTTCATTAAATCGATCGTACGTTTCACAGAGGACGTGCAATCGGATTATTGAATGACTGAACAAAGAAACCGCAAGTAACACGACTTACTATGAGAAACAAGAATGTACTAAAAAATCCTGTGACGGTTCAGGAATCTAGCAACAAGTAAAAATTGCTGATCTCGTGATTTGCAAACTATATCTCCAGAACAAAAGAATTGTTACCACCTTAAAAAAAATCGAACGACTAGGACGTCCGGGGGAGGTTTGATTGGTTTTCTCTTCGGTCTACAAGATTCAACCACACGGCGTAACTTTTATGACGAAATCGACACGCAGTTTGTAATACAATTATATAACTTGGACCCTATGTGATAATCATACTGATAGCATCGAGTGTACGTCTTTTGCAAAGAAGCAGTTCAATCATTCGGTCGAAAATCAAACCGAAGAAATATCTACTATGGTAAATCAGTAAGGTTTTCAAGATTTTCAAGCTTGAATAAAGTTTGCCCAGAGCTTAGCGAAGTCTTTACGCTCCAAATAATATAATCACCAGATAGCTCGCACTGGCATTATGGTGCATGACATAACTCTCCGAAGTATAGAAAGGAAGTCGATGGTGGTTTCCTGGCCGCAGCCAACGGAGGAATTCAAAACGATTCATGAAGTCAAAGTAATATTGAGTCGTTCTACGTCTCATAGTTATGGGTGAATATGAAAAGTTCAATAGTGAGATACAGATATCAAAAGCCAGGTCTAATTGAATTTCACTGCTTAAAAGTAGTTCGTTCGACATATAGGTTCATGTCCCCTATAATTCTGTTATCTCTAACAATGATTCTGTGTTCACCATGTCGTTTTTAACCCCAAAAAAATAAACTTTCCAACTTTTTGGTATCATAAATTACTACGAAACTAAATATTTGAATGGTGAGTACAGCTTGTAGGTACGTATTGCAACAACTCGACATGGGTTGATTCCAATGATCCGCATTTGCACTATAAAATAAAAACAATTTTCTTTCGCATCATCGTAGATGATTTTACTCAAAAAGTGCAAATTTAAATAAAAAATGTGTCGGTCTTTCTTTTCTTTATGAAAACGCGGTCTCATTCAGAGTCTATTATTCGATAAAGAAAACTATATTCGCTTTTCATGATAACGTATGTCAATGGTCGAGTTAAACATCGAAATTTATACTCGGTAGTTGCAAAAAAAGCGATAAAATTCATCAATTTTTTACAAAAAAAAATTTGACTACCTCATCATCGACACGTCACCACAAGACGATCGATTCGACTGTTCAATACTAAGAAATTTAAAGTCCGAAGTTCAGACTTCGAATTTCTCAAACCTGAGTTCTAAAATCACCCCGAAGAATTTTAGGTTTACTTGATAGTACGTTAGACGTATTGTGTTTAAAAAGTTTTGGAAATTCTGGAATTTTCTTGTGAATCTACTCAAGTTGTGCGTGTGCAAATTTTCTACAAAATACTTAACAATATCGAATTTCAGCCAAGCCCAAAAAATTACCATGTTAATTCTGGAATAAGACAAGTAATCAAATTTTCAAAATGCGTTTTTATCGATTGTAGGTACTGATAAGGTGTTAAAATGCTGCTTGGGCTCACAAAAAATTATCAACATCAATTATACACCCGTTTTACGTCTATTCTTTTCTTCTTGTATTAAATTCACAATCCATAATCTTGTAAAAATAATACACAGATTTCTTGAAACTACGGCACTAATACTTAGTAAATTTACAGTAATGTCACAGTAAAACGAAAATACTCGTTTTTGAAAAATACCTGACAAAAGTAGAGTAAATTTATATTAACAAATATGTTATCAGCATATAGTGTGGTTTAGTGTGGTTTGCAAATTTACATCCATGCAGTCCTGACACGATGAAAACAACGAAGAATGTAAAAATGACGCGATCCATGTTGTTCCACTGACTTTGTTTTACTTGATCACGAAATCTAAACGCATTTCTTTTCTGGCAATCAACTCTCGAAAAATCACAACGCGCCCTCATGCCACACGTTGCCGTGATCGTAATGTCTTCGACATCGAATGCTCGCCTTATACGAAGAAGCCGATAACACTTATCTTACAAATCTCCTCCAGAAGCTGTGACTCGTTTATTCCATTTCCATCTGCACATTATCCCCCCATTTAGAAATCACGACGTTAAACAATGTTGGTCATATTACGACAGTATAACGTTTAATCCAAACGACTGATTTTGACTCTGAGTACACAGATCGATCGTCAGTGGTTTCGCGGTTTATTTCATGCAGGTGAATTTATCCACCATGGTATTCTCACACGCAGTCCACAGGCAATCATCCATTTTGAATTTTCATCCATTCTATATCCAGAGAAATACAAAAACACATCACCTATGCCTTTAAGATTAAGTAATACTCAAAAGTCTGCTTTGAGTCTATGGTAATGGCTGTTTGATATCGCCTGATAAATTAACGAACATCTCTTTCGCAAGCTGAGCGCTTGTGGTCTTGCGAGACTTCCTTGAAACCAGGAAATAGCGGATTAGCACGTAATTGTGAAATATAGGCTATAGGTCTTCTTTATAATCCTTGTTACAGATTTAGCACCAGTGCCGTACCGTTAAAGCAATGTAAATCAGTCGAGATTTGTTTTTGTACTTTCACACAAAAGACCTCCACATATTGTGCATTACGATGGGTGTCGGTTAAGTCGTAAATCTATCTAAATATTAAAGATTATACATATATATAACGAAACACTTTAATTTTAGCTAGCATTGAAAGATATTCACAGAATAAACTTGCAAACGGTGGAATGAAAATTTTATCTATAGTGTGACTGCCAGGTCAATTGAGATATCTTGTCGACGTATCGCGGAGTTTTCCTCGTTTCGTTCGGGATTCTCCGGTTACGTAATGCTGAGCTCAGTTCCGTTTTCTGTTATCAACAAGGAAAAAATGAACGATTATCTAGAAATTGTTGGTAAATGATTAATAGCTAATTAGTTATTTTTAAATATCTGAAAAACAGTTTTTTCCGCATTTGGATCCTATGTAGATAGCGTTCCGAATGATTTGAATATAATTATAAATGATCAGAAAATAAAAAAGTGGAATTCTGTAAATACTTATGTATAGTATTAGTTGGCAGATTAAACTGGAACGAACATGTAGATCGTGCCCATAAAATAGTTAAGAACGTCGGCCTTTGATTTTTTTGACAATGACTTTGATTTGTGATTTTTCCGGAATTTTTCGAGTAGAAATAGCGGAGTTATCGCGAAAAAACTAAAAATCACGTTTTTTGTGATAACTTCGAACAAAATGGAGGTAGAAGGCTAAAATTTGGTATGGGTCAGTCATTTACCAAGAGGAAACAGTTAGTCATCGAAAGAATTCATTTGGTGAAAGAGCACTTTTGGCATGCTTATTCGGCTATGCCCTTTCCTGACGAAATTAAGGCCCCGCTGACCTGGCATGTCATATATATATTTCGTGACGTCAGAAGCGGGGAAATTGAGTGAAAAAGCCTATACGAATCCTGCGATAACGAGAGTATGAATCTTATTTGAAAATATTTTAAATCGTAGCTCGAATAATAGTGTACGTGTGAATCTCAGTCACTGCTCAGGCAAATCGCTGATAATGTTTATAATAAAGAATGATGAAGTGAATAAAATCACGCGACAACAAACATGGCCGATCGGAGCTACCGCATGTTGAATATTCACTGATTGCACTGTTCCACAATTTCTTTCACCCTCGCCAGGGAGATTCACACGTACAAAAGCACACACGTTATCCGGGAAAACTTATACTATCAGTTATTTTTTTGTAAACATGGCTCGATTCGTATATGCGGTTTTCATGTGACAGCAGCCCGTTTATGGTCCACAAGAAGTATGTTTCGATCTGTAACTGACATCATTGGTTGGATCTAACAGAACAAGCCAATGAAATCAGCGGCCTTAGTTCACTGTTCAACGTTCAGAGGCGCTGCACGTATTTATGACGTCACGATTTGATATTTTCAAGTCAGGTCAGCGGCACCTTAATTTACTGCGGCAAAAGTGCTCCCCAGTGGGAATTAAAACTAGTGTCCTAAACTGCATAACGAAATTTTCCGGTAAAGACCCTATAATACTAAACTATATTTTTTATTCTGGAAGTGAGGCCAGGTTTGCTGAAGGCCTAATCCAAAGAGTATGGGATAGAGTGGAAGGTCCCAAAGTTCCAATGTATAAAAGTCTTAGATAAAAGCATACCTCGATTTTCAGCACGCTCTAGTGGCTCAGAGGAAAAGTAAAGTACTCCCACTACGATTTTGGCGCTCCCTTTAAACCGGGGAATGTTGTACTGCATACGTTATCCTCAAAGCTCCATATACTTAGCCCCTCATCCGCACCGATTGGAATAAGTCTTTCAGAAATCATTTGTTGGTCGTTTGTTGGCGTTTGATAGTGTATTCCCGACGTTTGATAGCCAATAGTTTATTTATAATAATTAAAACAAATTTGCCTAGGGAATTTAAGTGAGGTTGGCCCCTCATTAACCTTATTTTTGATAAAACGCAATGTTATCAATATGCAATTGTTTGTTGGTGTTAGATATCATATCATCAAAGTTTAGAATCCAGCCGTTTATTCGTAAAAAAATAAACAACTTTGTTACGGTAATATTTCTGGGGAATTTTATCGATTACGAGAAATTTACCCAGATCTAGAGAATTTCCCTAGGCTTATTTTAGTGAATTTCTGTTTTTCATAAATTTTAATTTTTTTTATACGCAATCGTTTGTTGGTCGTTTGTTGGCGTTTGATAGTGTATTCCCGACGTTTGATAGTCAATAGTTTATTTATAATAATTAAAACAAATTTACCTAGGGAATTTAAGTGAGGATGGCCCCTCATTAATCGTATTTTTGATAAAACGCAATCGTTTGTTGGTCGTTTGTTGGTGTTAGATATCACATCATCAAAGTTTGGAATTCAGCCGTTTATTCGTAAAAAAATTGACTTAACGATCGAGTTATATAGTAGGGTGAAAGTATCAATTTTTCTGAAATGTTTGCATTTCTATTCAATAAAACTTAACTTCCTACGGGCTTTTGCTACACTTAGCTCAATCCTTGTGTGGATTTTTAAATTATTGACATAGAGTAGGAATTTGGTTTTTCTAACATATGTTACAATATCGTAGAAATATTACAGTAATAAAATTGTTTTTTTCTTTACGAATAAACGGCTGAATTCCAAACTTTGATGATATGATATCTAACACCAACAAATGACCAACAAACGATTGCATATTGATAAAATTGCGTTTTATCAAAAATACGATTAATTGAGGGGCCATTCTCACTTAAATTCCCTAGGTAAATTTGTTTTAATTATTATAAATAAACTATTGACTATCAAAAGTCGGGAATACACTATCAAACGCCAACAAACGACCAACAAACGATTTCTGAAAGACTTATTCCAATCGGGGTGGATGAGGGGCTAAGTATCGAATTTGGTATGGACCTTCAGTACACATCCCTTAGCCCCTACCACAGGCATTGAGAAATTGTTAGTACAATTATTTAAAAAAATTAAAAGCATCGGAAAAATAGTGAACAAAATCAAGTTTGCTTCCAAACAATCGCCATTTTCGTAATTTTTTTTTCAATCTTGTTGCGGGCTAAAGTAACTTTTTTACTGATCTAGAAAATGCCTGGTTTTTCTGTTTCACATGAATGGGAACACTGGAATCTTATCAATCGTCTCATCCAGTTTCTTTGTCACGGCCGTATTTAGACGCCCATAACTTTTTAAATTTACTTTTTTTTTTCAAAAACTTGACTGTAAGTTTTTCAAACACCAGTAAAAAGATTGTGAAAAATGGATGGTAAAAATATTTTGGTTTTTTTTTTATATCAGGCCCGAGAAAAAGCCCGAAATTCAGAACTTTAGACTAGAATACCTCAGGGTGTAAAGTGACTATAAGACTGTACAAGGAAATATGAAATCTGGAGGACGTAACACAATGATCAGTAAGAACAAAAGATTATTATTAAAATAATTTATTTACTTATTTTCGCAATATAAGGATTTACAACATCGCAGATATTAGGACAATTTTAAACGCAGATCTAAGAGTGTCGGAGCGAAATGAATATTGTTTCGATCCTATTGTATGATGAACGGTTGCCCAATATACCGTTACAAATATAGCGAATAGTATCCGAGGAATAATGTGTAACGGTACACTTTTTTCAATTTTCATTTAAATTCTAAGGATAAATAAACCTTTTCGATTCACACAACAGCCATAAATATACAGGTAATTACCATTCTGTACAGTACAGTCAGGGGCATTACTTGTGATACACTAATTACTTGATAATCATCAATTTCCATCATGTGTACATTCTTATTATTATCCTAAGTATTTGGGATGCATCGTCAACATTTATTCATCTTTTTTATGCAATATGTACCACCATTTTTATTTTACAATTTTGAAACCCTATCACTGTTACTTTATTTTATTTGATTACAAAATCATAAATCTAGTTAATAAAAGTACCTGATATATGGCAAACGTAACAAAATGTTACGAAACACATTTTGATTATTTGTGACGTTCTCATTTTACAGTTACCATAAATAGACGCGTTCCTAGAACCGAAACATCAAAAATCATCTAGAAAACGTAAAAAAAAACGTAGAATTTGATACCGTATTGTAATATCTTTTATTTATACAGCATCTGCTGGATATTCAGTAAATAAACAACTCGTTCAAACTGTAGCTAATTAATCAAATTTGTTGATTAATTATTGATTTATTAGTTATACTTTGAACGAGTTGTTTATTTACTCAACATTCAACATATTCTGTTTACATAAAAAATATGACAATACGATATCAAATTCTAAGTCTTTTTTTTTACGATTTCAAGATTATTTTTCATGTTATGTAATTTGATTAATTTAGCCTTACAATGTGGGCATATGTTTACTGAATGTATTTGACCAAAAATTGTAATCTCCTCGTGAGATTAACCATTATTCACTGGCCATTGGTCGATATCACGATACTTTTGAATTTTCTATGCCTATTGAAGTACCTTGCATTTTAATGTGCTACAAAATAGAGGAGACGACTATTTGTATAGAAATTAATCACGATGGTTACCTTGGCAAAATATTCGTTCTAATAATTAGTAATAATTATGATAATATCCGACAATAATAAATTTGTCAGACTACGAACACGTATACTATAATTTAATATAATTAACCTTTACCCTGTCATATGGCGTCCTTCGTGCTTTGCATGATTTCTTGTTATGTATATATTTTGTAAACTAGAAAGTGCGCGGCTTTTCTCCCAAATAAATAATTAAATGAACAAACTACTGGATCTTGAATTAGACGCCTCAAAGGACATGCATGAATTTTTTCAGAATTTTTGGCGCAATTAAAATAGCCAAAATAAGGATAAGAAGCAAAAGACCCTGTGTGACACCCAACATATACTGAAAACTATGTAACAGGGTAAAGCTTAAGATTTGATATATCCTACGAGTGCATTCTATAAATCATCGATAGATAAAAAACCTTGTCATATGTTTACATAAATGTACTGTGAAAACGTTTTCTGAATATTGTACGTGACAGCTGTGGAATAACTAAAAACCTTTGAATATTTAAAAATCTGTTTCTCAGAGATTCCTCGTTTAAAATTTCGTACAGATTTGGAAAGAAATTTCAGACAATGTGACGAAAAGTAAAAATTTTAAATAAAATCTAGTATTCTTCTGTACGTTTTAATATGTATATCTACTTTGACTACCTGTATATTCAATTTTAACCAAGATTTGTGGTTGCGTCTGGAGTGTATTATAGTTCAGTGAATACTAAGTAAAGATCAGTTAAACATTGTTTGGACGAAGTCACAAACTGAATTTCGTTGGTAAGCGCATCTACATGGGGTCTGTCCGCATATTTTTTTGTCTTCTAATTATCGCGGACCCCAGTTTAATTGTACTCTTTTCAAAGCATCTACAATTGATATACTGGCAACTGTTGGTAATATCTGTACAATTGCTAGTTGGAATATAATAGTTTTTAAATCTGCCAGCCATAAAAGAAAAGTAGAATATTTGAAAGTAGGATCAAGTTTTTATGCAAAAAGTATTGGAACTGGATATCAACTTTAAAACAGTGAAAAAAGAATATTGAAAATTTATTATAGATATATATGTTAGAGCAAATTAAGTGTCACTTTGAGCAACAAAAAAGAAGTTTAATGTCATCTTGCAATACGGATAATTTATTCGGCATCACTTTATCTTTATAGCCACATTTCTACTTCTTCTTCTATTTTACCCAACGTTACTAATAAGTCATATATTAATTAGGAGTGGTGTAACAAGATGGTGTAATGTTGTAATGTGATATATTGCCAGGGATACGACGCGTTAATTGTAAGGTTCTTGGTCATCGTCCTAATTCGGGTGAAATTAACGACGATAAATTCGATACTCTGTTCGTGAGTCTGGTTAAACGTAATAATAGTAATTGTACACATTCAAGTTGTGCGAAGAGGAGTGCATTCCGAAGAGGATATAAACTCGGTGTCACGCATTTGGCAGGTCGCTGGAATCTTTAGTGAACGTAGCTGGTGGCTGAAGAGGTTTCTCCTGAAGTGCTAGCTTCTTTACTTTTGCTGCCCATATTTGACCCTCAGCTAAGACTCTGAAAATCGAATTAAAGAATTTGTTGTGGTAGAATTCGTACTATTTTATGCATCTTTATATCTCTAGAGAATTGGAATATTTGAGAAAAACTGTCACGTAGCTCAGTTTTAATCATGAAATGAATCGAAAATTTGCATGATTCATTTTTGTTTTGTTAGATACAAATCATAAGTCATGTAGGTTTAAAAAGAAGGTTTAAGAAATACTGGAACGTACATGTAAAGTGAGGAAATCTTGTTCTGAATGTACAGTACGTCTAACGCAACGTAGTTTATATGAGAGTAGATTTGCTATGAATCTTTGAAAAGTCATTTAAAAAGGTTTATTTCGATAGACTCAGCAATTATTTTTCATTGACAATACTCCAACAAGTATATTATTTTGCAAAATAAAATGTTTAGGCAGTTATTGTGTTCTCTAATCGTGGTGGAAAAGCATGGTCCGACAATATGCTGTGGATGGCATTAGAAAAAATAAATTTTTGCGCGCAATTTTCCTTTTAGATTCAGTAAACTAACCTAACCATGCAAACGGAAAAATATTGTTGATGGCGTCAAAAATGAATACTTTCAGAAATACGATAAAACTAGCAAATTACTGATCAAAAATCTCCTTGAATTGTCTAACACATTTACGGTATCAGAATATTAAATCTGATGGAAAATCATGTTCGATTCTGATCAAAGTGTAATTGTTATACGTATTCTGAAGTGCATTTTTAGTAGCTTCCATTTTACCATTTTACCGTTTTTTTTTCAGGCTTACGGATCGAATAAGAATTTTACAGGACATAAGCCTCTGGGAAAATTTTGAAAAAATGTATGACTTAGGTGAAGATTGGTATTTCCTTATAATGTAAAATAATCTAATATTGAATACACCGAGTACGAAAATATAACCCAAATAATACTTGAAATGCAGTCAATATTAATAATGATATTTATAGGATCAACACGTAGAACAAGTGGGGTTTTAATAAGTATTTACACTAAATTCGACTAAAAGTTGCAACTAACTGAAAAAAATGAAGCAATTTCATTTTTCAGTAAAAAATTAGATCCCTATTTTTCACGTTTTTGGGAATATTATTCGAACTGAGTGCAAGCCATACAATCAATATCGTCAAAAATTTGGAATATCCTGATGAAAACATTGATAATAGATCGAAAAAAATTCGACTCATGTTGGATTAGGGAAGACATTTTTTTCTGTCCAGAGAAAAGACATCAAAATTAAAAATTGCGTATTTTCGTAATATGCTATTTCTGGTTTAAATTCGAGAATATCTCGTCATCGTTAACGATAGGATTTCCAGGTATTTTGTTGCAGCAATTTTCTAAAGCATGTCAAATGTAAGACAACTGGTAATTCTTTGCAACTTTTGAAAGTTTGTCGGTCGAAATCATTAGGTGTTAAAAAGAAGTAGGAAAAAACGCTTTGGAGTACAGTTGTACATTAAAAAAAGTAATCGAAAAGAAATTTTTGGCTCAAATCTGAGAGTCAAGATTGAGAAGACTTTCGACCTGATTGTGAGCGAGAATTGCTCGTATACGTATAGAATAAGTAATAATTATCTTTCTTTTGTTTTTTTCCAAACGTTAATTGTAGATATATATAACAAGAATAACTTGTCCTGTAAATTAGCGTTTTGTTTTCAATATGCGTCGGCCACTTCGAGGGGTTTTGAATTCGATATTTCTAACAGGGTTCGTAAACGGTCGATACTTGAATAATGATGAATTTTGCGATACATATGATTTTTTTTATTCTACTGGACTACTTGGTTAACAATAAGTGCTTCATATTGACTCAGCTGAGTCGCTTGTCTATTTAATACTCCATAATTTTTATTTACTTAGCTATGTCGTTGACTATATGAGCTTAATTAACTCACACTGTACCCGAGTAACAAAAAACAAATTGAGTAAAACATCGATCAATAGAATCAATTCGAACCAGGTCCAGTGTGGATTATCGAATGATCATATATTGGAATAGCAATGTTAAGTGAAACGATGCTACATGATGAAAAATCTTGGACATATAACGCATATATTTTTCGGTTATTTTTACACAGATAATGTGTTGCTTTGACTTACGTCATATCATTCCAACCAGGTTCGTGTATAAAGTTATATAAAATATTACCCACATCCAGATGTTATACAGATTATGCTACTGTTTTGAAGAAATTATAAATTATATCCACTAGCTAAAAACGCCGTTAGTGATCAATAATTGCTTGAGATGGCAAGCTTCAAAAAGTCTTCACTTTATATCACTTCGATGTTAATTATCTATTAAAAATCTCTACGTAGGCTCAACATCAGGGACATCAGGGTGGATTGTAGGGAGCACAAAATTTTCTTGACAGCGAAAAAATGGCATACTTTATATCCCTTAAGGTGCTTATAAAGACGCGTTGTACACCTCGACTACGCGGGGATGCAAAACTCTTATACCATTCAAGCGATCAGAGTGAAACTTGGGCAATTAATGCCTTATTTTGGCAAAAAGTGGAGCGTATTTTTACTTTTTCAAAATTTGGAAAAAAATTTTACAGATTGGTTACCACTCACAGAAATTAACCAAATTTTCACAGTTGCACTAAATGGATTGAAATATCCGGTATGATGCCACTCGGCGGTGATGAAACACACATTTTGAGCCCAGTTCCATGAGATTTGATAGTGAAATGACGAAACGGCAGCTGATCTGGTTTTCGATCACGAAGTACAATGAAATCTCATTTTGAAGACATTTTACCGACCGAGATACCGACCTTTCACGCATGCCGGTAATTTTTTAACCGACATTACACGCATACATTACCGGCATGCGCGTAATGTCGGTAACAAATGTCGTCAAAATGAGATTTCGGTGTATTTCGTAAGCGAAAACCAGATCAGCTGCCATTTCGTCATTTCACCATCAAATCTCATGGGACTGGGCTTAAAATGTGTGTTTCATTACCACCGAGTGGCATCATACCGGATAGTTCGATCCATTCAGTGCAACTGTGAAAATTTGGCCAATTTCTGTGAAATCATTTCCTACCAAAAATACCGTCTAAACACGTTTTTCTCGAAACAGATTTTTGCAACTTGTGTGCTCGATATCTAAAAAACTATTTAACAGACTGCTTTCAAATTTGGAAAGCATGCTCAGTCGACGTCCATCTAACGTTTGATGAAAAAAAAGCAATACGTTGGACATTTTTTTGTTTATAACGAAAAGAACGATCTATTTTTTTTTGATCAATCGGTATTTTGAATTCATAATATCACGAATTTTTTTTTCGCATACGTAAAGTAAAATGTTTTTGGATTTTTGCAACAGGATCAATGAGAAGACTCAAATCATGCACCCCGTCAACTGGGGATCATCGCAGGTCGAGGGGGGTGGGAGGCGTATTTTTGGGGGGAAATGATTTTTAATTTTTTTGTGAATAGATAAAAGATAAATAAGTCCACATGTCAAATTTCGCATTGATCCGTGGTGCAGTTTCTTCGCCAAAAAATTTAAAAAAAAGCGATAAATTTAGAGAGAGAAAAAAAAAAAAATCCCCCCTTAAGGAGTGAACTAAAAATCGTCCACGCCACATATCCCTCGGGTATCTGAAAGGATCATCGTTGGTCGAGAGGCGTGGCTATATCTTATAGAATTAGGCTGAGAAAGTGCAAGATTTCGAGTTATGTTATATACCTTCTGGTATTATCGCTGACCAAGCTGTCCGGGGCTCCGTAAACTGGAGGATTGGCGTAGGGGTCGTAGCCGAGGACCGAGAGCATCGGAGCGATGTCGGGCATGTCGCGAACGACGTCATCCGGGATGTGGCCGACCCACTTGGTCAGCGCCTCGAGGTTTACGGGCTTGATTACCTGATCCGATGACCGCTCAACCCTACGACAAGAAACGACGGTATTTGGTGAGGCGATACTTGATCCAATAACGAGATTTTCCTGACAGGAGGGTGATTTTTTATCTGAGTTAAAGAGAGGATCGTTAATCGAGAGTAGAATGACAGAAGACGTTATTACTTACTTGCTGAGAGGTACACCTCCAGGTTTGTTGATAAACTCTTCATGATGAAGAACAGATTCGTTCCATGGAACATCAAGAAAGGCTAGTATTCGCTTCATCCAATCTTTGGGATGAAGAACCAACTGCTCGTAAGGAACCATCAGACATTTATCAGCCCCCACCTCCTTACACTGACCGTGCATCACGGAAATAGCATGATTCCATTTCGTCAGACATTGTCGGTATGAGGTGAGATCGAATCCTGTAATCGTTACCTGAAAAAGATGACCAAAAGCGGATCAGCAACGTCGTTAAATATATAACATCGTCTGGAGAATTCTTGAATTAGAATGATTGAATGTAAAGCTTTGGCACGTGTTCGAGTGGGAAAATATGTAATTTAGTCGTATTGTTCAAAAAGAGAACACTGACAATTGCACATTTTTTATTTTACGGTGAGTCCTTGTTTTAACGTGTTTAACCTAGTTTTCCGGTTGCCACATGAGATCGTTACTAGGTACTCTCATCTTACCAACTAATTCGGACAATGAAATAAATACATGGATTATTAAATTCTGAATTAAATCTAGACTTGTGCTTTCAGATGTTAGTTCACGTAGGTATCTGATGACCGGTGCTGTTTAGTAATGAATAATTTTGTATCGTATACCTTTCAGAAACTACTCTATTATGACGTGGTTATAGTTCAGGCATGTCAATGTAAACATAGAAATTGAACTATTTAAGACACCCAAGTTTTTTCCTGCTGATTACCAATATTTACAACTTGTTGGACAGTCTATCCTATTAGCGGATCACTCTTTTCACTGCAAGAACATGGAACTCATTAAAGAGGTCCTCCTTCTTAACAATAATCCTCCGTAGTTGATTGATCGGTGCATTTCGGACAGGGTTTTTCACCTTAGAAATAAATTAACAGAAGGATCGGGCAGTCATAGGTGATGATAATCCGGAGGTCAACAATAAAGTTTTTATGACATTTCCTTACGTTAAAGGGCTGTCACAAAAAATAGGCCGCGCTCTCAATACGGTTAATGTTAAATGAGTTTTTGAAAATGTAAGCAATTTGTCAGGGCTGTTTGTTTTACCTAAAGACCGCATTCCTATTGAACAATGTTCCAATGTTATGTATAAGATTCTGTGTGGTGATTGCAACAAATGCTATATAGGTCAGACTAGCAGACACCTGAAGACCAGAGGCAATGAATATAAACGTAACATTTTTGCAGACCAGGAAAAATGAACAGCCCTGACAAAACATAAAGTAGAACTCGATCATAGTTTTAATTTCCTAGAAGTTAGTTAGTATCCTCCACCGCGAGAAACATTATAGAAAGCGGCTCATTCTTGAAATGTGTAGTATTGTAGGAGAACGCAATTCCTGCAATTTAAGATCCGACACGGATAATCTCAGCAATGTCTACTTTAACCTCATTTTGAATAACTCAAGACATCCAAATCTTCCCGCGGTGGAGGATCTAACTTCTTAACATGTTGGACTAGTTGCCAACGCCACACCGCCTGTTTGGCTCCATGTTTCCGTCCTCACATATCGCCGTGTTGAAATCCTTTGTTTTGGTTTGTGGTCTTCTTTGCTAAGTCCATTCCGCCATTAACATCGACTCCGTCTTGCTATTTCGTTCTTGGCACGAGAGATTGTACAATTTGGAAAAACATAAGATGGGTCATAAAGAACCTGACATATAAGTCAGCTGGGTCCCCATTTCCCGGTAAGCTACTTTGGCCTGGTGACATTGATTGCAGATAATTCATCCTTTCTTCTTGACCACAATTGACAACTAGGCGATTACACGAGGTTTCCGTCTTCTTCTGATTTGATACCGCTAACGGCCTTTAGGCAAATTTCCATGTATCCCAATGTAAGTTTCCTTCTTTCTATACTTTCTTGTAATAATATTGTTGGTTTATATGAACCTTTATGTTACATAGTGTCGCTAATTTTTGTATGTTGACGATGTTCGTAATGAAAGTTCTGAGGAGGGCCTCCCCCCCCAGTAGGGCCGAATAGTAAAAAATGGATTATTTTCCTGATAATACAGACCGATGACACCGAGAAATCAATATTCATTCAACAGTATACATACAGTTAATTTTCGATACTTAATAACCAAACCAATAATGTACGGAATTCTATTGAGCCGATGCATCATAAAACGGTATATAAAATTTTTCAAGCCGTTTGGAATGACTTCTGACACCTCATGAAATATCGAACCTGAGGTTAGAGCGAAAATAATTTTTGAACCTATCTCCTTATCTTAAGGATAGCATATTTTTGTCTTCGTCGAAAACTCGTAACATTTACCTATTCTAAAATATGCTAAGAAAACTGGAACTTCGGGAAAATGAAAGTCAGGAACTTTCAATCATTGTCGTCCAAAATGTGAAGCTGCAAATATTTTTACCTAAAAAACTGGAGGTATTATCTACCAAGCCGTTATAAATGTGAAACCCTACTAAGAAATCAAAACTTTTGTGATAGGAAATATATTGCCGTTAAGCATTATTGGAGTACAGTTTTAGAAAAATATAGTTGAATCTACCATATTTTGAATATAAAAAGGGTGACTACTATATTTTGTTTTTGAATAAACACCTATTGTATACTGCAGAGTTATAAATTGTAGTAAAAATTTTTTATACACACTTCAATATGTAGCTATTAACCACTTGAACCAATAAATTTATTCCCTTCCATCGTATGCTAAGTAAAAAAAAACGTCGCGGTTTGAACGACGCGGTTACCGACAGTGCCAATACATGCACAACTTTTGCCGGATTGTGAGCCAAGCGTAGCGGACATATGCTGTTGACGAAAACTGGTGTGTTTTGGCGCTAGTGGTGGTGACCCATAACTTAAAGACTGCGCGGTCTGTGCACCGAGCTAAAGCCATGATAAGATGGAGAGAGCAACAGCTGGGGCCGGCCCTCGCCTCTAATCGGTGACTTGGCGGAGGAAATACAGCTTATACAAGTATATTTCCTCGCTTGCCTTATCGCTTTGCCCGCCTGGCGTTGCTCCCTACTGTTACGATCGTGCAACAGAGAGGGCTAACCCAGGACTATCTCTGTCCTTCGGTTTGGGCTTCAGCGGCCCCGTAAGACGCGAAGTCTATCGCTATAAGTCTATGGACTCGGACTGGGTGCTATCAAGAACTTTCCTGTATGTATAACATTTTTAACCTTTTAGTTAAGTTTGCATTTGTAACTCTTGATAAAGATTACGATCAAGATTTCGGTTTCATGACCTGCATGCTCCCACTTCCCTCATGAGTACAAAATTTTTATTACTGCAACCAATATTTCCGGTACAAATTCTTGACGATTCCCAAATTCCCTCCAATCACGATAATCGACCAATCAGCAAGCAGCAGCACATTTCTAAAAATCTTCCAAATTCCTAATCCGATCAACATCAAATAGTAAGTAAACGCAAAAAGGTCGGTAACTTGATCTTACTAAATTAGTAAGGACAGGGGGGGGGAGGGTTGTTTTTTTCTGAATTTTTCTGATTTTGTTTTATTCACTCCAACAGTTCGAAAATAGTACGCTGTGTGCTATTGTTTTTTAAATAAACTCATTTAAAATTCGGTCCATATCAATTGATCGACAAGTTCGTTGTGAATGTGAAGACAAGCTATGCTGTTTAATCGCAGCTGAAATAAATACACTCGTGCGAGTCCTTCACACGCATTTGAGTCGCGAGAAAACTAGCATAGCAAGGAATTCTTACACATAAAAAGTCACGTTGTGAGATTTCAGGGATATTAAATGATTTCAGATAATGTCAGAAGATTTCAAGAGATTTCGAAAATTATAGAAGATTTCTAAGATTTCGAGAAATTTCGGAAGATTTCACGAGATCTCAAAAATTACAGAAGATTTTAAAGATTTCGAGATATTTCGGAAGATTTCACGAGATCTCAAAGATTACAGAAGATTTCCGGAAAGTGCACACCAGATTTTACTAGTAATTAACCCCTCGTTTTGTAACCAGATTTCTTATATTCAACTTGTAAATATATAGTTAGGTTATCCAAGAATCGACTTACCAATTAATTCCCAATTAAATACCCTCCCTCCACTAAAGTGTCGTGCGGGACAATACAAGATATATGCTCTTTACTTTGCAGATGAATCAGCTATAATACCCTTAACTAAACTCGAATAAATTTCACTTTGATTGAAGGGTATAATTCTCATCGATTGACGTTCACCCGCATTAGTTTGGTTCATTTGCAGTTTAACGAGAGTTAGGTGTTGTGCTCAGATATAAGAATAATTGCCAATGTTGATGGTATGCCCCCAAATTTGAGGCTGTACATACAAAATCAAGGGATCACTGTCAACTCAGAGAAATAAGCCCAATTGTTGGAAGTTAACCTGTAGGCTCATGGGGATGAACTTTCAATTACTGATGGATTACCTTCTACTTTTTGGGATATCCCTCGAAGTTAACGTTGAACGCCCAAAAGTAGGGGTTCAATCCACAAATAAGGGGTGTATCCGCAAATTTGCGGTGTCACCATTAATGTTTTTTATTTTTTTTTTATAAAGGGACCATATTGAACAGCCAGAAACATTTTGTGTTGATTTTACGATCTGACGGCTCAATTATACGCACAACGTGTAAACAGAAATTGACGAAAAGTAGCTATTTATGTGGCATGCCCGTAAACCGCTTGTTTTTTGGCAAGGATAAAGATTTCAGGACGAGCCGGAAGCGAATGCTAAAATTATCCGACCCAAAAAACGGTTTACGGGTATGCCACATACAATACTTTTTTACGGTATGGCCATTGAAAAGTAAAACGAAGAGTGAGGTTATGTCGCGATCTGTTCGACGAAGCTACTTTATTCGGCAGTTTGGAATGCGCACTTCGAACTGCGCATCAAAACTGCGAAATAAAGACTTTATTCCGCAACTTTGTTCGCTGCCGAATAAAGCGTCACTTTACGGAACGAAAACTGCCACAAAAAGTGAACTTTTCAATGCCCATGCCGTAAGAACACTATTTAATGTATATGATTGCGGGAGTGCTTACCTTTCTCGAGATGATAGAATGAACTGTTGCTCTGCCATCGCGTACCATAAAGAGGAATTTTGCATTTGGGAAAAGCTCGAGGACGTATGAGCCCATCTTGAGGGTGAGTGGATCTTTGTTGCACAAGCGAGGAGCTGGCTCACCATGTCTTGCGATCACTTCTAAGCAAAATGCGGCAATTGCGCTGTCCATCACCTGTTCAGCAACATAATATCGCAAAGATCTAATTTTGAAGAACAAAAGCGAACAGTTGCAATGAATCCTCGTTGAAAATTTTGTTTCACGACCGCTTTAGCATAAATGTTTAAAACTTTATTCACGCAGAGCCGCAGTATTATTTTATTACTGTGGTACTTCAACAACTTTTCCTGCCAACTTTTCCCGTCTTATTTCGGCATTATAGACAGTGCCGTGCAGCACACGTATATACATGCCGCAGTCCACGTCAATTCGACTAGGGTCTGACCTTAACCCTTTTGGATTGGGTCGGCGATTTTGTAAATTGTTGTTTCGACCCTAAAAATCATTCCAATTTTTTTTCAGATTCTTCCTACCCTCTCCAGAGCTCCCGAAGTGACTTGAATGATCGTATTTCAACAATTATTTCGACATCTTTTTACATTATGAAAAAAATTACGTTAATTCTGTAGCCATGACCAAAAAAATTCCAACCACAATTGTAATGCGCAGAAAAAAACGCTTTTTTTCATTCATTTTTGAACTGACTAATATTTATTTTTCAATTTTCAGTGTTCGGTATATCTTTCCTAAGACAACAATCTTTACATTTTATTTAAAGTTCAAAATTGAAAAATGAAAATAACTAAAAAAATGTTGAATTTTTTTTAGAATTTCAATTGAAA
This sequence comes from Diprion similis, assembly GCF_021155765.1. NCBI lineage: Eukaryota > Metazoa > Arthropoda > Insecta > Hymenoptera > Diprionidae > Diprion > Diprion similis. Next base: position 9,283,535 of record NC_060111.1, on the reverse strand, counting down.
TTCACAGATCATTGTTGTATTAAGGAAAACATATCGAACCATGATAATTGAACAAAACTTGCGCTATTTCATTTGTGTCAGTAGATACGTAACTTCCTGGTTCAGTAATTACAGATTGTAGAAAAATGATAAATGTGGAATGGATATAGTTTAGTTAAGTTCATGTAGTTCCTAGATTCTCACCTCTTTTGAGATTCCAGCTTCCTCTAGCCTGATACTTTCTCGTTCAGACTTCAACCAGTGAGATCTCATCTGTAGAATACGAGGTATGACTCTGGTCTCTTGACCACATCTGAAACATAGTTGGTTAGCATAATTTAGAGTCTAATGACAGACAATATTAAAATGTTGAATCAAAATTATGCAGAGATTTTGATGTTCGTTTTCCCTTGGAATTCTTTAAAAATTGACAATACTCGATTGGAGCAGGGAAAAAAATGTTTTCGAAAGTTTCAGTTATCTTTCATAAGGTCAATTTTTCGTAGCAATTCATAATGGAAGTACCAAGAAAATAGTAAATTGTTTCACAATGCCAGAAATTGGGCGATTTCCGATAAGTGTAAAATTAGAAGCACGAACAAAAGCAAACGCTGTAATTATACAAGTCAGACGTGTACCCCCCGCAATTTTTCCAACACTTGTAGAGCAAAATTTGATCTGAGAAGTGTCAAGAGTGCTACTACCGGTGCGCAAATTGTGACTTAGGTTACTTACGCCCAATGAAACAGAGTGTGAAATTGAGTTATTCAGAGTGCGCATGCGCCAAAAAACCCTACTATATGAAATCGAGTATATGAATTGTGCGCATGTGCCAACTTCCTTTTACCACACTACTCGGAAATGGGGCAGTTGATGCATGCTCTACAGGTTTCGAAAATCGAACTTTCCAAGAAGGTATGGGAAAAATTTGTTTTCAATTTTCTCCATAACCAGAGAAGCGGAAGTACCAGAGGTCCAAAAATTTGAGTTCCCATAGTTTTTCGAGACCAGTAACGAAATGTCGTCAATACGAATTGATAAGAAGTAAGTGCAAATTTATCTACCTCAACCCCCATGAACCTCTAATATGCTAGGTCGCTAGCAATGTGGAAATTTATGGATATTTTACTTCGATGAAGAAAATTGATGTAAAATATCACACCAGCTTTTAAACTTTCTACGACGTATACAAATGTATGTCCAAAAATTGTCTACAAATTTTCAATGTCAACTTAACATTGCTTTAGACTAATAGCTCATGTAAGATTTTCTCACTATTTTTATTTAATAAATATTGTAGTTCTAAAGAGCCCCCCCCCCGGACAAGAACCGAAACGTCAAAGTACACTTGACTTTTTATTTTTGAACTATCGACACCGAGAAAATTTTCACATACATTATATGAGATCGAGAAACAACTCCCTTCAAAAAAGATGTGTAATAATAAATGTGCTTTAGACTTCGCCGAAGAAGGAAGAGCGAGAAGTTAAAAATTTTACCTTACAAATAGGAGACCTCGAAAATAAATAAGATCAAAGTGGAAAGATTATCGTATCGCCCTCTTGCCATCTGAACCGGGATCGTTGTAAGGTCGTGTAAGTTATTCATTATTAAGCTTATGACCGATTTGAACTAAAAATAGATGGTCTTTATGTTTTTATAATCAGTGATTAACAGCAGGGTTGTAGATAATGCATTAGCGTCATTAGCCATTAAGGCCCCGCTGACCTGGCATGTCATATATATATTTCGTGACGTCAGAAGCGGGGAAATTGGGTGAAAACGCCTATACGAATCCTGCGATAACGAGAGTATGAATCTTACTCGGAAATATCTTAAATCGTAGCTTGAATAATAGTGTACGTGTGAATCTCAGTCACTGTTCAGGCAAATAGCTGATAATGTTTATAATAAAGAATGATGAAGTGAATAAAATCACGCGACAACAAACATGGCCGATCGGAGCTACCGCATGTTGAATATTCACTGATTGCACTGTTCCACAATTTCTTTCACCCTCGCCAGGGAGATTCACACGTACAAAAGCACACACGTTATCCGGGAAAACTTATACTATCAGTTATTTTTTTGTAAACATGGCTCGATTCGTATACGCGTTTTTCATGTGACAGCAGCCCGTTTATGGTCCACAAGAAGTATGTTTCGATCTGTAACTGACATCATTGGTTGGATCTAACAGAACAAGCCAATGAAATCAGCGGCCTTAGTTCACCGTTCAACGTTCAGAGGCGCTGCACGTATTTATGACGTCACGATTTGATATTTTCAAGTCAGGGCACCTTAATTCCTAATTTTTAGTGGAAAATAATTCCGTTAACCATCAAATTTCAATTTTCAATGGGAATTAATTTCGATCAAACATTAAATTTTAATTTTAGTGGAAAATAATTTCCATTAACCACTGAATATTAATCTCAATAAAAATTATTTTCATTGCACAGTAAAAAATTAATGATTAATGCATTACTTTTTCATAAAAACTTTACAACCCTAGTTAGGAGCAGCGTGGGTCTGTTTATTTAAGTGTTAAAATTGGCTATTTCTTTGACTACTGTTATTTACGTTGTTGCCAGGCAGCAACATTACGTTACCAGCAGAGAATAGCGAAAGCCCTCTTGCTGAATTCGTTTACTTATCCGTCAGCGAAAAATGCTTCACGTTGAAATCCTTCGGCGAAAACTTTCGGTATAATATGGAGTTCGCCACGGTCAAAATTCCAGTCGATAATGGTTTCAACTGTAACCAATAGCAGTATCGGTGCTGCTCTTTCAGGATTTTTTTTCTAGAGTTCGAAGAATAGGACATTACTACCGATTATGGCGTTTAGCTTCTTGATCATTTGTTCCAGACTGTTAATATATATATATCAGTTTTGGAAAAGGCGCCTGGTGCACTGTCGAAAGCCGAAGTAGGCACTTACTATTTTTCGAAGTTTCGGTACATCACGTACAAGGGTTGAGCACCTGATCCTTTTCTCTACCCTCAATAATCATATCGATGATGTGTATCGAAATACAACTTTTTATGAGTGCCAGCTCAATGTCAATCTCCGTAACGTTCCACAAAGGTCATGGACCAATCTAACAAGGAGACTCTATCAACCATGGGAAACCGATTGGGTCCATCTCTAATATACGTGTAGTCCATGACTAGGAGAGTAACAGATGCAAGTAGAAAAGCGCACTTTTCAAGCGTTTCCGAAAAAAAAATCTAAAATTTCTACGCCTTTATATACTTTCCACATTACTCAATTTTCGCCAAGCGTGTGGCGCAGCCAGCAAGCGCCTCGTTTCATAAGCGCAAAGGGGTACCCCTCAAAGTCTCGAATGGGAAATGTTCTGGACACCTTAAAGTCTCGAACCAGCATTGTCGCTTTGGTTCACTGTCCAGAATGCGCAGTCTCGAACACGCGCTGTCCCGAACGAGAAATGTCACAGTCGTCCGTAATATCAAACGAGAAAATTCAAGCCCGCTTCTCGTCCCAAACGAGAGATGTCACGAACGTACGCTGTCAGAAACGAGGAAAGTCACGGCTGAGCATTGTCCCGAACAGGTAAGTCCAGCCCTTCCGTTATCGCGACCGAAAAACGTCACGGCTCGATATTTTTCAAAGTAGAGAATGCCTTGGGTAGGATTGTATCGAGATTCGCGGCAACGAACCGCTGCCAAATACCTTTGACGGCGAAATCCAACCAAGAATCTTTACCCGGCCTAAGTACTCCCTATTTTTCCCTTGTTCCTCGTGCGAATGCAAGTGTTTCTATCTGCGACTGTCAACCCTGTTTATTCTCCCTCATTTCCTGTCGATTTTCAAATATTGTTATTGAAAATAAAAATATTATTATTATTATTATTATCTTCCCGTGTACAAGCAACCTATTATATCTCAGGCATCCAAGAATATTTTTAAATGAGACTTACACGGTTGGTACTCCCAGCCGATATAACCTTAGTGTGAAAGTCTCATAGTAAGCTTTCAAGTGGTTTTGGTACTATTTGCTATCAAAGATAATGAAAAAAAACATTTTTCTTCTTTTTCTTCTCCACACCAGAGCACCCTGTGAACACGATTTCGATCGAACGCGTGCATCAATCTACTACAAGTTTTAAACACAGATATTTGGCATCGAAATCTCGCTCTCTATTGATTTTGGCATGAATCTGAATTCGTATTCGGCTAGTATATTATCATAAAGTTGCGAAGTGAGTCGATAAAAAAATGGCCGCTAGGTAGAACAGTTAATAATATAACCGCCCGATGGCGTTGTGTAGACCTTTAACCGAAATGGCCGCCCCCCTGGTGCTGTCATGCTGTGGATCGTAAAAATATTTATACTAAGTTATGATTAATTGTTTATATGTAATGTAATCTTGAAATCAATTCGTAAATTTGGTGAAAATCGGTCATACCAATTATTTCACGAAATAAGTGAGTGAGTGAAACAGTGATAGATTGTCATAAGAGTGTAAAAGTCCGACGACCGTGGTTTCATGTCGATTGATGTTAATTATCACGGACACTTGGATTACGGACTCTTGTGATTGCACAAAATAGATCCTCTGAGCTAGGTGTAAATGAAGAATCGAAATAACGAAGATGCGATATTGTGCAATCGATACAAATTTGCAAAACAGCCTCAATAACAATCAGAAACATTTGTGTCACGCACAAATTACTAGCAAGAAAGTGCCCAGGAGAAGGTTGTTCGTTCACCATGGATCTGAGAAAACAACGCTAACCAGAGCTAGTGGAAGAATAGTCATGGTGCCTCAAATAAGATGGCATGTTACGTACGTTGATTCGCATTCGATTATATTTATTCACGTAACACGCAAAAGATGAATCGATTAGCCTAAACCTTTTCATTTCCACCAAATGCATGACTCATTTATTTGTTGATTTGTATGTTTCTATCATCGCCTATAGAACATGTCCCAATGACCAATCCGATAGACTAGACGAACATAAAGCTTCAAATTAATAATAAACAACGCAATCAAAAATGAGGTCTGCTTACTGCTATGAAACTCACAATCGACATTGACACACTACCATATTTCATATCGGTTACGTTACCTTGATTTACATGAAACACGATTGAAAAATGAGAAGCAAAAAAGTGGAACCTTTTTGTTGATTGCTTATTATTGTGTACGTTTCACAATCACTTGGACCATTCTATCCTATTATCGATCCGTTGGAACAGAAAGATGTTTTACTGTGACGAGATGACGCATGACGTCGCAAAACAAGAGGTGGCACACAGGTATGGCAAAAGTTAACACTCTACGTATCTCATCAGAATGAACCAACTTCCATAAAACTACCAACCACTAACTTAACCTGTCAATACTTTGGCATCGCTAACTGCTTTCATGAATAGTCATAAAAATTTTTTTAATCTTTTTCATTTGAATAAATATTTTTTCAAACAGATTGAGTTGTGGAATCATTATTTTGACCATTCGTGTGATTTTTTTCGTGTTTTGATCTAATTGATGATAAGTTGAAAAAAAACATACGCCCTTTTGGCTTTAAGAATTTTTTTCTTGAAGCCAAAAGGGCGTATCCCAAAAAAAAAATTCTTCTCATCTTTTCCATAGATTTATACATTATACACATTTTTGAGTTGATTGGGGAAAAAAATTTCTTTTGATACGCCCTTTTGCCATTAGTAATGCGGTATTTTAGCTATTCCGTTATTATTTATTATGCATAAATAAATTAATTTTATATACTCATTGTCTATTTTTTTTAGTTTTCATGCGCCAATTTTACATAAAAATTAATACAAGTAAACATCGTTTCAAAAACACTGGCGTATACACGGTTGACAGAGCGGCGAGATACGCAGGGAGAGCAGTGCAACACGTAGGGCGAACGCTAATTAGCGTTAAACGTGTGCAGTTTCTAAACTATCGAGTAGACCGAAAAATTGTTTAAACATTTTTTGTAGAGAATTGATTAAGGAACAAGATAAAAAAAAAATTAAAATCGGAATTGTAGTTCCCGAGGTATTTACAAAAAAATCATAAAAAGTAACTTTTAATTGTTTAAACAATTGAAGCACTGAAAATTTCTATGTTATTTTTTAGGATTGGCATATTTACTTATGTCTGAATCCAATAAAAAAAATTTCGATGGTTCCAATTTTTCCCTCTAAATAACCTATGACCACTGGACAAAATAGCCGGTGTGGATTAGAATCGGTGATGGTCACTAAAAAAAAGTGGCTCACTTTACGTTAAATGCTTCATAAAACATCGTACGGAAAATTTCCTCAAAGTAAATGTGTTTATATTGAAAGTAGTCTATTCAGTTTTATGTTAAACTTAAATGATTGCTTGTGTTCAGGGTATAAATGGCAAATTGGAACACTATCAGTACCATGCCTTGCTAGTATTGTGCTTTCTGGAAACGAGTTATCGAGTAACGTCACTTTGTTCGGACTTCTCCAATTCTTTAAGGTTGAATTTGTAACACTCGATGGCCAACTCCAAACAAATTGAAAGTAGATTAAACCGATTTAGCTTACCTTACGTCGGGGTGGGCGTCAAGCATTGCTCGCATCAAGGTTGTTCCTGACCTGGGAACACCGCCGATGAATATCAACGGCATTGTTCTGTCATAGGTATAGACTTTGTGATCAGAAGCACCCATTACATATTTCTGCCAAAAGAAAGAAACGCAAATTTAAGAGAAATGTAGTTGGGATCGCTTCTTCGATTTTACATTCTTTTATTTAGTTATGTTACACACAAACTGCAAGCAATAGTATTATAATACCAAGATAAGAAAGTATGAAATAAACGCCGAAGAAGTAGAAGGATATCCGAAGGAATCATTATAATTGAATGCGGTATTTCTATGACATGACGAAATTTATCAAGGAGTCTGTTGTAATTATTCAATGCACTTAACACTTGACAAATGGATTGGAATTTGATGAGAATGAATTAATTTGTGGTTAATAATCAATGCGCATATATCGAACGCTAATACTTGATGAATTGTTATCAACTAATTAGGCTAGACGGTTGAATTATTGGCGGATTAATTGGCCGATCGATAACGTCCACTGTCGAGTATCTAAGGTGCTAACAATTTCTTGACTGAATAACGTGCAATTACAGTAATTGAAATTTTGTTTTTCTGACAATTTTGAAGAACAAAAATGATAACTCTGATGAAGATTAATTTTCGCGGGATTGAAGTTTTTTTTTTTACTCCTCAACAACTATAGTCATTTGAAACCAAAATGCGTTTAAGTTTGTATTGATTATTTAGAAAATATCAAAAAGCAAAGACTATACCTAGCAGAAGGATTAAAAAAGATGATTGAATATCCTGAAAATATCATAATTGTGTATTAAGCTCTCTGGCGCTCAAAATTTGATTGTTTGGTTCGTTAGGTAGTCGGTTACGTTGGCAATACAGATTCAACCTGCAGTGTCATTGTTGGCTGGCCGCTACCTACATCTGCATTGTCAACGTAACCGAGGTGTTCAAAAGCTAGTCGTCTCAGAATCACTGCCCTCGTGTGTACATATTAGACTCGCCATTAATAGGGATCAAATTCAGTTTTGATCTAACTACTAGCAATTCTAGCTGTATAGGTTTAGCGGAAGCATCAAATTTTCTTTATTCGAGTGACTTTAGTTTGCTTCCAATTTTCTCATTACCGAAATCATTTCTTTGAAAATCTCTTCATATGCAATAGTTTATTGGGGTCCTAGTGCGGAAAGTGGTAGATTTCCAAAGAGTGTGAAGCTTGCAGCATGATTCAAGGCGCATGCTGTGATCACACGAGTGCTTAGTCCACAATTTTACAAATCTGTATCAAAAGTATGGTATGTATTTTAGCGACACATGAACCATTTTCGTGTTTTGTTAACCAAAAATCCTAGACTGAAGGCTCCATTTCACGACTGGCGCGTCGGTGTGAATCTTCGAAGCCAGTCTGAGTTTGTTCCATCGGTTTTTTTCCGCTCAGAGTTGAACCGTCTCAAAGACACTTTATCTATGCAATTTTAAATCTGCTGCGTAATTTTCATAGTATAGAGATAAGGGGATACAAAAAATCTACGCAGATTCATATGAAACTTGGTTCAAATCCGGGTTTTACACGTATTAAGTAAAAACTCTCAAAGGAATACGCTGGTAACGCGTTTTACTCCCGTTGCTTGATTGGTCTTCATAGAAATCGTTTAATCTTCAGGTTCTATTACACATCGCATCTTGCATGCGGATACAGTCGAAGTGAGATTCTTTGTCCTATACAATTAATGAAACTTTGCCGATATCTACAATCTTTGCTTAAACCCCATATTTGTTGTTTAAAAAATATGCTTCTATTGTGTAAAGATCAGATATTCCAATTTTAATTGAAAATATCAGTAAGAAAAGCGTTGACGGTGTCGTTCAAGTGAGATCAAGCGTTCACACACAGGAGAACTTGAGTTTCAGCATCAGCATAGGGCGAAAGCTTCAGTAAGTCAAGGGTTATACCAGCATCGAATCAATAGTTCGTGGCTACTCAGTGTTGATGCATTCACCCGAGATTAACTTAATTTCTCCGCATAGGCAAACAAAAACTTGTAGAATAGCATGCTTTCTAACACGACAATCAGCTAAAGTACATGATTCGTTAAGAGAAACCGGGAAGCTTACCTCTTTGGCAATCATCACTGAAGTCGGTCCGTCCTTGGAGGATCCGCAAATGATACCGAGCTGGTAGAGGACCAGAAGAAAAAGCAGTCCCGCAAAGCAGAGAATGGAAGCCTTCCGGCCCCCCCGAGGTGACAGAAGTGACATCCCTCGGGTCAGGCACGCCCTCGCAATATAATGCCGATTGTCACTCCTACTGTTCCCACTGATTGTAAGAGCCAAGCCAAGTGAATGGGCCTGGATGTATCTACGCCTAAGTCATGCCACCTGAAATAAATCAGAATAGTGAATGTTTAGGGATACTTCAAACTGAATGAGAGATAATTTATAATCAAGATCCTGAACTCCGTCAGGAGATGTGAGTTTCTCTATGCAAAATTGCAAAAGATTTGTTGGTGCCGTGTATTAGTTATATTTGCAGTAATACGTAGCTTAATGTCAATAATCAACCTTCAGGAAGAAATATATAATCATGTCATACCAAGAGTCTCACTTGAAAGTGCAAACTCCAAGCAAACTCCAATCAACTCCCAGCGCCAACTCACGCATAAGTTCATATCGCAGCAGCATTTGTCGGCTCGGAGTTTGCACTTTAACGTGATACTCTTGGTACGTTCTGCACGAAAAGATTTTCACACTTAAACAAAGGATCAACTGGAGAATAAGGTGAAAACATATTTAATGAAATTACTGCGCATACTTTTTGCTAATCAAGCTTACAAAAAGTATTTATCTTTATTACCGACTGGGCCTATTCATTTAGAAAGCAATGCGACCTGAGGAAGAAGGAATAGATATTATTTGATCTAATTAAACCAAAATTTTGTCTTTATCCAATCGAATATGATCTGATCAAACTTATGAATTATATATCGTCAGATCTATAAATTATGTATATATTTAGATCAGTTTGGATGAAGATAAAATGTGGAGCAAATTAGATCTAATGAAACTTAAGCAAATCAGACGATATCTATTCATTTATCTTGGGAATGTAGGTCAGTAATTAGTTTGTTCCATTACATTTAAACGATGGTTGTTTTTAATTTAATGATTAAATCTCTCTTGTACCTATTATAATTAGTATAATTTACCGCATGGTTAGACGAGCTGTTTGAGCTTGTGAAAATGTGTTTAGTCTTTAGCTAAAACTAATCAAATTGCATTGGTGAACTACATCAGTCTATCTAACGGCTACAGCTGTGACAACACAGTGACGAATAGTGATTATGATTGGTAGACGGTATGACTCATTCTACTTTTTCATATATACAAGACATTTTCCTGCCGATTAATAACGATAACGCAACGCGTTGTACTATTTAAATTCAGTATTAAATAGGTTCTCCAGCTGTATATTTAATGTTACGAGTTGATGACTCGGTTTTCCGCAGTCTCAAAATTGGATTTCAAAGTATGGGTTCATAATTTTCAAAAAGACATTGCATCTTTGGTGAAATGATACTTGGGTGAAAGTTTACTGCCTAAGATACTTCAATTTTCATTAGAAAATTTGGTCACGTTCTAAAAATTGTATATTTTCAAAAATCACTCCTTCGCGAAAAATCATTAAAATTTCTTCTACTTATGCCAATCGTAGGTTTTTTTCTACAGGATCAGACTCTCTAAAAGTTGAAATTAAACGAACGATCAGCTGGTCGGAACTCCTGCTGAATACACTAAATTCTTTAATAGGGAACATCACCGTAGGATTTTGGAAAATTTGATTTTGCCGTAGTGCCTCGAAGCAGATCGATAGATTCTGACAGTGGAGGTCCATGCTATGAAAACTGGATGAAAACTTAATTCGCAAAAACTAAAATGGCATAAAATGCCGTACATAATATTTTGTAGTCCGTGTTAATACAAACTTGGACTTTTCAAATTCTCTAGATTCTTGAGATTTTGCTAATAAAAATCGACTATTTATACACAATATCGAAATGATCTGGACATAATATGACGGAAAAAATGTACCCAAAGTTAAAGTAGGGAATCGATAATCAATGTACAAATGCTTTTTCAAATTCTCTGATGTTTCGAAATGATAATGCAATTTGTGAGATTAAAGAAAATTACATACTTAGTAGTAGAGACATAATTTTCAAAAACTCGAATACAATATTTTGAATCACTAATTTGCAATACAACAATCAGACGTTTTTCCGCAGCTTTTCCATTTCCCATCATTGTAACCACGTCAATACTATCTTGAAAGTTAGGAAAGCCCAAGGACAACCGATACAAACGGTGGTTTCTGATTTTTTACTTCCATGCACTCTTGTATTTTAGCTATTCTTGCGGCTTGCACGCGGTGCAATATAAACGAAATGCAAATGAGGGTGTGGCTGTAATTTGCTGTCTCTGACTACAATCGATTAGTAAACTCGGTAAGAGGTATTTTCAGGAAATCAGTACAGTTCCGAAAGGTTTATATTATTAGAGAATTTGGCACTCGCAGTTATAGTGAATTAATGTATAGACAATGAGGAGTGGCCCTCAAGCTTCTGTATCATAAACTATAAGCATGTTACCAATACTAGGATGGTACGTGGGATTCGGATAGATTCCGATAACTATTTAAAGGAAACAAGAAAAAGGTACCGAGACGGGAGAAAAGTTGAAGTAGTCAACATGATGTGTTTGACAGAAGTGAAGTTTTTGGCGTCTAAGAATCGCGAAAGATATTTTCTGAACATAAAGATATCTTTTCGAAGTCAAGAAATGGATCATGAGCCATACTTCGAAGGTCTTTACGGTTATCTACTTTAAAATTTGTGCATTCTGGATATACGTATATATATACGTAAGTTTATTATGAAACTTCTATTGCTTTATTGCTGCTACGGTTATACGAGACCGGATTCCATGAAGAATCGTAAAAATGACGACGCTGTTTTTAATACTCAATAGTGTACACGATAATATTCCAGAGACGGAAGGAAAATATACGAATATAACAGATAGGAATGAAAATCTTTACATAAATGTATTGCATGAAAAACTTTCAAACTATGTATAATTTCTCAAGTCTATACCCATCAATCTTTGCCAAAAAATTAATTCAGATATGTCAAAACAAATCACGGATACAAAGTGCACGATTTGAAAAACCCCAAGATGACACGATTCTGTACTATAGGAGTGAATTTAATTATTCATAAACAAAGAAAAAAGAAATGGAGGCTTCAACGAACTTTATGTAACATTTGCAAGAATCGTTAAGAGCTGAAGCCCCAACATTCACGGTGTAGGCAAGGTATAGTAGCATTCACCTACGGGATAAAAAGTTCATTCAGTGAAAGAGGTAAATAAAGTAGTGAAACAAAACCAACTACGACGTATCGCGTTGACCCTATTACTCGAGGGTGGTTTTTGTGGTGAGTATATCCGTTACGCCTTGGGCCGCTAGGTCCACTGTCAAGCAGCCGTTGAAGAGCTTTTTTTTTGGGGAAAGAAAGAGGCCGAGCATTAAGCTCGAGGCGAGGAATGCCGTTGCAGAGACAGGAGAAGAAGTGTCCATTTTTCGGGGGTGGCTCTCGCGCCCGTGGTGCGGGAAAGGCCAGCTATCAACGCTCATATTTCACCCAGCCTGGGTTCTTCGCTGCCGTCTACGATGAGAGATGAGGACAATCACCGCACTATTGCTGCTGGCTGGTTGGCTGGCCCGTTTTCATCTCTATAGTTTCCTTCAAACTCACCGCCGCCATGCTCTGTTCCACGTTGGTACATTTTCTGCTCCACTCTGTGAACTCTTAGATCAATGTTTATGATAGCGCTCGCGCTGGTGGGTGGGTGATGGTCGACGTTCAAACATATTGTTCCTGTGACGAAGAGAGTTTTCGCTCCTCCTTCTAACTCCTCTTCCTTCTTCTTCCCCTTCTCCTTCAAGTTCTGTCGTCTCATCGCTTCTTGGTCGTGGTCGTTCTTGGATTACTGTGCTGCTCCAGTCTACTAGCGTTGTTATACCCACTCAACTCGAGTAGTTCAACCTCAACTCTATTACATCACATACACTCGGTTGAAAGCTTGCAAAGTTTGTATGGTAGTAGGTTGCTGTTGATTTTCACAAAATTTATGACTGATCAAGTTTTGCAGGGCATTATTCTCTAGTTTATTTTTCCCACCCAAGTGTTTTCCGTCATTTAATACTATACCGATACTCACCGCGACGTGTATTGGTTTTGCAGCTTGTACAGACTCTTAGTTTGATTTTCACATATTCAAGGCCACCGATGGTACCTGTTTCATGTGTTAAACTAGTGGTAGCAGACCACATCGGTAGCCTTGATTGTGTCAGAATTCACCTTTGGAAGGTGGGCATGGGACACCTGCTGCTGCTGCTGTCATTTTATGCTTATTCGACTAATTTTTTATCAATGTAACTTTCAATTGTGTCGAAATTTTTTCTTTTACTGAATAGGTTTTCTAAAATTCCAAGTAACTGTTCTGAATATTCGAATCTTTTTTTAGTTACATTGAAATTCTTAGAAAATTCTTGAAACTTTTATCTTCGCCCTGTTCATTAGAAGATCAGTTCAATGGCAGTCATTTTTTTCAATTTTTTTACAGCAATGAAAATTGCAAGACATTCGAAGTCACTGCAACGCGGTAACAAAAATGTTGACATCGTGAAGCAAGCGGGATCAATGTTTTTATTATAAGTATCGTATTTTCGAATAGTTATACAAAAAAAGTTAAGAAAATAAAACCGGTAATTAACCCTTTGCCCTGAAACTACGTGTGAGACTCGGGGTACGTCGATCGGACCAAACATGAGAATCGCTAGTGAGAGTCGTGGTATTTACACGTGTGACCGACCTTGATGTTAATTAGGAGCCCGTGCGATCAGAACTTAAATCGTAGGAGAAGGGGTTAAGGGTATTCCCTGGTCGATTTCAAGGTTGGAACTGAGTATATATCTCCAAATATCGAAGTCCACATATCTTAAATGCGAAAAAGGGCTTAACAGTCTAATTTTAAACACAATTTGAAACAAAAATACTGCGCCACATTTTCGTTTGACGCAGAAATAAAGAAATGGCATGAATTCTAAAAAATCGCAATAGTAAACTTGTAGAGTTCATGCCATTTCTTTATTTCTGCGTCTAATGAAAATGTATTGGAGTGTTTTTGTTTAGAATTGCGTGCAGAACGGGGCTGTTAAACCTTCTTTCGTGTTTGAGATATGTGGACTTCAATATTTGGAGATTCCTACTCTAACGTCAAAATTGACATGAGCACCGCCTTAAGAATCCTCGAGCCAAATGAAAACTGGTGACTGAAAACCTCGTAGATTTGGTATGAAATACTCCATACATGAATGCCAGCTTTGTGCTTTGATTGCTGAGGGAAAGATATCCATCAAAATATAAAAGCGTCTCTTCTCTCACTTGTAACAATAATTCTTATGCTGAAATATCTGCTGCTTCGGGGAGAACAGAGTAAAATTTTTAGAAACTCAAAAAAAAAAAAGATGGACATAGAATGAGGATAAAGAGCTGATACCTAATCGCACGACTTTGATGCGTGACCGAGATGGATTTGACCATGGATTCATAATGCATAGAGTTCTAATGCCCGCGACAACCAATAAAACAATTTTGATGCGAGTGAGACTGTGAGACAAAGAATGACGAGATCGGTCTATCTTTTTATACATGCATGTGTATGAGTCCAGTATATAAAAGACTTGTGTGTGGCTGTATGGATGAAAAGAGCCAGACTCTCTATTTTCTGGCGTAAAAATTTGCAGCTCACGGTTTGACACGAGTCCATGTGTTATAAGCCCATGGATTTGAGACAGTTACCCGTAAGTATTATGAGCAAAACTCGAATGACGTAAGCCTTAATCACATTCTGGCCGAAAGATTCTTGATGTGAAAAAATAGAGATTCTATAATAGTGAATTGTTTCCTTCATACAACCAAGTGCTACTGAAATTTTAATAGAGTGCAGAGAATATACTAAAGATATACCTTTAGAATGTTCGAGTTCAAACGAAAATTAAGGAGCAGAGCTTTTGAAATTTTTGTGCCGTGAAACGCTGTAAAAGCTATATTTCAAAGCACCGTTGATGTGTTTCATTCATCCGAGAAACATGTATCGTTTACACTGACGATATACTAGGGTTTCGCTTTCTCTACTGTATCCGGTGTTAGTTCGGAGTTTGATTAAAAAAGTTCAAGAGCTCTTGCAGCGCTTCGTCCTTATACGGTACTGAAGTTATTCTCTTAAGTTTTTGCTCGGCAACAATTTGTGGGAAACCTGGTTTCAAAATTAAACGATTGATATGAGAAAGGTACCAAATTTTTTGTTATATAACTAAATCTATGTTGCCCACTAGAATGCAAAATCGATATTTTTATTTTAGGAGTTCAGAACACTGCGAGAAACCATATCAAATATACGTACACTTTTTCCGTCGGTGGACGTTTGATTTAGACTACTTGAAGGTCATGTTATTTTAAATTTCACCCTGCGAGATAGGAATATTTCGATAAATATACGTAAAACTACAGCAATGAATCCGTGCAGAGACTTTCGAATGAAGAGTTTATTGTATAACAAGGAGGCAAACACGGTTTTTTCGGGCAGAGTAAATACACGAGGCGAAAAGACTGTTGCCCCGATTCCTACCTTATCGACAGTCAGTATGTCACCTGCACAGAGTAAGCCTTACCGACGGTTGGTGTTACGCTCGAGAGAGTTACCATACGCTTGCGCTGGTGGCGTCCTTGTCATCGAACAATCATTGACCCATCGATCGACATTGCTTAAGCCCCATTTATTCAACACAAGATAGCAAGATTTATGAGGTGGTCGAGGGGGAAATGTGACGTTTGAAAATAACGGTTGAATGCTTTGAATAGACGTTTTTTTACCAATTATGGTAATATTTATTTATTGATTTATTTATTTAGTATTTTTCCAATCTTTACAAGAAATTCACGGTGAGTCATGTTTGGTAGACATCATGTTGGCCGAAGTGCCACCCCATTCTAAAATTGACTTATACCAATTTCTTCACCACACCGCTAATTAGACTGTAATCGACGATGCAATCATTCATGATTACGACTCTGATTTTGATAGATCACTCTTCATAAAACACCGCGAAACGTGAAATTTCCTCATCAATAGCACATTCGCCTGAATCAATGTTGGCGAGAGGCTGGTGTGGTAGCTTTGTTAATTTTTGCCGATGGTAAACACAGGCCCGCCGCGGTAAGATCTCAGGTATAATCCCTGGCCACACGCATTCGCGCCTCCATTGCTGCATCTTGCCGTTGGGCCTTGGTCAAGATGGCATCCGCGCTCCAGCTATACCCGCAGACACCACCCGCTAGAGCCGCAGTAGCACTCAGATTGGTCAGAATTGGAATGGAATGGAATGTAACGCGAACCGTATGCGATTTCTCCTGTATCCAACGCGCAGCAGTTGTTTCCCCATCGGACGCTACCCGATAGCTCTCTTTTCGTGGGTAAATTTCCTCACCCAGCGGAAACTATCAGGTTCAAACCAGCAACTATAACAAAGGCGGCAAAGGGATTCGACGGAACCAAACAGACTTAAATTAAAGATTCAAATGATGGGTGTTTTGGTCAATCGTCAGCGAATTATAATTTTATTAAAGATGAACGGTCGTGCATGGCCGACCATCCTCAGTTTCTGTGGGAGAGGAATACAAAGAAAAAAATAAAACTAAGCCAGAATATCTGGTAATGTGTACGAAACGACTGAAAAAACCTTATGTGGGAATTGACCACGCGGGTTAGCTAATCCTAAAGCTTTACATTGCCTTATTTACAAACTTCAAATTATGACAACAACAAGCTTAATATGTACACCTATATATTATAACAATTGCAATAGGTGCATTGCAGTAAATCCTATTCCAATTATTATTTACTTACAAAATTAGACTTCTAATAGCGTGTCCAGATGTTGTGTGAAGGTGCGAAAGCGGAGAAGTGATCTTTTGATAAAATCAATGTAAGGTCAATACATCAGCAAATTTATTTAACCATTTACCTATATCGAAATTCGCAATTTGAATAGTTGGCATAAGATTTAAAGAAATTTTACAATAGATAGATATAACTCTCATTTTTTACAAGCATGCATAAGGATTGCTAAGATTATCAATATTTTTGCTTATGTTAATCATTTCCCTAATTAAGCCATGTTGAAAATTGGATTCATGGGCCAAAATTTTTGCATTGTCAAAATCAAAATTATATCCTATCGTTAAACTGTGATCAGTTTGAGCTGATTTTTTAATATCTGTGCAAACAATACTGTATTTATGATCTTCGATACGTTTACCTAGGTGTTGCGATATTTGACCAATATATGCGTTGAGACAATCTTTGCAATCTGGTTTGATAGAAACCACGGAGTGGGAAGTTACATCGCATTCTAAACGCGAGTTATACTAATTTCGTTACCATACGGCTAATTGGAGTGTAATAGGCAATATAATTCTGCAGGATCACGAACCCAATTTCGGTAGATCACTCGTCATCAAGAAACGCTCTGAAATGTGAAACTTTCCCATCTTTGGCGGATTCGCGTAAATTAATGTCTGCTAGAGGTTGGTGTGCCACCTTTGTTACTTTTTTTCACCGGTTGTAAACAAGAGCACGCTGTGGTAGAGTCATCGGCATAATCACTTGCCCCACGCAATCACCTCCATTTCTGCATTAGGTCGTTTGACATCGGTCAAGTAGATGCCCGCGCTTTAGTTATAGCTGCAGCGTCACCCTGTCAGAGCCACCTTGAACAGCCAGAATTAGAATGGGATATAACAAGAATTGAATGTAATTTCTCTTGTATCCCATGCATAACTATTTTACCACCAAACACCGATATTAACCTGATGAACTCGATCGTGATTTCTCTGTGCCACCCCGTTATATTGTTTTAATGTTGATGATGATGGGCACCTGAACCGATGTCAAACGACATAATGCAGCAATGGGGGTGATTTAGTTGGGTAAGAGATTATACTGGTGACCCTACCGCAGCGAGTCTCTTTTTACGACCGGAGAAAAAAAAATAACAAAGCTAGCACAGCTGTCTGTCGTTAACATTGATTTACGCGAATCCGCCGAAGATGTTGCGCGTAGGATACTAGAGAAATTGCGTGCGCCTTGTGTTATATCTCGTTCCAATTCTGATTGATCCGAGCGCTCTGGCGTGCAGATATAGCTTTGGTGTAAGGAAACAACATGTAGTCTTGCGCATCCAGTGGCCCTTCGGCTATTCAGAATATGCCCACACTTAACGTCATTTATATTGGACTATAATTATCGTGACGTCACGTGCGGGCTATCACGTGACTTTGCTACTGCGTTCTCCGTTTAAAACACACCTTGTTTTCTAACACCATGGGTATAGCTAAAGCGCGGGCATCTACTTGACCGATGTCAAACGACTTAATGCAGCAAATTTATGCGAGGCCTTGTATGGAGAGCAGATGTTATCGCGTAATGTGCACGGCTTGTTGCATGTGGTCGATGACGTTAAAAAATTAGATACTTCAGAAGCATATAGTTATTGTTGTTATGAAAACAACATGACTGAATTTCGAATATACATCCGAAAGCCTCATCCCCCGCTCCAACATTTTTTCAAAATGTTATACAAACTAAACGATTCGGTTACAGCACCTGTAGTGGATGGCAACGTCCACATCGTCCATCGAAACTTTACGTTAAAAGCTCTCTCGCTAAAGGCATTTCTGATAACCGCAGGCACTTTGCTGAGATCAAAATTGGGAAAGTAACACTTGAAACTAATCTACGCGACAACTGTTGTATTGAAAAAGATAAAACTGGCTATCTCGTTCAAAATATTTACAAGTTGAAATGAACGGTATGTTTATTGTCAAACAAAGACAAGTTATGACACAAATCTACGATTTTAGACTAAAGTCAGATTTTTTTGGTGTATATCATTTCAAGAACGTAGCAGACGAGCTATCATTCAGCACAGCCAAAGAGAGTACGCCCTACGTAAAAATCAAGTAGTGGCAGACTGATCAGGGTACCTAAAAAATCTCAACAACGGCTTCCGATGGGGTACCTGGTTATAAGAGACCTAAAACGGCTGTAACAGTGACGAATGAAGTAGAACGCGCACAAACTTTATAGGACAGAGATGTTAAGCCAATTTCGATATTTAATATTCACGTTGTGAATAAACGATCGTTACTTTTATTAATGATATAAACTGATACATCTTCCTTTATGTTTCCCTTTGTATACGTTAGATCTATATCAGAACTGATGCGTGACTGAGGACATAGCCCGCGGTGTCTCGTTCCGGGCGACTAGCCAAACATCCATTGTCTACATGATCACACACACATATTAATACACACTTATTGAATAAAATCAGAGAAACCTATTTTTTTTCAATAAAAACCATGGCTGTACATCGATAACAAGTAAACTGATGACGAGTAAACCAATGACCAGCGAAACAACAACGAAAAAATATGAGGTACGCGTAACGACGAAAAATGAAATGCTCATAACGACCAAAGATAAAACACAGGCAACGTTGAAATAAATCATTCTCAATTTAAATGTTGGATATCGACAAAAAATATACATAAAAATTGGCTTCGAAACACTTCGCAATACAACACATTTCGTTTCTTCTTATTTCTGACAGGACAATTGAGAAGCAAAATAGAGAAATACTAGAGGAGAGTAGCTGCCGAATGAGAATTTAAAACAAATGTCGTTATACTCACCGCCAGGAGGGTTTCCGTTACAAAGACTTTTTGATCTCGAGATATTTTAACAAGATAAACAGGCGCAGAAAAATTAATACGATAACTACCTACTTATGAAATATTGACGGAGATCGTTGTACACGAGTGGACGAATTCGTCCTAGATGGCCAACGCGCAACGGAGGGTTAATCCTAGCTGTGCCGTGCACATAATGCACCAAATATAGAAATTATGCTCAGAATACGAATCTGGAACGTTGTAGTAAATCAATATGATAATCAAGCCCATAGAAGCTTATAGAAGCATCCAGAATAATAAGAACACTCTGCAAGTTAGTAGAAGGTTGTAGAAGCTGTTCGACGGCGATCGTTCTTATACGCGCGTTCTTTCCAAAAACCAGTAAAGTCCGATCCTGGAATAAACGGTCTTAGTCCAGCAAGGGGAAGAATTTTTCTGAGAATCGCTATACCCCCACCACGCGCTATTCCGCACGTCTTTCTGCTTCGTTTTGTCTCTATCTTTATTTTGATGCGCGATCTCTCAATAAGCTCGGCTGCTCTATCGCTCGTCATGCGAAGTTCAACTCGAGCTGAAGTCTCAAATTCATCGGGAAACGGAAGAAACGCGCTTATTTCGAGGTCGAGCTGTACTTATTACTCGCAACGATAAGAAATTTACAATAGTCGAATAAAACTATTTGTGCTTGAGATAAAGCGACTTCAAACTCTACTAACTTACAAATAATTAATTAATATCTAGAATCTGATTTAGCCTGTAACTTAAAATTTTTAATGCACGTTCGAACAGCTCCCCGAACCCCAGGGCAGAACCCAAAAGTAAGGATTTTGCGATAGTAATCGTCGATAATTTTGGGAAAGAGCGCCAGGACAAGGATCACACATCAGAAACTCTGAGAGAGGACACTTTACAGGCTAACGAAATAAAATATTTCAAGATTTTTGTTTTCGAGTATTCAGTATTGAGCGACATCATCTGGCGACAGCAGCACGGGTGTTTTGGGCGAAGATCGACGTGTGTACGGCGAAAACCGTGAGAAGGCCTGTTACGAGGCAATAAGAAGGGAGTGCCAACGTAAAGTTCTGCCGCGAAGGAAACCGAGGAGGACGAGATTCCTGTCGTTGGCCAGTGATTCGTAGCCTCTTCATGCTACACCAGCGCCTCACCGCATCGTGAAGCCGTCATTACGCCACGAACGAATTCTGGAGCAACGAGTTATACCGCTCATCAGTGTTTCATGACAGCAGAAATCGACTTAGCGATATGAGAGATTAAAGAAATATGTAATCGCAGAGCAAATAAGAACCGGGTAATATTGCGAATCGTGAAGGCAGACGATTTGAACTTCCAGCTCCGTGTAGCGGAGCTAATTAGTCCTGTCTTAAAAATAGTTGCGGTAGAGATTAGAGGTTTCAATTGAGAAATTGAGAAAAAAATTATCTGCTGTAGCGAAGCTACCTTGTTGGATAAATAAGAAGAGCATTGTGAATTTTGAGTCTGGCAACATGGCGGCATGCGCTATAATTGTAATTTCACGATCTTTCGAGAGAAGTAGTCGTGGCAGTCCGAATAAAGGCTAGCCATGTTGAAAGATTGAAGTCGCGAAACGTGATCGAAATTCACCGATCTTCTTGCTTGGTGGCCCGGGCTTAAGTTTTCGCGATAACGCGTACAGTCAAGTTTGTTTGTTGTAAGATTTAGAGTGGAGTCACAGTTTCTAATAGAGTCATTCCGTTTGTAAATTGCGTGTAGCCAAATTCTGTTGCACGGGGTTTAGTCGCGTATGCGCGTTTTGAAAGGGTCACCTCTCGTCTAGGTAGCGTATCCGAGAGCGTATCACTATGTGTGAGCGTTAGGTTAAACTGTATGTTAGTTTGCTTTTGTTCATTTCGGATTACTTCACGATTAGCGCGTTGATTATTAAGGTTTTCTTTGGCGTCGTTGCGAATAGCGCATCGACCGTGTTCATAAATTAATATAATTTTCTTTGGCGATTAGCGTCATAATTAGTTATATGTTTTGAAGTTGTTCTTTAGTTTTCTTTTGTGCTTGGCGGATAGCGCTGTAGTTAAAATTAAACTGAAATCCGTGACGGTTAGCACCTTAGTTGATAACGATCATGGCTAGCACGTTTGAGTAATCTTTTGTTTTTGATTTTGTTAATTTTTTTTTTGTTGGTGAGAGTGCGAGTGGCGCAATTAGATTTATCAATCGTTTGATATTGTGTTTTTCTTTAATTTCACTTTTGAAATCGCGAAGAGCAAATTGAGTCATTTGTTTTTCTTTTTTGTATCGTACGTAGTAGCGTAGTGTAGAAGTGTCCGTTTTTTCTCTCCATAAAATTACCCCTCCCTTCTCCGCGACACTGGGTTATGTGGTGCCGAAAGAATGTAGCCGAGGAGGAGCGAAGCTGACTACTGAGAGGAATGTTGATCACGCCAGGCGCCCAACAGAATCTCGTGATACGTTTTATAAGATCAATTTTCCAGCTTTCATCGCAGCCCGCCAAATTATTGTGCACGCGGTAAGTTCTCGGTCACTTCCCCAGGTGGACGAGTGTAGGAAAAATTCCAAACCATAAAAATGCATAGAAAGCAATAGAACATTCCAGATACACATACGCAAATGCAAGAGATCCAAAAATCTGTGTGATGCAGTAAGTAAGCGATGCAGTCCAGAACCCCTCAGTTCAATACCGCATAATCTATCAACCGCGAAAAGTTGATCTAGTGAAAGAATCTCTTCCTGAATTTGTGAAGTGACCATAATAATATATAACTTAGGTTATTGTGATAAAATAACAATTTCGAAGTTTCTTAAGTTAACTTGAATCACATTATATAGGAAAATGTTCATTTCGTTAATTGGTCAAACACCAATTAATTATTTTCTACATTTCTTCTATATTTTCTGTATTTCTTTCATTTTTTGAAATTCGGAAATGAATAATCAAAATAACTGAAAAAAGGGTGCCAGAAAAGAGGAGAGAGAAGGAAAAAAGTAAGGTGAAATCGGTCAGATAAGGAAAAGAACTAATTCTTAAAAAAAAACGGATTTTTTTATACTGCGAGATAAGTTTTTTTATTCGAGAGATCTCTAGCGTAGTTGTTGCGAGATATCGGTAGTTGCCCGCTCTCGAATCAACCCGGGATCATGTGTCAGATTTAGCTGGCGTCCGGGGTTTCAACGACCAGCGCGGACCATGGAGAGAGGCCCACCGGGTGAGCGAGCTGCGCGAGCGGGTGCGCGAGCATTGACGTCATTTGTGTTAGTTTGAGCCATGTGCGCCGCCGACATCGATACCGGTCAGCCGAGCTCGGTTCGAGCGGGTGAGTGTTCGACCAGGGTGTGGCGGATAACAAATTTGCAATTAAAAAAAAAACTGCTTATTACAATTTCAATTTATCACTAGGAAAAAAAAATTACTATTTACAAATTACAATTATAATTTTTGTTCCTCTCGTTACAAATTCAAAGTAAAATTTTGTTTTTTTATATTACAAATTATATTCGTGATTTGTAATTAGAATGCAATTAATTAAAAAAGCGCCCAACATTGATCTAGATACATTCAAGTTTACTGCACAGAACAATCACAATGTGACTGTACTATATCGACATGGCAATGCAGTCACGACGGGAATGTCATATGCGTTGCATATGAGGACGCATACGTTGGATGCAGTAAGATCAAAGCGTGAGTGTTAACCATCCCAACGTGCACGCATGGTGCCCGCATTGTGAATTCATTTTGTTATCTGGGGAGTTCTAGGACGAGGGTCACACATCTGAAACTCTGAAAGGGAGGCTCAACAGACTGGCGAAATATATTTCAGGAATTTTGTTTCTTCTGTTTTCGAGTATATACGACACCAAGTCATAAGGATCGGTAGCGGTTTTAATGGAATTATGTGACGGCAAAATGGCGGCGATTTCAAACAAGATGACGACGAGCATAAGGTGACCACCAGCAGCAGAGATTGACAACGAGGCTATGGAAGCAGCGCCAGCGTAGCTTACATCAAGCTGGAACTGCCACATTCGAAAATCTGTAACGTCTCCTATGGAATAATTGAGGGTTAATTAAAATGCTCTATTTTCAAATTAAATTCTCCACGTTTAGAAGAAAAAAAAAAAAATATCTGGCGGCGTCACCTCGAAATAAACCTGAAATCGCTACGCCAAAAACAACGGTATCGGAAAGGAATGTCGAAAAACTGTTCTCACCAGAATTAAAGGCTCATTAAAGGCTTCAGGAACCCATAAGTAAAACATTTTTTGAAAGCCACCCCTCGGCGAGAATACCCGCCGAACTGGAAAAATTAGTGTAACTCTTTGACGAAACAAGTTACAAGGTTCCTAGAGGCGTAATTATTACTCTCGAATTGGAGGCTCTTGATATACTACCCGTGCGAATCAAGTGCTTCTGCCCCAAGGGGGCGAAACCAGTCCCGAATTCAAAAAATCGGTGTAACTCTTTTACGAAACAAGTTACAGGATTTCTAAAAGCGTTACATTTATCTCACAATCAAAGGCTCTCTGCTGTACAGTTTACAAGTCTGTATTCCATGAAATCCACTCAACTTTTGAGGTAATTCTATGTTACTTTTCTGATTTCAGTCACTCAAAAACAATAAATTTTTGAACTATCTCGGATAGCAGAAAAATTTCCAAAAACACAAAGCCCAAGAAAAATTATCAGAAAAATTTTAGTGAATTTTTGGGAACACAAAATTTTTCAGTGTTCAGTTGGCTCTACTTATCGCCCGTTAACGATCGAAGAGATTAATCCGTTCTGTTAGTAGGTAATCCAAAATAATTCAAGTTCCTCGGGAATGTTCGCCAGAATAATTTACTACTTTGACTTAGGAATCACGGAACCCCTTTTAATTTATGATCTATCAGACCGATTTCATTGACTTTTTCTCGTTTTGTCTGTAACTTTATTCTGGTGCTTCAATAAGGAGATCTACTGGAACAGGTGTCGAAATTATTCAAAATTCTTTATCGCTCACAGATTTGTAGAACCAAAATGTTCCGCCTGTATAAACCAGTCACCATCATCCAAACGATTTTTCACTCTACGTTAACTAGGTTTATTCCCGAGATAATTTTCCAGATTCATTAAATGAGTTCACCCATGAACGAGAACCGTGAATCCATGACAATTAATCGATGACATTTATCTCAAGGTGGCACCGCCACAGGTTTATTTTGAAAAACACAGAACATTTAATTTGAAAATAGAGCATTTAATTAGCCCTCGATTATTCCAAAGGAGATTTACCGATTTTCGAATGTGGCGGTTCCAGTCTGATATAACTCGTTAATATAGAGCTCTGCTGCGAGCACGGTCTTACATACAGGTCTGGACACTCGTCACAAAATCAGGTGGTGGGGGTGGATGCTTATGGAAGCACTGGAGTAGTTTGTAATCCCGTCACTACTCGTCTCTGCGATCTATCCGCCTACTCAAACCTAACCTCAAAATCCCCGTGTCGTACATTGTGCCATTGTAATCGCGCCGGAGTTTAGATCGCAGCGATCACAGTGGGCGATACATGAACTACACGTCTGGCATCAATAAGCGACCTACCCCCTCCAATGGAGTTTCCAGACCTGTATGTAAGACCGTGGCTGCGAGGGAAACCGAGGGAGACGAGACTCCTGTTGTTAGCCACCTGACTAACTTCCCGGCAAAACACCTGGGCGTTAATTAAACCGGCTAAAGCATCATCCAATTGGCGTTCTGTGACAGCGGACATCCACGTTAGTGATATGCTAGAATTTAAGAATGTCACATGTTCGAATTTTAGCTCTGCAAGCTCTTCTCACTCTTGTCCAGGTTATGTTACAGATAAGAAGTTTTTGGTTTTGATTGAGGAATTGAGAGTGCCGATAGTTAAAGAGTAGAGTTGGATTTTGATATCGAAGTACGAAGAAGGTGGCGAATGTATGGTCTCGGTATGTAGCAGTAAACGCTGTTTAATTTCTCGCAAGCAAATTTCGAGATCGATCAATTACTGGCGAGCCATAAAACGGTTGGCCATTCTGAGTTCACTTCTCGAAAAGGGCTGAAAATTCGTTTGCCGACCTTTGTGCTTGTTGGCCGTATCCTGAGTTTTGTGATTACATGCAGAGTCAATTTTGTTTGATCAATAATATTTTAGAGTAGAGCAATCTTTCCAGATCGATTCACTTATTTCGTTAATTGTGTGCAGCCAAATTCTACAGCATATGGTTCGAGTTGCGTTCGCTTGTTTTGATAGTGTTATTTGAAAAATTTTGATTTTTGATTTCCTCAATTTTTTTATATTCTTTTATACCCCTCAAAACTGCGTTTCTGGTAAGTTTTGAGATTTCTTTGATTACTTGTTTAAAAAATAACAAATTCTCAAAAATCGAAAAAATAGTAATTCTGAAGATACGCTCACTTTCAAAAACACGATTTAACACATCAAACGCAAAAATCTTAATCAAAAATACTGTGAGTATTTTTGTTGTGCTTTTTCCTGTAAAAGCCATCTCAAAACAAAGATTTCCAAAAAAAATTTCAACTTGCACCATTATTAAGAAAGTTATTAACAAAAAACCAAAAAAAGAGCGATTTTTTTGAAAATTTGATATTTTTTAAACAAGTAATCAAAAAACCTCAATTTTTACCAGAAAGGCTCTTTGGAGGGGTACAAAAAAATATCAAAAAATTGAGGAAATCAAAAATCAAAATTTTTCAAACCGCCCGATTTGGCGTGGAATGCCCTATGTACAATGTCGAAATCGACTAGAGCATCCAATTAAGCTCATATGCTTGCTTAATTTCTAGTGAATCAATATTTGGAATGTGATGGAAACTCGATAACTACAAACAAAAATTCACGTTTTGTATATTCTTGGAGAATCTTATTAGCATTTAATTACTGTGTAGTTGATTAATGGAATTTGTCACTCCTATAGGTGGAGATTCACCCGCTGACAGAGTCAGTAGCCCCACAGATACAGAAAGGAATCGTAAAATTTTCGAAAACGAGCATCAAATTTGGGTTGTGGATATTCTTGGAGCATCCAATTAGCATTTAATTACAGTGTAATTACTTTCTCGAATTTTATCACCCCTAGAGTAGATTTGCCCGCTGACAGAGTTAGCATTCCCACAGATAGTAAAAACAACCCCTAAAAAAATCGTAAACAGCGAGCATCAAATTCGAGCTTTGGATATTCTTGGAGCATCTAATCAGTATTTAATTACTGTGTAATTACTTTTTCGAAATCACTTACTCTTACCAGGAGACGGCAAGGGTGTGCGGTATTCAAATCAAAGTAAGGTTATGTATGTAATCAGTAAGAGAACTCATATGACCAAGCCGTAGCGGGCAGTAATGAGTCATTATTAAGAAAAAAAAAATTTGAAGTATGAAAAAAAAACTTCCTTTTTCTACTATATGATATGTTGTTAGGATCAATTTTTTTTTTCATTTTCAGTTATTATTGATTGACAAATTGAATAATTAATCGAAATTCCCAGAAGACAGAAATTTAAATTTCATAAACGGTTGTGATTTAAAAAAATTCAAATCTTGAAAATAATATGTAGAAATTATAAAACACAAATTTTTCTGTTCGTAAAATGTGTTTTATTTGGAGTTTATTTGTTTGACCTGATTGTATTTCCGTTAAGTCATGCTTCTACATATAGAAAAAGATTTACGCAATAGAAAAAGAGAAGGGAAGGGGTCCACAGCCTTGTAATGTTTACTTTTACAGACAAGTTAAAAATTTGATTAAAAAAATACAAAATTGTTCGCAATTAATTGAAGAAAATCGGTAAATTAATTGACCGTGAGGATCGTATTAAAATTCAATCAATCATCAAGTTAATCATCAGTTCAATTTTCGAATTTTTTCGAAAATGATCAAGTATGCTTGGTATGCGTGATAACTATCTAAACATCGAGAAATATTTTCTGAATGTAAATGAATTCTGTTTCCCCGAAGAAATTCTAGACACCTTGCTTTTGTGAAAAAGCTTCGTTTATTTGTTGTACAAGTTGTCGACATAATTGGTGTTTTTCTTGTGTTTATGATAACTATCATCCAGGTTCTTGTATCGAAAAAAGTGAATGATTAAATCAATAATTTCTAATGCTATAAAAATTATATGGTATGTATTCATTATATTTAGTAATTTAATTTTTTTTATGAATAATAAATAGTAATAACTTAGTATTTCATATGTATTCTATTCAAATTTCTTGGTTTCTTATAAATTTTGATTATTAAAAAGTAATCAATCATTGAATTTGTCCTGCAATAACTTAAAAAATTTCAGTAAAAAAATTGAACAATAACAAAATATCATCTAGTAATAAGAGAATTTTTTTTTTTCTACCTGAATTTTTTTTCTCAATAATAACTAACAATAAGTACTGCGCGTTATGACTTGGTCATATGAGTTCTCCTGCTGAGTACTGATTACACAGATACTTTGAATTGAGTACTCGACACTCTTGCCGTCTCCGTATTAGTAGACATCTCGATGTGTCGCTGCTAGCTTGCATCCAAGTTGGCACCACCACAGATTTAGAAGAAAAAAAATTGCGGAGCGACAAATATGGCTTTACAGCATTTGATTTATTATCATTCTATTCTAGATAGTAAACTACATATTTTTCATGTGGCGGTGCCAACTTGATAGAGGCGGCTGTTTTTTATTTTCGATCGATTAGAACCCGAAATACATTGGTTTAAATATTGTCGAAAAACATTTTTGAAAAAGTAGGAATTCTAATATCTTTCTAACTTTCTGATACTAAAGGTCATATAACTGGGGGTTAGTTTTTCGATAATGACTAAGAACCGAGTCGTAGATGCTTGTTAAGGTCTGTGACTACGAATACCCCAAATATACAATTTGTGTGTAAATGATGCAAAAGCGGTACTGTAATAAATGGCGTTTTATCAATGGTAAACGGCGAATCCTATTAGGGGTGAGTATGGATCCCATGATAAAATAAAAAGAACGAAGCGACGTGGGACGCGTGCACAATTGCGCGGTGTATCACAGCAGGGGCATGAAATAAATAATTGCCGATTGCTACCGAGGAATAAAAGATATATAATTATTATTTTAATTTAAAAAATGGTACCACGTGATTCTACATTAATATTCTTGCCGAAAAATGCTTATGATCTTTGTTCGTTGTGCTTATTCTCCTTCTAGTTTTCAAATTTTCCGGTATTCCATATGATAATCATAGCGCGAGATTCATGGAGTGCACTGAACAGAATGAATTAATAAATCTTGCTCATATTTAATCTAAAGATTTTCGGTTTTTACAAGTATACGAATTCTTATATACATATATCAGATATTCACATTTTGAAAAGATTTTATTTATTGCAACTTTCATACCAGAGTTGAAGACATCAAACAAACTTGGCAAACTCATTTGTTCGTTTTTACGTGACAAATTTTGAAAGGATACAAAAAAAAAAAAATTAATTACGTACCTATTCAGAACTTTTTTTCACTTGGAAGCACGATTTTATTGTCATAAGCATGTGGAATATGGTTTACTTTTTTTTTTAATCACAAACCAAGAATTTGATAAATTCAATGTTGTAGATAATGAGATTCAACGATCAAGAGTTTTAGCTGATTTACAATGAACAATCTATGTCATCGAAACCTAGTTTCGGGAACGGGGTACCGACGTCAATTGACGGCGATTAATGAGCGATTAATCTACGCGTCGATAGAACAATGAATTTGGGAACGAAGCAAAAGTTTTCTACAATTATTGCCGGGGGGCGGGGGGGGGGGGGATATTAGGGGTTGGGGTGGTTTTCAAGGGTTGGAAACTGATATCTATTAACAGCAATTAAGTAGCGAATAAATCATGCATCGAATATTTTCAGTATTTCCACGACGTGCTAATACCAGCTCAATCTTGCTGGATTTGTCACGGTTTTTTCTAAAATGGTAGAGATGAAAAAAAAATTGTCCCGAATCAAAAAGCAACTAATTAGTGACTAATTATCACATTTCTTTTTAATGGTTCTGCTACATTGGCATTGCTTGTAAATGAGTGATATTTCTAAAACTAATCGATTACCTATTCGTCACTGGCATACAATACAACAAACTCCTCTAAAGTGGATGGTGCAGGTATATAAGGGATGAATAATCACAAGTTAGAGGCAGGAATTATAACATAGTAGTAAAGATAATGAAAATTAAATGTGTTTGTTTGAAAAAAATCAGTGGGCGTGTATAATTAATTTAATTATGATACCAGATGCGAAAGCCTTAGTTATGCACAAAGGTAAGTTTTCCGTTGTGGAAATGTCAAGTAGATTGTAAGTGTAACGTAATGTATTTATTTATTGTTCCTCCTGGGAAAACATGGATCTCCATCTCCTTTACATATTTTTATAAAATTTCCTCAACCTACCTTATCCACTATCTTAGGTATTTATGTTTCTCACAGTCTTCGGTATTTAGTTAGAATTTTAGCTCTACTCAACCTGTTATCACTACCATTCCGCCTCAATGCTTTTACCTAAAATCGCATCCCAACCAAGTTGGTTGTAAGTGCAATATACAGGTTTGCAAAAGGATTTCTGCATTCTATCCGGAAGAGTAACTGTTCATGTGTTTTAGGGTCACTACTCTGTAAATATATCCTCGAAAATTTTTAACATGGATATTGTGAATATAAAAAAACTTTCGCAAAAAATGCTGCGAATTTTCGACATGTTTATCCGATAAAAATTTTTTCTTCAGATCCCACTTTTCAATTGTTGTAAGAAAATCAGACTTTTGAAAACTTGAAAATGAAAAAAAATAATGACAATTTAAATCATCACTCGATTAATTTTGAGAAATCGGAAATAATCGGAATATGAAAAAATTTCGGGTGGCTTTGATGTATTAAGCCATTCGATAGGTATTGAATCGATCCAAGAGGTTGATTATGTTTACGAGCTGCGACGTTATACAATAAGCTATGGTTTGCTATCGGAAGCCATGAAAATAACTCTAATGTGGTCTTTACGTGGCAGCAGGTTGTGGTGCAGGGTGCACACCGGAGTGTTAATCCAATTAATCCTTAGCATACTTCATATACAGCCATAAATTAATACAGGGCGATATTCGCTCGTTAGCTAATACACTGCCTTTGTAAATATTGTTCTCGTATCGAATACTGCGGGTGGAAAGTCACGGTACATAGAGGTATGATCAAAGTGCGATAGGGGCTTGAGAGCATGACGGGATTAATTAATTCAAAAATAGACCAGAAAGAGAACCTCAAATGTATCTTCTGTTAGAAGACCAGGCACTTTGGTTTTCGCTGGATGCAGACATTTGATATTTCAGATTATTCACGGCAGTGCTTTTGTACAATGAACGCGTAGCCACGTATATTTGTCTTCAAACTTCTACACAATTTAGCAGAGACCGAATTTCACCTGAAATCAAGTAGCAGCGTGTATACCTGCGCAAACAGATTTTAAAATCCACGACTCAGCCAAGTAGCAGGGAGACGAGTAGATTTGAGAATGAGTCGAGTCCTGCACTTAGGTGGAGGCTTTTTTGAAGACGGCCGCGATGGACAAGTTTTTGCAGGCAGGTTGCCGCATTGAACCTAATTTGACTCACATGATCCTCCTTCTACCGCATTTATGGTTGAAATTAAATTTTGCAAATTTTAGGTTATTTGGATGTTGAAATTAACGGATTACTTATTCCATTTTCAATTTCTGCATTATTTATGGGGACTGGATTAACCTCAGTAGTTAGACCAGACAACAAGTCAATCGAGACGGTTTTTCGAAATTTTTTGTAGATCTGTACATTTCAAAAACTTGAGAGTTTTGCGAGAGATACGAATGTAGATTGTTAACAAGGCATAAGTGAAAATCGGGGTCATAACGGCTGGTCTACATAAGTGTATAACAGCCTTTTTCGTGCCGATTTCAATGAATCCAGTCTTGCTGGGTATCTGACCTTCTACATAGTGCATCAAGACCTGCCGGTAATGTATGCGTGTAATGCCGGTCAAAAATTACCGGCATGCGTGAAAAGTCGGTAACAAATGTCACCAAAATGAGATTTCGGTGTACTTCGTAATCGAAAACCAGATAAGCTGCCATTTCGTCATTTCATCATCATATCTCATGGAACTGGACTCAAAATGTGTGTTTCATCACCGCTGAGTGGCATCATACCGGATAATTCGATCCATTCAGTGCAACTGTCAAAATCTGGCCAATTTCTGTGGGTGATAACCAGTATGTAAAATTTTTTTACAGATTTTGAAAAAGTAAAAAGTCGCTCCACTTTTTACCAAAATAAGGCATCAACTACCCGAGTTTTACTCTGATCGCTGGAGCGGTATAGGAGTTTTGCATCCCCGCGTTTTCGAGGTGTACAACGCGTCTTTTGAGCACCTTAACGGCGTTCGATTTAAGCTACAGTACCCACCATGTCGCATTTATCGATCGGTTTGCCACGTGGTAGGAGAGAGTGGAGAACGCTTTTGGTCTCCACGGTCAGGCCCGTAGCATGGCATACATATATTTATTACATGCAGGCTGGTTCGTCCATATAGCGCAGTCGAATTAGACCAAAAAAAGGGCTGACGTCGCAATAATTGTAAGTAGCGATTTTCCTTCGGAAGTCGTTGGGGGGAAGGGGGGTCACTGAAAGTCTACATTTCGGTTTTCAGTATTTACACCCGATTGCTTCAGCCGCCACCTTGAATTCGAGGTCTTAATCGCAAAATATCGATCTTGGGGAAAAATTGATAAGGATCAAAATTGTAGGAAATTTAATTCCAAACAAGTTTGGAAATTACCATTTTGTGTGTAAAATGGAAAATAAATGAAATAATACAATATTCAGATTCACCCCTAACCTCCTTTCAATTTCCAAACAAAAAGTAATGTGTAATGGATGAATGCTCCATTACAAATACGAAACGTAATGTGTAATAAATGAGTGCTCCATTAGAAATCACTGTTTGTACATATAATGGAGCACCTAGCCATTACACGTTACTTTTTGTATTTGTAATTCGGCACTATCCCTTTCACATCACGCAGTGTTATGTGTAGTTCACAACCCTGGTCCCCCGGCAGGCATTCATAGACCTGGGAACGATTCTCGGATCACACGATTATTTTTCTCAAAAACAAATTTTCCAATATAAAAAAGTTTTTCACTCATTTCCGGGTCGAATTTTCGATTCAGAAACCTACGGCTTTGGAGCATTGCGGAGCAAGGTTTCACCTATCCAAAATCAGTTTTAGAAATTTTTATGTAAAAAAATGGGGGTTAAACTACCGTTGAATTTTGGTTTTCGTTTGAACACTATTCATGTCACAGCATTGTTGTTCTGTAGCAATGTTCGGAACAACTGAAGCAATTCAGAGCAACCGCGAAAAATTCACTTTTTCAAAAACGGGGGGCTGGTGTGAAAAAAGGTTTCTTCATATTTA
Organism: Diprion similis; assembly: GCF_021155765.1. Lineage (NCBI taxonomy): Eukaryota > Metazoa > Arthropoda > Insecta > Hymenoptera > Diprionidae > Diprion > Diprion similis. Next base: position 9,250,601 of record NC_060111.1, on the reverse strand, counting down.
TTTCTTCGATTCTGGGCTTGCAGAAATACTTTTTTGGAACAATGTAGAGCAACTCCGGAGCAAACCAGAGCAACTCTCGAAATTCGAAAATTTTGAAAATAGGGGGGGTAACATCCCTTACTCGAGAGTGAGCGCGTAGTGATCACCTGTATACAGTAAAGACATGGGGTTTCATCAATTTGGCGAAGTACGAACTTGGCCCTAGTAATTGAGGTTTTTACACTACTTTCCTCAAACACAGTTATTTGCGAACACTTCGAATGCGCGATTTTATGACACAGGCAAATAACACAAGTACACAAAAAAAAATTTCATCCGGCAAACTAAGCCACCATACGCTATATGTTTTTGGATATGCTGGATCCAAATCCGGTGTCAGGATTGCTCACTCATCCCCAGATTTTGAGTTATACGTGGGTATTTCATTCTAACTTGCAAATCGAAAAATTTTGCAATGTTAGAGGTCGACAAACCATTCTTTCAGGTAGAAGTACTCAAAATCTGGGGGTGATGGAGCAATCCCGATACCGAATCCGGAATTAACATGTTCAAAAACATGTCGGCATGGTGGTCTAGTTTTCTAGACAAAATACTTTTTTGTGTGCCTGCGTGATAAAGTTTTAAACCTGGCCTTGAATTGGCCATAATGTTTATTTGATGTATTAGTAATCATAACGTAGTTACAAAGAAGTATTCATATAAACGTAGATGTAAAGCGAAAATTTACATTTAAATGCTTGTGAGCCTCACACAAGAGGTGAGCTTTCAAAATGAAAGGAAAAACAGGGCAAGACCGCAACAGCTGTGAACAATACCGCCAAACAATAGCGCCGGTATTATATTATCCAATAAAACGACCCTCAATCCGAGTGGTAGCCAGTCATGTTCTAAACGATGACTAAAGATTATGTTAATTCGCATATCAAAATCCAGTGCGATCCCGAGCTTAAAGAATTTTAAAAACTTACCAAAGTCGACAGACGTATTACACACTTTCATCGGGTTCCTTCGGCTTCATCGTTTATTCCAATTAACCGTTATTTAACAAAAAATCTGACGAGGTTGGAACCCACGTCTTTTTGCCAAGGAAGAAGAAGCGAGAGAGAATTATGGGTCGAAAATCGATCGCAATCTAAAAGGAAACTCGTATTATAGTTATGAAATCGAGGGAAAAAATGGTGGGTTCAGATAGTTTATAGAACATTACTTTATAAATTTAATGATTATGTAAAAAAAAATTATTGCAAGACTTCAAAAACTGTCAAATTTACTTTAACCTCGAATAACTTTTGAGCGAGTAGATTCATGGAAAAATTATAAGAGACCTTTTTTGTACAGCTTTCAATTTCTTACAAGAATATGCATCGATCATTCCTCTACTACTGTTTATTTCGAAGATGAAAAATTAATTTGAAAAAGTACAAAAATCCCATGTTATTTAAATAGGAAATGTTACCCCCTTGCCACATTTGCCGAAGCCAGACAAACGGCAGGAATAGAATTAGGCGTGTTTTAATAGCCTTGTCAAAGCTAAAACGCATACAAAGTACACCCTCTACTGGATTGCCCGTTGCAACGCCCGAGATTTTACCCAGAAGAGCATCAGTTGACGAGCATGCCGGCGTGGAAGGAACCCCGTGTCTATAATCCTTTGATAAAGCCGGTACGTATACGGATCGTTGGATTCGACATGCAAGCTGACGTAAACGAACTTGAAAGCAATCGTGACACGTTCCGACGCTTTTAGAAGCAGGCAACCGGAGTGACACGTTATATTCAGGTTGAGCACCGTATCCGCGCCTCAATTACGACAAATGATATTTGACCAGCAGGGTATCTCACGTGGTTTCGCTCTTTGATTATTGCCTATCCTCATGGAAAGCTCTCTCTCTCTCTCTCTCTCTCTCTCTCTCTCTCTCTCTCTCTCTCTCTCTCTCGCTCTCTCTGCTAAATTCTCTTCGAAGTACGAGGTACTGTATCGTCTTTAAATATCGTATCTCGCTAAAATACAACGTGGCTAAGAACTATTACAATATTTAAATATAAACTTGACACATGAAGGATCGTCAGATCATAAAATAAACAGAGAAGTGAGATTTTGACAAGTTGAAATGTTCCTTAGACAATGTAAAACAGTGTAAATGAACCTGTCGTCACGTGAAAATCATCGATTGAGGAGTATCAACAACATTCAAGCCAGTTAAGTTGCCATAATCAGTACGAATTTCAAAGTAAAACTATGAATTAAACAGAGATTTTTGCAAATAAATTACAGAGCGGCGAGAGGATTTACATGTATACAATTTGAACTAAGGAAAGACGTTTTATTTATACCATTATGCCTAAAGAGAACCGATTTACATTTGCAATTTTACTTTATTTATTATATTTACGAATGATTTCTTGGATAAATAAGAGAAGCACACTTTTTTTATAGTCTGTCATTAGAACACCTTGGTCCTCGATTCACCTTATAATACATTTATGTGGTAATCTAACCTATACACAACAAACTGAATTTGATGACAATTCGACTTCTGATTGCCTCATTATTGCCTTGTTTGACTGACTAAATACGATTTTTCATCATTTTTTCTATTTCCTAGTGCGGAGGTTAATTTGACAAATAATATTCTACATTTGGGGTGGCCATGGCAGGATACAGTTCTCAAGCTTAACATGAGCTCCGAGTCCGTATTGTATATGTAGTACCATAAACCCTCAGGAATAAGGTAGAAATCTTCTTTTCCCTTTCATCGACCGAGAACGGGTCCAAAACTGATTAACTGCGGAACGCTCTGGAGGTGTCAGAAGAACGTCGTACTGAAATGAGAAACTCCAAAGCAGAACAAAATGAATTTTTTGACAAAACAAATACTTTTTCCTAACAGCGTGCGCAAAGTTCATTTTTGCACACTAGTTTGCGTGCGCAAAGTAGTACTTTCCCACACGCTTGTACTTTCCCGCACGCTAGTACTTTCCCGCCTCCAAGTAATCACGTTCGTCAAAATCAAACCATTTTTCCAATTCGCGTCCGCCATATTGGATCCACCATTTAGAATTTTTGCAACCCGGTTACAGATTTGGATTCGACGATTTCAAAAACCGTGATTTCCCAAATTACAGTTGAATCAATGAAGTTTAAACACCTTCTTTTTAAATGCTCACATATGTGTCATGAGACAACAATGACACGACTTTTCTCTGCCCTTATGTGTGTCACTGACACTCAAGGGGTTAATATTATTCATATTTCATTATAGTACATTTCTCAATCCGCTATTGGCGTTGTCGTCATGTGGCATTCTAAAGTTTTACGTGTTGAACCACTCATTTACGTACGAACGTGCAGGCGGTGCAGGTCCGAACATGTGTTTGTTTGTTTGTTCTCTTCAAGGGCACACGTCCACTGCTCGCGTCAGAGAGTATTGTATTTACGAGTTTTGTTTTTCAATTTCATTTTAATTTTATCTTCAATCATGGAATGTTTTCAAGTGGCCCAACCCCCCGGTGGGGGCTTCACCCCCTACACCCCTACCAGGGCTTCCAGCCCTGGACCCGCTCCCTCACCCCACATTCCACCGGCCTCTGCCTAGTCACTAACCTGGGGTCCAGTTGACCCCAACACCGACTTTTATGTACAATTTCAAAATCAGCACGCTTGAATCAGGTTTGTTCGTGCAAGTCAAATAAAAATGATAAAATAACTTAATTTCTGGATAGTGCTCGAACTTTGCGCAACTTGTTAGGAAAAATGGTACGCGCAACACGTGCGCAGAGGTGTATGTCGCACTCGTCTTTTTGTCGCCTTCGCTGCGTTCGGGCGTCAAACCCGACTCGTGCGACAAACACCTCCTTTGCGCACTTGTTGCGCAATGTACTATATAAGAATCTTCTTGAATTTTTCGTTTAAAATGATTTGAAATTGAGACATCATGGTCGCAAGATTCGAAAAGGATCTATTCAGGTAGCCGTATCTAGGCCGGATAAAAAAAAAAAATTTCTGCGCTTGAAAGATGTAACTTACGATATATGGGTATCCCAAATGATATAAAATAAATTTACTGTGAAATTTTTTTCGAAAAAACAGCGTTCTATCTGGGAAATCCCCCTTAAAAAACTCACAGTATAAACGGTGTTCATTCATATGGAGAAAAAGTAACAGTTAAGGTGCAGAAGGCTAAGAAGATTGAAAAAATAGATGAAGACATTAAGGTGTCGATGCAGGTTTTGATGTTTTTTATGTTTTTCACATTGAAACTTTACTTGGCCGACGACTGGAAAAACAATTTCCTAACCTATCGGTGGTGATCGATAATGTTGGTAATTTTTTCAGAGATGAGCAATGGACAAAGAAGACTCTCAGGTTTCGGAAGACTGCAACTAATTCATCTACTCATGTTTGACAGGCGTATCGAATTCCAAAGCCACCTGTACGTATTTTTTGCTTCAACATGCTTTTCGCATAAAATTAATCAAAATCTGTGACACGCGGTTGTAACACTAGGTATTCCGGAAAAAGGCCATTCATATATTACGACACGCTCTGGGGGGAAGTGGGTCCAAAATGGCCGAAGACAGGGCGATGAAACCAAAAGGTATTTTCACTCGATTAAAGGACGACGTGACTTGGGGATTGTATCATATTTATTATTTGCAAATTATGGCAATTGTTAGCTGCTCATTTATTCATGTATGCATATTTGTAGAGAATGCTAAGCTGAGGCCATTTTACGCGTTACTAGAATTGTGTTTTCGTGAACCGCTGTTTTTGTCGAATGGGTAAGATTGTCGAAGTATAAAATTGGAGTTGTGTACGATAAGAGTTGAAATCAGAAAAAATCAATTCTGTCACAGAAACTTTCGCGTTTACCAAGTCCAATTTCAAGCATGCACCCTGAATGAAACTGCCCAGCGATATAATCTACATCTTTGGAATACGTATCATTTATTTTCGAAAACTTGCATCAACTTGTTTGTTCACTAAACAAATGTTCAAAAAACGAAGATTACCACTCAATATACCTATAGTTCTGTCAAGTGTTTAAAAAAGAAAATTAGATTTAAGTGTATAACAAGAGTGTGATTCACGTTTTTTCACAAAGCACAAAATTGAGGTTAGGTGCTCGTAATGTAAGATTTGTTCACCTCATCAATTGCATACTGGCGGCCGAGCATATCATTTGATCAGTATAACATATCCTTCATCTAATTTCACTTGATTGTATGATTTTTCATCTTGTTGGTTTAATTTGGTTTCGTTGGAACTCCATGCCTGGCGCTAGGCATTTATTTCATGTCTTTTTTCTGTACTTCTTTCCTTTTCTGGTTATTCTGTTTGACTTATTTTTTTTTTTTTTATTTGCGACTTCGGGCGTATTTAGCCCGTTTAAGACTTGATTCCCCGTTTTGTTAGCACGGCTGTTACGATATATATATGGGGCATTTCACGTCAAATCGACCTGATCAAAAGCCTGACCCCCTCAGAATCGTTCTAAACTTCGTGAAATCTTTTGAATAGTCGTTAAGAGTATGTGTGATTTTTTTCAGGTTTGTATTCGATGCCGTTCAGAGTTGAGCAGCCCATATAGATTATGCAGACCACGAGAATGTCCCAATATGCCGGTTTTGAGTAATCTCAAGAACTAATATTTTTTTGAGTTTTTAAGAACTTTCAGCGGCCTTGATAAATTTTTGAATATTTTCTCGTTAAAGTTCACACAAAACTGAAACTTTTTTATGTAAACATTTTTGTTATATGATCAATAGTTTACGAGCTATAGTTAAATAAAATTGGGACATTCTCGTAGTCTGCATAATCTATATGGGCTGCTCAACTCTGAACGGCATCGAATAAAAATCTGAAAAAATCACACATACTCTTAACGACTATTCAAAAGATTTCACGAAGTTTAGAACGATTCTGAGGGGGTCAGGCTTTTGGTCAGGTCGATTTGACGTGGAATGCCCCATATATATATACATATATAATATTGTTACAAAGGGTGAAATCACCCGTTTTACCCCCTGCCAGTTGATATAGTAGTCGGCTTGTGACGCAAGAAGACTAAGCTTTCTAATGTCTTAAAATGAAGAGGGTTGCTGAGACAACAGGTATTATTGTAAAATCAGTCCTCTTTCAGACATAAAACCGAAAGCACATATAAGCATTAAGGTACTTATATAGACGCGTTGTACACCTCGAAAAACGCGGGGATACAAAACTCCGATACCGCTTGAGCGATCAGAGTGAAACTTGGACAGTTAATGCCTTATTTTGGCAAAAAGTGGAGCGACTTTTTAGTTTTTCAAAATTTGGAGAAAAAATTTACAGATTGGTTACCACCCACAGAAATTGGCCAAATTTACACAGTTGCACTGAATGGATCGAAATCTCTCGTATGATGCCACTTGGCGGTGATGAAACACACATTTTGAGCCCAGTTCCATGAGATTTGATGGCGAAATGACGAAATGGCGGCTGATCTGATTTTCGATTACGAAGTACACCGAAATCTCATTTTGGCGACATTTGTTACCGATCTTTCACGCATGCCGGTAATTTTTTACCGACATTACACGCATACATTACCGGCATGTGCATAATGTCGGTAACAAATGTCGCCAAAATGAGATTTCAGTGTACTTCGTAATCGAAAACCAGATCAGCTGCCATTTCGTCATTTCATCATTAAATCTCATGGGACTGGGCTCAAAATGTGAGTTTCATCACCGCCGAGTGGCATCATACGGGAGATTTCGATCCATTCGGTACAACTGTGAAAATTTGGCCAATTTCTGTGGGTGGTAATTAATCTGTAAAATTTTTTCCAAAAGTTTGAAAAACTAAAAAGACGCTCCACTTTTTGCCAAAATAAGGCATTAACTGCCCAAGTTTCACTCTGATCGCTTGAATGGTATAGGAGTTTTGCATCCCCGCGTAGTCGAGGTGTACAACGCGTCTTTGTAAGCACCTTAAAAGCATTTTTCGCAATTTTTCTCATTTTTTGCCTTTCATTGATTCCGCTAACGAAGCTCTCGAAGCCACTTTTATTCGAAACGCGAGTCTGTTTCAATATATACCTATTTGTGTTTTCTTTATCCGCATGATTTCCCTTGTATCTGACAAATGATGCGGAGCGGCCCTTCGGCACAGATGCAGAAGAAGCAATTGTTTCGAGAATTACAGCTGCCATGCTGGTTGTCAATCGACCGGCTTTGAAATTATCGGAAAAGGCATAAGAAGAAATACTTATTCCTCATTTTCACAGTACAACGGAGAAATAAAGGGGGGGTCAGGAGTTCTACTGGGACGCAACGAATACAGAAATTGGTCGGAAATTTGCACAAATCGATCATTCAGGATGGCTAGTGTGTAAATTGCAGAAAGAAGTTTTGAAATATTATCAATTATTTTTGGATGATTTTATGATCCCAATACCGTCGGTGCTGCCCTTGCAGAATATCTATTTACAAATGTTTGATTTGATTTATTCAATACCTTTCTGAATTTATTTTTTTTCGATTGAATTAATTCACTTCTCTGCGGCTAACAATAAGATGTAACAAAAGAGTTCAACAAGATCACAATGCATGTTGGTATTTATGGGGAGCCAATTATTAGCAATTTTGTGTTCTCTCATTTGTTCTAATAATTATTTCCACCACAAGGCAACTTGAAATTGAAACTATTTCGTTGAAAATGTAAATAAACATATTAAATTCTTCAAAATTTTCCTTCATTTAAAAAAATGAAATACTCAACTACTTTCCATCGACTTGAAGCATCAATCCCCATGGTTCGACAAAACTACGAATCGTGATTCCGGAGTGATCACGCGTCTCCCATAGCCACTATTAACGAAACATTGGGGATCAATGGCTTGTCTCACAAAAAAATGGCAGAGTATTTAACTTTATAAAAAATTGAAAATTGTTGCAAGATTTCGAGATTTTTTTATCGAATGGTGGGTATTGACGAGCGACTAGTCTCTTCAGAGGCGTCTGTTCGAATCCTACCGCTGCCACCAGTTGTTACGAGATAGAGGGGTTGGTATTGACGAGCACTGTGAATATGCTTTATATCCACCCAAGATATTGTTTGGGTCTGTTCGCGTCAGCACCTTTGACTCGGGGAAAGGCAGAAGGAGAAATAAATGAGATGGAGGAAATTTATGATTGAACGTATAAATGATTTATTAGGATAGTGGTTAGTGAGAAGTATAAATAAGCAACTAGATGGAGAAGATTGGTCGAATGTTGGAATTGGAGTTGATCTTTCTAAGATGGACTAGAAGTATACTTGCTGAATCTTGGAATGGAAATGGTTGCAGTTTGTGAATAACCTGCTGACTCGGTATAGAATCCGAGGTAGCTAGATGAGGAAAAGTAGATGAAGTTGAGTGTAAAGTAACTGTAAGTCTGTGGGAAAGGAATCTGATGTCCTGAGGACGTAACATTTTTTTGAAAATCAATCCCATTGAAAATACATTGTCAAAATACATGTTCCCTATCTAAAATCATAAAGTACTTAAAAAATCTCAAAAGTGGCGCAATTCAAAATCAACCCGTATCATCATTATCTTTCCCCCTCAAATCCCTCTAGGTTTTATATCAAACTTTTTTTGTACCTCTTCTAGTTTTCGAAATGTTCGCCTGGAGCGATTAAAACAGACCACCCTACATAATACAGAAAAATTGAAAAACCCGATCTTTTAGCCCAATATTTTGCAGAAGAAAGTTAGCCAGAGCATATATCTGAAGTTGATAGCCCAATAGGACCTCGATTCAAAGGTAAAAAATAGGTTGCCTGTACCATGCTACTACGCTGACCGCTAGCCCAGTCGGGAATTATATTGTAAATTGTATTTATTCCGAAGAGTAGTTTTCCTTTACGAATCGTTGGGGAAGAAGGACATTGGTAGTTTAAATTCAGATTTTCGGGAATCCAGCCTTCGTCCTTCAGTTGCCATATTGAATTTGAGGGTGAATTTTTTAATTATTAAACAACTTGCTTATTTTCAACTTTACACTGAAATTGGCGTAGCCAAACGTGCAGCAAATTTTATATTCTACAACTTTGTGACTACGTGAAAATCAATGAACCCGGTAACCGTATAACTTTCAACCATTTTTGATGATTAATGGGTCTTAGCCGATTAGCTGGTTAAGCCTTTGGTTAATTAACCAGGTGAAGCGTTTTGTTTGGGCAAGCCGTTTAAATTATACAGCTTTAGTATGAAGCACAAGAACACAATTATAAATAATTTCGGTTAAGCTGATCGTTCGAAATAGGAAAGCAGATTCCCTATTTACGCGACGTCACTTTGACGGGTTCAGTATGATTTGAAAGTTCTTCGATCAATTTTTGCAACACACGAAAGTAAAAGTTATCACAAAAGAAAGAAAACGTGTCAGTGAGAAAACAAGACTTTTTGATGGATTCAAATTCTGGAGTCCGGTTTTCTTTTACTTTAGGTTCATCAATGCATTTCAGAATAGGCATGTTGAATCCAATGGCATCGAAAAAGAAGTCAGAAAATTGATTTGATTCTTAATTCCTTTCGATGTCAAGGGGCATTTGCCATGTCGTTTATAAGAATTTTTTTATCGCGTTTGACGTGACTGCGATATTCGTTGGCTTCGAAATCGCCTCTGCCTGCGTTATGACATTAATCTAGAAGTTTGTCCTAGTGTGTGTGATCCCGGTCAGGATAACTAACGACGTACGGGAACCCGTGGACCCGAACCTTCGATCCGGGTCTCAAAGTTCCATCGAAAACTGTTTCCTGACGGATGTAGAATCCTCAGGAGTCGGGTCGAGCAAGTTGGTTTATACTCGCAAATCGCTCTCCTCCTCGCAAGTTCGGCTCTTTGGCTGTAAGACGAGGATTCCTTTTTCGGAGATTAATACCTAGCGGTATACACTTTGCCTCTTGAGATCGTACCTCTTCAGAATCGATAATAAAAAAGGCAGAAGGATGCGAATTCTTCTGCAAGCAGTAGTTGACTTTTGGAACTGCGGGTTGTTGGTTGTTGATTGTCATTTACCGCCAGTATCAAATGATGACAACCGCATAGCACACTTTATCTCATGTCATACCGATTACGATTTTTCCATACAAAAAATTTTCCAAATTTGACGGTATTGCAATACCGATGAAGAAAAGATAACACTCAGCGAAATGAATGAACTTAGTATTTGATCTTTTGTAGATATAATTTGATTTAGTGTTCAATTACACGAATGATTAGACGGTTGAATTGAAACCGATTTCTAAAGTTGAATAACGGAGCAGATGAATTTTTAACTAATCGTTTGATCAAGTGAACACATGACGAGTACTCAGTACTGGATCCTGTACGATTAGATGCCAAATACTGAGAAATAACTGCTTTCTGAAACCAATTGTAAGCTTGCCTCGAGTTTATATACTGGGTATATAAGTGGAGATTGTTTAAGTTATCCAAAGTTAATTTTTGCAAATTCAAAAAGAGACACAAGTTCTTCTCACGGAAAGCCGATGGAGTTCTTCTGTCAAGGGAAAAAATAGATGATCGACCTACGTCGCCGAGCCAAATGTGCACACAAGAGGCGTGGATGTCTTGGTGGACCCGAAATGGGGATCAAAATCCTGAAAGACCAAAAGGTCGACTGGTGGAAAAACCAAAATTTTTGAGATACGACTTTTAAAGTAACGAACAATCAGTGTACCGAAATTCGTATTATTGATAAATAATCCACTAGAATAAGTGTTTTCTCAAAAGTTCATTTAACCGAAGGCTCTTTCATCCGAAAAAGTATGTTCAGAACAGTCATCAAAAGGTACGAGTCTGACATTTGAAAACTCGACTTTTGACTGGTCGGTATTTTCGCAATTCAATATTCGGCCCTTCGAAATCTTGGCCATACTATAAAAAAAAAAAGAAAAAAAAATGTCGGAATGAATTCATTTATACATTTCTGCGTTCTCAATTTATATCTTTCTACAAGTAATCTTTTCGGTTTTATCGTCCTCCTTATAGATTTTTAACTGTCAGTAATTTGACTTTCGGAATTTCGACTCGTCGACTTTTCGTTCTTTCGCCCCACCCTCGACGCGTTTCGGTGTCAACTACTCGTGCCGTGGAGGAAAACTGGGTCTATCCAGCTCTACGTGGAGTTTAGCCACTAAGAAAAACAGCGAGTGGAAGTTCAGAGATCCAGATTTCTCTACGACAGAGGAGGACATCTTCTTTAGTGCCGAAGCAGTCTTGCTGTATGAATACGAAAGTCAAAGGAGTTAACATCATACTTCTCTCAGGCTCACATTAGTACCAGACCGTCCTAACAATTCACAGCTTCACCAAACAGTTTCGTCGTATTACAATTGCAGACAAGCTGAACTTTCGACCAAAATTGAGGCCGGTAACGATGAAATGGCAATCTATAAATGCTTGTATACCGGAACAATTCGTAGAAAGGAATTCGATGGCAAGTGAGCAGCCGCAAATTTTTGCTATGATGCTCACACCTTGACACAGACTCTACTGACAAAAAAATTAGGTTTCCTAAGATGTTACATATTATGATTCGTTTCATGCATGTAAGGATCGTAATCGTATAGACCGTGCACGGTGTCTGCCGTTTCTGAAAAGATGTCCATCTGATAGCAGCCGACGTGGACTTTGTGACTATGGATTAGCAAACGTTGTTTTTAAGAATTGATTTTCTCAAGATTTTGTTACGAGATTTCAGCAAAGTGCTCGAATTCATAATAGCAATCCAGTATCAAATCGATTAAATTTGAATATGATTATCTTACGACAAGTTGGATAATGAACAATTTCATTAAGGGGTAATGCCACTTTAGAATTTTGAAAAAATTTGACAATCTTTTTTAGTGGAATGATGCTTTAGGGTCTTAGAAATAAGGTACAATAAGTTTTATAAGTAGAAAATGGTTTTAAGCGCTTATTCCGTGAATGCGGCTGAACACCTGACAGCGCACTCCGAGCCCCTTCTAAGAGCCTCTGCTCGGCACGTTGCTTTTGTGACTATAGCCCCTGGTGTAATAAAGGAAGAAAAGGAAGAGAATGTCAATACAGAAGGACAGTTGTATCGTGCAGGTATCGCAGACTAGAGGTAGATGAAAAATTTGTATAGAAAAATGTTTGGTAAAACTTGGAATGCGATTTTCTTGAAACTGCATTTCTCAAACTGGCAGGAAACATAACTTCAACGGATATTGATCATTTCGCTTGAAGTTTTACCTGTAGCTTTAAAATTATACATTATCTAGAGAAATGCGTAGGGATCTTACGCTTCGTTGTGAACTTTTTTTGTTATTTATTATTATTTATTAAATATGAAGTTGAAAACTTTTTAGTTTTTATTCCAGGTTGAAAATCAGGAGACAATCTTTCCGACCACTAAAGGCTATCACTAAGGAAAGTTTGCTTATGCTAGGTCCTGGCACTGCCGTTTTGTAAAAATAACATATAAAAAATTTGTGCGTGTATTTTAAAATATGTAGAATAAAAGCTTTGAAACAGATTTTGTGTTCCATTTACTATGTTTCCCCTGAAAAATTGTTAAAATTAGTGGGTTTTTTCGGATGCTAGAGTGGCGTTCCCCGTCAGAATTGTTAAACCTATTAAATATTTTAACAGGTTCACGACTTGTAAGAGGTCAAAAACTATCCCAAAAAACTCACCGCTAAAATTCGCAAGGTTATGCAGATCTGTTATTGTTTGGTTTTTATTCATTCATTCATCATCATAGGGCTTAGAAATTTTTTTGCTACACAAGGCAAGCTATAAGGTTGCAGATAATTACTTGAACACTATTCATAGTTTAATATATTCTTCGAATCATAACTTTGAGTGAAAACATATGTATATGAAATGTATAGCACTCTACTTTAAGTAATCTATTTTTCTGTCTATCCTGAACATTAAAATATTCTTTGTATTTTTTAGACACGAAAAGCTTCGACAAGCTTACAAATTAGTCATAATCATTGGACTACTTTAAATTGGTTTAATGAAAAGCGGAGCTCTCGATAAGGCTTAATGCAGAGTTAGTAGTCTTGCGTAGCCAAAGTTTATGTCTGATTTATTTTTGTTTTTTTTAATTATCATTTGTAGTTAGATAAGTTAGGGATAATCTGACCCCAGTGTGGCAGCAGTGTGATTCCAGAGGGATGTGGAAGCTAAGGGTTAAGTTTTAATCACGCTTTTAATGTGAATTAACAGACATGTACTTGCCGGTAGTATGTGATCTTAATCTTTTTTCATAAAGGATGAAAACAGATTTTTAATTTGCTTGGTGAAAGGATTTGCACGAAAGGTGCTTTTTGGGGGTTCGTCGACCAAAGTCAAGTAATCGTGAAATTATCAGGGTGAAATTCATGTGATTGGATTCTGAAGTAGGTTCGATAATCAATTGCAGCACGTTCCTGAAATCATGTTATTTCCGAACATATTTTACGAAATTCAATTACTGACGACAGCGTTCATCAACTTGTATTAACGAAGTCTGCGTGCGCTGCTGTCAGAGAAAGATATCTTTTCAAAATCGACAGATACCGTACACGGTACATGATTAGCATCCTAACAAGCACGAAGCAAATTATATTTAACATCAGTTGCGTGTCTGCCAGCGAAATATTGTTCGCCTCGGGACCCTTCGTCGAAAATTTTCGGTCTATTTTCTGTATAATATCGAAGAAAATCATGGTGACTAGTCGGTAGTTTCGTATATCGCGAGGAAAGGCAGTCTCAGGCCAGACCTCAATTTTTTTTATCATTTCAGTGCCATAAAGTCACACTTCTAATCGTAAGCGTTCAGAAAATAACCATGGATGTATGACTATTTCTAAGTATGTGAATTGTAAATGAATTTCTTTATTTGTTTTGTTTTGCGTCGTTATTTCACGGTAAAAAATACATTACGCGCACGCCGGTAATGTATGCGACAACAATTTGGTAACAAATGTCACCAAAATGAGATTTCGGTGTTCTTCATAATCGAAAACCAGATCAGCTGCCATTTCGTCATTTCACCATCGAATCTTATGGAACTGGGCTCAAAATGTGTGTTTCATCACCGCCGAGTGGCATCATACTGGATAGTTCGATCCACACCGTGCAACTGTGAAAATTTGGTTAATTTCTATGGGTGGTAACCAATCTGTAAAATTTTTTTCCAAATTTTGAAAAAGTGAAAAGACGCTCCACTTTTTGCCAAAATAAGGCATTAACTGCCCAAGTTTCACTCTGATCGCTTGAGCGGTATAGGAGTTTTGCATCCCCGCGTTTTCGAGGTGTACAACGCGTCTTTATAAGCACCTTAACCGCGAGAGTACCAACGAGAAAAAAACAGCTGCGAAACGGATAAGGATTAATAACCCTGTAAACCAGGCCGGTAAGAGCTATTCCAGCAATAACTGTGTAACCCACAGGCACCATATTTTTATGCTCTCAAACATGAAATCCTGACATCCTCGTAATTTTCTGCCGTGAACTTCGAGGACGGATATTACATCCTTAATAATCGATACCCTTGTTTCCATTTTCCTACGAGAGCAAAAAACATTGAAAGTATGGATTTTTTGTAGATTGAAATAGATTCATTTTTCAACTTCATCTTACACTTCTGTATTATTATATTCAAACCTTCTACTTGAAGATATGAAACTTATTTGACAAAAAACGTGATAAGATTGGCAATCCTGCCTCTCGTTAAAGACAACTCATTCAGATCATTCTATTGTCGATAAAAAAGAAAATAAAAAGTTACTTTAAAGTCGATCAACCTAATTTTACGACGTGAAGAGTTAGAAAGCCGAGAACGGTTAGACAGACACGTAGAGTGGAGAAGGGAAAAAATGGATTTTGGTAAATTCACGTCTGTGTAAAATTTGATTTTGTAATTACGTTAAAGGCGTGTCGCCATGAATAATAATTGAGATTTTCTGCTGCCGGGATACGAACTATATACGCACACACACTTGGCCCCAGCCTTGAACTTACACAGGCGAACACCGTCCATGTCTATGACTCAAGTGTTTGCCACTGTATTACACGAGCTTCTCTAAACTAACGTTAACGGCTATTGACCGATGAATTAATTATGCATAGGTTGGGCCTGTCTATTTCGTTGCGGCGAAAGTTTGCGCCTGTGCACATGCTGATTAAACCTTAATCTTTCTCCAACATTTATACCTCAAATTGCGTACCAACCGAGGCGAAGAGAATCCGCGAAATAATTTCACCATCAAGTCTTACCCTGCGAATGAACTTTGCGCTAGAATACTCTAGCAGGGCTCATTTTCAATGCTGGATGCACGTCTAGAACACATATGCTTATAATGTGCCAGACTGCACACCTTGAATGCAATGGGTGCTGGTTTCGCTCATCTAAGCTTGACTAATGATAAGCCATACCGTGCTCTCACGAGCTCGATTATGCCATTTACTCAACACCGAACTACGGCACACGTGTTCGGATTTTCGGTCCACCACAGGATGATATGAGAGATGCGGGAACGATGGTGTCCAGATAACCACATTCGGAGATTGATCAATTACATGCGCATTAGCGCGTTGACGATTTCATATGTTACTCGTGTGCACATCGAGTCGGTGTATGCTGCACGTAATCTTATTATACACGCTGTTTGAAGATATTGTGTCTTACAATTAGATCTTAGGTCTTTTTGGATGTTCCTAGGTGTCTATTTTGACGGAAGTTCCATTCTGTTATCATAGTTAATCTTCTTTTTGTAGAATTTTCAAGAATCCGAAATGATATGATAGACGAATTTTATAACCAATCACGAATCGAAGTTTTGATGAAGAATCCGTTTTTTGCCCGAAGATAGTAGAAATTTTGTAGTACAGTGCAACTGATTTTATATTTTGTGTTGTTCTTAATTTTTTTTTTTTTTTTTTTAATCAACCTGATGAAATGTGTCATAAGAAAAACAAATTCACAATAAATTTTCTATTCATTTTAGTAGGTATAATACAACAATTTGTACATGGAAGTTCTTCGTCAAATGTGGCATTACCCTGAAGACAGGTAAATGTAATAGAAACTTTTTCGGTATGCAACAATGAATGTGCATGTTGCAATTGCGCGGAGGAGCTTCTAAAAGAAGTTCGTACTACTGCAAGTTGTTTACTGCTTTTCTGGTTTTAGAGCGTGGTTGTCTTGTACAAAAGGCAGAAACAGAGGTAAGGTTAGAACAAACAAAAGGAATACGGAATTGTCGTGAATATGGAACACAGACTAATTCGTAGAGTGCTCAGTGTGTTGTTCGCGAGACATTATGCGCAATTCCTTTTATAGTAAGACACCAAGGTTCTCCGCACCCTTGGAACTTCGAAACTGAATCTAGTTTCAAAGTCTAGACTTTGTGCAAAAAGTTTTTTAAGCTAATGTTTGGCGTAAAGACGTCTTGGTGTCTCAAGAAACAGGTGCCAAGTGGATTCGGATGAAAGTTATAATTAAGCAGCTTGCGTTACGCCTAACATAGGTTGACATGTTTATACAGTCATTAGGTACTTCAAATTAATCTGAATCACGAGTCAAAATGAAGCCCAAAATACGACATTATTTCTACGTAGATAAAATGAAGCGTCAGGAGTAATTTCAAGTCATCAATGTCATGCTCAAAATTGTCACCGTAGTTTTTGAGATTTTTCAGAAAATTAGGCTCCTATGTTACGTCCTCCAGACCTTAGATTCTGTTCCCACACTCTTAGAGCTACCTTACACCCTGCATCCTCTTCTTAGCATCACCTTGATACCTTGGTTTCCATACCACATCAGCAGAATGCTCCCTCTATTCCTGAACTGCGACTAGCTAGTCCTTTGCATCATTCATCCCATATATTCACTCTCGAGTCACTTTTCATTAGGCCAACATCTGAATTCACGTCTCTTCTTCCTCCACCTTATCTTTTTATTGTACTTTCCATATCTTTTACAACAAATCAATTATATATTCAAGCATTCTCCTCAAACAAACTCCTCAATACCAAATTCCGCTCATTTTTTCGTATCTTTCGTATGTGCGCATAGTCAATATATAATAATAAACTCAAAATAACCTGTAATAACATGTCCTCATATTTCCCGCAATTGCATTACGAAGGAATAATATGCTACTTTCGTTCCGCTTTCCAGGTCAAAAAGGTTAAAATTGTGGTTGAATCGGAACTAAAAATTTTTATATAAATTATATAGCAAAAAATCGAATAATGCGATAAGAAATAATTTCAACAAAAATGAAAAAACAATTTTACGAAAAAAAAATCTGTCCGGCTAACTCCTGCGCTGACCTCGGAAACGGCTTGATGAAAATATCTAGAACTAGCAGGATTTTACAAATATATGACGGTCATGAAAAATCGCCATTTCCGTTTAATCTGAACTTCCGGTTCTACCGGAAATGAATCGATTCTCAATTGTTAACCAACAAATCTATACTTTTACCTCTTTCTCACTTTTTTAAATGAACAATCATGTTTTTCTGACTTTATTTATTCAGTCTTAAAAAATTTCATGAAGATTTAATTTTTCGGATTTTCTTTTTTCAATTTTTCTTTCTTCATTTTGAGTTAGTTTCAAATTTTTCATATAACTGTTTTCATGATTATCGCGGAAGCTTGTCGGACAGACTGACATACTCTTCCTTTTTCATGGTGATGAAAAGTATTGCGAAATATACTGTTTTTCCGGCTTGTTTTTTTTTTCTTTTATGTTACGACTGATTGAGCAAGAGTCCTTTCCCAAAATCATGAAGCTTACACAAAGTACGCTGCTACATCCGAATACTTTAACTATTCACATAAACGGTAAATATGCTTTACCCTGAATCTATTAGTGGCGTGAAATATATGTGGAAACAGAATGAAAATAATTCGGCTAAAATGGCGATTTCCTGAGGCTTAATCTGTGGTTTCAGTCAAAAATCCTGTCTTTTTCACACCAAAGCCCCCTGTTTGTAAATAATTGATTCGCAGAAATACCAATCAATCGTTCATGCAGGGTGAAACCAAGGCGAGGTTGATAACGTCAGGAGGGTGTGTCGGATATCGATTTGTCGTGTAGAAATTGTAAAGATGAGTCGCAGCGTAGCTATCACGTGATGTGGAAATTTATATTCTTACCATTTCGCTCGCCAAAATCCTCGGACATGATGAGTAATTGTTCAATCACCGAGGAGTTTGCATTATAGAGAATCAATTTTGCTTAGTCTCTTTTTTTTCGTGGTCCTTGCAGTGTTGCACTTGTAGAAAAAATTTTGAACTTGTTTGAAAAAACAGATTTCATTTTGATAGAAACACACCTCTCTATATCCATAAAATGCTCTTGGTAACAGCATGAAGTTAGCGTTTATAAGTATAGCATAAGGTTAGCACTTATAAGTGTTGGTTCCATATCTATCTATATTAGGGTCGGCCTTATTTGGGAGTTAGAAAAACTTTCATTGGGACGCTCGCCAGATCTGTTCCAAATCATTAGAAAAAGTCTGTATAAAATTTTAAGCCTTTACGTTAACTGGAACACGTGCCTCTAAGCTCCGAGACTTTTAAATGTAAAATACATGTAGTTTTTATAACCATATATAACCAGTAACTTCGTTTTGTATGATTTTGGTAACTTGTAGGATCGGCACTTGGAGAAACGAACTTGTAGGACCACAAGTTGTAGAAACGAACCTTTCGGGGCAAATCGGGAGAAACAAACTTGTAGGATGACCACTTGTAGAAACGAACTTGTAGAAATGATACCCTCTCAAAGAATTTCTGGGATTTGAAAGGGCATTTTAGGCGAAAAAAAAGAGCCTGTGCATAAATCGAGTGAATAATTTAAGTAAGCCCCTAGAATTAACCTTAAATTTAGCCCAGCGAATGAGCAATAAAAGGTATAGGTACCTATATCAAGACCATTTTTGAGGTAACTACAAATATTCCTTAATTTCAATTCTTACCCCTTGACCGCAATAAGATGCTGATCATGTGACACTGATTTTCAGACAAGTAAGCTGCAGCCATATATTAATTTTCCAGTAACCAAGTAACCTTGGAATGTAACGCCTTTGCCTGAGATGTATTAAACAAAACCAAACGGCATTTGACTGAGACCTGGATACTCGCAATAAAACTTATAGCATTCTCACGATAATTGCTATTTCGATATTTTTAGATCGCTGATTTCGAATGCGATATGAATATTTTAACCGCTTAACCTAATATGGTGGCTTTTTACACGAAATTTGTATATATCTGCAGTAGTTTAAAACATTTCTCTGTTTATAGAAACTCAAATTCGTATAAATTTCCCTGAAAGTCATAGACTGAATTAAAATTATCTGAATTATCAATCAAAAACTGTTAAAATTTGCAACCATTGGAGTTTGACGATGAATATCTTTGAAACGCTTAATTTAATCGACAAATCATAAAAGACCATTTTTGTAGAACAGTTAATTTCCTACAAAACTATGGACTGCGCCATTCATAAATTTTTTTTTTAACGAGTTATAAAATTCATAAGCAATACAGAAATTTGTCTTAAAATAATCAAACTTAAACCTTTGATATCTTTCAAACGGTGAGGCTTACGGAAAAATTATACGAGACCTTTTTTGCAGAGCGTTCAATGTCCTACAATAATATGAGGAGAGATATTACTTAACGAACATTTAATAGAGAGATATAAATTTTCGTTTCCAATACTGAGGAACAAATGGAAAACTATAAAGCGGAGGACCTTCCTATCAAAATTAAGAGCTCATATTTGGTGAGTATTTTTTAGAGGTGTATTGCAACCGATTTTTCAGAGTATGAAGTGAAAAAAAAAAATAGTCGGTTTTTTTGACCCACCCTAATCTGCAGTGAGGCAGTTTAAACCGATTCTTTATAAACACCTTAAGTATAACGCTATCGGAAGGGGCGTGTCCGACCACCACGTGGGATCTGTTATAAAAAGCAATATAAGTCTAATTTAGTTTCTGAGTATGAAAGCCCGTATGGTGGCTCTACCTAAAGACATCTAAATCCTTTTTGGGTTGGCACTACTTGCCTCCGACAGGAAGATCGGCTATATACGTGCAAAAGAAGAAGTAAAAAGGCCTGTTGGATGCTGTAAGCGTTCTATTCATTTTAATAAACATTATAAACCACTCTGTTAATTGTGGGACCATGTCAAACTCATGAAACCTAATCACTCTGCAAAACTCAAGTGGATCTACGTTATTGTTAATTAATTTCAAGTCTTTTTCTCATAATACACACAAGTTTTACGTTCAAACTCTCCTACTTCTCTTTAGAGCCCCGTCTCTCGTCCATCCCCCGATCCCAAAATTTCATACGGACTAATTCCCCGTTACAGTGTGAATTTGGTGGCACGAGCTGAAGGCAAGTGCTGCAATCGCATGGGTACTAGTGTGGCCGCAGCATGAGCCAAAGCGATTGCTGTAACGGCACGATTTAGATATCACTTTCCGCACGTGTTACATTCGCTATTTTTTGGAATACCTGTGAAGGAAAGTTTGATTTGAGAAATTACTGAATCGTGTAATCACAGCGCTCGTTTTGCTGATATTGCAATCTTCACACTTCTCGAATATCACCCACTTTCATGTTAATTTGTTTTATAATAATTTTATTTTATTAATGGTCTTCGAAGTAGTTTCTCGCGAATTTTACTACAATTTTCAAGTTATTGATTATTTATCAACAACTGATTGGATCAACTGAATTTGTTGGGTAAATCATTTTTTTCTCTTCGAATGTACATACATTCTGGTCCATGACTAGAATGAAATTGAAGTTTTCTTCCAAAGCGGCTGAATATCATGAGAAAAAGTATGTTATCAGGAGTGTTTCTCTTTTTTCAATACTGTGTCTACC
Organism: Diprion similis; assembly: GCF_021155765.1. Taxonomy (NCBI): domain Eukaryota; kingdom Metazoa; phylum Arthropoda; class Insecta; order Hymenoptera; family Diprionidae; genus Diprion; species Diprion similis. The sequence goes on along the minus strand of NC_060111.1, from coordinate 9,229,691 downwards.
TGGGCGCAATGCTCAAAACAATATTGTTTTCTATCAGGTATTCTTGAAATCATTGGTAATGTAAACACGTGCAGCCCTATGACATAATTAATATTTCTTAACGGTTTTTCGTAGCCTTCTTGATCGGTGTAACCTGCGAGAATATGTGCCACGTATTACTTAGGGGATTCGAGGAAAAAATATCAAACACCAATTGAAAAAAATCGAATGAATTTGAACGCCCATGTCCGTTGAGCTGCGCGTTCCTCCGTCGGTACAACAGCGGGCAGACGGTAAATGTGTTTGCGTAAGCTGTCCACGTAGCCGCATTGAGGTCTGCACGTCGCGTGTGCTATACAAACGTAATTACGCTACGGAGATGTAGGTATACTAGGCGATGCCTATGTTCGAGATTCGATCGCCACGTCAAGATCCGTGAGACGAGATGGCCTGGCAGGTACACCTTCATTGTGCTTGACACATTCAATTACCAACTCCACTCGATCAGAAGCTTCGAAAAGAAAAGAAAATGAGATCGAATAAAGAAAAAAATAACCTTTTCGCTGTCATGCGAAAAAGAGGGCATTGTGTGCCTGAGGTGTTGTTGACATACAAACTTTCCGCTTATTCTGGTGGTCATACTTAGAAGCAAAATTTGAAAAAGCGAAACAAGGGATTAGATACATCGGGTAAAGATTCAAAGAATTGAACTTCCTTGATCGTGACAAAATTAACAAAAAAAAAATGTCTGCGTATGAATTATTCGTTCATCAACGTAATGTAGTGAATGCAGCTTGAAAATATTTCGAAAAATTTCAATTTTACTTTTGAATGAATTGATTTTTATCAGGATCTAACTCCTTTCGGGAACTTTCGTCCATCATATGGAAACTGCCCGTTTGAATTTTCGTGATCATTGTCAAGAAAGAAGGTTGGGACGACGACCATACCATATATCTATCGTCACTATATTTTTTCGAAGAATTACGTGGTCAGTCATATCTGTTAAAATTGATATAGTTGTGCATGTTCCATTTAAAAGGACTCTCTTTGCATCTATCCAATGTGCGCTGCGAGGTAATTCCGCGTGTATTTGCTGAAAACTCCGCCAATATAAATTAATTGTAAGTTTGGTCGCGTACTGAGCATAAGATACATTGCCGAAGTCAAGTGCTCTTCGACGGGGAAACGCTTCGTCTTTTTCGGATAGAGTTCCAAAAACCCATACCGCTGATTAATTCGAAATTTCTTCTACCCACATGTATTTTGACTCACTATAGAATCCTTTGTAGTTAATTGTAATAGAAGAATTTGACTTTGATTTCATGTGAAAATTTAGGGTTCCTCGTTATGAAGATTAAATGAGTGAAAAAATGTTTGAAACAATTCTTGAATCTATTGGAAAAAATGCTTCGTATAATTCATGCACCCAAGATCCCACTGCCGTACCAATGAAAAATTTATCCTCGGTTGAGATGTCACGTTCTTCTTGCACAATCTGAGATGTCACGTTTTTCTCGCATAGTTTCAGATGTCACGTTCTTCCATACTGCCGTCGTATTGTAAACTGCACGAAGAAAGGCCCAGTACGTAGAATTACGCATCAAAAGCCCGATGTGTTAGCCCCAAGAAACACCCTTAGAAGTTTGAGCAGAATCCATGACTTGGAGGTCTGATAAGAGAAACGCCTTCTTCCTGTGCCCATATGCATCATTATTGGCAAAGGGCTCAAAGAGGGGCAAGAAATGTAAAAATTTCTCTAAAAAATAATGAGAAATTCGAGAAAGTTTCCATTTATTTTTCACTAACACTTGCAAACGAAACAGTTGTCACGTTTATAATATGTGACAAAATTAAGATATACTTTTAGTATACGAATGTGGTATTTTGGCACCTTACTGTTTCAGGAAATCGCAAACGAACATCCGTTGTATTCTATATTTGACGAAACTTTTCGACGGTAAGTTCTCACAACAAGACTTTGCTTTTGCGAACAGATGAGACATACATTACAGATACAGACGTCAAGCAGTCCATATATAGGGCATTCGTAGTACTACCTTGCAATGAGATTTTGTGGCTCAAGCGTTCGCTTCCGCGAACGTATACGGAATACATATATTTCACTCAAGTACCATGGTTGACAGAGAAATTCCATATGTGCAAATTATAAAATTGTCTAGTTTACAAATCACTTCCGGATGTGCTTTTCTTCATTCACGCGTAGTACCTACTTGCCACTTCCGGGATGAATACCAGTTCAAAGTGAATGAATGATGATTCATACAATGATGGCTCCCTTGATCGTATATGGTTGCAGGACAATGTAAATGAAGAAGTCTTACGAGGTGTGTTGATCGTATGAAATTCATTCGTACTTTGGTTCTTCATCATTTTCACTTTTTTCGGTCAGAAACTTCATTGTCTTGACACTTCTTCATTCAGGAGATTGCTTCGTCCGATCACTTCTTCGCCTGGAATTTTACCGTCGGGGATACTTCTTCATCTGAACATATGTTCTATCGGACGTTCCTACGTCTCGGAAAATTGATTTCCCAGTATATACACAAAGGGAAGATTAGGGCAAAATAAGTACCTCGGCAGTGGTATCTCGAAAGTTAGAATTGAAGTAGTTTAGTAGAAGAAGTAGAATTAGGCTTGAAGTAGTTTTGTGTCACCCCGAAAGAATAGAATGAGTAGGTGGAGCACAAATATGCAAAAGACCAAAAACTCGAAGGTATGAAATCCCGAGAATCAAATTACCGACATCAGTTACAAACATAGAAAGATTATAAATAAGGAAAGTTGTCTTGTGGAATAATAAAAGTTGAAAACGCAAAAACGTAGAAATAAATTTAAACCGAAATTTTCTTTTTTTTGACAATGGGAAAGATTACGAAGTGCAAAATATTGGATTTCGAAAATACCGAAAAGTCAAAAAGTCGACTTTTTAAATGTGAGATTCGGGTCTCTTTCGGAAATTGACGAATCCGAATTCTCAATTCATCCATAACGACTGACCAAGGACTCGAAAGGTCGAAATCTCGAAACCCACGTCAGAAACACATTTATTCTTTCCAACGTCATCAGTTGCAGCTAATAGACAGGGGACAGAATGGTACACGATTTGATGTAATAATTTCTTGAATAAATTAAACTTATGGGAAAAAAGGTTTACCGATTCAATGTTATTGAAAATATGTTACTTATTCCTTTGCGTTTTTTTTTGTCTTTGATGACACAGGCGATTGTGTAATACAATGAGATAATCTTGATAAAGCTATCATCGAGTTGACACATGTCAGAAATTCCGAATTTTCAAGAGATTCGGTGCTTTTGGCTTTCGGCATTTCGTCCTTTCGGGATTATGGTGCTTCTGCATTTTGCGGATCGAAGTTTTGTTCCTTCTAGGCTTTAATTTTTGATAAATGATTTCTTTGGTATTTCGACTGTTCGAAGTATTGGCCATTTTCAATTTTTCAAGATTTGCATCTTCACAATTTGTGCTTTGTTCATTCGGAATGCAGACTATTTTGAAAATACTTTTTCGGATAAAAGAGCGTTCGGTTAAATGAACTAAGCTAATTGAAAACAATTATTGTACTGGGTGATTTATAGAAAATCCCCATTTTGGTACACTGATCATTCGTTATTATGAAATTCGTAACTCGAAAATTTTGGGTATTCGACTAGTCGACTTTTTGATCTTTCAGGATTTTAACCTCCACCCAAATAAGTTAGGCTTTGGATGATCTGTGCCTCGAAAGGCTAGAATAATTCAAGCTTTTAGTGATCTCTGAAACTCTGACAGTTGGAATAAGTTGGGTTTATGGTGACCTGAGGCATATCTGAAACCGCAATATTGAACTACCTCATAAAAAATAAGGTAAATGTGGCAGGTGGGGATAAAAATGTAGAAATATTAGAAACAAAGCAGGTCAACATATCGAATTTCTTTGTATTCTGTTTTGTTTTTGATATGTAGGAACGCCTGACAATGAAACGTCTGGTCAAAGAAGTGTCTTAGACGAAAAATATCCAGACGGAGATGTGTTTAGACGAAAACGCGTCCAGGACTATTGTCCTTGACGACGAAGTGTCCGGATGGAAAACGAGCGACTAACAAGTAGGGTGCGAATAAGTTTCATATGATGAAATGCCGAGTAACTTTTAAAACTAGACGCAAATTCAAAATTTGTTTTTTTGTAATAATATGCATTTCAGTTTTTCTTCTCTATATTCCGACTGTGTATTAGTGGGTCAGACTATCAACGGGAATTATGAGCCCATAATATATTGATATAACAGATTTTTTTTTAATATGCTATTTTGGATGGTCGAAAATGCGGTTTGGCTGGAACAAGTTGCCGTTTTACGGAAAAATAGTCTCTCGGAAGATTGAAAAACAAATTTAAATTTCTGGATTAGAACTTCTCGGGAGATAATGGAAGTTATGAAACTGACTTCCTAGATTCACTGTTATCTCTCTAAAGAAACTTTGTTCGTACCATTGAACTTGGAATGGGTTCCTTTATCCAACCTTAAGGTACTTATAAAGACGCGTTGTACACCTCGAAATACGCGGGGATGCAAAACTCCTATGCCGCTTGAGCGATCAGAATGAAACTTAGGCAGTTAATGCCTTATTTGGCAAAAAGTGGAGCGTCTATTTAGTTTTTCAAATTTTGGAAAAAAAATTTACAGATTGGTTACCACCCACAGAAATTGGCCAAATTTACACAGTTGCACTGAATGGATCGAACTATCCGGCATGATGCTACTCAGCGGTGATGAAACACACATTTTGAGCCCAGTTCCATGAAATTCGATGGTGAAATGACGAAATGGCAGCTGATCTGGTTTTCGATTACGAAGAATACCGAATTCTCATTTTGGCGACATTTATTACCGATCTTTCACGCATGCTGGTAATTTTTTACCGACATTATACGCATGCATTACCGGCATGCGCGTAATGTCGGTAACAAATGTCGCCAAAATGAGATTTCGGTGTACTTCGTAATCGAAAACCAGATCAGCTGCCATTTCGTCATTTCACCATCGAATCTCATGGAACTGGCCTCAAAATGTGTGTTTTATCACCGCCGAGTGGCATCATACCGGATAGTTCAATCCATTCAGTGCAACTGTGAAAATTTGACCAATTTCTGTGGGTGGTAACCAATCTGTAAAATTTTTTTCCAAATTTTGAAAAAGTAAAAAAACGCTCCACTTTTTTTCCAAAATAAGGCATTAACTGCCCAAGTTTCACTCTGATCACTTGAGCAGTATAGGAGTTTTGCATCCCCGCGTTTTCGAGGTGTACAACGCGTCTTTATAAGCACCTTAATGCGCAAGTTGAGACGAAGAAGTGATGTGAAATATTGCGAAGAGGGGAAAATGAATGAATAAATTCAGATTTATTCCAGTTTACGATCTAGTAGGACTAAACTTCCTTAATTGTCCTCTATGGACTTGCTAACTGTACAGACAGGAGAGTCAAAGTCAGGTTCACCTACCTCGATTAAATTTGTATAAGAGTTCGTTAAAGCATTCAATTACTCCCTAAAACTCTAACCACCGTACATCCTGAATATATCAGCAACATGTGACGGCAAGTTTTGGAGGGTAATTTAATTCACCGATCGTTCACATAGAGCTTCCAGTATATCTTGCTTCGGTGTACTTAACTAAATTAACGTGCTCTTACGCTTATGTAAGTAATGATGTCCTCCATTTGTTGTGGTTCTGAAAAAAAATAGATCTCAAATGTATTTGTGATATTTTTTTTTAAATGCAGGTGCTCGATTGGTTAGTTTAGTCATTTATTCTCCAAAACTGTGGCATCATTATTCTTCGTGAGATAAAATACAATTGAAGGATCGCAGAGTCCAGAGGTCGTTTTCAAAAGAACTGAACTTTTCGGAATAGCAAAGAAACATTGGCATTCCCGCAAATGTATACCGAATCCTTTGAAAAATAGGGTTTGTATCACTTGGTAAACTGGACTAAATAGCGGAATAAATTCTTAAAAATTGATCTTTTTCAGAATGGTGACACACTGTTAAAAATGTTCGTAAATTTATTACACATTTACTGCACAAAAGTGTAGGTGAAAAAAAAATTTGATGCTTTAAACTGAATTACTAAACTTTCTCATTGAATTTGCAATTAAATTTCCTAATTTTGTTCAAACTTAGTTGGAGAAACGCAAAAGCGTATTTTGAATTCACTAAATTATATGGCGAAATGTATTATATTTGTAAATTTACTATACATAATGCTGAATTTACTGAATAAAAGGATAATTACGATTAATTCATTCAAGACAAGTAAAAATTGGTAAACAGTTAGAAATGGAGTCTGGCGCTCCTATCAAGGACATGCGCACGAGAATTTGAAAGCATGGAGCCTGAAGAATAGTTTTTTAATAAAAAGTGAAAAAATTAAAGTAAAACGAATCAGTAAAAATAGAGTTTAGAAATTTTTATCGCGTGGCTCTTTAGTTCTTCTGCAAATTGTGCTATAAATTGTTTCCACATTCTACAAACTGTAACAGAACGCATATAAGATAATATTCATTGGTTCTCCTTGATCTGATTCCCAAAAAAATATGAGATCCACGTTATCACTTCAACTCATGGAAATTAAAAAAAAATTTTTGGTACAAGAGTTTAGTGCTATTTATCTGCTAATCTCAAGTCCAAAGATAAAAAATGCAATTTAATACCTTCCATAGGTATCATCAAAAAGAAATTTTTTTTCTCAAAAACTATTTGACCTATTTTTTCACCTGATTTGGGGCTGCACACACGATGACACTGGTTCTAGAACGACTAATTTTTCGGCCGGTACTTCGAAGGCTAGAACGAGTTAGACCATAGGTTTCACATATTTTGCAAAAAAAAAACGTTCAAATCAACGTGCTAGATAAAAAAGAAACAGACGAACAAACATCTGTATGACAAAATGCTTTGGATGAAGAAGTTTCTCGGTCGATAAAGTATTCGGACGAAGGAACGGAAGACAAGTAAGTGGAGTGCGGATCAGTGACATACGATAAAATATCTGATCAGCGGTTGGGTCCAGATTTCCCATGTGATGTGCAAAATCTTGAGGTGATTCAATTTATATGTTTACAAACCATACACCCACAGCTTCACCTGCATCAAAGTTGGGGTTTCTCATCGAGAGACTCACGGTAATACATGCAGTAAACTGTTCAGCCACCCAGTAGTGCTGCGATCATGGTGATACTGTGTAACGCCAAAGGCTATTCGAATTGATAACAAATTTTTGTTTATTTCGTTTCAGCATCTCGACCACTGCAGTCTCGTAAATTTTCACTACGCCAACCCTTCGTAATTTAATAATGTACGCGGATTTCATAACAAAAACTGACAATAACGCACATTGATATACATGTTTTCACTGGCCTAGACTGTGTAGCATACCAATATTTTCACCACCGCATTGTTGTTCCATACTTCAGCGATTCCTCTGCCCCTGGTATCCGGATTTTCAACAAAAATCTTCATCCAATTTTGGCAACAGGCGCTAATACTAGAGTATAGGCCTGATTGATCTCCTATATTCTACTCGATCTGATGGATAGGATCGCTTAGATGTGCCGCATAGATATGCATACTGTAATGGATCTACCAAGAACTTCGAAGAACGTCACTTCAACATAGGATTCAAGTCACAAACTTAGAGTCACCCGTTTAGTATTTTGTTAGCTGTCATTTATATGCAACAACGGTTGTACTGGTAAAGTCAACACAATGAACAGGGGTTAGCCAAACTCATGGATAATAGAAAAACAGCAGCTCGAAACAGGCTGCGAGGTTCCCCTTCTCTGCGAATACACATGCGCACTAGTCAAATCTTGTCTTTTCGAAAAATACAAAATGGCGAGTACCGTTGCTTTAAAAAAATATTGTCAGGAGTAATTTGAGTATTATTTTCTTGTAAAGAATCCTTCAGTGCCCGGTGTTTCGCGCGTAATGGGTCACCCTGTATAATAGTGTATATTATCCGAGTAATAAATTAGAAGCACCAAGGAATAAAATGTGTTACAATATATGTGCATAAAGAAAAAACTCGATGCGAATTGGTTCGATCATGTTCGGAAAAGGTAAAGAAAAAATGGTTTTCCGTAGATATCTAGCGCATGCATTAATCCTATGAAGAAAATAACGAAGTTAAGAACTGAAGCTTATTAAATTCTGTGCAAAAAACATTTTGTAGACTTTTCTTCTTTAGGCAAACGTTTCAGAGCAGGTGCCATGCAAACATAAACGAAATTTGAGCTACACGTCTTTGAACGCAGTAAATGGAGGGTTTGGCTTGAGCGCTGTAGCAATTGAGCTGGTAATCGAATTTCTAATTTTCATCATAGTCTTTTATAGGAAAAAGAACAAACCAAACGTTACTCTTTGTACGATCTGGATACATACAAGAACCTGAGAGTTGTAAGTGATTGAAGTTCGCAAATTTGAAATTTGCAACCTAGAATTTTCTTCTTTTTCGGAGCAGGCTAAAAGTACCTTCGGAATCCAATATAAAAAATTCTTTGCACGTTCGTAATATTGCTGCAGCCTGCTGAACGTATTAATTTCTAGAACTGTGATTTATATACTTACAATTAATTGGATTAGTACATCGCCGATACCTTTTTCTGCCGCTGTATAGTTTGAACTTCAACAAAGTGTGGTGCTGGAAGAAATTGACTTTAACGACGAATTAAAAGGACATCCTGCGAGCAACTCGAGCATAGAGGAGTCGGAAACCACTCCTCGATCAAGGAATGGCACTGACTCTAAAGACGCTGAGGCAACTCCTAGTCGAGCCATGATGTCAATAGCTGCCATACCTACAGATGTAGCAACATCTAATGAACCACGAAGCATCAACCAAAAGTGTAGAGCCGTAGAATAGCTATTTATGTGGCATGCCCGTAAACCGCTTGTTTCTTTAGCAAGGATAAAGATTTCAGGACGAGCCGAAGGCGAGCCGGAATCGAGTACTGAAATTATCCGAGCCAAAAAACGGTTTACGGGCATGCCACATTCAATATTTTTTACGGTATGGGTATTGAAAAGCAAAACGAAGAGTGAGGTTATGTCGCGATCTGTTCGACGAAGCTACTTTATTCGGCATTTTGGGATGCGCACTTTGAACTGCGCATCAAAACTGCGGAATAAAGACTTTATTCCGCAACTTTGTTCGCTGCCGTATAGAGCGTCACTTTACGGAACGAAAACTTCCACAAAAAGTCGACTTTTCAATGCCCATGCCGTAGAAATAGAACTAAGATCTATACTTGAAGAGCATCCTCTAGGACGATTCTTACTGATAAATACAAGCAAGAATTGAGTTCGGTAAGCCGATCGTACTTGTGCGTCCTGCGTAAGTATATGTGTAAGAAGTGGCTCAAAATTATTTTCTACTGTTAATGCTATACTTTTTCATAATTATAATATATCGCTTATCTTGTGTGAGAGAACCGAATAAACGTTATTCTTTGAGAAAAATAATAACAATTTATTGCAAAACTGAACAATCTTTCCTTCTGATCCACGATTCCGTTGCAGTCTATGATATACAAATTTGAATTAAGTTAGAACGTAAATTCTCTTGATCGTTCATTATTTAAAGATAACTGCATACGGTACTGATAGAATAGCACAATTTATTAACTGTATAAGTCTTCGATTCATTGAGAATTTATCATAGTTGAACTTCTTGATCGTTCAGTTTATACAACTGGTCCGGTTTAAAGAGAAATACAAATTTTTTTACCGACATTACATGCATGCATTACCGGCATGCGCGTAATGTCGGTAACAAATGTCGCCAAAATGAGATTTCGGTGTACTTCGTAATCGAAAACCAGATAAGCTGCCATTTCGTCGTTTCACCATCAAATCTCATGGGACTGGGCTCAAAATGTGTGTTTCATCACCACCGAGTGGCATCATACCGGATAGGTCGATCCATTCAGTGCAACTGGGAAAATTTGGCCAATTTCTGTGAGTGGTAACCAATCTGTAGAATTTTTTTCAAAACTTTGAAAAACTAAAAAGACGCTAGACTTTTTGCCAAAATAAGGCATCAACTGCCCAAGTTTCACTCTGATCGCTCAAGCGGTATAGGAATTTTGCATCCCCGCGTTTTCAAGGTGTACAACAGATCTTTATAAGCACCTCAACAATCTACTAACCCACGATCATATTGAATTCGGGTAGCAGGAGTTTCGTAAAAGTAATCCCTTGCAATGGTCGGTTATTCTGATTGGGAATGCGGGTCGGAAAAGATTATAACGTAAAATAACAAAACGTCAATTACCTAAGTATTATACATTCAGTTTGTGAATTCATACACTGAGGATTGCAAGCAGCAAATTAATCGGTTCGTTAAGCTGCCGCAGCTGACCAATTCGACCAAACTCAACCATTTTATCAACGTTATATAAATTGGACAAAATGAATCAACGATGAAAGAGCGATGAGCTGTGCCGACATATACCTGTATAAATTTACACTCGAAAAAACAGTTCCGGAATTGCATTTGCCAAATTCTGCAACTTTAAAATTCATGTAAATTTATGTTCTCACGGCTCGCCTCTTTTCGCCTTTGCTCTGCACAATTTTTCTCTCCTCTTTGGAATTCACTAATGGATCTGTATGTTGGTATCCTTTTATTGACTTTGAAAGCTCTTTCTATCCCCGCATAACTAAGGTATGAGTATAGACATAGAGTGCTCAATTTTCTTCGATGGCTGAGAAGTTGCAAGTACCTGGTACGAAAGCGACAAAAATTCATCTGCGTAGATACTTTGACGTAAAAATTGACCAATTTTTAATCCGAAATCTAGCCACGATCAAAATCACGAGTGTGGTTGGAAAACTGTTACAAACGAAAAAAAAAGAAGTCAACAATAACTTCGTCGAAAACATTAAGCAGCCGTGACTCGAATTAAATGAAATAACAATTGAAGCATTCATCCCCTAATTAATTACAAATTCTCGATAGTATGACGACGTTTATAAGTCATTTGTTCCTTGTGCTTTGAAAAGCAGAGCCATTGGTGGCCGGAGAATGCATGTTATTGATTCAGTCACATCATTCAATACTACAAAACAAAAAAAATATATACATATATGCATATATATACATTAGGGTGGTCGTTAAATAGTTTTGTTTTTGGAATTTCAATGTTGGATGATCGTAGATCGACTTTAAATATAAAAAAAAAATCTCTAATTTTTTCAGATTTTTCTTTCGAGCCCAAAGTCTCTTGCTGGCCTTTTTTGTTGTACTTAATTGAGCATTAGAATGGAATTCCTCGTAAATCTTCTTTCTATACCATGAAAATTAATGAAGATTAAAAAAAAAGTATAAATTAGGACGTTACATAGCTTGAAAAATGATTGAAAAATAATATGCTAAATTAAAACACCCACGACTCATGTGAATCATATGATCTACAGGGCTGAGAATAAAAATCTAAAAAAATTAGAGAGCGATTTTTTCTACATTTGTAGCCAATTTTTGATAGTCCAATATGATCTTCCATTTAACGACCACCCTAATATACATAATGAAAACGACATTTTGATACACGATAAAAGAGAAAACGTTATGGCAAAAACAAATTCACTTATATGATAGTGTATATACATATAATATACCCGATTATATTACAGTGAATCTATTGAAATTATTACGAACGTAGACTGAACAATACGAAGAATGGATTTGATCGGTTGAATAGGAGATTATTGGTTTTGCATTAGCGGAAAATAAACACGTACCAACACAGTATGTATATACATGAATTATATTTTTCCTCGTTATATATTCGAAACACAACGAGCTGCGCTAGTTAATTGCAAAATGGTAGCGATCCATTAATTATGTAGCTCACGTCAGCAGAAGAAGGTAACATAATTAATTTATTTTGCGAGCTTAACGGGCAGAAGTGTAATTTTTACGGTCGAGGGCAACGTGTATTATCCAGCAGAAGTCGTTACAAGCCAACGTGAATGTATTATTCTTTACTGAATATACGAAAGGCAGAGACGAGAAAAAAAGTCCCGAAGAGAATTGAAAAAATATCTACTACTTAATGAAAAATTGCCAACTAGCTCAAAAATCAATTTCTTTCTACAAATTATTGTACTTGATGATGCGAGACTATAAAATGCTAAAAAATGTGCAGATCTTAGAAATCGGATGTCTCATCTAAAATTACGTGTTAGCATATTTCGAAAAAATAGGAATAAGGTATCGAGAGAAGTTTCAGTCGAGAGTTCGATGATTTCAATATAGACACAAATTAGCAGTGCTAGTTTGACTGCAATTTTTCACTATTTATCACTTATGTAGTGAAAAGAAAGGTACTGTTTTGAATAAAAAATGATTCTCGATTTTTTTTACATTTCCCTACGTTTCATGACTTACAGAAACGAGAAATAAAAGTTCTTAGGGACTCGATTGTCTGCGGAATGGCCATAGCTGGAAATCCAAGATTTTCAAGATTACTTAGTTAATATCAAAGTGGAAGCTTTCCATTTTTGGCTATCCCAACTTCCGGTTGTTTATTCTGCGGTGAATATCTCCTGGCAGCCAAATCACGAAAAGTCCCAAGCAAGCTTGTTTGTCACTTTCTATAGTTTTCTATAAAATTTATAAATGGCTAAAGTTGAGCCAAAGTCACCTGTATTTAAAGTTTATCGCTACGATTATTTTTGTCACTATGACTGCGGTCGTAGGTGGAATTCAATTTCCTGTGTTTTGATGTATTTTGGAACTCTCAAAGTTCTTCTCTAATCCTCAAAGACATGTGCAATTTTTTTCTTGACTATATTTTTAGGTTCCAATGAAATAAAATACATAATTCCTGTTCCAACGAAATAGTCACGGCTAAGATTTTCCAAAATGATCACCATCTTCATACTTCACTTATATTTCAGAATGTCTTAATGGATTATTATTTGAGAGATACCACCTCGTACATATCAGCTATGGAAGACCTGCTTCGAAGGCGATTCATCTGATCAAAAAAGTTTCAGAGTGTTACATGCTTTTAGAAGATACATACCTACACATAAATCAATTTTTCCTGTACGTTATGCAGCTGTATAGGTATAAGGATGCCTATGTGGTGCATAATGCGGGAGAATTATTCAAGAGAGTGGCAAAATATTATTTGTAAAATAAATTGCGTTATTTTTCTCCTGAAGTAAAATATTTCGCAACCCGGGCCACCGCAAGGGTGGCACTTCAATTTTTTATGAAAAATATCATTGGATATTGGAGGACGTGGACATTGAATTTATGACGCATGGAAGGAGTACGTGTGCCTAGAAGACCGTAACTAAAGTAGACATCAGGAATTGTACTAAAATACATTGTGTTTGTAAATCACCGGATTTATGTATATGGGGCGTTCCACGCCAAATTGGACGGTTTAAAAATTTTGATTTTTGATTTCCTCAATTTGTTGATATTTTTTAGTACCCCTCAAAAGAGCCTTTCTGGTAAATTTTGAGATGTATGTGATTACTTGTTAAAAAAATATCAAATTTAAAAAAATCGCTCTTTTTTGGTTTCTTGTTCGTAACTTTCTTAACAATGGTACAAATTGAAGCTTTTTTTTTAAATCTTTGTTTTTAGATGGCCTTTACAGAAAAAAATACAAAAAGAATATGCAGTGTTTTTGATTAAAATTTTTGATTTTGAAATTTTAAATCGTGTTTTTAAAAGTGAGTACATCTTTCGAATTTTTCTAAAATTTGATATTTTTATAACAGGTAATCAAAAAATATTGGAATTTAACAGAAAGGCTCTTTTGAGGGGTATTAAAAAATGTAAAAAAATTGAGGAAATCAAAAAACAAAATTTTCCAAACCATCCGATTTGGCATGGAACGTCTCATATATTCCCGATCATCTCTTAATCGTCATTAGTTTAGTGACTTATTTTCCGATTTTCAAAAATATGATCCCTGTTAAAGGTGACTTTTTTTTAAGTCCATTTTGATCGTTTTCCTGCCTAAAAGAGCCTTTGCAGTAAGAACGAAATATAAAATATGTTGCATGGCAAAGTTCAGTTATGAAAAATGTTTTTTGCTATCAAAAACTTTGCTGCATGGACTTACCTGATCTTTAATATGCTTATTAAGGTTCATTATTTGATATCAACGTTACTATACCTGATTGAAATTTTCTACAACTAGTATTTTGTGAATGAATGTATCCTATTTTTGTGCTCCGGTAGATTTATTTCTGTATTAATTGAAAATAAAAATATCATTATATAACGATTTATAAACTAACCTTTATTAGGGATCAATTTCAATTTTTATCCGGTCGCCTTCCAAAACGATTTCGAACCTGCAAAAGAAGAAAATCTACATTATATCTCAACTTATGTATTAAGTGGAAAGGGAATGCCTGTAAGCATTAATTTTTCTTCATTTAAGTAAAATTAGTTTTTTATGGCTAAGTGAAGAGAATATTATTACATATATTTCTCTCCTTTCATGATTAAACGCGTCGTTCGAGGACTTTATTTAGAATGTGGGTTTGAAGATTGATCGTTTAAGCTTCATTTCAATACAATTAGTGAACGGAAAGCCGATGTATAACAATAATTTGTGGTATTTCAAGTGCTCAATTCAGTTAAGAACTTTTGACTCCTCCTTCAGCTCACAGATGTAAAACATTTTTGCTCAAATGTTGTACGAGCATAAAGATAATATGGGAAGGCATCGCTCTATGCAGAAGTTACTAGTCTAGCTAAGAATCTATCTATATTTTGTCTATGATGCATGGAATTTGCATATACGGATAAAAATGACGTAAAAATTCGCTCAATCCAAGCGAAACTTACATTGCCTTAACAATGTTGTAATTTGGTACATGACAAAATTTCGTTAATAATTCATCAGCTGCGTGACACGTGATATGAACGGATGAAAAAAAAATCCGAGCCAGTTCTTAAAAGTTTGTAAATTTAAGAAAGAATCATAAACCAATAAATAAAATTTACGTCGATTTATATCCGCAATGCATACCTAAATATTAGTAAAAAATGTAATTCATTATTACGTCTAACCGTCTGCTGAGTATTTCCAGCTTGACGTAACAAAATGTGTAATCTGCAGAACAGCATGCTTCGTGGGATGTATTTTTATTTTTGACTCACTAATTATTACACGGCGAGACAGTGAGAGGGTAATTAATTAGAGAATCGTAGCGCTATATGAGTTTGTGGTTCTCGTACAAAGGACACAAACGAAGATTATGTGTCACATCCCTAATGTCTTCTGCCCCTAGATATTAGGTACATTCTAAATTGTGTTATACCTTCTCTTTATTATTTCATTTGTTCTGTTTTCTTCAACCGCTTGGGCGTTTGGCCGTTTTTTCTTCTTTCTTGTAAAACGAAATAATCTTGACATTTTTTAATCGAGATCGAGAAAAAATATTCGATTTCTTGGCCCACCCTACTACGCTGGACCCAGAAGGCAGGCGTAGTTCAGGGCGAATGACAAGGCCCAAAATATTATCTGTACATACTTGAAACTTCCTTATTGGCCTAATTTTGCTAAAAATGGAAGGAATCAACGTTATAAATCTGCACGCTAAAAAATAAATCCTTAAAAAGCAGTGTAGTAGTTCGTCAATAATCTTTTAACGAGACAGTTCGAAATCATCTCTTGAGCTGAGCAATTCTTCGTCGACCTTCTATCGGAGTAGTTCAAAAAATCTTTTAAGATCTTGACGAATTAAATAGCTTTGAAGAAATTCCATGCTTCAAATATTATTGAATAATATTATTTTTCATAACAATATTTAAACATTATAATTTTAATTCAGTTAAATTTTAATAAACCTAATCATTTTGTTTAATTTACATCGCGAGTTAACCTGATTAGTAACCTTTAACGTAAGTAGATCAATCTGAGTTACTTATCTAGATCTCTTTTACCTAATCCATCGACGCCTGTTTGGTCTTGGTGAATTATCTTTCTTTCTGCTGAACATCTTTCACAAAAACCCAATTTAGATGCCAAGAATTAAAAAAAAACGGAGGCAGAGCAGGTAGAAGGGTTAAATTTCGTAAACTTAAAATTTTATTCTTCAGTAAATAGAAGCCATTCAAGTCAAGGTTAAATCAGAACTTAATCAAGTATAAGGAAGGTTGAAAGTGCGGAGAATAACGATATATTCCGAAATGCTAGTAAGTAATTAATAGAAAATTTCGTTCATTCAGACAGAGATGATAACTTAGTTGCCGCCGCCAGAGCAATTGTGCATAAATAGTGTCACACAATTTTTAAACGGTGTGCTTTCAGACAAGATAGAGACAATTTCGCAATTTATTCCTTGTCCAATCTCCGCTGGACTCGCAGAGCCGCCCACACAGCCCGAGACAATCCAGATCGACTGAAGGTAAGTTAAAACTTTTATTTCAAAAACTCAACCAAGAGAGGAAAATTCCGCGTTCATCTCAGGTAAATCAAACCATTTTTCGAATTCGTGTCCACCATATTGAATCTGCCATTTTGAATTTTGAAAATCTCAGTTTTTTCCAACACAAAAGTGGGACGAAAATCTCATTTTTGCTTAACACTTAAGGGGTTAATTATTAGATAGATACTTCGGGTATCCACGTCGCAGAAGCTTTCGTCTTGTTGAGTTGAAGAGCAGCAGTTGCAGGTTGCTGTATCGTGGTTCGAGTGGCATTCACCGGGCTATTTGAAGATATTTTATTATATAATATATATTATATAATAATACTTGCAATATTTTGCCTCATGTGGTGAAGAGTAAGAATAGCTACTGTACATTTCAAACTGCTGTTAAGATGATAAATCACAAAAGGCAACAGATATTTATGTCAAGAAATAATCCTACGAAGGAGATGTGACTTGAGTCACCAAATATGTACGAAGCTCGAAGTACCAAAGCATCGCCGCACTGCTGGCGATAGTGAAGTTTGATTTATCTAACGGGCAAATTCCCTCCCGAGCGCCATTAGTGTCACACGTTTTTTCACCTAGACAGTATTTTCAAATTTACAGCAATTTTTAACTTTCACCAGACGAGGTAAAAGGTTGACGTGTGCATTGGTAAATTAATTCAAAGTGTTAAACTGAACTTGATATCGACCGACCTACGTATCATCAGTATGGCAATGCAGAAAAAATATTTAGTGCACGAATAAGATTTGAATGAAATTTTTCCACTGATTTGGAACTATTTTGGGAGGTAGCAAGATCGAAATTGAATTTGACGCCTACTAAGGACCAGCCTAGTATTGATGTATCTCTGCTATCGGAGATTCCATGAAAAGATATTCCACATTAAAATCCGAAGGTAACAGTTCGAGGAATGTTTTACAGGGTTGAATTAGCGTATTTTGACCTATTCTCAAGTAAGTAGAAAATCTAAAAACGGTAACGTTCCACCTCTTTTCATTCCGTCACAAATTTACCTTAGCGTGGCTCTTTTTTTTTTTGCCCTCCGGAGTTGGAACTTTATTATTGTAAAATTTTGTTCCCCGTGATGCAATTATACGTGTTACGAGCGTCAAAAACAGATTGACGGGTAGGTGAAATGTGGGCGTCACTCCGCTTACGCTCTTTTATCAAAAATCAATTTATAATACAGTATTTCACTTCACGTTTCTAAGGAAAGAACATTCATCACAAAAATTCATTTCTTTAGTTTCTTTTTAAGAAAATATCAGGATTCGAGGAAATCAGGAAATTCGTTCGACCTCTTTACAATGTCTTACAATTTTTCATCATGAGTAGTTGTCTGAGAATTCAGATATTTTCATCGAATCGTGATTTAGAGAGATCTGATCTTCGATTGCGAGCAACCAGCTTCGGGATCAGAAATCTATGGAGTACACATAACAGACGCGTGATATTATTAGTGTTAAACATGTACGAAAATGGGAAGCATGCAGAGAAGGTAAAACCAGCAAGCGTTTGAAATAAAAAACTGTTAAATATTTTTGAACGTGAAGCTCGCGGAAATATTGGGTCAAGACCGAGACAGATTAATGAATATTTAATTCACGGGTAAAGTGATGGCTGAATGTTATTTCAAAATTCATAATAACAAACTTGCATGAAAAAATTGAGGGACAAGATGTCCTCCTTTTGCTGAGTCACTGATAAAAAACAGTTTCTTGACGTTATTCAAGCGTCGGAAGGTTTTTGCGACGAAATTAATTTTAGTCAAAATGAAAGCTATATTATGTTCAAGAACATAATTTGATCGTTTATTTAAAAATATCGATAATGAAAATCAGAAGTACTGATATTGACTATGATATAAAAGTTACTGGTGTACTGGTATTAGGTCATGAAAACAGTTTGATTGAATTAAAAACATTATAACAGAGTATATTACTGCAAATTGTAAAGTAAGAGAATGTGAACCGCCGTTATTGGTGCAAAAAAAAATGAGACAGCCGTTCGAAGTGGCGAATCCTAGGCGATTGAATTTTACACGCACGCACATACAGGGTGTCCGGTATTTTGTCCTTGGAGAGCCTGGGAAAGTTTATTTTACCTACTTCAAGACCAAGAATGTGAATTTTCTTTGCTCTGCTACAATTTCAGGCGGGCAAACCCAACGTCAAATATTTTACCCTGCAGCAATGGAGGGTGGGTCATGCTTTAACGTGCAGGTGCCTAGCAGCAAGAATATCGTTTAGATTTTGCGTTTATGAATTAGGTATGAGTAGAGTGCTCGCAGGAATAAATTCATACGCGAAGTACATTTTCTTGAGGGATTCACATGGTGTCTGCATAGTCTTAAACTCAGACGGAGTTATCCACCTTAGCGGTTTTTCTGCGGACTAAAGCGACTGTCGCGACGGCATTTAAATCCTGAAAGTTTCAAAGTGGTTATAAAAATATTACCTTTAAGCCTCGATTCTGCGTTGGAGGGTGATAAATGACGATAAAAGTGTTTGGAAAGGAAGTTACTATGAAACTGAGCGTTGATTTAAATTTTTTTTACTGAAACATCTTGACAGTATTAACACAGAATTATCTTTCGAAAACTCAAAATTTCGTTTCAATTTTTGAAAGTTATCTGAAAAAGCATGCTGGAGTTTTTTTTAAAGCATATTCATACTGATGTGAATTATGTAAGTCCAATGGGACATTGTAACGTGACTCTAACAATAAATTCTATGTAGAAACTTCATGTTGAATGATGTGACTAAACCAGGTAATTTGATAGCGTTCCTAGATCCTCTATTCCAAAGGAAGATAACGAATAAATGGAAAAATAGGTACATACGTTGAGTACTTGAACTGTTTTTTCAAACTTGATGATAAATTTTACAGCGAAATTCTCGGAATATTATCAACATATAATATTATCAATATATAGCGACATCGCAGGATGGAAAGTCGAGAAATAATATCAATTAATCGTCAATCAAATCTGCTCAAGTTTTGAACTTTACGGGTATTCAGTCAAAAAAAAAAACAAAAAAACAAAACACATTCCATGGCGGCTAATCCTTATAATTACAATGAATTAAGTAACAAACAAGAAACAAAAAGAACTTTAGAAATACTTGTTATACTCTGGATTTTGGGCACCACTGAAGAAGATACAACTCTGGAGAAAAGGGTGCCTGCATTATTGGCTTTAGAATGAGAAATGTAAAAGTATGTGAACCAAGATAAAAAGAATCTCGGGATTCGCACTCGCTGAGGTTTCGTTGATGAAAAGCTTGGGATTTTCTGGGTAGAAAAGAAGCATGGGTTATACCGGCGGTTGAGTGAAGTACCGAAGAAGCCAGAGTGGCTCTATTTTGAACGTATTTTTAAGGTGAGTGCAATTACACGATAATATGTACGCTATGGAAGAACCACTAACAAGCAAAATTAGCGCGCATGTCGAAATGGTCTCGAACAGAATTAGACAAAGCGATGTACATTCATAAAAATTTCGAAAGTTCAACAGTGTATTTCAGTCGATTCGAATTTCAGAATGATTTAGTTCGTATATGTATACGCAGCATTAAATTATTATGACACAATAATTTAATGCTAGACGAGTCTGTGGATAATTTCAGTTTAAATTTTCAGACCTGATTCGTTATTAGTTTTTGCGGAAACAATCAAACAAAGTAAGCATAAGTTTTATGCACCACGTAAAAACTGGGAATCAATATTTTCCATACAGTGGATCGCTCTTAAAATTAGTGTAAAATATCGCAAGTTTAGAGAATCTGAGCGTTTTTTTATCTAAAGTTCGTCAATTTCGAGGACTTAAAAGTGTACGAATGCGCGAAAAATATATGACTTTTTATAGCCATAATCGGATTTCTTAACCTCAAAAATACTTGAAACACGTGCTTTTTTGCGAGAACAGCTGTCTTCTTGATTGTGTTTTTTTCTCTCTCTTTTACCAAGTTAGTAACTTACGAACCCCTAGTAAAAGAATTGAGAAATGTGTGCAAGTGACATGAGAAAATATTTGTTCTCAGATTTGCAAAGCTTTACCTTTTACGGTCGAATGCCACAGTCTACAATGCCAACGTTTTATCGTCAATTACCACCATCGTAATGTTTTCGGTAATTCACAGTTGGCTCAATTGTCGCATCCGACCATCGAGTAAATTAAATTTCCAACGTTGGTCCAGCATTGGGAATGATAACGTGGGGACGATGCTGGTCAGATTATTATGTCAAAGTGTACTGAATTCTCTAGCTACGAATGCCTTGTATCGTTGAATTTAGAAACAGGGTGTTCAGTTATTTGCGAAAACGTAATTCCCTGAGAATTCCAGGTTTTCCAGACAAGAATTATTATTTATCTAGGCTGCTCTCATGTACACAATAAGTGAAAAGTACAATAATTATACGAACAAGAATATTTTACATTTGACTAGAGCACAGCTCATTGTGAGGCGAATTTGTAAGAATTCGCTAGCAAGTACAATTTTTAAGAAATCAGTGCTTAGTTCATGACCGTTGCCTTGAAAGTTGAAGAAAAAATTTCTATTTCTCACCAAATGGTTTAATTTTTTATGAACCGGGAATGAAAATTAGTACGGATATTCCAAATACGACATGAAATTCCCTGAGATTTCCAGGTTTTTTTCTAGGGGATATCAAATTTCCTGAGAATTCCCTGATTCCATAATTTCCATGAATACTGCACAGCCTGAGAAATTCAACCTTTACCAAGAAATAATTCAGAATTCGCTGCACCGACCGAAGTGGAATAACTTGAGAGAAATTACACCAGTTACATTTGACTTGGGTAAAACGTTCTAAAAAATCTCAGTCGAACCCCTTTAATCTCCCGTTTTAATCGTTATTTAGAAAAGAATATCAAGTTTCTTAGTAAGACTTATAAATATATTTCAGTTTTCGATCCATACTCCTAATCGGTCTCTAATTAAGACACTCAACCGATTTTTGGAAGTAGTTTCCGATGAATAATACGTCTTTAATATTCATAAAAAATGGAGCCGTTGTCAGCCAAATAAAAAAAAATCAGTCAAATGACAAATCGAAATTGAATCATGTCAAGAAATTTGGTGGAATTGCGTGCCAAGTACATTAAAATAAATATTTATCACGAACTCGATCACATTTACAAACCGCAACAGGTCTCGCTCGAGGGGGGGGGGGGGGGGGGGGGGGGGGGGGGGAAGAAGCTATCAATCAATTATTTTTATTGTATTTCCAAGTGACATGGGAAAAACTTTTTTTTCTTAGTATATATTTTATTGTAAAAGTAATAATGCTAAAAAAAAAATTTGTAACTGTGAAGTTAGTTAGTCGGCAATAGTGCTGCTGTCTGGGCAAAAATTTACATAATCATACCACGCAATCTCGACGAATTGCACATCCTCGAAATCTAACCTTTTTTTGCATTCAGAGGAAGTGCAATTTGTCTAGATTTGCTGGTATCGTGATGTAAAATTTTTTACAGATAGTAGCACTAATGCTCCCTAAAACCTGGCAGTTACAAATTTTTTTAAATATTATTACTCTTGCAACAATATATATATATATATATATGTATGTATATTGAGGAAACAAGTTTTTCCCATGTTATTTCCATAAGAAACTTCGATCACAAATCGGACTAACCCAGAGTTGAGGTAGAAATCTGAAAAAATTAGGCAATTGTTTTCGAATTATTTGAAGTTGATTTTGGGTGTGGGGTGGTAAAAATTGGTCAACACCCTGAATAAGGGACACCCTAGTGATTACTGCCCGAGCGAAGAAATAATCTCCGACTTTATTCCGTCGATTGCCAAAAATTAATTTTACCAACAAAACCATTGAGCCCCCCCGTTCCTGTAGCAACTTCCGATTGTGCTGAATATGTGTTAATTGTTATGATATACTCGTTGAAACTTCGTGCAAATTAAGTAAATTGTTGGTTGCGAGGTGAAATTTTTTTAATGGAAAATATTAAATAAAAAATTTGTGTACATTTTTTTTTTTACTCTAAACAGCAATAAGGTTTTTCAAACATTTTTCACGATATATTATATTCAAAATTAACAGTCTGGATAGAAACTCTGCGCGGATTCGTGAGTAGTAAAAAGATCACGTCAATAAATATAAAAAGCACACATGCTCAAGTATTCACAGTCGAAACACCTTCAATTATATATATATATATATAACTTCTCTGCTCCGCTTTGCACTTTTAAGTACATTTCGACGATAACTGTTCGATATTATCTCCTTTAATCATTTTTCGGTATTCTATTTTACAACGTTTTTGGATTGAATTTTATTAGTTTCTATTGTCAATTTCGTGTATAGCTTGCCGATCACCATAACAAATGAACAGTTGTTTTCAATATTATTTGCAATTGCAATTTTTATGCATCTTTGCACAGATCAGTGATCTTTGCTTTATAATGTAGTTGCCTTTATGTCTATTGTTTTATAAAACGTGACATGTTTTCAGTTGTTTTCGCAGTACACGACGAAATGCGATGCTTGATGTAATAATGTGTTCTTCAATCGCGTTACTTTCACTAAGGAATCCAAATAAAAAATATATTCGAATGATTTAGAAGCCTTTATCATTACACAAATTCACTGAAAGTCTACTATATAGCCAGATGTATTCTAAACTGGAATAACCATTTCAGAAACGTGAGATCGGATTACAGCAGAGACTTAGTGCTCTTTTGTTGCTAATTCGGTTTCCGATTCCCATGTTGTTGCTCGAACCGTTTCGCCGGAAACGATGGCGGTCCCAGCTTAAGATAAAATTAATAAAACCACGTCTGGGAGAGGATTTGAAAAATTAGTACTAAATCGCGTATTTTGTTGATATTTCGTTGCTGTCTAGTCATAATAATTTTTAAGCATAGATATCAACCATTACTCAAAATGGTAAAATGGTACGTTTTAACGTAACGGTTTTTGGTAATTTCCACGTCAAAATTTTGCTACCGCACCGTGACCCTTCAAAACCCACCCCCATACCCTTAACGCAAATATCTCTCCTAGACTAGTTATGCTGAAGCATAAGAAGTAGTAACCTTTCGGCGATAAACTCTGTTCCTGCATGTGCTACTAAAAAAATACGAGTGGAGGACTTTGTTTATCGCGCGATTTCAGCCAAGATCTCGCTCCTCCCTTTTATTGCTCAACAAATACGAGTCGAGGTGTTTTGACCTTATTTTCTTCATCTAGAATCGGGGTTATTGTTCCGGTCGATACGGCAGGACTCTGCCGTGCGCTCGGGCCTTGGTGTGCTCCAACGGGATGGAGGGTCAGTAAGGGGTTGTGAAACAACCACCACGTCTCAGAAACACGTGGGATCGGAAACTTTCCAATATGCCTGTCAAAGCTTTTTCTTTAATCACTCAAGAAACTACGGATTATAGCGATCCTGAAGAAAAAATTTGACAATTATCGCTCGCGGTGCATGTACGGTGGCATTTCTCCTGTATTTCCTAGTCTCAAAATTTTGCTAATTGAGTATTTTGTCGATGAAAGACCGCCCAGAATTACGCTTCAAGAATTGAAAATGGGAAGTCAAATCGTATATTTGTAATTGATTCAAAAACATATGAGTCAATTATAATTGTAATTTGTGATTTGTAATTAGTTGGTTACAAATTTGTCCAAAATTGTTGTATACACGCTATATATTATTCGTTTTCGCACGGCTATCGTCCAATTCATAAGTTGACTACTTTACGCAATTTTTGCATCGCGATAAGTCAAACTTTCCGTGTAGATATTACAAGTAATTAATGATCAACAAAGATAGATAACATTTGAAGGAAAAGTGAAAAAGAATTTTCAAAATTATTCGGCTACTGAAAAAGTTCATGGGGTATACTAAACTTAAAAGGTCATATTTTCAAATGATGATGTGGGTAATGAAAACTTCTTCAACGCCTCCCTTTTATTTCAGCACTTCACCTCTCCCTCGAACTATAACCAAGGGAGAAAGTCATGGTTTATAAAACGTCACACTGTGGTTAGATCGAGTTCAAATGAGAGCGGTTACCACAAGTACGACGCAAACTACATTGTTTGTAAAATCGGTTGAAATTCTATTGAAAAACAAACCCTGATAATAATAATGTAAGTCTAAGTGACGGTAAATTTTTTTACCATCAATCCGAGGTACAACGGAGTTGGTTTACTGGAACAAAGCCAATTAAAATAACCTTGTGAATTGAATAAACTATGAACTATTTCTACGAAGTTTTAACAGTGTTTGATGAACGATCCAGACTACCTCGCAAAAACTGTTCTTACTTTAACTGCAGCTAACTACGAAGAGCGAAGAGGTTCTGCACATCCTGACTTTTACTTGAATATACTTTCAAAGAACGATAAAAAGACTAAGATAGAAATATGACCCGAGGTGGTTAAAAACTCCACCGCGACACTGTACTTCTCGTGAACTTATTACCAAGTAGAATTGTATTTAAGGTGAAACATATTTCGTGGTGTACTAGCAGGAACGAAGCTTAAGGTGCTTATAAAGACCCGTTGTATACCTCGAAAACGCGGGGATGCAAAACTCCTATACCGCTCAAGCGATCAGGGTGAAATTTGGGCAGTTGATGCCTTATTTCGGCAAAGAGTGGAGCGACTTTTTACTTTTTCAAAATTTGGAAAAAAAATTTATCGATTAGTTACCACCCACAGAAATTGACTAAATTTTCACAGTTGCACTGAATGGATCGAACTGTCCGGTATGATGCCACTCGGCGCTGATAAAACATACATTTTGAACCTAATTCCATGAGATTTGATGGTAAAATGACGAAATGGTAGCTGATCTGGTTTTCGATTACGAAGTACACCGAAATCTCATTTTGGCGACATTTGTTACCGGCATTACGCGCATGACGGTAATGTATGTGTGTAATGCCGGTAAAAAATTACCGGCATGCGTGAAAAGTCGGTAACAAATGTCGCCAAAATGAGATTTCGGTGTTCTTCATAATCGAAAACCAGATCAGCCGCCATTTCGTCATTTCACCATCAAATCTCATGGGACTGGGCTTAAAATGTGTGTTTCATCACCGCCGGGTGGCATCATACCGGACAGTTCGATCCATTTAGTACAACTGTGAAAAATTGGCCAATTTCTGCGGGTGGTAACCAATCTGTAAAATTTTTTTCCAAATTTTGAAAAAGTGAAAAGTCGCTTCACTTTTTGCCAAAATAAGGCATCAAGTGCCCAAGTTGCACTCTGATCGCTTGAGCGGTATAGGAGTTTTGTATTGCCGCGTTTTCGAGGTGTACAACGCGTCTTTATAAGCACCTTAACGATGAAATATGTATACTGAGAGTTTTTGGTCAACTGTCCCGGTGTGAACGATGTTTCGCCAGCAGATAGACAACCTAAGTTACATCTACCTATGTATATTTAACAGAAGTTGAATTGGTACGAGGATAACTAATTGGCAATCAAAATGGGAACAAAATATCTGACTCGTATTTCACTGTACTATTTAAATCAAGCTTTTAAAGTTGAAATTGTTTTCTATTCAAGGTACAAGATAGACAATCTACAATGCCGCTTTTGTGGGTGACATTCTTTTCCTACATTTTACATCTTGTTTACATATTTGGCAGCCACGTTGTCGGGTACTAAACAATTATTGTATAATAATCACATAAATCGGAAGCATACGGTTCGGAACTTCGGCAAGGAATCCAGGCCGATAAATATAGCGATTCCGTGGAGAATGGTTCTAGGGTGAAGAAAGAAGGTACTATTCTATCGAGGATCTATCGAAACCTTGTCATAGAATGTTCAACGAAAATTTTTCCAAGCTTCTCATTTTCAGGTGTAGTTGTTTGACTAGACAGGCATCAAATCAGAAGAAAAATAGCAGCACAAGACAGCCCAAACAGCTTTTCATTTTCAGGTATGGTTGTTTGACTAGACAGGCATCAAATCAGAAGAAAAACAACAGCACAAGACATTCCAAACAGCCAGAATGAACAATTTCAAAAATACATTGATATATCGATTTGTTCCCTGATGATGTTTATCCTGTCGAACGAATGTAACTCGATTAGGCGCCAGAGTTTGACGGGTGATTGAGATATTGATATCCATGTCAGCGTTCCTCTTATCGTTCAAAGTGTCAGTACCAACCATCCAGGAGAAACAAACGATGGGCAAATACTCCTTTCGTGTCATACTTCACGACTCGTCACTACCAAGCCAAAGTTGGCCCTTTTCTGGTAGCTAGACGTGTTTTCAGTTGCACTGCGTCATTTGGTGTATCCACATATGAACCAGAGCTTTGCAGGTCCTCTTGGATACTAGAATGGACGAACTCGTTGAAGAATCAAAAGAACGTGGCGACGAGTTTTTGCTATTTGCAGGACAATCAATGGCATTGGCTAGCGCTACTGGGTTTATTCTATGACTTATTAAACGTAGAACGTACTGGAATGGAGACTTTTGATTAGTAACTGTAACTTTGATCTGTGCTAATAAGAGTTTACAAAATCTTATAATTGACGTGGGAAAGTGGAAGGATTTCAACGTGGCATTTGGCCTGTCATAAAACTTGACTAGAAAAAAAATATTCCTTCGATTGTTTACGATATCAATATGGTGGAGAGTTTTTCAAAAACCTTGTCCACCGAATTATGCAACCATGTTTCAATTTCTGGATCCGCATCGTTGACAATTATCTTTCACTGGAAAGCAGGACAGTCTTTTGTGCCACGCGACGTCGAATTTACTCATTTTGTTGCCCCAGGCCGATAAATATATGACTTTCTTTACGAAAAACTAATGTACGTTGGATGGTTATAAGTTTTTGATGAAATACAGATGTACCAGCATATATATGAATTATGCTCCAATTTCTGAAGGCAATTCTCGATCCCATGGTTTTAAAATTTTCTGTAACTTTGGAAACATGTCCTATCGAATGAAATGGATTTTTCGAATTTTTTCAGATGCTTGTAAATAACCGGAAGCAACGCTTTCGACGGCGTTTTCTTTTTTTTTTATCCTTTACTAGATTTTGAAACAAAATTTCTTCGACAAATTTCCTTTGTGTAAATCTTTTAACTTTCTAGAAAAAAATACAATCGTCGTGATCAAACGATCGCAAGATGGTAAAAAATACGTTTCAAAGAAAAAAATATCTTTCTTAAGCATAAATATTCATTTCAATTTTCAAATTGATATTTCTCTTTGTGTGCAGCGGGTATTTTACCATGAATCTGATATTCACAAGTGTGATCTTAATGAGATTATTCCATACTGGATTCTATCATTTCTCTTTTTCGAATTTTGTACTGCAAAATCTGAAAAAAATTCTGCAATGTAGCGCAGCATTCCTTTTACGTTGGCGTCTCTACACTGTTAAGAACATCGGTCTTGAAATTAATACAAGCATGCAGGAATCGTTTGTGCAGATACAGTTTATAAAATTTAACAGGCAATATTGAAAAGCAAAAGCGTGACATTTTGAAAATAAAAGTATGGACGAGTAATATTGATGCGTCCATGTATTGCAAAAATTGAATATGCAAATGAATTTTCTACCTAAAGTATGAAGAAATCAAGAAAAATTTGCTGATACCAATATACTGGTGTATACTCGTATTAGATTTACTTTAGTTTCATTGACTTGCCGTATAGTAAATGTACTGCATTTCAGGCTTGGTAATATTAAGGCCTTAAATACGTTTAGCAGCGCCAAACACGCGCTACAAGAAATTGTGTTTTTTTTTAGTAAGGATAACAATAGAAATTAATAAAAATAAGTGATACATGTTGTTCATTGGTATTTGAACTTTATAAAAAATTTTATTTAATTTCATTCTTATAAGAATTACTGTATAAAAAATCACGTGATCCACAACTATAAGAACAAAAAGTTTCTCCACGGTCGACATCATATCTCCGGTAAATGTTTATCTATCTGCAAAATTTTAAAAAATTCTTGTAAAATAAAGTTGTAGTTATAGTCTGTCGAGCCGGAATTTTGCATTTCGACAAATTTAGCAATTTATGGCAGTTTAATAAAAAGTATCCGTTTTACGTTTTAAATTTTACACTTTAATTGTTTTTATAAAATTTTTAAATCAAAATATCGAAAATCCGGCTCGACAATCGATAGAGAAAACTATTTCGAATATTTGAAAAAAATCGCATCAATAAATATCAAAAACTGTACGAGTTATCGTGTAGACCGTGTCGGAAAAAGTAGTTTCGAAAAAAACGCGTGTAAAGTTTCAAGTGCGTTTGCTCCAAGTCACGCGCAGCTAAAGCAAGAACTTAATGAATTTTTTCATTTGTTTTGTAAACTTACGTTTGGTTTTCTATTGCGGCTTCGTATTGCACGCCTTCCTTGTCGGTAGTTAATTGTTATTGTTCATTTTTTTACAGTCGACGAGCTGTTCCGGCTTCTTTCGTCGGACAGTCACATTTCATACCATAACTTTGGACCTATGAGGAATTTCGCAATCGATTTTCGCAGAAATAAACCTAAAACTATAGAGAACAACAATATATTTAAAAAAAAAAAAATCGATTTTTTGGAAATTCTGGACGTTTGTGAGACCTTAAACAATAGACTTGTAATTTTACTTTACTCTATTTTAAAATGACTGTATCTGATTAAGCACTTACAAAAAATTGTGCCCTCGGGTACATGTCCTTTTTCTCACCTAGGGTACGTGTAGGCTGATATTTCAATGCTCAATATACTTATGATGAAGCACCTACTAATTAAAACGCATTTCCGCTTAAAAAACTAAATATTCAGATATTCATTGAAATAAAAAAAAGGAAATGGATTAATTTAGAAACACTTATAAGACATTGATTTCATAATATAAAGCCGCTGTTTTTCAAAGAGTTTCATCTAGTCCTGCAATTGCATTTTTTCATGCATTAATTGTTCACCGTTTATGATTAATGAGTAATAAATTAGGGTACAACATTCTCCAGTAATTAGATATACAAAGTTTTGAAGCGAAACGCTATTGTGCGTTGATTACAGGCTTCCCTTCGTTTTTACATTATTTATACCCACTAATAACTGGAGTGATTGATGATAGGGCGGGGGGTGATGATGAGGCCCATCGCATAGACGGATAAACAATATATGTGTTCAACACTTTCGCGGTTTATTGGTTGGCTGATAGATTGATTGATCGTACAAGGTGATTTGATTACCTATAATACCACTGCTAAATCCTGTTTTATAATTGACATTAAAATGAAGTAATTATAATTGTATTATACTTTATAATTTCGTGGGTGATTGCACGTTTAGTTAAAAAAAAAAAATCAACATTTTAAAATGAATATAACATGCGCTCGTACGCATGTTTATAGCATGTACAGTAATGTTCATCAATGCCTTGGGCTTCCGGCTAACTTGTTTTCGGTCCAGAACAAAATGCGAGTTCGATTCTAAACGAATTATGTGACAGTGACTCTCAATCTCTCACGTCGGCTACATCGCCAGACATTGTCACATAAATTCGTACAAAATCGAGCTCGCTTTTGGTTTGGGACGAAAACAAGTTAGTCGGAAGCCCAAGGCATTGTTGTACAATAGTAATGAGTATTTTTTTTTACTTTTTTTTAGTCGATTGCAAGTTACCAATGCAATTAGTAATTTTGATTTAATTAATTACGCAAAGTAATTAGTGGTTCATTACCCCTAACCGATGCCTACCCTATAGTATGTTCCCTACAAGACGACGCTTAGCGGGATTTTTTAACCAGTCGTATCTGGCGAACGAAATTTGGAAATCACATGTTCCTCAGGTTAATTTACTCAACTCAACCTCCTTTTTAACCCCTTTCCCTACCGTTTTGTGTACTTACTTTTGAGTCACCCTGTAGAAGTGTAGAATCAGAATTCCATACTTTGACCGAAATTCGCTAACCAACAGCAGCATTAGACAAATCTCAGTATCAGGTGTATGGAGAGGAATTCTCTGTATAGACATTGTAAAACAAGTTGTCTTGATTTTGTGGTGAAATACTTTCTTGTAAATTAATTTCATCCGAGTATCTGTTACACTAATTTTGTCTAATCTAGTCTGAACTAATTACAGCTCGGCCAATATTTCACGCCATTCTACTACCACTTTTACATAGTGGGGAATATAACATCTTAGTTTCGTTAAGAATAAAAAATACGCGCGAACAAATACTTATGGTTTGCAGGGGCCTGTTCTAGTGATTTTAGTAACAAAAGTAAATACATTGCACTGAGCTCAAAAATGTGTTTGTTTATAATCGCATACCTGATGACAAGTACAGATATTTCAAGTGACCATGTGTACATATATACTGTCAGCACAACGTTGGACCAGTGCTAAGCCAATTGTTGTCATGTTTAATTAACGGTACTTTCCAATGTTGGCCTAGTGTTGGCCGAATGTTTAGAAAAACATCCAGCCGGCCGTGGTTCAACTTTTATTATTCAATTGGAAGTAAAATCAAACGCAACTAAATATGAAGTTGAAGTTATAGAGTTACAAAGAATGATAAATCTCTAAATACAAGCTCACCAATTTTTGCTTTAATGATTTTGAAAATTTTTAATAATCTTTAAGTTAAAATTAACAAGAGAAAAGGATCATATTATATATTTTCAAACCTAACTTTAGACGCACGATTTCGTTTTTGGATATGAGATTAAGATTTGGTTCCAACCAAAAGAAAACATCTTACCGTCACAATCTCTTCTCTCAATTAAGAGAGAAAGAAACAAAATCCGTTAACTCTTTTATACTTCAAAACGCGTGGAGATCAAGTGAAAATTTAACTGTCCATTTCAAGGTTGATTATAATAACTTCACTCTTTTTTGGAAAAAGTTAAAGTATAGTAACTAAAAAAGCCACAAGACTCAAATACCTTTCCTCAATTACAAATACTAACGGTTGAAGAAACGCTTTCGTTACATTTGTCGATCAATGTAGGCCGTTAGGATATGTTAATGGCCTGAAACATTAGCATAATATTCACTGTGATATGGTCATGCCACGTGGCATAAGTTTTAACCGATATCTCTAAGAGTCTAGACTATAGTATACCAGGGTGCAGAGATAGACAGAATTATTTTTCTTCTTCGAACTCAGCGTCATGCTTATGGATTTTCCAATATTTATCTAATTTCCTAGCATTAGTTTTGAAGAAAAACGTAGATGACACAAGTTATGAAGTTCGCTAATCTCCTGTTCGTCTTGCGAGGTATGTTTAAAAGGAAAGTGTTTACATCAGGGAGAGGAAAACTGGAGCGAAATTCAATGAAACGACATTCTCCAGGATGAACTTTCTTCCACCACTTTCTCAGCCTCGTAAAACTTGCCTTGCATATTTCCTACGGAATAAAATATTCCATCGATATGCTACTCATATGTCGGACTTTTTTTCTACCACCTTTTCGCTTCCGTCATCCCCCTTTCTGAAGCCATTATGGTACCTGATTTTTTTTTAATGGGCACAACAATCTCTGATAATAAGTTCGAAAGCCGATGGTTCTGATCATTGGAATGAGAATATGATGGGTCCAAGTTATGTCATGTCAGTGTCGTGGTGAGATACCGTCTCATTAACGATTGATAAAACGTTCCTATAAGTCGGTCCGAAAAGATAGTAAAATAAACATAAATATTGTTTTTCCTAGTATAGAGAGACCGTTGTATCGAGATCGATTAACCTAGTTAATTTTTTTTAAGTTTTAAGAAAATTGCTGTAGTGTATCAAAAACAATAAAGGTTATAGACTCGTTTACGAATTCTAAGGGACGTAAAAATTCTATGATAATTCATTTTGAAAGGTAGCAGAACATTACCAATTTTTAAAGAATCAAAATTACCGCCATTTCACAATAATGAATACCAATCTTCTTCATATTAGCTCAGGACATTTGTAACTACGGGAAGAATGTAAGAGCAGATTTCACTTAATACCACATGCAAAGAGGGACACACAAAGTTTTTTGGTAAAAAAAATATCGAAGTCAACAGTATTTTTCAGTATAAATGTAGCAGATTTTACTCTGCAAACAGTGGTTTTCACTATTGATACAGTAAATTCTGCATTCTGCGAAGTATATTCTACAGAAAAACCTGACATGTCTCTCCCTTTCTGCAATTTTGAGTAGAATCTGTTCTTTCATTCTCTCAGTCTGGGAGTAACCTGAATTCTAAGATATTCTTTAGAAATTTCTACCGAACACTCAATTTTTTGTTTGCAAAAATTTTATTCAATTCGTTGATGAAACGTGATTTTCAGGTACGGAGTATTCTTTGGCGACGATGTTTTTCACGATGCTAGATATGATAGCTGTTTCATATTGCAAGTGTTAGATCTTCAGTTTTCATTCGCTCTCAAATTTTATCCTTCGTCTCACCTGTATGGAAGCCTCTTCATTTTATTCCACTAATCAATTTTTCTACTAATCCACTAATCAATAAACATCAAACTGATATTCTAATCATAG
Source organism: Diprion similis (assembly GCF_021155765.1). Classification (NCBI taxonomy): domain Eukaryota; kingdom Metazoa; phylum Arthropoda; class Insecta; order Hymenoptera; family Diprionidae; genus Diprion; species Diprion similis. Next base: position 9,196,699 of record NC_060111.1, on the reverse strand, counting down.
GCACATTTATTGACCCCTACTTTTCAACCGCCCTGTTATTCCGGTAACGTAAAAGCAAATAACCGAAGCCAAAATCGTTATACAAGAGTGCTTTATTGACAAATTGATGAAATTCTCTACGAAATACCGAACCAACTGGGTTCAATATCTGAAATTATCACAACCAAAGCAGTTCATCCATGTTTGACTGACACTGTGCACGGAAAAAGTGCGGTAAAATTTTTCCCTCATCTGTTTGAGTATAATGGGACTAATTCGAGCAAAATCAAGTGAAATCCAATCAGCGAAAGCTTAAGCAGGGACAGAGAGTACGTTTTGTGGTCGAAGCGGCAACGGTGAACGGATGATCCTTCAAAGAGTTTGTGAAATAATTTATGAACGATGAATTTTAACACACCCAATGGTATGTCGAGACCAAGCTATGCCTCGACTCACGCTGCAAAAGTGTCACCCCCCACGAAACATGAAACGAAAAAAGTGGGGCAAGGGTTTAGCGAGCTTCAAGCCTTCGCAGGAAACGACCGAAAGCCACGCCAACGCTAGCTTATTACACTCGCCGAGTCGATATCGGAGCTAATACATAGAAGTGAAAAACACCTCCTTGAATATCCTTTCCGCTAGAGGGAGGGCGCGTCCAGAGGTATTCCTCGACTTTCGATTGATCCTTTGGGATCATCGCCACAGGGTTAAAGACAATGCTGAGGCTTGAGATTGGTTGCAGACAAAGACTATCTACCAGGTACTCGGAAGGACCCAAAGGATATGTAAAAATTTTTTCAGGCTTAAATTGTACGTAAATTTAAAGATACGTCAGCTGTGCAGTACTTCTGTAGGTCCGAAAAAATTGGTTGAATGCAAAAACGAGATCTAATCAAAGTTTGAAAAGTGACATTTCATCAAAGGATCTCTCTTTGATTGGGAAAACACGAATAAAAACTGTGCATTCCAGTAAAAAGGGTGCCCTTGTTTGTACAAAGAACCCTATACAATCTCTATGGTAATTGGCTTTCAGTTGAATTCACTCAAATTCAGTCGACATGTCAAGCCAGACTGATCAAAACCTCATTGTCACCATGACTCGTTTTGACTCTAGGAGCTAGCAAAGGGCGAAATATTTTTGCCACATAAACTGAAAAATGAATTTATTCGAGTAGATTAGCAATCTACCATACCATAGACGACGATATACATATATATATATATATATATTAGGGTGGTCCTTATTTAGGGTATGTTCGAATTTTTTTCCACGATAGTTCTGAATAGGTTCCAAATATATAAAAAAAAATTCGTACCGAACTGCAGCTCTTAATTTTGAAATTGACCCGGCCCCCACGACAGCCAAAGTTTTAAGTTGAATTAACATGGAAAAAATTCTATTGTTACTTTGGAATTTTCTAAGTGATGCACAAATGAAAGTATCATATCGACACAAGATAATTTTTGTAGCAAATTTAAATTTAACTTTAAATTTAAAACTAGAGTTCATCAAAATTTTTACGAAATAAAATCCAAATCTTTCAACAATACGCCCAAAATATCTTGAGTATACCAAAATTTGAAAAATGCTTAAAACTTACTACAGTTCAAGAACATAAAACATTTAATGTAACTAACGTTTCAGGTTCACGGTTGCCCTGAAAGTTTCCTAAAAAAAAAAACCATCTAGTCTATAAATTATAACCTTTTATTCAATTTTAAATCATTAAACTACGATGAAAATAAAAAAAACCATGGAATAGACTAGAATTTTGATTTTGACGTCGAATAACTTTTGAACCAATCAAGTTAAGGAAAAATCATAAGAGACCTTTTTTGTAGAGCGTTAAATTTGCTACAAAAATTATTGTGTGTCGATATGATACGTTCATTTGTGCATAACTTAGAAGATTCCACAGTAACAATAGAATTTTTTCCATGTTAATTCCACTTAAAACTTTGGCTGTCGTGGGGGCCGGGTCAATTTCAAAATTAAGAGCTGCAGTTTGGTACGAATTTTTTTTTATATATTTGGAACCTATTCAGAACTATCGTGGAAAAAAATTCGAACATACCCTAAATAAGGATCACCCTATTATATATATATATATATTATATCTTAGTACTATGACCGAAGTTGTGATTTTTTTGTAAAGGTCGATAATCTGAAAAAAAAGTTCGCAATATATGAAAAAAATTACGACACTTACGATCAGCATAAAAAACACAATATTCACGAACCAAAATTACTTCGAACATAATTCAATCGTAATATCAAAATTGAATATTTCTTGAGACAGCTCAAAGTCAAGCGTCCCGATGCAAACGAAGCCTGACGGTATAGAGGCAATCGAAGTTACATTTTCAGGATCCTTCCTTGAAAACTATCGGTATGTAAGTAAGTTCCGGTTTATAAACGTTTATCTCATTGTGACTTTCGGTTTCTGTCCATTTGCGTTCAAGTGTCAAGAATGTAATTCTAAGGGGGTAAGAAAAGTTGAAATGTGTAAGAGTACGTCAATTCTTTATAAACAAACTAACACGTTGGGTCTCACTCGCGAATTCGCGAAAGCGTTTTCCTTTTTTCGGATCTCATTTTGATCCGAGAACATGTATACGTATAAAACGTATGTGCAGCTGCTCATTCCGCATCTCAAAGTTCGCGAGCCTACACACCTTGTACCTTCGTTGGGTACCTGAGTGCCTTTTATCGTTAGATTCGGTGCCTCCAGCGAGCAGTGCCTGAGTGCGTACAAGCATTTAGCCAATTTCTGACGAATTCCAAGCCGAGGATCAATATTCACGAATATACGCACCTATCTGTTCGCCGCACGTGCAATCCGCGAGTGAAAGTAAATAGCGGGGTTGATATCTGCCTGGCGCTGGAACCGGAATTTAAATTTCAGCAAACCCATTCTTCATTTCTGATGCGTACTGGGTTCCGATTTTTGATTACATTTTATTTTCATTGCGACGCTTTTTCCGTGACTTTTCACTTTAGTCGTATTTGTTCAGAACGATTTTTATAGCCGGTGTTGTCGATTGATGATTTTCACTGACAATGAACGCCGGTAAAAGCTTTGCACCGTTAAAACCGAGGCTCTTAATGGTTTGCCGAAAAATGCTTATAATTACATGTAACAGGTTTATTTAAGTGGCCGTGGAACAACTGCTCAAACAAGTAATATGTCGAGCAAATGTTTTCACGCTAACTCGCCAATGCCTTTTAGATCAGTCGAAACTGAAAAATTCAGTTTCTCAGGACAGTTTCACGGAATAATATGCAGTGTACTATTTTTTTCCTGCTAGAGGAATACTTGACACTCGAAAACAAAACATAACAACGGTAATGTTGATGCGAGGTTGCTTCAATTGCATTGTTTCATAACGAAATCTCAATAGAATTTTAGTTATATTTGTTTATATGTTCATACAGTTACTTGAAAAATCACATTTTAGTCAGAATATTACTACCAGCTACACTACGCCAAGCAACTGCAAGTACATGTCAAATTTATGTGGTTTTATGTTGAAAATTCGATCTACGACTCAGGTAGAAAAGTAAATCATACCTTAAGGTGCTCTATTATAAAGACCCGTTGTTGTACACCTCGAACACGCGGGGATGCAAAACTCCTATACCGCTTAAGCGATCAAAGTGAAATTTGGGCAGTTAATGCCTTATTTTGGCGAAAAGTGGAGAGACTTTTTACTTTTTTTAAATTTGGAAAAGAAATTTTACAGATTGGTTACCACCCACAGTAATTGGCCAAATTTTCACAGTTGCACCGAATGGATCGAACTATCCGGTGTGACGCCACTCGACGGTGATAAAACGCACATTTTGAGCCCAGTCCCATGAGATTTTATAGTGAAGTGACGAAATGGCAGCTGATCTGGTTTTCGATTATGAAGAACACCGAAATCTCATTTTGGTGACGTTTGTCGGTAATTTCTTACCGACGTTACACGCATACATTACCGGCATGCGCGTAATGTCGGTAACAAATATCGCCAAAATGAGATTTCGGTGTATTTCGTAATTGAAAACCAGATCAGCTGCCATTTCGTCATTTTACCATCAAATCTAGTGGGACTGGACTCAAAATGTGTATTTCATCACCGCCGAGTGGCATCATACCGGATAGTTCGATCCATTCAAGGCAAATGTGAAAATTTGGTCAATTTCTGTGGGTGGTAAGCAATTTGTAAAATTTTTTTCAAAATTTCGAAAAAGTAAAAAGACGCTCCACTTTTTGCCAAAATAAGGCATCAACTGCCCAAGTTTCACTCTGATCGCTTGAGCGGTATAGGAGTTATGCATCCCCGCGTTTTCGAGGTGGACAACGGGTCTTTATAAGCACCTTAAAAATTAGTTTAACATCGATGAAACATCAATAAACACTCCAAGGTGTAAGATTTGTGCTGAGTTTCTGAGGAAAGATTTTACATTTTCAAATGGCAAGTATTTTCGGAAGTGTAAGACACAAGGACTCGAAAATCGAATCAATCCGGATTAAAGACGCGATTATTTTGATTCCGTTTACCGTCAATGAACTCGGTACTTGGAGGCATCAGCAGTTCGAACGCGGAATTTGATTTCATCACATTATCAGACGAATGCCGTAGTGTGGGAATAGTAAATAATATTTGACGAAAAGGCAAATCCAAAAGAGATTGCAGAAAATTGTCTCAATAACTATCACTGTATCATCCAGGAAGTGATCTACAGCCGCGTCGTCTCCCGAAGGTATTGCAAATAACCGTCATATTTCCCGAAAGGTCGGGCGAGTAACTTTGAGCAGTGCCTAGGATCGAGTCTCAGGAGAAATATAAAATTGAAACCCTAGTGTCGAATTATACGAGCCTCGTATAGTAGTAACTGCAGCATGCGTATTTTATACTCGTAAGTTAAACACAAAACTAGACATTCGAGAAGTCTTTCGGGAACACTCATACAGCACCCCAATTTCTGCACAATGTGTTATCAACCTGATAGAAGTTTTACGCATTGTAGGTATAGAGGTATCACCTTCGTTTCACGAAAAAATAATTCTCTTTTATACTGCGTTACGTAGTGACGTTAGACGATTAACTTTTATGGATAAAGTACGAGAATAAATGAGATAACATGAGATTTTCACCGAAGTAAATTTCTTACCAAAATGTGAAAACTTTGTAAATCCGAAAAACAAGATTTTTTCTTCACCACAGTAGATTGGATTGGTAAAATTATGGGTTTTAGAAAAAAAAAATCGTCGCAACAAATGCGACTTCGTCATTTTTTTTTTTTTTTAACAGAAACAGAACTTACGTCTAGCCCACCAGTCTATACGTTTCTTCAACTTTTTTATATTTTCAAAGGTCTTCGACATCCTGCATCCTTTTCTTATTTTCACCCGGCTACCTCAGTTCCTGTTCCTAGTTAGCAGGGTACTCCCTAAACTGCTAGTTGCACACTGCAACTAGTCGGTCTCATACATCCTTCTTCCCATAGGTATACTAACTTTGAAGTCATCTTTCATTTCTCGTCCCACAACCAAACTGGACTCTTGCCTTCTCCCCCCTACAAACAATTTCTCTTCCACGTATTTTCATTGCTCTCTTCATATCTTTCTTAACAAATCAATTTCGTAATCAATCATTACACTTCGGAAATATCAGTCTGTTTTATCTTTCTTTGTCATTCATAAGTGCATATCGATGGGTCGTGAATCCAAAACAGACGGTCATACCATCACGGCTGGATGTGGATACGGTTATCGACAGCCACTCGTCGTCCCTATAACCATCTATTCCGTAACACGTAATAGAAATAATCACACAAATAAACAAAATTATGTTTTTACAAAAACACCGGAGGAATAGATCACATATTACGGGTTTTTATGGAATGCGTAATTCTTGATTGGAGCAAAAAGCATAGTCAATAGCCAGAAGTTTCAATTTAGTGTATAAACTGGTAGATATTTTAAGACCAGAATTAATGATCATAAGCGTAATATTTATGCCGAACTGGCAAAACAAACAACCCTGAGAAAACATAGGGAAAAGAAATTGATCATAATTTTAATTTTTCTAATGTTAGCATTCTTTGCTACGAAAGGGATTACAAGAATATACTCATTTTAGAAATGTGCAATATTGTCGGTGACAAGATTACTCTCAATCTCAGATCAGACACTGAAAGTTTGAGCAATGTACACCATAATCTAATGCTAACAAGCATTGATCATCTCCCTTTTCATGGCAAGGGATTTAAAAATTTTTTAAACTAGTTAGTTATGTTTATGCCATGACATTTTACATGGTTACTCTAGAAATATAACTAGCGACTGAGTTTCCGATCACGTCACAATCGATCGATGATCCTTCTTTCTTTTTCGCTTTCGTTCTTTGTGGTGTAGCCAGGCTCCATTTTTGACATCTTACTTTTTGTTATTGATTATTGTTAGTCACCGACTGAATAATGACACCGAAAGAATCTGATAAATAGAACTCAGTTCTCTTCGACGTTTGGTAAGCCTTTCAATTTAAAATGTTTAGACGTGATAGTAACATTAACCTGTCATTCATTAGATGATGACTTTTCCTACACCGGACTTAATATAGTATTTATAAATTTCACCGTCTTGTCGCGGTTTTTTCCGTTTAGTAATTTTGTTTCCAAGTTTTCACTGTTTTAAGGGAATTCTACGTAAATGAATGTGAGTTCATTTTACTGTATTTTTGTTTAACTGCGTCAGCTATCGCTTATAAGGAACAGAATACGGTGTGACATTTCTTTTCTTTTGTTTTTTACAATTGTATATTATATTCTTTTAGTTTTCTCTGTTGAATTTTGACTTTCCTTCCTTATTTGATCTTGAACACCGAGAATATTTACACATAATAAATAATATACGTCAAAGTAGATTTCTTTTGTTAAAAGAGTATTTAGCGATGCTTACATCACATAACAAAAATTTAATGAAAAAGACATAATATTCTATTCCAAGGAAAATCTATAAAGCTCTCGTCTGTACATACTTCATATATAAGGCGTAGAAATTTTCAGCTGAACGCTGAGCAACCACGCATAAGCAATGAAGAATGGGTAACGATAATATCAAAATTGAATTCGAGAGTGTCGAAACACGAGCAGTTCCAAAATTAACGACGTACCATCTACCTACACCGAGAGTTCTTCTTGGAAGGACCTGTTCGTAACGTTCGCGATTCAACTTATTTGACTTTAATTGGAGGATATCCATACTTGCGTATGTATCCTGATGCAAATCGTTACTGACGACAACAAATTCCCTAGAATCGACTGGTTGACAAGTGACAGTCAACCATAACCTCTCGCCTACTAAGAATTGTCGGGTTACCGCGGCAAAGCGATCCACTACACGTTGGTCACTTTGCCTACCATGTTGGCGACATTTTTATGAAGCTGGCTACGCTTTTAAACTGGACGAGTTTCAATTTTCAAGCAAATCCTTTCGCTGGACACAAAGAGAATGGCAGAGCAGATGTTATTCAAAATCACAGGAAAAGAGGAACACATCAAGGTTTTTGATGAAAAATACTCACGTTAACTATATTTTGCACTATAAATGTAGCAGATTTTATTCTGTGCACAGTGGTTATCACTGTTTTGAGAGTAAATTCTCCATGTACGGAAGTATATTTTACCGAAAAACCTGATGTGTCCCTCTTTTCCTGGAGTTGTAAGTAGAATCTGTTCTTTCATCTTTGTGTGAAAGACGAACATAATCATGCCCTCCAACATGTCGTCACACTTTTGCAAATCCTTTGGAAGCAATTTGTATTCAAAGCCTTGTACATAATAGTTCAATGAACAATGTAAATTTAGATCAAAATGTAGTGATAGGGTCGATCGTTAATATGTTCGTCAATTTAGCACAACCACTTAGAAATATCGAAACAAAACCTTTTAGATAATTAGCCTTCAATTAACGGCTAATTTTGGAAAAAAACTTATCCGGAAAACTTCAAAATGAGTTAACTCAACGATTATGATACGACTTGCATAATGTGTGAAGCAGGAGTGTCACAAGTCAGAAACGATCAAAGTATTCTCTGGCACTTGTTTGTTTACGTTGTTTAGCAGAAGAGTTCAGTTTTTTTTATTTAATCCATTCAAGAAGATGTAAAATAACTTAACGAACTTGTTCTGTTGTTAAGGGTAGTTACCTAACCTTAATCTCACGTGCTGTCAGTGGCACTTTCGGTATAGATAGGTAATCAGATAGGTAATATGTGACTTGCGTGATCACATCACTTGTTTAGATGACGCCCATTCCCCGCACCTGTCACACAATATCGTCTTTCGGCACAATTGTCAGAGAACTGCTATCGAGTGCACTTCACTCTGGTTTTCTTCATTACAATTCAAACAAGCCTGGTACTATTACCCGTAGTAACTAATCTGAATTTGATCGATTCGACATTCCAATATTTTGGAAATTCGGAAATTAATTTAATAAAAAATTAAAATTAATTAATTCCTACTTCTGACTTTTGTGCTTTTGGAACACTTATTCCGAAGTACTATAAATACTGAATGTATTGTGTACGCATTCACCTACGCGTGACAATCACGTCGGTACGCACGTAGGTACCGTTATGCAGGATACGTACCGCGGTGAACAGAGATTAATAATTGAACACAGCAACCTCACTTTGTTTAATAGTAGTAGAAGGCTCAGGCTGTGTAACAGGTTTTCCCTAATTTGATTTAACCAAGGCAAGGAAAGCGACGAATTAGCGGAGGCGTGATCATACTGGAACTGTACCAATATAATAATTGTATATACCAACGTAGAATTCGGTGAGTCGCGGTAGCGATTTCCAGCATTATTAGACGAATGTAATTAAAGAAAGCTTGTACAATAAAATTGCCTAAAAATCTTTTTCGTAGCCCGTAATTAATTCATCTTATTGGGCCATGGAATTTGTTGAATGCAATAGAATAAGATTTCATTTTGGACAAACAAATGATCATTTAATCCTTTCAGCCATAAATTAATTTTCTGTTGACCGATTTTGGTAAAAATTGTTGTCTGAAAGTTTTTGGGCTCGCTAATTACGAATCTGGCATTGGATTTTCAAAATTCAAGATGGTGGATATCAAATTTTTAAAAGTAATGAATTTTTAAAATTTGATGTCCGCCATGTTGGACCCGCCATTTTGAATTTCGAAAATCTAATGCCGTATTCGTAATCAGCGACTCCAAAAAACCCGATATCCAAGCTTTGGTAGAATTTGGTACCGTTTCGAAAGTGAAAATGAATTTTTACCAGAAAACGAGCATTTTTTGGGTGATGATTTATTGATAACAAATGAATAAATACATATTTCGAATGAAATAAAATTTGTAAGTAAAGGTGGAGGTATATTAAACCTAAAGACTGTAAAAAACCTGATTACAAATGGTTGAAAAGACGTTTTAAACACCAAAAAACTGATATGATCAAGGTGGGTCACTGGGTGATGATTTATGATTTGATGATGATGACTCGAAGATGATTTATTTTCGAGTTGTCTAAGTAAGAGAATTGCGAGTGACAGTCATGTACAAGATCGTATTTGGCAGTTTAGCAGTTGCAATTCAATAACAATCGTATCTATTCATCTTTCGTTAACATACTCGCACGCAACGTATGAACCTATATGCATAAAATATACCTCACCGCGCAGTCATAAATTGAGTTCAGTTTGATATGAAAATCAAACATTCAAAGGCTTCCTGGCTTCCTACCTCCAGTAGTCAGGCACACGTTTTTTTTACGTATCCACCAGCAATTGATCGGAAAAGGGATTTTTAATAATGGTGTTTTTTTTTCAGGATATAGAACAATATTCGATTTTTGGTGATGGACGTGTGCATATGGGCTCCGTGGTGGAATCGCGAATAAATAACATTCACAAAATAGTAGATAGATAGATCACTCCAAACCTGAAGAAAAACTTGTATGATTGAATGATTGAATTATCAAATGATCGAACAAATTAATACAAACACTACGAATGACTGTAGGAACGACTTAGTATCATTCGAACTTGTGAACTGACGAAACAACTACTAGTGATGAAATAAATCAATGAATGAAAGTATAAGAATAAAAAAGTAGTGATTGATCGAATAAATGAATAAATACATAATGAAAGAGTGTGTAGATACATGAATAGATATGCGATTAGATAAGCTGAACGGATGAATGATCGAACAAGCAAATGAAAGATAAATGCACTTTATATGATGTATAGTATAATGTATTTGCATTATAATTAGATAAATGCATGGTAAGTGAATGATTCCATTGATCAATCAATTATGATCTAAATACCAAATTTCTGTAAAAGTAAATAAATAGATCAGATAATGAATCCAGTGACGAGTGAATAGCGAAAGAAACAGATAAAGTGACTGAGATAAATATGAAATGAAGCAATTAACAAAATTGAATAATTAAATAGTACTTATTGTCAGTTGGAACAGCAATTTGAATACAGAATAACATAAGCCTCGCACGCTGCGTTTACTAATTGTTTAAACTAACAATCCGACATGACCGCCGTCTTCTCAATGAACTTGTCTCCAACGGGAGGGACACATAATGAAGCAAGTCGAACATCGAATCATATTTCAGCCAATATCCAATGCACACCTCAATCACTCGCTTATTTCTATTTTAAAATTTTCACATTATATCAATGTTATGGTCATCACGTGTCTCTGAATTTGAGCTTGTGCTAGTTGAGCAAATTTCGAAATATTCCGATCGTTTAGTGTCGTACAATAAGTGTTTCAACGTACACTCTATCGTACAATTTCATGCATTCATAAGAATGACAGGCGGTTTGAAGTACCACAGTGGAATGCAGGGCATGTAATACGTGAGTCGAAATTTTTCGCGTGCGTCGGATGCTTCATCCTAGTGAGGGGGATTCTCTCAGGCTACATTGTCGATGTTCATTAGATACGCATTAATCATCACGATTTAGTGGCAATTTTGAGAAACCGTTTTGCCGTGGAAAAATATTCACCAATGTATGTACTCAACAATTGGAGACTAGCCTGATTGCCGCAATTAACATGGTTTGCGCCTAGTGGAGTCCCATGATGTAAAGGTGTAGCGCAAAGGGGATCTTGTGTATCTTAACTAGCTTGATTGCAGTTACTTATTTCATTTTACATTTTTTCCCCTCATTTTTGACTCTTATAAATGCCTTTTCACTAGCTTGGGGTAGTATTTTGGGAGCCCAGATGGTTTGACTGGTTGCGTCCGGAAAGTCACAGGGGCCTGCAACAAGTCCCATCCACTTGGTAAGAGAGCTCTCTTAGTTGGTTAGGCGAGCGAATGATCATTCCAACTGCGATAGATTAAGTTAGAAATTAAATCTCGGACTTGTGATGGTTTGTTGACACCTTCATGTACTTCGATTTCACCTGAGTCTGGTCAATAAATTTACTAACTTCCATTGGCTTGCTTGGGCTTTTCCCTCTACTCCGTGAGGGTTTTTAAGGTGCTTATAAAGACCCGTTGTACACCTCGAAAACGCGAGGATGCAAAACTCCGATACCGCTCAAGCGATCAGAGTGAAACTTGGGCAGTTAATGCCTTATTTTGGCAAAAAGTGGAGCGACTTTTTACTTTTTTAAAATTTGGAAGAAAAATTTTACAGGTTGGTTACCACCCACAGAAATTGGCCAAATTTTCACAGTTGCACTGAATGGATCGAACTATCCGGTATGATGCCACTCGGCGGTGATAAAACACACATTTCGAGCCCAGTCCCATGAGATTTGATAGTGAAGTGACGGAATGGCAGCTGATCTGGTTTTCGCTTACGAAGAACACCGAAATCTCATTTTGGTGACATTTGTCGGCAATTTCTTACCGATGTTACACGCATACATTACCGGCATGCGCGTAATGTCGGTAACAAATGTCGTCAAAATGAAATTTCGGTGTACTTCGTAATTGAAAACCAGATCAGCTGCCATTTCGTCATTTTACCATCAAATCTAGTGGGACTAGGCTCAAAATGTGTATTTCATCACCGCCGAGTGGCATCATACCGGATAGCTCGTTCCATTCAAGGCAAATGTGAAAATTTGGTCAATTTCTGTGGGTGGTAAGCAATTTGTAAAATTTTTTTCAAAATTTCGAAAAAGTAAAAAGACGCTCCACTTTTTGCCAAAATAAGGCATCAACTGCCCAAGTTTCACTCTGATCGCTTGAGCGGTATAGGAGTTTTGCATCCCTGCGTTTTCGAGGTGTACAACGGGTCTTTATATGCACCTTAACACCTCAGCAAGTTGTTGTTCGTTCTTAGTTTGTCCGCACAATTGACGGGTTTCTTTTTAAAGGACTCGATTGCTCATTCCTTCCCGAATTATCCCTTTTGTAGAATACGAATAATTCACATATCCTTTCATCAACCATCGAATTATTCACTTTTGAGACCTTAAATATCGCTTATTTGACTAGCAGATTACGATTACCTCGAAGAATGACGAATTTTCATTCAGATCACTGGAAATGATCAAAACTAATTGTTTCGCTAAATAATTACTCGAGCTGTTAATAGACCGAGTTATTGGCTCTCTTTAAATCCTTCATCCGTAGCCTGACTCGGCTCGTTGCTGCTATCATCAAGCAGCTATAAGAGCCGATAGGTACATCGATATCGGAAAACGATTCAGGTTGCTAATTACCTCTATTTCACACTTTCAAGACGATCGTGATCGCTAGGTGTAGGGAAGACAAGCGACTACTGCGACCGCAAACGAGGTGAAATGGGTCGATAATAGCTCAGGCAGCGGACGAGGAGCATTACATATAATACTAGTCATTTAAATTAAATTGCTGTACAAATAACAATAATATGCACCGCAGTGTTTCCTACTGTCGTTTCAAGTATCCATCCATTTAAACTTAAAGACACCTCCGTTATTCCCGTCATTGAAGTGAAAGTTATGTCTTTTGCTACTCAACGGTTAATTGAAGATGTTCAATGTAAGAGTATTTTTTCTCACAGATATGGCAGTTAGACGAAGTGAAAATTCAGAAAATATGAGATCACATAGGTAAACATGTGTATTCACGTGGTTGAATTGAATTGAACTGAAAAAATATCTGCACATACAATAAAAATTGCTGTCATGAATGAAACGTAAGGTGCATAAATGAATTTAATCCCACACCTTTGTTGATAAATTGGAATAATTTATTGATCCAGGGAATTTACTGTGAATGAAATTAGCCCGTATTGCATGTAATATCTATTTTCTTAACCATACTAACCACCCTACCATCTTCAACGCTACATTAAATAATAAAAATCGAAATCATATTTAGTCTCTTCAAACTCTCTCTGCAATTGGTTATGAAAATAAAGTTATTAACACTACAGTAATGATGCGTGTTTATAAAAAAAAACTGTTACTTGACACATTTAGGATTGTCTGAAATTGAACAAACCATTATAAACAAAACATACCCATATATTTAGAAAAGTCGACTCCTTAAAAGTCATACAGACATTAAACAATAATGTTTCCCCCCTGACGATTCGTTACGTCAACGTTACTAACTTCAAGTTCTCTCATAACAGGTTCCTAGTTCCTACACCAAATGAGGTCAAGAGATATATAAAGTTTCATGCCTTTGTTCGTGCAAATCTGACGTGGCTATCATAAATTTGTCTACGAGTTCTCCATTAAAGCAAAAGTGTTTACATGACACCTGGAACTCACTTGAAATTAATTATAATTTACAAAAAGCAATTATAAAAGCTCGCGTTCTTGACCGATAAGACACTGCGAGTTTCGATAAAGATAGGTTGCGATTACATACTGATTCGCAGTTTATTATTTCACGGCCTTTTCATCTTTGAAGGTATTTACTTTAGTCGCAAACGCCGTTTCCTGGGTTAAGGTAAACTACGGAAGAGGGTATAGAAACCGTCTGTATTTGTAGAGAGCAGCAGCGTGTGCAAACAACATACGGCAATAGAAGACCACCGGAAGGATTCCTCGAAGTATCCTCGAGTTTGCTGAGCCAGGATTATACCTCCGTATAACAGAGCTTCTTTACGGTTCTCCTGGCACGAGGCTTACAGCTGTGAACTTGTGTTACGTCGAAAGAGATCAGCATAGTTTCCAGCTCTTGGGATCCCGGGTCTGATTTCTCTCGGCGCAGATTACAATCTCCATTTTGTTGTTATAAGCAATCTCGGACCACTGAATCCTGAAGCTACATTAAATTCAGCGTAAGAAAGCACCGGCTATACAATTTACAAGACACGAATTGTCTGACAGCGAACGTCCAATTAACCCAGAGTAATATCAATAAGTCACTTTTGCATTATCTATAACAGCGATGATAACAAAAGCTCATGAAAATGATTATATTGGCAAACGTAATACGAAGGTCATATTGAAAGTCCTAATACATACAGAATCACATTTCCGGAAACACTGAGGTAAATGTCTGTCTCCGTAAATCAAGTTTACATCGAAACATTCGTGTAAAGTTGCAACGAAGTCCTAAACATTTACGTTCACCGGAGAAATTAACCGATTTCCTTGAGTTTGGAGGAGAACACGCATTTCTTAACCTGCAGCATATGCTGAGAATTTTTTTGGTCATAAACAATAATCGCAAGAATTGACAATAATTGTGTGAAATTTATTTTCGAAAACTAGCTTGCAATTAGCCTAGTTACAACTCTGAATCGTTGAAAACGAGAGGCTACGCGATACAGTTTTTTAACTTCACAGTCACACGAATTTGCTCCATTTCTCCATGAAAAAAATTCAAACTCGCATTGGGAACAATGACTGGAGGTTTGCAAATTTATTTATCAAGTTTAAGTTTCCCAAGAAACGGCAGTATTGATTTTGATATTCTACTTGGCAACAATCTTTAGTCAAGGAAAGAAAATTTCAGACTTAATTCATTACGGGATGATTTTTTTTTATTTAATAATACTTTTTCAATCAGCACTTTTTGAAATGAAACTGACTTCGTCAGTCCTAATTGTAATTAGCTGTGCAAAAACGCGAAAAATTTAGATAATATTTCTTTCGAAAATAAATGAACAAAATTTTATTCTATTTCTCACCATTTCAAAAATTTTATTCAATTTTGGTTTAGTTTTTTGTAAAATTAATTCAACTAACATATTTGGAAATTCTGTACACCGTACTCATTGTCATTTTAATTTTCAAAGGTTCTACTTTAAAAATAAATAATTGGTAAGAAAATTTTAATGAGGTATTTTCGAAACCTTCAATTTTGTGTCATTGTTTTCGACAGGAGTTTGAATAATCATGTTTAAAAAAGTTTGAGTCAAAACGAACAATTTGTGTTTCGGCAGTTTTCTTCATACAATTAGAGTTATCTTCAATAAAACAAATGTTATACATTATCAACTGATAATTTTTAGGAATTTTTAATGATTGATTAGTTATAATCAACAAGTGTAAATAAAAGAACGCTCCCGGAATGTAATTTTACGTTCAAAAAGTTAGCTTGAACAAAATTTTTGAGTCGATTCCAAGAGTGAATATTTATAACCCTTTACAAGTGAGCGAGAATAAGTCATATATCCTGCTGCTAGTTTCCCTACACGCGAGGGAATTTGAAAGCAAGTCTTGTTCTCTATCAGGATTCTTGAACTACTGCAATTCGAAGAGGGAATTCATATTACAGAAGTGAAATAAGATAAGGTGAGTTCCCTAGCCCGCAAGGTATTTCAGGATTGCGGTATAGCGGTATGAAGGTAACAAAGTTAAAGGACGACATGAGGTAGGAAACAAGATCAGAAGCCACAAACTGAAAATAACAGGAATATTGGATTCTCTTGCTGCTCAAAACTTTCCCACTTTCTGATAGATAATATTATTCACGGGAGATTTTTCTTCTGTCCAGCTTTTCTTGAAAGTATGGTTCAGGATGAATCCAGCGTTCACAGAACCGAAAACTTTGCAGCTCGGATTCTGCATCAAGTGATGATCATTTGTTGTTTATTTCGATCAAAGTTCACAATGATATTGTTCGCAACTTGATCCCCGGCATCAAATATGTAGAATCTTATCGTCGTTACAAGTCTACTTGCCGTGTGTAACAGTGATCAACCATGACTTTGCCGAAAATAAAGCACTCGAGAGAAAGACTCCTTTCCGTAGCCACTTCATCGTCGATCATGATTTATGGCATAAACTCGTAGCACGTGGACTCCTCGACACGTAGTGAAGCCTTTTTATGAAGAATGTCCTTGCCCGCTACTTCACTTTATCGTACGGATCGATACAACTTCCTCTGGGCTCTTGTTGAACCACCGAGAATAGCAATTGAACCAAGGGATGCAACGATGAATGGATGTATCTTAAAAAATTGATTCTACGACCATATTCGACAGTTTTCTTCATTGTAGTACAGTCAATAGTAGGCTACATCACACCGCTGTTTAAAGCTACATGATATAATCTAGAAATTGCTATTTATGTGGCATGCCCGTAAACCACCTGTTTTTTTGGCAAGGATAAAGATTTCAGGACGAGCTGAAGGCGAGCCGGAAGCGAGTACTGAAATTATCCGAGCCAAAAAACGGTTTACGGACATGCCACATACAATATTTTTTACGGTATGGCCATTGAAAAGCAAAACGAAGAGTGAGGTTATGTCGCGATCTGTTCGACGAAGCTACTTTATTCGGCAGTTTGGCATGCGCACTTCGAACTGCGCATCAAAACTGCGGAATAAAGACTTTATTCCACAACTTTGTTTGCTGCCGTATAAAGCGTCACTTTACGGAACGAAAACTGCCACAAAAAGTGGATTTTTGAATGTCCGTGCCGTAAAAAATTATTTAGAAAGATTTTGACTGTATCCATTAACTGATTTGATCTAATTCGACTATTCAAAGTTTTGATACATGATGATGGTGTATAGCCTGAGATTGAGGGTATTTGAAAGCTCAATATCGATTAAATAAGACTTGTTAGCAAACTGCCGATATAACTGCTTTTGCTGCATTTATATTGGCTCCAACGCATTTAACGGTTTTTATGTTTACAGATCTGTTAAAGTGGTGCAGAAAACGCGTTTTACGAAGTGAGAATGGAACGTGATTTACACGTACATTGGTCGGATTTGATGAAAAAAAAATTTCAGGCCATGGATAAATATTTGAAACAACATAAAGTCGTACACAATGCAATTTTTTATGACACGGACGTGAACATTTTACAAAATTTCACTTAGGTAAAACCTTTATTCATATTTAAGATGAAATTAACCACGATGATCGATGTAGATTAGGGTTTTATGCCCAAAATTCCAAAGCAAGTCAAATGATGAGTATTTTTGATTATTATAGTATCAGTAAAACCACGTTCTACTTCATTAGTAAAAACGTTTCACGGACCACGATTTAAAAACATATTAACTTTACATTTATATAAGTAGGTAAATTTTAAAACGTTAACGTGTTTCAAAATTTTATGATCTCTCGAGAGAAATATAAATATGATTCTATCAATCGACAATTTAAAGGGATTCTCGTTTTTCTGCGAAAGAGTACAATGTGAAATTTATGTAGGTAGTCAACGTATATACTTGAATTATATAAATTCATGCGGGTATACAAAGTCCGCTACATTCATCCCTCATTTAGTTGAGGAAATAACGTTATTTGAGGGACAGCGAAGGTAGGTCCACTTTCGATGAACAGAGGGACATTGAGGTAGGAAAAGCAGATGCCATGGAAAAGCGGGAAGGCAGACCATCCGCTAGAGAAAATAAAAGGTTGAAAATCCTTTGAAACTGGTTTAGCATTTTCCACATTTTATATCAGGTTTTTTTCTTTTTTTTTCATCCTTCGAACGACATTCTTTAGAGGATTTCACAAAGTGGGCGAGAAGTATGTATATACAACAGACGTATAAAACCACTTGCGGGAGAAGTGCTCGCTTTTAGAAGATATCGACCCAATCTCTAGCCCATGTCCGATTTGCATTCCCAAAATTTAAGACTTCGAGGTTTCATTTTTATGCTCTAGCTTACTCTACGAAATTAGAACCGACTTCAATTCAACTTGAAAGTTAGTGTTTCAATCTACAAGGTTTGCTTGATACACTTGAGAATTTGAGAATACTCTTATGGTATTGGTCGTGGACTAGTTTGCACGACGGATAGAACAATCTAAAGGTGGCTATCTACACTGATAATGGTTGGTACCATTTACGAGTTGGGGATGATCCGGTGATCGTCGCGTTCTAAATGAAGCATTACTGCCACTTAACTCTTATTTATATCCGCTTGGAATACCATCTATTGATTTGGGCTTGTACCAACTGTATTGAACGCTTCCATCACTTTTCTTCTGATTTAGAGGAATCACAATCTGTTGAGTCTATGCTCAGCTAGCTCACTGCTTCCTTGATCTTGCGTAAGACTGCGTTTGGTGCTTTCAGCAATGTTGTAGTGTCGTTTCATGGAAAGTATAAATAATGTTTCCACGTGTAGTTCACTAATTTGGATATGGATCGTCCCACGTCGTCACGTTTTTTGATGCTACTTAATTCGAAAATCAAGCGCTCTTCCGAATAGAAACATCTCAGTATGCATTCATCTTTGGTTTGTCTCTTGTTGAAAGGTTCCATTTATGTCAGTAGTACTTAGCTGTTAAGCTACTAAGATTGCTAGTCAATTGTCCGCCGATGATACAATCAACGCGTTCCACTGTAGACTTTGGGGAGAAGATACCATACGTGCCTCTATGAATCGACGTAATGGTGCCAGTGTTCTAGCCACGATTCAGAATGCAATAAAAAGTGAACTTTCGCTTGTCATACCTGAAGAACACATGTGCATCACTCACATAGAGAATTAGATGAATAAATACAGTCCAGCATTGGAGAAGACATCAGTGAAATTCGTTTCGTCAACAATAGATGAAAAAATCAGTCTCCTAACAGTATGTCATGCAGAGGTCTCTACGATGATGCGCTAATGTCCATATCAATAGACGTTACTTTCGTTATTCACAGTACAGTTATGTTAAGCACTTGATTCTCTAAAAAATGTGAACAAAGTCACTTATTAAAGTAACCACTCGTTACAATAATTACAATGATATTTGTTGAATAAATCGTTATCATCTACTCCTGCGCAGGAGTCATGTGCCCATTACTATATTTTCTTTGTGTGACGTATATATTGTTGAATAATTTAAATTGGTCTTTTAAAGTCAGAAATGATCGCGGAATAAGTTATTATGAATCCTTTGCTTTTCTAAAAATTTGAAATTTTTTTGCGGGAGGGTGTTCCATGTTGCCCCGGAAAATTTCATTTTGCGGGTGTCCCATCTCGCCCCGGTATCCCCTACTTTATGTTGAGGGAGAATGAGGAGGTTTTAATGGAAATACCAAACATAACAGACAGAGACCCATAAACCGCTGAAACGATGACCTACCAAACCAACGTCTTTACATAGGACTGGGATATAGAAAAGATTCAAAGATTAGTCACGTCTCAGTACTATCAAGCGAAAATTTATCGGGTTTGGTTTGTACATCAAAATATATGATTTCAATCAGTTGGAAAGATACGCTTTTAAGGCAATTTTTAGGTTGTCGTTAGCGGTGCCTCGGACAATATGGTCTACTGTGGAGAAATAACAATCATCGAGGTGTCTGAAAATAAATCTGGCTAATTACTAGAATGTCAGAAACCTGAAAATAATAACACGAGAGAATGAGGTTCGGACGTCCAGAACAATAGTGTCGACTTTTATCTTTTGAAGCTGCTATCACGTCATAAGCAAGGAACATGGAACGTTTAGTTGCTATAAATGCTATAATCAGTTCTAAGCTTGCGTTCATTGAGACCAAAATCATTAAAATCCGGTAACTCATATATCATCTATATACGTCCGGACGTCCGGTCCATCCGAAAAAGGTTCTCTAGGTTTCGAAAGTCGAGATCTAGAGAAAGCTCAACTTTTCTTTCTCGAGTTGATTGCAATAATTTCCGTTTATCTCTGAAAACAGAGAAACGGGAATTTAAAACAGTCAGGATTAAAAGATACGATTTGCCGTATTTGACAGACGTTCGATATCCCCTCAAAAGCGAAACGCAAAACACAATCGGATCCTAATATCATGAGTTTTTTGTTTCACGCTAAACCAAAATCTGTTCATCATTTCCTTGCATATTCATTCACATTCAGTCAAATATACAAAAACTGATTGTGAGATATTCAAATGTGTTTCCAATATTTCTACACTTTAGGATATATTTTAAACGCTGGTTAATATGCATTTTAGGTGATTTTGTTTGTGTTTTAATGATACTGGTTTACTTTAAAGAAGATGTCCAGACAAGACTTCATTTTTAAAGGGGATTTGCTAGGCAATAAAACGATTCACTTTGACTTCTCACTATTAAATGCTGCTATCAGATTCGTTTTGAAACTGGCAATTTCGTCTGGACGAGAAGAGTGAGACTTTTTACGGAATCAGTCTGATCTCTGAAGTCCTTTGAGACATTTTTAAGTTTCAACTACCGTGTAAAAGGAAAGGCTCTACAGATGCCTTCTAAAGTTTTCTCGATTCTTTGCTAAAATATTAGAGGTAGAAAAAAACGAAGGTTAAAACAGAACTCATTTGAAGTTTGCCCATTAGGGATTTCCCATCCCACTACGGTATCAGCCAGACCCGTCAGGAGGTAATTAAAATTTGCTTTCAAATTTTAGGAGAGTTTATAGTCGCTTTTGATTAAATGAATATCCGACCAAGTGATCAATTACATATTCCTTTCGGGAAAGTCAACCAGTCCTTCTGTTGATTGCCTTCAATTATAGACTTCGCATAAAGTACGTTTATAATTGCAGAGACTAATTAAAATAGCTCATTTCCCCGCTTTTCAGCTCCTTACCTGAAGGTTGTGCGAACGATTTGGTGACAATTTCTAAGATGATTGAAAAATATTTGTATAACAACGAATATAATGTAATAAACAATGGAACCAAAATGGCTGCCGTAGACAGCTGGGTGTTTCTGTAGCTCTTATAGTTTTTTTATCTGATTAATTAAATTAATGGTACTTGGGTTGTTAATTCTAACGCAATAGATTCCTGTGATTGCTTAGTAAGTGAGATACACTAGTTCTTAAAATTTTGACTGCTTAGACTTCTGAAGTACTCGATCTAACCTGAAACTTAAAAAGTGGTCTATTCGCGTGGTCCTTCAAATTTCTAACTATGGCGGGTAATTACTGTTTCTCTTGCAAAAACAAAGATGGGAATCTTAGTATCAGCGGTGCATCCGAATGTACAGCACTCAAAGCATATTTCGATAAGAGTTATGCTAAACGGCTGTCACTGAATAAACCTGGCATCAGAAATGTATGCTGCTCTAAAATTAATTATGTCACTATCAAGAATAGCAAATCAGTTGCCTCCTCATCTTGGTCTCTAGTAAATATTGGTGCTTAGCTTGATAACTCTGTTGCTCCCTAATGGAAATTGATTGATTCTCATGTACTTGAGAAACTTGACTATTGCTGAAAAGATCGATACTATTGAAGAAAGGATCGGCGTGATCTCAGGTGTTAATCACTGATCGATTTGATATACACCTGATTTCAAGATTACAAAGATCACAAAAGACTTTAAAGGATTTCAAGTGATTTCAAAGGATTTAAAAAAATTTGAAATGTTTCAAAAGATTAAAGACCTGAAGAGATTTGAAAGAATTTTGAAGATTTCAAGAGATTTCAAAGATTACAGAAGATTTCAGACGATTTCAAAAGATTCACGGAAAAGTGTACACCAGATTTCACTAGTGATTAACCCCTCGTGCCTCGGCGTGATCCAAGATAATCTCGATTCTATGATCGAGGAGGTTATAAGCGAAGTAATGAAATAATTTGGCGTGAAAAGAATATAATCATCTATAAGTTTCTTGAATCGGTAATTTATTTTTATGATTATAGATCCCTTAAATCGTATACTAAAGTGTTTTTGAATGGTAAATAAATTATTATTTACATCCAAACAGCGCGGTACCTAAGATAAATAAACATCACTCGAGGTACAATTTGTGGTTGCAATAGATTTTCGTGCTTACCGAGCAAGCAGGTGAATTGATGTCACTTTTCACTTTAACTTAAAATATTTATTACAAGTACTTAACAGTGCCGTTTCCGTTTCTTGAAATATTCGCCCGAATCTGAAACCCAGGGACTTACCGAAAACACTGCATCAGCCACTGGTGGTGTAAACAAACAGTTTGTACAGGTACTATATCTATATCAATAGCGTTTGGTAAGATGGCTGACCAACGGAATCCCCTTCCATCTTTTGGGTCAACTCCGCAGAGGATTGCTTCGTTCATAAATCCGTCTCTCACACTCAAGCAATCTGAATTCTCCAACAAATTGAGGGAGGATATCGAGTTCAGAGTTACCAATGAAACCGACTCGTAAAGATGTTGGCTCTGCTCAGAGTAATATCGAGAACAATCACGAACACAATGAGGCTAGCTAGAGCATCATCATACAACTTCAAAATGCTCTACTAAAATGTGAACAGTATCCGAGGAGGATTATCTGATTTTTGACTGAAGGTCAATATTTTAGATCACTATGATACTATAGTGCTAACTGAGACATGGCTTAATGATGATATCGACAGAAATGAACTTGGCTGAGACAAATTTAACATTGTTCAGTGTGACGGGTAAATCTTTACTAGAACTAAAAAGCGTGAAAGAGGTGTGCTGGTTCCAATCAATAGGAATCTGAACTACAAAAACATTCCACTCACCGATAACTCGTACGAAAGTATTCTGCTGAAGGTGTATTCTGATGGATTATTTCTGTTACTTCGTGCATCGTACATAGCTCCTAATTCGTCATCCAATTGCTTTCTGAACTACGTTTTTGACAGTGTTAAATTCCCTATCTCATTTTGCATGTACGTTGGATTCGAAAACCTTTTAACGGTTGGCGATTTTAACATTCCAGGTTTTAAATGGCTACGCCAAGGTAATTTATTATACGCTCAAGGTTATCACAATAATGGGAAAATTCGAAACGCTGCATCCTATGCTTCTGACTTCTGACAATGTATCGCCTAAGACAACTTAATGGTTTCAGGAATTCGAAGAGTAATATTGTTGATCTAGTTTCTTTCAATATCTTTAACCTTGAATGCCATAATTCACTTGACGTTAACGTTTGTACTAAACTTGGCTATGCAGTTGCTACCATCCACTCGAAACTTTCCAATGCATTAGATACTGTCAACATCGACGTCAACATCAACATGCTATTCGAGAAACTTGATGCGTTCGGCTTATCCACTTCTTTCAGACCTCACAGATGTTGCAGGAACGCTACTTTTGCTACAATGTGTTCTTGTGCAAGCCGTGGAAGGAACTCCTCGCTAATTTGTGCTGACTTTTTTCATTTGGTATTCATGAGTTTCATTTTAGGAGCCAATTAATATTTTCATCATCAATTGAACGGTTAGTTTTTTGCAATTTAGTACGTGACCAAATGTAAAGAAAAATCACTTCTTATTGAACCAAAAGTCTCCGGATTTTTCGACAAATCAGCATGTACGCCACATTTTTTTTCTTTTTCTTTCTATTCGATTTCAATCACAACGTGCACCGGAAATGCTTTACAACATTTCTGGAATGTCACAATTCAGTTGCTCTAATCGTGTAGAATAATTATTTTGTGATTTGAAAAGCGAAAGGAAGGCAATTAGTTGCGATCATCGTTCAGCAGCTCAAGTCCTGTAGAAAAACGATCGCGTAGTCACAGGACCAGTGATTCTGTTGACCTTTTACATCTGTACATAGTCATTATCATTAGTACACTGAAGTGATATATACGACACAGTCTTGAATACAGGTTTGGTGTTAGAGAAGGACCACTTGGTGAGCCTGATTATATCGTGATCTTGTTTTGATTTTGAATCAAGCAGTAACCCTACATTCAACAGACGGACATTGGATTGCCAATCGGATGTTTGCATCAACTTAGGACAATGTGCTAAATTTGTTCAAGTGTTTCTATACAGAATATAAAAAGATACGAACATTTTTTTCCAGGATGACAAATCCATTAAGCTTCCGCCTTAGAAATCATACATGAAACAGCAGGGTAGAAAAGAAATGGTAGCATAATCCGATTTGGAAGTGGGTGTAGAAAAAATGAAGATTAGTGGAGTCGGGTGTCGAGAACAAGGAAGAATGGCTGACATAAATTTTATTGGACCCGTTATACGATGTTTTATTCAGTAGATTTTTGACAACAGATATTGAAGTATGTGGTACCATTTTCCGTGGCATCGAACGGAGAACCAACTCAGCCTGAAACAACTCGACGATCAATTAAAATTGATGGATCCACGGATACGCGAACTGAATGTTTAGTCAAAAAAGAGAAATACCTGTTTCGCAGTTTTTTATTTCTGTCCTCGACATAAAAGCTTCTGGATGAGATGAGCTCTAATTAGCCAAGTTTATAAACTGTCGTAAAGTTCAGCTGAATGAGACTCGGAAATGAATCGAATTACCTCGATTAAGGATTAGTTACTGAACGATAAACTTTTTCACAGCTGTAGACACTCATCAGCGGGTCAACCATCGTATGAAATCCCTTTCTTTTTCTTTTTTTCCGTTTCGTAGAGCGAAATCCCTTTCTTTTTCTCTTTTTCCGTTTCGTAGAGCTTTCTCGATTACGAGTATTTTTACCTACTTCTAAGTATCGACTCTTTGCTCGTCTACTATGTCCAAATCACTTACGAAATATGTGCGAACATGTGAAAGATGCTAAGGTTAGTAAATTTTCAACTGCAATTCTGTGAAAAAATATCAAAAGTTTTATCTGTGTGTAGCGATACCAGTGGAATGTCCCTTCGTGCAACTGTATGGAAAAGCTCTATAATGAAATGTTTTCTGGGCACGATATGAAACGTTATACTGCCTGCCATCACAGCATCAGGCCTAATGAGGCATGTAGATCAGGACACCCGTTTTGCAACCAGTTGTGGTCTGCAACTCCTATCACATTTTTTTGGGGGTCCATTTTTTGAAGAGATATACCTTTGAACTTGTTTTACGTATCACTGCTTTAAAGTTTTGGAAAGATTTGATGGATTCAAGCAAATGTATCAAAACGCGGACCATAATTTTTGAAACTTTACAAAAATTCAATTGCATGCTATGCAGATAGCCACATAGTATCAACACGGTCCGATCACGATAACGATCTCCTCTTCAAAATCATTATATATCAATTTACGTGATGCTACACTTATCATCGATTGTCTTCTACCTTTTTTAGAAAGATGTGATAGAAGCCTGAAGTGCAGTGCAAGCTACAAAAAGTTTAAATTGTAAAAATGTATAAAAAAGATTTGCAGAAATATTTCATTAGGATAAAGTATTTAATATAAAGTTCCGTAGCCACTTGAACCAAATTCGTTTCAAGCTCTATCATAGACCCACATAATGTGCCAGCCGTTATTATCCTGCTATCGTCATAGATAGCCTTTTATATAGAAAACTCTCCTGGACGAGCGATTTGAGGTAAAAGATGAGAGGAAAGCTCTCTCAAGAATCCTTTTTCAAGTCCCGATGATAAATGTACGTACCTACTGATTTACTTGAACGTCTTTTCTTCTCATAATATCCATTCGACATTGGTATTTGCCTATTCATCGGCATTTAGACTGATGCGAATAAAAAGGTTGTGCAAAAAAAGTTTACAGAAGTCAAATAAATCAACCGAACCCTAAAGATGACTACGGGATATTCACTTCTACTATCCGATCTCTAGTTTTTATGAGGCGAACACGTGAAATCGAACGAAATTTCTTGACAATTCAAATCTAATATTGTATAAAACTCTGAATGATCCTATACATGTAAATTCTATATAGAGTCGAGTGAGGTCATTATCAGACACTTTTGAAAACTTTAAAAAAAATTTCTTTCTTCTCATTTTTGCCTCTCGACTTCAAAATGAATTACATAGACTGAAAATTTAATAAATCAAAATTTCTTCGCATGACGTACATAAAATACAATCTCCACTGTATATTGGATACAAATTTTAACCTCAAATTCATTTATTCTCTATGAAACTACTAGAAATATATTAAGCGAAAAAACAGATAATGATGTTTGGATAGTTGAATTATGCTGTGTTATTCAGGAATGAAAAAGTCTATGCAATTTAGGAGTACTTTGATAGGTAGGTTTACATTATTTTTCTCTATTTTTAAAACCTGTCTCATTATTGTCTGACTTTTTTCTTGCCTAACTTTTACTGCGCTTCGCCCTATGAAAGCGGAAAACGGCGTTTCTTTGACGTCCTTCTTGAAATTTTCTCATTACAGTTACTCAAATCTAATTTTTCTATATGGGAACGCATGCGGAATTAGAGCTTTGAATACGTAATTGCTCTGCTCAAGAAAACGCTACGAGGCAGCTTGGATCAAAGAAGAGCAGCAAAATAATTTTTTTCCAAGGTGGCTCCAGTTTTACACACTCGTTTCATCACTCGTTAGAACCGCTTCAAAAGACATTGAGGAATTTATATATTATACGTTTTTTCTGTTAAAATTTTGTGGCCTCGCTGGTGCAGATGCGAATACAAAATATTCTTCCACTACAGGCCACTTTTTTAACTTCCTGATCCTCGTTGTTCAAAGAAAAAAGAGAATAAGAGAAGTCATCATACTCATCCCAAAAGTGAAAAGTAAATTTGAAGTTGTGGAATGTGTTGAGTCGATAATTAATCCTGTATTCTTGGTGCAATAAATCAAATTAAACACGTACCAATTGTAAGTCTGAAAACAATAGACTGGGAAAAAATTGAAAGACAGACTGAATTGACTTGCAAGTTGAGGAAGCTCCAAGTATAAATTACCCTTCTCGTCGCAAAGAGGCTTGTGCATTATCTCGAAAGAGGTACTTCGAGCTTGGATAACAATTGAGACCCTCTTAGGAAGCCAGTCGTCGGTTCTTAATGCAGAAATCAAATATCATCGCGGGTATCGCAAATTGTGGAGCGGGAAACTATGAGATGAAACCAAAGTTCAACGGAAGTTTCTTGATTCCATAAGTGACCCGAAAGTTTCTATACAGAAAATACGGTTATGCATATACCTAGGGCAATGATGCAAGAACACATCTCGTGTGGTGCAAAATTATACGAGGTTTTTTGTTAACTTTTACATAATTTTAACGACACTAGTTTATAGCATCACACGTTGTCAAAGCGCTTACCTGTCCCATCATAGTAGTTTTCGAGCAGTCGTTGTAGCTGAGCAGAAGTATCAAAGAGCTCTTCTGAGTCAAGGGAGATTTAGGAAATTTTGTTTGATTTGAATATAGATTCACAAACTCAAATTATGAAGTAGAGTTTAGAAGGGTATAGCAATCAAAGGAGTAGAAGAATTGAGGTAGAGCAACCAGTTTATTCTAATTTCACAGGAAAATATTGTAGTTTCTGAAGTAGAGTCTGATCGTTAAACTCATAAACAAAACACGCATAGCAAGGTAGATTTGAAAACTAGATTTTTTTAATTTCAATTTGTAAAACCATTTTTATTTTTGTTAATTTTCTTTTTGTACAACTCGCGTTAAGAATTTCTTTTCAGTGTAAATTACAAATTCAATGCACTGTGAGCATTTTCATTGAGCGGCAGATTGTTTGTTTCCTCATATTACAAGGCTAGGAATCGTCTCGTTAACACATATCTTAGCTACGGTGAAACAAATTTGGTTTACGGCACTACATTACTCTGTGTCCGATGGCCGATACTTGGGGATCTCGAGTCTGAGTTAATACCCCAAATTTGCAGGTAGGGAACTGATCGCAAATCAAATCAATACATCAGTAATCAATAATCATGCGAGTCATGCGAGTCATGCGAGTCATGCGAATGCGGCGACGGTAATAAAAAATACTCATTTAAACAAAAGCAACATAGGATTCTATCACCTAGGCATAACCTAAACCTTTTATATTCTGTTCGTCAGAGGTGTTCTTTTTTCTTACAAACTTCAACAAGTAATTATCTTATCACAACTCAGTGAACTCAGAGCCGCTACTGCTTTCACGAGCTGTCGTACTTAGAAAAGCGATAAACGTCACAGTCATACAGTAGAATTTGTTTTGATTTCTGAACCTTTCTTTGTTTTCGCAATTTGATTTTTCACGCAAATTTTTTCCTCAAATTCTTAAACCATCGGGTGAATTCAAAAGAATGGGTTTCGTGTTTCTCTTACAGTTTACAGAATTACAAAGAAATAAAATTTAAATGACGATAGGCCTTATTTGGCTCAAATGTCTTTGTCAACTCTACTACCAGACTTCCCTTAATGAGCATTCATCCGATTAAAAACAGACGTCCATTTGATGGAAATTTAATGAGGCAAAACCAGAAATTCATTTTAGCAAAAACCTACTTCGAATTTTAATTTTTCAGGATCTTGCGTAATAACATTGCGTTCTAAACAGCATTGTGTATCTGTAACGTGGAATACAGTAAGGTGGACTCAGTGCAGCAGTGGGATCTACCGTAAATGGAGATCAAGTAAATACAATGGAGTAAAGTGAATATATGTAAAGTGAAAAAGACAATTCAGAATGAAAAGAATACAAACAAAAAAGAACAGATTCAAAGTCCAAAGACGGGGTCGAAAATGTTCGCCAGACCAATATGAAAAAATCATGACAATTCGTGCTATTGCGGCATCGGACTATTTGTCTTGTACCATTGCGTTTTCACAATGCATGTTATGGACCACCACCCCCACTTTTTCACAAGCTCTTTACAATAGTATCGACAAGAAGCCAAGACTCACGATCTGGTCAAAACTGGATCTTTGAAGAATATTTCTAATTCTGTTATTTTGTATACGTCCTAAAAGTGCCACTCAACTTAACTTTTCCACGAGAAATCAGTACCACGACAGCGCCGAGAGAGAAAGAAAAACAATAGAGGTTAGGACGCTAACGCTGTCTGGGCATTACCATTCTACTGCTGCATTAAGATTCAGCTTGAAGAGAGGATGCAAAGCTACTGTTGCCGAGATGCCGTCAACATGACGTCACTACGAGAGTACCTGTGTGTCTGTCGTTAACAGTTCCAGAGTTGTCGTCACCAACATCGCTGCTCAACCCCACTGACCAGCTGACAGGGTCGAGCGACTTAGGTTAAGGTGCATATAAAGACCCGTTGTACACCTCGAAAACGCGGGGATGCAAAACTCCTATACCACTCAAGCGATCAGAGTGAAACTTGGGCAGTTAATGCCTTATTTTGGCAAAAAGTGGAGCGTCTTTTGACTTTTTCAAAATTTGAAGAAAAAATTTACAGATTAGTTACCACCCACAGAAATTGGCCAAATTTTTACAGTTACACTGAATTGATCGAATTATCTGGTATGATGCCACTCGGCGGTGATGAAACACACATTCTGAGCCCAGTCCCATGAGATTTGATGGTGAATTGACGAAATGGCAGCTGATCTGGTTTTCGATTATGAAGAACACCAAAATCTCATTTGGGCGACACTTGTTACCGATCTTTCACGCCTGCCGGTGATTTTTTACCGACATTACACGAATACATTACCGGCATGCGCGTAATGTCGGTAACAAATGTCGCCAAAATGAGATTTCGGTGTACTTCGTAATCGAAAACGAAGACGGTCTACTTTTTGCCAAAATAAAGCATTAGCTGCCCAAGTTTCACTCTGATCGCTTAAGCGGTATAGGAGTTTTGCATCCCCGCGTTTTCGAGGTGTACAACGGATCTTTATAAGCACCTTAAGGCCCGAAACTATTGGGTCCGCTGGTACAGATTTCGACGGCACTGGCGAGATCTATCCCCATAACTAGGAACCATAACGTTCATTCAGCCTGTCTTACTGCCCCCTCTGTTGGCCAGGTTAACTTTGTATGTGGCCATTTCTATGTAGTCTTATCAAGAGAACCAGTGAGTTGAAGTGAATTCCAGAAGTCTGAACCATCATTCATGTAAATCATTTCATTTGTTATTCCAAAAACGTAAGGTTTTCAGAAAAGTGTCGCAACGCAAAGGAATCTATGTTTCTGCTATGTTGTGAAGCTCAGCAACTTGTCTCTTTGAAAAAAAACGTTTAGGGAAATAATCATAATAATAATTAAAATAATTACGATCAGTCCCCCATACCTTTTCGGGGATGTTCCCATAAGTAGATAGCCTGTGCGAGGCGAGGGAGGGATAGGTTGGTGAACATCATTATGTGTCTCATCTTGTCTATTGACAAAAGCGTGAAATCTTTTACCATTGTGAAGACACTGGTGTACTCGGTTAGGCGTATACTTTCAGAGAGGCTCGAGGGTGCGCAAGCCAGTGAAAGACATGCTATATCAGAGGTTACCCCGGGCGACACGGGCCATTGTTCGCCTTTACTATGAAGGAAAAGGAAAGAGTATATGCGAGCAGGCAAAGAAAAGATGGGATACGAAAGAAAAAGATACCATCATGACGGTGAATTGAAAGAATCAAAGAAACAGAGGTAATAATTGAGAAAAGACAAAGACCGCAAGCGGCTCCGTTGCCCAGGGTGTAGAAACGACAACCGGAGAACAGCCCTATCAGATGGCCCTATCGTAGGTCTAATCAGACCAGGAATGAAGAAGCAATATGCATGAAAAGGCGTTTGAAACAAGAGATTGAGCTTCCTCTCAGTCTTCTCATATGTTTCGGAAAAACGCGAAAACAGATGGTTGTCCTGGTGATATTGCTCGCAGACCCGGCTCTGGAGTTATAGTAGAGAATTGAGTATCAATCGATAAATTACGTGGAGCGATAAGAATGGGAAGGGTCATCAATGGAATAAAGTCATCGAAAAATTCTATGCGAAGGTTCAATAGAAGAAATATCATATCATTTATTTATACATATGTATTTTAAAATAGTATAAGTAGGGTTAGGAACAGCGAGGAAGGACCGACAGTCGTTCGAAAATAACATTTTATCGCTCTATTTGTTGACAGTTAAACGGAAAGGCGGAATATAACTGAAAAAATTAAAAACTGCAAACATAAGAACGAGTAAAAAAACCAATATGAATAAGAAATCATATTTCCTTTTACACCTTGTCATCAACAAATGATGAATGACAACCATAACATGAAAGCGGAACGAATGACTCGGAAAATTCGGCGAAACCTACTATTCAATTTAATGTAAAATTCGATTGATTATACTTGGAAGTTGTATTGAAGCGATGCTATACATTCCAAGAAATTGTGCAAACCTGTTACTGTCAACAAAAATCTTTGGCTCCTCGTACAAATCCACGTAGCTAGGTCAATATCATACTCTAACAGGTATGAAAAAAAAATTGGAATACATTATTTGAAATTTGTTTAGATGTCAAGACGATAAGAAAAAGTTTAAAAAAGACGCTAGCCGTTCGGGCGAATGAACGCTGATAAACTCCGATGCTGATAGGAATTTCAATGAACATTTAACAATTCAACGTATAAAATATTCTGCAGAGAAAATTAGGATTTACAATGTGCAAGCGAAGAGTAGCGGAGATAATCTCTGGTGAATCTGGGTGAAAATTTTTCAACGAGGATAGGGCTTTAGTTTGCAAGTCACGTTATACCTTCTCCCTTCCTTCAGCCCCATCAGATATTTATTATCCCATTTAAATTTGCATTGAAAAATTGGCTAAACTTTTACCACGATAAGGCGAACTTGCTCGATAAATCTCAAGACTTACCCGATAAAAACCTTCGGCGCAAACGCGTCGACTTTCCCCATCCCATAAGGATTGGCGTGGATTAGCAGCAAATTCTTTCGCAGCTTTCCCCCCTTTGAAGATGAGCGGGAATAATTTTTCAACCGTCAAAATATTTTCATCTTACAGAAAGTTATGTGAATTAGAAAAAAGAAAAATAAATGGAGGTCGAAGTTCAACAACAGAAGAGTACGTACGTACGAGGTCTTTCGTGGTCGCTCTTCCCATACCCTTTAAAATGCTTTCTTGTTTGTTCAATTATCTTCATTATTTTTGAAGATATATCCACCAGAAGGAGAGCACTTGTGCCAAATTTGAGATTTGAAATTATATTCTAAGATCGAAAATATGGATACCAAATTTGATTTGTCAAAGACGTACCTCTTTCTCTTGTTCACAGAATAAGTCGCAACAGTCCAAGCAAATTACAAATGGCGACGTTTCGAGAGTGTTTGGTTTGCCGCAGAATGACTCTGATTCAATTGGTTAAAAAATTAATTTTTAAAGTTATTCATGAAACTGATTAACCATTGGATTCTGGCTGGTTATTTGACAGGTCATTTCAGATGTATTCAGTTTTCAGATGTAAGGCAGAGACTTGAAAATATTCTGATGACGAAAAAGGGTTGAATGAAAATAAAGTAGTATCCTCATCTGTTATAGAATAGAATAAAAATATTAAAGACCGTGAAAAATTGCAGAACAGTATTCAAAACTCGAATGGACGTATTTTACTGGATATTATTTTTAGGTAGTGACTGTGTACAATTGATAAATTGATCATCAGCCAGATAACTTGCAAATTTCATCACCAGATTATCCGCACACGAAGCAATCAATAAAAGTGAAATATATTTATACCAACCAGATCGCGTTTGCTTTTCCAACGTGAGGGGAAAGGAATTTATTATTTTATTATGGTGTTCAAGATAAACTATAATAATGTCAAATTGGTAACAGAAATTTTGATAAATTGGAAACGCATATATGCGTACCGTATTCAACAGCAAATATTGAGTAAATTGCAAAGAAAGCTGAAAACAAATAACATAAAAATTATTTCCCAAAATAATGAGACGGGTACGACTATATGTAATCCTCCTAGTCTAATCAATAATTGCTCGCCTTCAATTTTCTCAAGTTACAAAAAAACATAAAGTGTTTCAAGAAAGTATGTCGGCTGTCATAGAATATTTTCTAAAGTGACGTTTTAGAATCACCCGTTACAAGAGCACAAAACTGAAGAAAATTCTCGGAAAACGCGTCCCTGACGGAGTACTTCAAGCGAACTCGATACAAAACAGGCAATATATAACTACTAGTAGGCAAATTTTTTCTTTATAAATTCTGTAAATTCGTGCTTCAGCACAAGCAGCGAAGGTGCCAAGACGAAAACGACGATTCTTTCGATGACTTGATCTACCCACTTCTTGATGTGACTGACCATCGTTTTAAGTACGGAAATGTAAAATCCGCTCAATAGCCGAGTGATCGTCTCTCCTGAATGAGCCAAGGAGCCAGCCGCCCACTTTCTCGGATACCTCGGAAACGGTGTACAGGACACCACACATCCTCCCATTTCGCGACTTCCTGAAAGGACGGCGGATCGAATTGTAAGTACTACTGTTCTAGTCTGTTATCGGCGTCGAGAGTATCTTTCAGAACAGATGACGCGTTCCTGTCAGCAAGGATCACTATCATTGTGGGTCATGGTCCACGACTCTGAAGTGCACTAACAAGGAAACCGTAGGGTAGTCGGGTCTCAGAATATCTCCATACTTGTCGCAGGGGAAGGTTACCTCTTGACTATTAAGTGCACTAAGCCATTGGGCTAGATAGCGAAGAATATTCGAGAAAAACGTCTTTCTAAAATATGAAGTGATTTACATTAAGACTGAGTAGCCTAGACTGTATCATCAAATAGAGTATTTTATTTCGAAATTCAAGTCGAAAATATTGTTCCAAATGACGAAAAAAAGATGCTGTAGTAGTGCTGATTGTATTTTACCGCGTGTTGTATTTTATTTGCTATCGTGCATGCGTTTGTCTCATAAATCGAGTTCGTTAGAGTACAACTAAACGTAGAAAGCACTAAATATCACTGTACCTGATTCTATCGCTTATTAACAATTTGGTATCGATTATTATCTGCTATATCTTCATCAATTTAAATCCCGGTTATTATTTCTGATTTTATTGTAACAAGGTGTATTTGGTGTATTCTGGTGTATTCTAAATAACTGCGACTGTCAAATTGTCAACCTTTTCCAACAAATTGCAGATGGCATGTGGATAGGTTAGACTTTCAACAAAATCAATTTTTTCAAATCTGATTCGTTTCCATATTCACAGATTTTTAAATTCTATTTTGAACTAATAAAAACATGAAATTTTTACAAAATTTAAAGTTTTTATCCTGCTTATTTATGTCAAGTTATGTTGAGGGCATCGTTCCAATCAAATTATTGAGCATAAATTATTTAATGAAAATTAAATAAGTCAAGATTTTCAGTCGATACATTTATGCCTTTTACGTCTGATGTACTGTTTCGTCTCAGTCGGTAATCACGACTACGCTACCAATTACCGACGTGCAATTACCAAACGTCTTGCACGCTCTTACCATAAGTTCTTAGATCTATATCGATCCACACAGTTACGCAGCTTAGCAGTATACCTATAATATATACTTTCACATTTGAACGACATCTATTTTTAATATTAGCTTGCACACAGGATGCATAAACTTAGATCTGGATTAATAAACTCTTGCAACAGATTTTAGACAATAAGACAAAAAGATAAATCTGTATACCGAAACGCAAAGAGCGTGAGACAGGAAATTCGTAAGCATGCTTCATCATCCTCTATTCCTCAGCTATGCGAATAGACAAGATGTCCTCTCAGTATTGACCGATTAGCCTTCACAGACCAATAGTCTTGCGCTGAATTACCTGAGAACCTAGTTCACGAATGAAGAGCTCCTTCTCAAACTCCTCCTAGATTCATCTTCTCAGAAATCTCGAATGATACAAAGCAGACGATAATTTAAGATCAAAGAGTACAGAGCGTAATTGAACATCAAAGAATGAAGAACGTAATTGGACTTCAGGTAATAATCCAACATCGAAGAATCAAGTACTAAATTAAACTTAGAATCATTTCCAAAATCAAGTGCAGAGCAAATGAACTAAAATCAAACAAAATCATAGATTCAGAACTTCGAAGTACAGTATTGCTATTGCAATTGTGATTGAACAACTTCACGGGTGAATTAGACATTGTTAAACCCCAACGCTAGGAATTGATCGATAAAATTTGTTGTTATTTATTAATAAATATGTATCTTAAGTGTGAAGAGAATTATCTCAATCACGCATAGTGATAGTTGGCACGCCCCAAAATAATCAAATTCATAGATAGTGAAGAGCTGAATCAGAATCCTGAACAAACCGACCATCAGAGTTCAAACATATGGACATCGAAAGGTTTGTGAATCTAAATTTTATCT
Source organism: Diprion similis (assembly GCF_021155765.1). NCBI lineage: Eukaryota > Metazoa > Arthropoda > Insecta > Hymenoptera > Diprionidae > Diprion > Diprion similis. Next base: position 9,161,353 of record NC_060111.1, on the reverse strand, counting down.
GTATAAAGCAGCGAATAGAAGATCTCTCGCAAACCTTCTTCCAGAATGTAACAGTACAATTAAAAAAACTGCACTATACCAAACAATGGGTTCTTTAGTAAAAAACCGAAAAATGGCATCTAGCAACATCAATATCGTCAATTTAATATAAATTTGTCAGAATTACATTCTATAAATTCTCTTTAAAATTGAGTTTGTCTTCATTTTGAACATTTCGTATTTTTACAATTCTTATAGGTGCAAATTATTTTCCTATTTATCTTATTGGTCGACGTACCTATATCGTGTTAATAATATTTTTTTCCAAAAATGTGTTTTGAATTTATACAAAAGTAATCGAACAGTTGATATTTTAGAAATTTATAAAATCAATCGTACTTCTCATTCTCATTGAGGCCAAAATATTTGGATCACAAAATAAAAATCCTAGTTTTTCCCATTTCTTAAAGATTGTTTTACAACCACGTGGATAGCGTGCTGGATTCATAACTAGAGGGACCCCAGGATCATAAATTCGGAACCCAACTTCGACGAAGAAAATCAACCCTTTGTCTGGTTTGGACGGGTAACTCGGGCCCATATTACACTTAGAATGGTTCAGACAAGATAACAGGTTAGATTGTAATTATACGCTTCAAACGGTCTAGACGAGATAGTCTACGCGCATACATTGTGTTTGCTAGTGAAGAAAAAGACAATTTTCGTGTCTATCGCCTCTTCGTCTGGATTTTGCTTTTATGATTATTACAAATATTCCACATATTTCGTTGTAACATCTCTACCTATTGCAATATTGGTTTCCGAAGTATTTCGCCCTAACGGTCTAAACGTAATTTAGGTTATCCCCTCGGAAACAGGTTTTTCATTATTCAAAAAGTTCATCATCATCATCAGGCTAAGACGTTGGTTCAAAAATTGAAATCATACTGATTGATTTCAATGTTTATCTTGTAACGGTTCAAATCTACCGCGGACGACAGTCAAAACAAAAATTATAGGACAAATTTGACTAGCAGTGTTCATCACGTGATGGGTTCCATCCAATGACACGCATGTTTTTCAAAATGAATATCTGCTCGCTAATCCATGTTAATCTCTCTCTTCACTCACCTCTCGTTGGAACAACATCTTTTAAGTTTTCGTCTACAAGTTTCCACGTTCTTTTAATTTTACATCAAATCAGAGTATGAAAGTAATCTACCAGAATTTATTAGATAAAGAACATTCATTCAACGAAGTTCGAGTAAAACTACGAATCAAAAAGACTTTTACGTTTAAAATAATAAAATTTCATCAAGATTATATTGAAAACACGATACAATGGGCGTGTAGCCATTAAGAACCTTCGACAGAACTGCGCTTTAAAATATAAAAGTTAGGTAAGTATTGACACGCTGGTGAAAATAGAAGAACATTTAAAAGACAACAAATTAATAGATAAATTTTGTCATTGAGAGCAACGATAATCGAAAACTATATAGAAATTGATAATTTGAAAAACGAGAGATAATCAATAAAAATCCTCTTAGTTGGATAAAGACATTTTTACATTTACAATTTATACACGAGAAAATGATTTACACATTTACAATTTTATATTTGCATACGTTTTATTATATACAATTTGTGTTGAATGAATGAATAAGTGCGCGGATGGACGAATGAGTCTATAACGTCACAAATTAAATTAACTAGATGATCGTAAGCTCAAATAAATGAAAAATTTATCATTTTTCAATTTCATAACATAATACTTGTATGTTATGTTTTTTTTTTATATTACCTTGAATTTGATTGAGAAATTAAATAAATATTACAATTTTACAACGTGGTTTTGACATGAAAAACTGGTGGTTCGTGCCAAACCAGATGGGACGGTAGAATTGTCAGAGCCTTACGTTTGCTGTTTTATAGTTACCACTCTGGTTAATACGGTTTTCAACAATATTACCCAAGATTCATCCCTCAAGAGTATAATTTTCTTTAAATATTTAGTAAGTGTCAAATGTGCTTATTTCGTCAACACCATTTGCAAGTTTTATTATAAATACGTCGAAGAGTTGATCACTACGCAAAAATTGCGTGCACTAATTACAATTACAGAGATCACAAATTGATTACAATGATTACAGGGATTAAACATTGGAACCAAATTCAAATAAATAAATATATATATATATTGGAATTTATTGCAAAAAAATCTGCGCCAGCGTTACGTAGAAAATAGTTTTATCGACATAATAAGCCATCACGGTGTGAAATCAAATGAATCTCATGGATCTTTTACTACTTTTAAACCTATTTATAATTGAAAACTGATGAAAAAAACTTTTATGTTGTAGTTTTAATGATTTCGTTTTCAGATAAGTATTTAAATAAGCCCTAAAATATTTTCAGAATAAGCAAAGATTACTCCATAGACGAAAACAGCAACTTGTTAGACAAAATCAAGGCCGGTTTTAATTCTTTTTATTTTTATTTTTCTTGGCCGCGTTTTTGTGGAAAATTTGGCGAACATTGCATGCATAGTCCTTAATCTAGAGCTCCAAACTTTTTACCTTTATTTATAACCCTTTTCTTCATATTTCAAGATCCTTTATTCAAGATTTTTTCGTCGCTGCAATCTCGTGTTATTCATATTTATGGCTTTTCTTAACATCCTTAAAAAAAACTAGAGTGTCTATAGTTTCATTACGTTTTACTGTACACCTGAGAATTACTTTCTACTAAGATCTTCCAAGAAATCCAATATTTAGGTGAACCTTACTTCAACTTCTAAGACTCCTATCAACAGAACCTTTACCTTTAAGTCTTGACCAATCCAGATATTTTAAACAAACGCAAGCAATCAACCGAAATAACAATTTTCTTACTCCTACCCATAATCCACTTACATTCCCATTACTGTCGCAAACGACGAAAATTCTACTTGATTTTTAAGTCAGTCTCGTAAAAATAGACCTTAAAACACGCAAATATTTTCTCTTTCATTTTGGATTTAGTGTTAAGAGTGATCAAAATATATGAAAGTTTTTTTAATGCTAAACATCAGTGAGTGACCATTAAAACAACCAACCGACTTGAACTGGTCACGGCAAAACGTTGTTCTCGTGTGACGCTCGAACACATCATTTTTTTTTTTTTTTTTTTCTAATTTTTGTTTAGGTATGTTGAATTAAAATATAAGGCTAGATTTTTTACAACACATTCAGATATATTTTTACACAAGATACACATATTTATAGATTTTTGAGCAATTTTTATGAGAAAAAAAAAAAAAAAAAAAAATGAATATAAAACTGAATGTTTAGGTATAAAATGAACAAAATTAATCTTTTAAATAAGACTTAAGAGTGTAGATAAATAAAAATGCTTTTTCATATCTCTTTCTACTTGTCACAAAACTCCTGTTCAATCTTTTTCTCTTGTACTTACATAGCTTTAGATATACTTAAAATCACCATAAACAACAACTAGTAAGAATAGATAAATATTTAAATATCAATACTACCATTAATACATACATATATATATTTAAGACAGAAATTGGAAATTAACTGTATTAGTACTGCGAAAAGAGAAAAAAAAAATTCTCAGAAAATTTACGTGATGGAATTTTTTAAATATTTTCTTCATAGATTCGTACCTAATGTCAACCGAAATTACTACTTAGTTTTCTGGGGGGGGGGGCTCGTAGGCTTGCGTAATTTTCAAACTGTTAGCAAATCGAGCAGGCTGAAACGATAACGAGAGCCAAGCGACAAGGAACCTGGGACATTGATGCGTTTGATCTTTGTTTTAGCGACCATTACCGGCATCTGTGAAATAGGACAATGGGTGACCCAGCAAACTACGATATTAGCTCAAAAGACCCTCTCTATGTAAGAAAGTTGATCCCATGTTTGTACAAGAGTGAGTTTCGCGACCTACAAGGAGTTTTCCAAGTGTCGAAAATGTCGCTGGACATTGCAATGTCGATCAATCAACCGACACGCTGTCAAGGGTGTGTCCTGGTCGATGTCGACATTGTAGTAGGTATACAATATCTCAAATTATCCAAGTCAGAAATTTTTTTTAACAAAAGCACTGCAATATATTTTCATCTAACGCAAAAACAAAGAAATGATCGAACAAACCGACAGATCGAAAGCCAGACCGATATTTTTCCAAAAACATATTTTTCGGATTATAGAGGTTCGAAAACGTAAAGTTTCGTTGAAATTAGAAAAAATGATTTTCGACCGAGTAGCAATACTTTTCTCACATCAGCAAAGGTGATGAAAGGTAAAAACAGGCTCAAATTGTTATATATAAATTTTGTATGCAATTATTCGGAATGTTTGTGTTTATTCTGTTGATTTGTTAACTTTATTAATATCGTTAGATAATAACGTAAGCAAAGAAACAGTAGTTCAAACAAAAATAAACAAGTACGGCATACATCTCATTTAAGGGGGTATTCTGTCTAGAGGCCTAAATGGCTCTGAGGCATTTTTTAAAGTAAGATAAAAAAAAAAAAGAAAAAACACTTTTACCATCCATTTTTTTATATAATATTTATTGACATTTTAAGAACAGGAAATAAAATCAAAAATTAATAGGGTTATAGGCTGGTGACGTGGGGGCTACAAAAAAAAAGGTGCATTCTGCTCGACGTGATTTAAACCCTCACAGTAGTCAGAAACAAAAAAACTTGAAAAATTCTTAATTAGTAAAGATGTCGCTATGGTTCAACCGTTGGAGCAAAGAAAACAAAAAAATTCACAAAATGGCGACAATATGAAGAAAAAACTTCTTTACCCGTTTTTTTTTTTTTTTTACTTTTCCGAATTTTTAAAAAATAGTAGAAAAAAAAATTTCTACATATCCAAAGATCAAACTATAGAGGGATATATACAGAAAATTTCCACCAAATTTCAAGAGGATCGTTCGAGTAGAACTTGAGATATCATGTCGAGCAGCTCGAAAAAAGTAGTTTCCAGAAAAACGCGTTTAAAGATTCGTTCCGGCCGGACCGGTTTAGTTAACGCGTCACAAAAGTAACTGTAACTCCGAAAATAATTTGAATTTTGAAAAATCCTCTTAGAGACTTATTCTTAAAAGTCTAAGCTTCGAAAATGTGGAGAGAAAAAATCGATTGTTTCAAATTTCTAGACTAGAATATCCCCTTAAATGAAACACATTGTGCAGACTACAGAGGATGGGACACAGAAGATTTTTCATCAATATAAGAAATATCGAGTAGTTGTAATTAATGCGTATTTGCTACATTTTTTTCCTAAAAGTGTCTGCCTTCTATAAAGTAGTGATAAATATTGTCCCACGCACTCCGATCTAGATTTATTGAATTGCTGAAATAATTTCTTTTCCATTTACGGGCTTTAAGAGTTTTTGAAAGATCGAAAGGTACGAAATGTGAACTTGAGTCACGAGGTGAGTTGGTTAAGCACACATCTCACTTCACAGATCGCCGATAACAGTATTATCGACAGTGTGTCAAGTACTTGGTGGATTAGGTTACTAACTTCTGACAGGCTGCATCTTCAGTGATTCATAAAAGGTATTGGGGGTTAGTAAAGATTTTGATAACGTTTTCTGTAAGGACAAAAAACAGAATTTGCACGCATGACCAGATTTTTCAACGTTGAATATAATATATAATATATACATATATATCTACTAAACTGATGATAATGAAAATTCTTAATTTTGAGTCAAGGCTTGATAAAATTTGACTGTGCGTCCCGTAAATTGATTTGTTAGCATTTCTGATAGAAAAAAAAAATATATATTTCACTTTATTCTTATTACTTTGTAGAAAATTTGCTGTAATAAGTTGTTACAACCTAAAGTAGGTTTAACAATGAATTCAGAAAACGGAATTAAGTCGATTTTGAAAATGCATGCTGGTATCTGAAATGCGTATAACATTTGATGGTTTGAAAATATGTTTAAAATTTAAATCGTTTTGTTTGAGGCGGTACACGATGTGTTCAGTCACCAACCTCTAACTCACATTGGCCTCTCAGATTTTTACAATTTATTTTGAGATCTTTCTTTATAATCTTTCATTGTTTTCGTAAAGAATACTCTGAATTCCGGAAATTCTAAAATTTTTCTAATACGGTGATAGTAATTACTGTTATTGTTGTTTATAATTGATTCAAACCATGGTAACAATGCTTTGCATCTTTGCTTCAGTAATTTATGTAAGAATATATAAAACATGGAATTTTAATGTCAGTAGCGTACCGTAATCTGAAAACAAGTGGAAATTAGCTGCAAGTACATTTAGTGTTTTTGTAAATTTTTCCTAATTGCAAACCACTATAAATTATCTAAATCCAAAACAATGTCATTACTCTAAAGAGGAAAAAGAGTAATTTATGGGCAGTGTGACACCTCACTAATGGGACAAAAAGAACAGACACATTGAAACATTTGGGTTGTGACATGTATCTCAATAGCTGAAAACTCTGAGGACAGCTTCAATGCAGTATGTGTGTGAATGTACATATATCATGCTTTGAGACAGCCTATTGAGAGTCCATCAATTATAGCGTCAAAAATAAAGAATAGAGAATAAAAATGGCCTAGTATAGGCAGTCTTAGTAGGATTTCAAGAAATCCATTTTTACGGCATGGGCATTGAAAAGTCCACTTTTTGTAGTAGTTTTCGTTCCGTAAAGTGACGCTTTATACGGTAGCAAACAAAGTTGCGGAATAAAGTCTTTATTCCGCAGTTTTGATGCGCACTTCGAAGTGCGCAGCCCAAACTGCCGAATAAAGTAGCTTCGTCGAACAGATCGCGACGTAACCTCACTCTTCGTTTTGCTTTTCAATGCCCATACCGTAAAAAATATTATATGTGGCATGCTCGTAAACCGTTTTTTGACTCGGATAATTTCAGTACTCGCTTCCGGCTCGCTTTCGGCTCGCCTTCAGCTCGTCCTGAAATCTTTATCCTTGCCAAAAAAACAGGCGATTTACGGGCATGCCACATAAATAGCTATTATTATGGCTTATTTGAAACAACGCAATAGAAACGAATGCTATTTAACCAAAGCAAAAGTTGACCATTTTACGAGGTTTTCATGGTGTCTCGTACACAGTACTCATAGGGAACGTAATAGTAATTTTCTCATAAAATTCTGAGCATATTAATTACTTTAGAAAGCAAAATCCTCCGAATTGCAAGTATTCAAGCTTATTTATTCTGAAACCTCCACGAGGACGATTTCGCATCAACCTGACGACGACCACATGGGATAAAATACATTCTGGTATACACGTATAATGTAGCTTATGCACGATATTGAATCGCTCATATAAAGCTACCACATTACGTGTGATAAAACCGTAGATATAAACCAATCGTTCTTTACGAGTCATTGAATCAGACGAATGGAACGAGATGGAACAATATGAAACGATATCAAATCACGTTTCGCAAAGATGTAGGCACATGTAGGTATCCCTTGTACTGTACGCCATGGTGAGAATGAATATCTACCGGCAGGAAAAATTAATATTTGCTATGATACATGTAGAAATACTTGTTAGGCCAACTAACTCTTACTTCTCCATTCAACGACGAATATAATTCGCATGTACCTTCTCGTATCTTTTCTCATATCAATTCTTTCGCATGTCATATAGAATATTTCACAGCATTGAACGTTGATCGAGAAATGATAGCTTTCGTAGCGAATATTACAAAAAGCACTGCCAAGAGTGTAACATTATCTACTTAGAATTTGTTTTCCCTATGGTCTACCCGCTGACTTTGTAACCATATCCGGCAGCACTGAAGCTCAGGATCAACTAGCACCTCTTTGTGTAGTCTGCAAAGAGAGTATATATTTGTATTTACGAAAACGACAATTCATCAAGCCAAATTTATCATTTGTATGTTCATTCATAATTAATTATTTACATAAAATGGTCGCTGACACTGGCGATTGAGCTTTTTTAACGAGTTAACATCTCAGTACAAACTTTGCGGTAAAAACATTACAGTTATGACTTTAGGATTTGACATCAGGATAAGTTTTCAACATTCACTGGCGATTCGATTAGTTGGATTTTCAAACCGATTGGCGTTACGTTTGTTCGAAGCAATATCTACGATATTATGGATAGCCATAAAATTGAATTCATCGCGCTCTTGGCACTTTGGAAAATAACGATCTGTGACTTTTTTTCTTCGAGCCAACACGTGAGCGTGATGATGCGCGTTTGGGATTTTGGGGCATTCAAGGGGCGTTTGGGACATTTACAATTCATAAGTTTGCGGTAGACTTACTGGGTGCAATCAAGTTAAACAAGTAGGAAAATACATGTATCATGAAATTTCATTAGTAGTTCAAATTTCATGTCAGTCGGCAAAGATTGGAGTTTGACTGACGTGTGCCTTCGCCTGCATTTCAAACAAAGATTCAGATGCGTTTCAGAAAGAAGGTCAATAAGATGCGATGTGCATCTGAATGAGTGTACCGCTTAGTATATAGAAACAAGACTTATGAAACTGGACCTTCCGAATCAACAACCTTTTCATCAGCAATGGTTATTTCAATTTGTTCACAGCAGTCTCGTTACTTTACTTCTGAAAGCATAAGCAGCCAGCTGGAGTACAAGACCTTTATTATATTGAAGTGCACATGTAACAGTATACGCACTCTTACAAGCCTCGTATACATCGATTACTAACAAAGAGTTCAAAGGTGGTGGTTTGCCAGTTTAAGTACTTGCCTTGAGTTAAGGTGCTTATAAAGACGCGCTGTACACCTCGAAAACACGGGGAAGCAAAACTCCTAGACCGCTCAAGCGATCAGAGTGAAACTTGGGCAGTTGATGCCTTATTTTGGCAAAAGGTGGAACGTCTTTTTATTTTTGCAAAATTTGGAAAAAAAATTTACAGATTGGTTACCACCCACAGAAATTGGCCAAATTTTCACAGTTGCACTGAATGGATCGAACTGTCCGGTATGATGCCACTCGACGGTGATGAAACACACATTTTGAGCCCAGTCCCATGAGATTTGATGGTGAAATGACGAAATGACAGCTGATCTGGTTTTCGATTATCAAGAACACGGAAATCTTATTTTGGCGACATTTGTTACCGACCTTTGACGCATGCCGATAATTTTTTTCCGACATTGCACGCATGCATTACCGGCATGCGCGTAATGTCGGTAACAAATGTCGCCATAATGAGATTTTGGTGTTGTTCGTAATTGAAAACCAGATCAGCTGCTATTTCGTCATTTCACCATCAAATCTCATCGGACTAGGCTCAAAATGTGTGTTTCATCACCGCCGAGTGGCATCATACGGGAGATTTCGATCCATTCAGTACAACTGTGAAAATTTTGCCAATTTCTGTGTGTGGTAACCAATCTGTAGATTTTTTTTCCAAATTTCGAAAAACCAAAAAGACTCTCCACTTTTTTCCAAAATAAGGTATCAACTGCCCAAGTTTCACTCTGATCGCTGGAGTGGTATAGGAGTTTTGGATTCCCGCGTTGTCGAGGTGTACAACGGGTCTTTATAAGCACCTTAACGCTAAGAGTCCATACTTAGTTGAAGAGAAACGTTCGCTAAAACAATGAGCGAAGTATACTCCAATTGAAACATGTAAGATTGCCGACTCATATTATTCTACGGTAATAATACGTTACTTTTCCTTGTGGACGTTTTCGATTAATTTTTGTGCAATTTTTTATCACTGTCAATTACTTGCTCGAAGACATAGAGGAATTTTTTAACGAAATGTATTCCGCATTTTAAAAGGTACAGGTAAATTATATCCACCATGAATAATTGCTAAATCTTCCATCTTGAAAGCCTCACTGTTACTCCCGAGTCTCGCTATGCACTACTTAACCTCTGTAATAAAGTCTGCGGAAGTTCGTGTACGTAGGTACAGGCCACCTGAAGTTTGAATGTACTTAAGAGTTGTCTGAATCTCTTAGTGCCACGTTAAAACTATACAGTAAAGTCAGCAGGAAGTTCATTGTGAACTCACTTAGCTATTAGTAGATTCTATAGTCAACGTTCGAGAACTCAAGGAATGTAATACTTGGACGCGATAACCATCGTTTGCAATGCTACTATGAAGAGACTAGATTGAGAACAGAATCTCACGAGAATAATTATTCAGCCAATTCAAATGTGGCATAATTACTTTATTTGTGAAAGTGAGTTTAAGTTTATTCTACCTACATGTAGAAATGCGTGTCTAATAAAATACAGTTAATAAACAGTTCTATGAGTTAGGGCTAGAAAAATTTTAAACCAATTATGTGTTAATCCATATATTTATATTTGGTAGATGATTGCGAAGTTATTGGAGTAGATTATTTTTGGCCTATTTTTATGGACACATTATTCAATTAGAAATTCTGAAGTCAGTACTGTCCGATCTTTTGTATGATTTCCTTTTTTAATTTTTTTTACGTTTTACGTCATCATATTAGCGAGAAGAAAAGTAGATATTGGTTTCGATGAAAAAATTACTGTAACTAATTTTAACGTCCCTCCGGTCTTGTGACCTTTAGAAACCAAAAAAATAAAGCTATAACGAAATTTTAGTCTCTGAGTCTGCCGTAATGTCCATCAACCGAATTTTTCAGGGTATATTTGATGACCATCCAAGGTAGAAAAGTCTAATTTTTGGTTCGAAAACTTTCAGTACTTTTTTTTGTGGTACATAATATTGTGGCAACCAAGTTATGAGAAATCTGAGACAAGCCTGTTTGCCACTATGTGTCCTTCGTAAGGAGAGATGAACTTGGTATGTCTACGTCACATTATGAATGGATTTGAATCATTCTGTAGGAAACTTCGAATAAGTCGGTTCTATGTTATAACGTTCAAGTTACGAACACGGATTAAGGAAAACGGATTTATAGACTTGCGTAAATTTCACGTGATTATTCGATCTAGAATAAACTTTCACAAGTTAAACAACGCAATACCTAGAAATTTGCTACCGCGAGATGGCCTACTACCCATTATTTGAAAAGAAATCGATCATTACGTATCGAACTGACTCGTAACCATGAAAGTGACTTTGTTTATTACGCTCATTTTATACTTGCCGAATACATAATACGCACCTTTTGAGTATATATACGTTGGTTCTATATTAATACTGACAATGAGATCAACATGAATTTTGCTTCAGAGAAAAGTGCGTCATGGGTACAAAGAGAAAGTAAGATGTATTGAAGCATCCTAAAAGTTTTAATCTTGTTATGTAATCAGCAATTATCTCTAACAAGCCGGTTCAAAAGTTGATGATACTGTTCTGTATTTTCTGAAAGGAATGTCAACCCAAATTTCTAGGCACATGGACAATTAGTAATACGTTACTTACTGGTATTTCGTTTTCATGATAACTATTCAAATGGTGCAAGCGGTTACCTACAACTCTTCTACACGGGCAGAATCTACAAAATTTTCATAGACATACGTATTGATGCTATGAGAAGTGAAAGAGGATGTAGTATAGAGTATTCAAAAAATAATCAACGAAAATGGAGAAGATACCCAAAAACTTTGCTACACAGTCAGGTCGATATCATATACAAACACTAGGTATTTCTAAGGTGGTTAGGTTTGAGTATGGATTGACGTATGAATGGAGGTCATCGGTGGAGGGGGGTCGATTGTAAACTTTTTTGGAAGGTCTACACTTGAATAAAGACGGGAAACTTGTTGTGATCCACAATCCAACAATCTTGAAGTTGTGGTTTAGTGAACTATGTGGCAGTTCAATAAATCAAAGAAATGTTTCACGAGTAAGGTTTTCGGATTCAAAGTGTTACATACCAAAGTCCGTGGGTGACAAGGGTTACAGCTGGAAGACACGTGTACTGAAATCAGAAAAAAAAGAAATTGAAAAAATGTTTCTTTTTAATAATATACAAGCGTTGATACCTCTGATTTACACTTATTACTCGGGTTATAATTATTCAGGCGTTGCGTACAGTCGGTGAAATAAAAAATAATCAAACCAATAAAAACTTGAAGATGATTGCATTTATTTCTTTTGAAGAATGATGAAATTATTTTTCATAAGTATTTAACAATTTGTGTCTACACAATGTTTTTTTGTTTATACGATTTTCTTGTATTGAACTTATCTCAGCCAGCGTTGGATTATTTTAAAGATGTCGATACAATTGTCTTTTCATCGACCAAAAATAAGTTGCCAACGCACATAACAAATACACGTGCTTCAATACAGTGAGAATTGATTTCATAATTTTTGAAATTTTCATGTACATATGATTGCCCTCAGGCTTCGTAGATTTTTTATATTCGTAATAATAACTTCAATAATTGAACAATGATATATACTAATCTGCACTCAAGATAAAATAATACTCAGTAAAATTAAGAATCATGTGAAAAATTGATATATATATATATATATATATATATTTTATCAGGTCACCGTCTTACCACCGAATGCTTTCACCTTTCACATTTCTCACTTTTTTGTCTCTTCGTCATGCATAGCGTTCAAATGTTGCGTTGAATGTTTTAAAATTTAATGGAGCTTAAATTCGAGTAGGATAGTAATTGCTATTAATAATCACTCTTGTGGTTTCAATACTTGAAATGACCTGGGTTTTTTTTTTATTCAAAAATATAAGGTGATTGTAAAAGTCTATTCTTTATACACGTCAAGTTGATTTATGCATCTGGTCACTATAAAAACTAAATAAAAACCAGAACTATGGTCTGTTCAGATTTTTTTGGACTATTTTTTGAATCACAGTCAATGATATTTGACTCAAGTGACCTGCATGAGAAATTTCCTTGTTATAAACACATGCAAATGGTAGCGTAAAGGCAATTGAAGCAAATTTGAAATCAGACAAAAAGAAAGGTAGTGAAGTCGTCATGCCTTTTGACCGCGGACTCAAGGAGGAAAATTCATGCAATTATACAGTTCAAAGAACGAAAAATTTGTATGACACGGCCAAAGCCTGGTAAGATATGTAAGCTAGCGGTGTTCATGGTCCGAGAATTCTCGTCATCCGATAGAGAACACTGTGAGCAAACCACGCACCGCGACAGGTTCCTGCCAAACTTTGCTTGCTGTATTTACCGTAATTGTTCCACCTTGCGAAAGTTTATAATGACCTTGGTTGTAACATCTGTTATAAGATATTCGCCGTTACGCAATTTAAGCGACGATAGTTCAGCTGCTCACGAATTGTTCTTCTAACAGTTTCGATACCCCAACGTAGTGACTGAAGGAATATTACATTAACCGAAATATAATCGTGAAGTTGAAAGTAGGAATTGAATTCTCAGGATTTTGAAATCGCTTTAGATAATTTCATGAAGCTGAAGCTCGCAGCCAGAGTTAACAATCAAAATGTGTTAAACTTTTTGGAAATAGAAAAATGCAGTTCAGTTTTATCCTCATAATTCTATAAAAGTATTGGGGATTCAAGGTGTTTTACAAAATTCAGATTTTCGAATTTTATTACCTTATTCGAATGAACATCAGAACGTTTGGCCGCTAATTTTGGCTGCTAGCTTCAGCCTCGTGAAATTTCGAAAAAAATTCGAGAATTTTTCTAATTGAATAGCTAAATCGATGATACTTCAAGCCTCGTTCTCGTGATTAAACATGTGGTACCGTCGTTTAGTGTGAGATGTCACATATTCACAGTTAAAGTTTAAAAAAGCGCTTATTTTTTGCCACGTTTCAATCTTCGTAACGTTATTTTTTTTTCCTTTTCCTAGGAACACTACACGTTCCTCAGCAATATCATCTTGATGTTCAGAGAAAAACTGTACAACAATTACAAGAAAATCAAAGAAGAGAAGAAGCGAGACAAGACGGATACTATGCAAAAAGTTTTGAAGACGATCCGACGTCTGCAAATAAAGCTGGAAATAGAATCAGACTCGTTAAGGCCCGTCTCGCTAAAGCCACAAAGGTTTTACTATAGGTTTGATATAAAACCCCCAAAAGCGTACCATACAAAAATATACAGTACAATTGTGAAAGATCTCATCACGCAATTGATGAAGATCAACATCGCAATCAATGAAGAAAATACCCTCCAACCAAGAGCTGAATCAGATATTTGATCATGTTCCTGTGACATTATTGGATCTAAGGTCAGAAGGAGAGTTAACCTTACATATTGAAGTTAAAGAGAGGTGGCGGTCCCAGATTTCTTCTGGGTTTTGAGAGGGAAACCAGAGAATCCTTGTTAAGAACATATCTTCGATTAGGGAACTGCTTGATCGACGTTGCAGAACTGAATCCTGAACTTGAATTATCCACAAAAAAAAAGAGTATCGGTAGAGTAGAAAACATGTGCCTGCCAAGTACGTACCTCTTGAAATGATGTTTCAATATCACTACACGAAAAGCGAGGTCCGACTTCACGAAGTGCATGTGCGGGGAGGGCATGTTTGGATTTTTTTCTGATTTCAGGGCAAAGGTTGACGGTAAGTATTTCATTATAACACAACTATGGTACTTGGCAGCGTTTTGTACATTTCAGATGTTTTTTACTCAAATAATGTTATAGAGCAAACCATATGGCAATGGTGTGAAGAAAAAAGGTCACAAGTGCACCGACTGAAAGACATTTCGGTTCTAGCGGAAGGAAAATCATTCCTAAATCTCGTCCTTCAATCAGTATTTACCAAACAAAACTATCGATATAATGATATATTCATTATCCTCACCATCAAATGGTTTTTCTTTGGTCAAAACGGTAGCTATTTCCTATTGTATTACACACACACACACATATAAAGGCAATTTTCTTAAATTTCTAACAGAAAGATTCAACAATGGAGCTTTGTACGACACTCTCAACTCGGTAAGGTTTGCACTTTCAATTGTGTTACCTTCTAGTATATCTAACAATGGGTCAATAAACAGTTTTCTCAAAGGAATCTATAGGATGCCGCCATCAAGATAAAAAGACTTGGAAATATGGAACAGTGATTTTATTATTCAATACCTATCTTCTCTCAATTCTTTGGAGTAACTTGCTATCGACCAATTGGCGGATTGACCATGCGCATGGCACTTGGGACGGCTCATGAAAGACAAAAATTCTTACTCGTCAAGGCTACGAATATCCAGATTTCAATTACGAGAGTGAATATTGAAGTACCAGACCTCATTAAGGCGGTTAAAAGGGTCCCCACGATGGGGGTGTTCACTCGAGTAAAGTCGATTCTGGGCCCCCAATTTTAGCGCGCTAGCATCCAACTTACGCCCATTGATGGGTGGTGTACAACCCAGGAGTGATTTTCATGGATGGGGGTCAAAACTTTGCAGGGTCAATATTCCAGTATACATATAAAAATTTCAAGCATGCGAAAATAAAATAACAAAAGATGAATTGTTCGAAATCTTGATTTTTGATAGTGTCACTGATTAGTAGTTATTCTACTAATAAAGTAGTCAATCTGCCAACTAGTGCAACAGCATTACAACAGAATCCATGAGCTCTGTGAGTATCTGCTTTCGTAGGTGCCAGGACATTGTTTGCTCGACTCCTATTCTTAGTCTGATCGCATTCTATTTCAACTTAGAATAATATCATTTCCTTTGTCTGATCACAATCGAATTCATTGAAATAGTTGATATGTGCCACTAGTCTACTTTTAGTGTATCAGACCTGCGATTGACGCGTACTTGAGTAAACGAAGCTTGTAACGAAGCTGGATACATTTTGACATTGAGAAACGTAGAGATGATATATCCAGTTTGAGCTATACGAAAGCCATTGGTGGCTGGCGCTCGCTCTCACTCTTGGGGATTCGCTTAAATCAACAGCACCGCTTCGAAGCTAAATTAATAGGACGCCAATAGTGGGTTGATATTTTGAGAAAATTGATGAAATACTCATGGAACTAACCTCGACAGTTCGATTCAGTTTCTCTCTCGCTCCAACGTTGTGAAAAGTATTACAGACCGAAAGAAAATCACACTGACTCGTCCATAGTATCAAATTATAATCTTCAGAGTTACCAATAGCATAATGTGAATAAATATTTTCATAATCCGATTGCCAATTCGATATTCCTTTCTAACAACGCATTGCTCTGTGAGATTGAACGATTATTAAATCGAATATTTATTTTAAGTAACTTCTTATACATGTTGTAGTCAGTTAATTTCTTGATTCTTGAATCCTTAGAGATCGCTCAAATAGACATACCTTTACATCCTATGGAGCACTTTTCCGTAATCACATGATTTCAAAGCATATTTTGCGAAACCCAATTTCTGACAGCGTAAGCTTACTGCTGTTTACGGAGTCTTCCTCAACTACGACAGCTGCTCAAGTTTCTGCTAAAGTGCTTGAGTCAGACGGGCTTATGGCAGCCGCCAGGCCATGCATGGTTCCATGGTTATCGTCCTACCCAAATTTAGATGTGCTTTTGGTAGCCTATCTACCAGCACATTGTCAACTTTCGAAGAATGCTCCCAATAGATGCAGGATGTTAGTGTTCGGCGTTCTGATCATTTGGACATTTGAAGGTTCAGAGTTCTGACCATTTGGAATTTAAAAAATTCGGATCCTTAACCAGAACCCAGTTGAAGGTACTATAACAATAACCCGCTATCGAAAATTTCGAGTAGCTGAAGAGAAGTTACATGTTTTCATATTTGTTTGAAACATAAATTTGTATACTTGTTAGGTTTGTAGTGAATAATAAATTGTTTATTTCTTAGATTCTGTGATAATTATTTCACTACAAATTTTTTATCTGTCTCTGAAAACATCGTGAAGTCGTTTCACATAGTAATTTTGGATTTTTTTAAATAATCTCATGTTATACTAGGAAATACGTCAATGCTATCAACACTCAGTTACCACCAATGATCAGCAGAGAATTGATTCGCCAATAATGTAAGCAGTGATATATAAAAAAAAAACTCTGCTATCAGGATGTGTCCTGTTTACACCAGACAAATTGTACCAACCTCCCTATGCAATTTCGACAACTTCATTCTTTTACTGAAATCTGTGGTGTACTGAGGGGAGATTGATTTCATTGAACTTTATTCACCTGTTATGAATAAATTAATAACATGAAAAGTGTCTTTGCACTTATGTTTCTCCTTTAATATAGTGCTATTCGCGCGCAGCGCACTCCTATAGTTTAAATTGTACCGCGAGAGGAATCTCGTGCCTCTTGCTTAATTCAATTCTATTTATTCGTTTCCCTTCACTTTCTTTACTTATTGTCGAGTCTTACAAATGCCTTTCCACGGCCTCGGGATGGTAGCATGGAAGCCCAAATGGTTCGACTGGCAAATTCGGAGGAGATCGCATGGGCCTACACCTGACCATGGAGAGCCAGGTGAAACTCTCCCTCCGTCCTTAGCATGTGAGGACAATTCGTCGGCTGACAACAACAATATTCCATCTCCGAATTTGGGTGAACAAAACCTGATCTTAGATTTTCGTTCAACAACATCGTATGTCTAAAGCGATGAACCAAAATCTGACAACGAGACGAAGTTTTGTTGAACCAAATTCTGAGATAGGATTTGTTGCTCTCAGTCCATGAATTGTAAAGTAGTTTTAGATTAACATAACCCGGTCCTGAAGGGCGAACTCGTTCAGCACTCGGCTACGAACCATAATTTAGACCTGGGTTACCTCCTTGCATGCACTCAGGGGGACATGTGGTCTATCCGCTGTACTGGATGTGGGGTGGTTACCCACGACTGAGCCCTCTGAAAACACTCGACTTAAGGTGCATATAAAGACGCGTTGTACACCTCGAAAACGCGGGGATGCATAACTCCTATACCACTCAAGCGATCAGAGTGAAACTTGGGCAGTTAATGCCTTATTTCGGCAAAAACTGGAGCAACTTTTTACTTTTTCAAAATTTGGTAATAAATTTTACAGATTGGTTACCACCCACAGAAATTGGCCAAATTTTCACAGTTGCACTGAATAGATTGAACTATCCGATATGATGCCACTCGGCGGTAATGAAACACACATTTTGATCCCAGTCCCATGAGATTGGATGGTGAAATGACGAAATGGCAGCTGATATGGTTTTGGATTACGAAGTACACCGAAATCTCATTTTGGCGACATTTGTTACCGACATTTCGCACATGCCGGTAATTTTTTACCGACATTACACGCATGCATTATCGGCATGTCCGAAATGTCGGTAATAAATGTCGCCAAAATGAGATTTTGGTGTTGTTCGTAATCGAAAACCAGATCAGCTGCCATTTCGTCATTTCACCGTCAAATCTCATGGGACTGGGATCAAAATGTGTGTTCAAACACCGCCGAATGGTATCATATCGGACAGTTCGATCCATTCAGCGCAACTGTGAAAATTTGGCCAATTTCTGTGGGTGGTAACCAATCTGTAAATTTTTTTTCCAAATTTCGAAAAAGTAAAACGACACTCCACTTTTTGCCAAAATAAGGCATTCATTCCCCAAGCTTCACTCTGATCGCTTGAGCGGTATCGGAGTTTTGCATCCCCGCGTTTTCGTGTTATTTAAAAATTTTGTTGTTCACCTGTGTCGTCAGGGCTGATGCATCACGTTTAGCACTGTGTGCCTGTAGTTGGTTGTGTGAACGAGACACGATAGGGCTATCGCGTGGAGGTTCATCGGTTGCCACACCACACGAGCGGCGTGATGTCCGAATTAAGTCATCTACGGGGTAAAGACTGTTCCGATTCTTGAGACGTTGGGGTCCTCTAATGAGCTGAACTTTTTGCACTCAGGAATCTTTCTATACCCGACAATCTGACCCAGAAGAGAGGGCGGTCTCCTGGTATCTCAGCGTACGCTTTATATGTCAACGGTATTGTGGAGGTTACACCCTTCAATAAACAAGAGAGCTTTCTTAGTTAATTCAGTGAAGCGAATGATCATTTCAAGTGCGAGAGATGAAGTTAAAATCTGTTTGTGAATGTGGTGGTTTATTCAGCCTTTCATGTACTCGTAATTTAACTGATTTGGATTAATAAGTTTGCTATAATCATTGGCCTGCTCGGACTTTTTCCCGTTAGTATTTATCCGATTCAGTTGATTGTCTACAGCAAAACACATTCAGCGAAACAGCCACCTCATTGTAAGTTCGGTTAAAAGTAAAAGCAAGTGAAAGCTCCGACGTGGCAGAAGCGGAGACTGTTTACGTTGGCAGGAGCCGGAGCAGAAGCTTCGTTCTGTTTTGAATTTCTCAGGGGGATTTTAAAAGTGCAGGCTGGAAAGAGAAGATCGATAAACCCCGATGACGAACGCGATCAAGTGTCAACCGCATTTTACTGCGCAGACTGCAGCGGCACTAAAGCCGAGGTATGGAAAGGGATGAAAGCGCAGTTACGTCGATCGATAGATATCAGAGATGCAATCCAGCGGTGTTTTCAATTCTGCCGAATGATTGCTGGAATGGTGCTAATCCCGTGTAAGTATTTTACATTTTATGAAATTCATTAAATAAAACATTTATGATGTCAATAATTAAACCAAGTTTAGTAAAAAGTACAAAAATCAACAATCGATGGTACTCTAGTTAACAAAATTATTCTAGTGTTTGGCTTCTTATTATTCAACTACACAAAACATCACATACCTATATGACGATTATGACTTTGTTAGATTTTTAAATGGAAATAACTTTGCGCGAATCAACTTTTTTTATACATTTAATATTATCTAGCTGGTCTATAACTTGTCTAACTGAAATATTTATAATCAAGTTAAATTGTAACTAGAGTAAATCACAATTATTATCACATTAATTTGTATGTAAATTGGATTTGCATAAGCACTCTCTAAAACTGAATCAGTGAAAAATTACTTGAATCAGGGATTATACACTATTTCACAGTGATAAGTATACTTGTTTGAATCAGTGGTTTACTTATCACTATGAAATGGTGGATAGTCACTAATTCACGTGATTTTTCACTGATTCAGTTTTAGAGACTAAGCAGTCTTTTCAATCTCCATATTATAGTATTAAGTAATTTAACATCAAATTTTTGAATAATTTTAAAATTATTGTAAATAATCAAGTCACCTTGTTTCTGGAAAAATGATCTTAAAACACAAAAATAGCTTTAAGATTTGACTGGATTTTACACGATTCCTCGACAAGTTCAGGACTTCGTGAATTCGCCTGCGGATTCACAAGCTGATACGGGATCCCTCAGACCTTCAAATGATGCTGAATCCCGCGGGATTGCGGGGTCCCACTTTTCTGGATTGCAATCTTTAATAGACATTTTATCCACAAGCATTCCTTCAGTGGCTATAAAATTCAGGATAAAAATTATCGGCTTTCACTCCAGACTAGATCCTCATCTCGCCCCAGATGCAGCGCCTGCAATGAGGTAAATGTGTTGGAGAAATTCTCGCCCGGCACGATTGCTGTCGGTCAGTCGTGCAGACATTCATCCCTCCAAAACGATCCACGGATCGTTGTAGATAAGGACTCTTGGCAATCTACGATCGGCAGCAACTGATCACTGCAGCCTGTGATTCCGACTGTTGTTCATCGGGCCACGTCAAGAACCCCGACCTAGCCGAAGTCTTTGTTAACATCGAGGGCCGAGAGTGGCTGCAGGAGATGGTGTGAACAGGTTGTTGACCGTCGCAATGCACTGTGAGGATCCATCGAGGATGGTATAGCACCATATCGTTAGATTGGAAGGAAATCTATCAGAGGTCGAACGAATGCTTGCTGAACCTGGACCGCAGCTCTGTTACATCTTCGTTAAATCCCTGACGAGGAGAACTGCGACGCTTAATATAGGTCCAGACTGCAGGACGAGAGTCCTTCTTGAAAAGAAGAAGATAAACACGTACTCATATGCTGAATCTAGATGGATTCTCAACCTCTGCGTACATAGACGATTGCCATGGTGGCAATATCGTCATCTGATATTAACATCCTACGTGAATTTGCAAACATATAACTTTTTTAGTACTGTTTTATTTTGAATAAGTATTTCTTGGATATGAAGATGAATGCAATGGATTTAAGAAATAATTTTAGTATTGAATTGTAACATACGAGTATTTATTATTTGTTTTTGCGTCAATTTTCTAAATGAAAATACAAGTGAAAACAAGAACATTTAGTATCACTGAAGTCTCCTCTCAATCTATACTAGTCTACGTAGTATGAAATCTAACCCAACGAAAAACATATATAATGCATGCGTGTAATATCTGTAAAAAATTACCGGCATGCGCGAAATGTCGGTAACAAATGTCGCCAAAATGAGATTTCGGTGTTCTTCGTAATCGAAAACCAGATCAGCTGCCATTTCGTCATTTCACCATCAAATCTCATGGGACTGGGCTCAAAATGTGTGTTTCATCACCGCCGAGTGGCATCATACCGGATAGTTCGATCCATTCAGTGTAACTGTGAAAATTTGACCAATTACTGTGGGTGGTAACCAATCTGTAAAATTTATTTCCAAATTTTGAAAAACTAAAAAGACACTCCACTTTTTGCCAAGATAAGGCATTAAATGCCCAAGTTTCACTCTGATCGCTTGAGCTGTATAGGAGTTTTGCATCCCCGCGTTTTCGAGGTGTACAACGCGTCTTTATAAGCACCTTAAGTAGCCGCAGTGTTAGGCATTAAAACAGGAAATCGTATCAAGTTAGAGACGCAGAGGGATAATCGTAATTCTTCATTTCAGTAAAGGTGTGGTAAGCTTCGTCATAAAGTGAATGTGATCTCGGGATCATATTTAACACGAGAGACTGCAGCTTATACCACACAACGGAGGTGATTAGTCGACCTGCACTTCCAGTCGTGCTTGTTATTCATTGTTTAAACCTGGCTTTGTTGGTCGCTGATGCGCTGCCTCGCTTGCCTAAAATGGCACTCTGGAGTAATCAGGACGATGCAGCTTGTCCCATGCTCACGTTTCTGAGTGGCTGCTGCATTGCAGGCATTGCTTATGATCCAAACAGAGCTTAAGTCAAGTAAACTTTACGAGATCAAATGGAAGGTGGTAGGTGCCATCGCTATATTCACTCAGCTGTAAGTCAATTCTCTGTAATCACTTTCCCGGGCCCCTAGTCCATCCGACGGCGTAATTCAAACCATCAAAATGCTATGGTGCATGAAAATCCATGTCAAAGTTGCTTGCTGTTCATTCTTGAAAAGTTCGTGTCATCTGTATGCACAGTAATGAGTATACCTGCACATAGAAGTTAACGTTATGTGGAGATAAATTCAGAATAAACATCGCAAAATTCTTGTGCTACTTGATAAAAGGAATAAAGATGCAATATGGAAATACTTGATTCGATCACTGACCTAGATACAAGCACAGACAAATTGGATTCGAACAAGTGTGGATGATGATTGAACAAAGTGCAATTATTTGAGAGGTGGAAGCGCGCAATTAAGCTCTCTCTCTCTCTGTCCTTCATTCATTGTGCATTTTCCACGATTTTATTATCCCTCCGTTACCCTCTTGCTCACTTAAATCATCTCTCTCATGGAACAGTCTCCTCAGTCATGCAGCTATCCGATAAATGTTTGGATCGAGTCAAATAGTAGGGAAATATATCAGCTGAAACAATGATCACAAGAAAATTTGCAGGTCGATGTCGTGTATTGGTAGTGATCGCTTGATAGGTGCTATCTTGCAGGTTTTGATTGGCGTGGGTTATGTGTACTTGCTGCGGCAATTATTAATTGTCTCTCGATTCTTAACGGTGAATTATAATATATCAGATGTCTTATAAATGTTATACGAGGCGACTTTGGACGGCTAAAAGAAGTCACATCCAAATGACGTTTTGCAACCTATGTGAACCTGGCACCCCACTTTGAAATTTTTTTTTTCGTAAATTTGCATCGATTGTGCTTCGTTTGTACTTGTTTGTATCTGGTTGTTTTTCGTTTGTACCTCATAGGGAAAAAAGATATGGCGTTTTCAAAAAATGACCCGTACCCCACTCTCAAAAATTTCGTTTTTTCCAACGGAGATCGCTTCAGAATCGTTTGTACCCGTTTGTACCACCTTCGATTTCGTTTGTACCTCGACTCAAAAAACGGTAGAGCCATTTTTTGATTTTCAGAAAGGCTAACTCTCCGGTTTTCAAAGATAATCAAATTCTGCCAACGGGGATCGCTTCAGGATCGTTTGTACCCGTTTGTACTATTTTTTTTTTCCTTTGTACCTCGACCCAAAAAACGCTAGAGCCATTTTTTGATTTTCAGAAGGGCTAACTCTTCGGTGTTCTGAGATAATTAAATTCTGCCAACGGGGATCGCTTCAGGATCGTTTGTACCCGTTGACGATTTTTTACATTTTTTAAAATTTGGAGCAGCCTCTTAAAAAAAAATTTTTTGAGCTGTCCTTTGGAGTGGACTCTTAAAACATCAAAAACTAACATTTTGTCACACGAGACTCAAAAAAAAAAAAATAGTCGGTTTTTTTGTGCCACCCTAACCTACACGTTATGTGGTTGGTGCAGGATACAGGCGAAAGTAATCGCAGTTGCAAGATGTTGACGTTTAATGTAAGAGTGAGGTAGATGATACAGCGCAGCCACGTTTGCATTGCTACATGTGTATGGGTCTAACGTACAGGTCGGTCGTGGATCTCAGTGAATGAGATTGCCGTCTCCGCAATGCTGGAGTGAGGAGTAGGGCAATGAAAGGAAAATGAGGCCGTGTGACTTGTGCACTAGTTTCATCTTGTAATATCACGACGGTATTATTGCGGGATTCAAGTCATAAGTTCTCAGGCTCTGGAACTGAATTGAAAACCAGCTGACTTCCCTCACATCGCAAAATGTTGTCTATACTCTTCATTCGTATTGACATACTTCATGATCATTTCTTGCCACGTTAGTGATAGTTTGGATTAGGTGTATTGACTCGTGACAATATTTACGTGTGACCTGCGCAAGTCGATTGAATAATTGTTATCGATCGTTTCCTGAGTTTTAGAGGTCATTGCCTTCAAAAGAACTGTCTAAGGAGTTCTCCTTAATATTATGACTTCAAAAAGGTTGAGTCAGTTGAGTGATAGTGGCGAGTTCAAAGCACAGACAACTCGGACGAGGCCCAGCAAAGATCATTATATCGGGTCGCTTGGTTTGCACAACAGACATTTCTTGTTCAGATTCGTCTTTGGGAGGCAGTGGCCACGTGATTAGGTATATGCGAAGCAGTAGATACGGATTACGCAAGATATTTCAAGATTCTATAAAAACTACTCTAGGCTATTCTACTGGGAAAAGGTCAACAGGGTCAATCAAAAAAGTACACGCGTAAATCAAATTTTCCCTTTAATTTGAAGAACCCATTGCTTCCAGCGAAAATCATCAGCATTTTAGAAATTTTTAGATGATATTCAAGCTTCCACGGTAAATTTATAGACCATTAGAAATCATAATACCACAAATATCTCGCTGCATATAGCAGCTGTCCTCAAAAGAGAACGGTGGGCGTTAATGGGCTGGTAAATAATGGCCCAGACATAGGTTTGGGTATTCAGGAAGTCACAAAGGAAGACGCGGCGAGTTGGGACGAAGTTAGCGGAGAAAACTTTTTGCCAGATCGTTTCTCTATATGGATGGAAAATTAATAGATTTCGTATAACATCATTCGATCAAACTACGTTCGTAACTCGTGAAAACCTGCAATAACTACAATTATAAAAAAAAAATGGTTCCTTAGTTACAGCATCTTATTCTGCAAGATTTTCTGACGATGTTTGGAAGAGGGAAACAAATATTTGAATAAAGGAGCGTGAAATTGTGAAGAAACTTAATAACAAACATGCATCGGAACTGCTCGGGTAAGAATCCGGTTCATGAGTTCAAGACCCTCTTTCTTAGGAAATATTTCTCCCTGCCTTCAAACGATGTGTTCACAACACAAGACAAACATAACCAAGGTCCTGGAGTATCGGAAAAAGTTAATTCGGTATGAATATTAAAAGCCGAAACAACAAAAGAGAATTGCTTTTCCACTACCAGTCCTCCATGACATTTTATATTTAGGAGAACATGAAGTGAGACTAGTTTTGTAAATCAGAGTAAAAATAATTTGGAAAAGAGTAAAAATCTGGTTATCAGATTTCATGTAGGTATCGAACTTTCCTCAACTTGATACTCGGAATGAGGTTGACGTTTGTAACGTTAATATAACGATGCATATCGGTGAAAAAAATAACGTTACTTCGCAACTTCAAAAGATTTCAATGGAAAATGGAGAAAATAATATGGGCATCTCTAATATCAATGTTAGAAGCTCATATTTGGCTGGAATATTTTATTTGAGATGCTTTACCGGAAATTTTATGCACGTTAAAGATAAAAAAAAAATGTTGGAACACGCTAATGTATATGAAATCGAAGGTCAGATCTCTTCATATTTTCGTATTAAAATCGTTTTTTGTTCAAGTATAATATTTGCCTACTCGAGACAGACATTTATTGGGTTGAAATAAATTTCGATCAAATGAAATAAAACTTTTTCCCTTACACCAAGTGAATTATTTAATAGGTTTATAATAAAATTAAAAATTTTGTTTCTAAAACAATTCAAAAGAATTTTTATATAAGCGAGGAAAATCAGTCACTAAAGTGAAATTCATTGAATTCAAGTGAACGGTTACTGGTGTGCTTGCGAATGGACAACTTCTCAAGATCAAATAAAATTCTCATTGATGCAAATGTGTGACCGATAAAATCATATTATCTTTTCTTGCTTCAAACAAAGCAGTTTAATGGAACTTGATCCAATTACATATTTTATTGCCGATAGTAATAGAAGTATTTTCTTCATTCAAATTCATACATGAGATAACTCGATCTGAAGAGTGTTTTTTGGTCAATTGTGATGATGTATTGTATATATATTATATTATAGTCAATAGAGAAGACAAAGTTCGAGCGGATAAGCGGATAAAGGAAGTAGCAGGCCTACACTCGTCGAAGGAGAGAGTCGATTTTAAAATTGTGTAACCGACATTTTATGCTGTTTCTAGCCCAAAAATCCTGATCAAGTAATTAACGTTCATAATAAATAAATGGTGAGATTCGACCAAAACGATACAGTTAAATTATTTATGTATTGGTTTGGGTCATGTTTTAATTTATACACTGTGTCGTTGATTTTTATGTAATTTTAGGACTATCAGGTCTAGTTTGTTGTTATTGTATTTTCAATTTTTGTTAATGTATTATATAAAAAGAATAAATAACTGAATAGGTCATTTGTCTCGTCATATTAAACTCGGTGGTATACTTTATTTATTGCTCCATTTGTTATATAAAAAATTAGTATATCGAAATTGTTACACAATGACATTAATTGTAAGTCAGTTTAATGTTTTCTCAACAAAAAATAAATACCGAAAAGTTACGTCACTACTGACTTTGATAACTAATGAGATAATTGTGGTTTTTGAACACATAAGAAAGATTAATAAAACAGAGAACTGAAAGAGAGAGAAAGAGAGAAAGTAATGCTTCGATCTTGGAGCGGTGCTTCTCATCAGATCGCAGTCAGTCGGTTACTGACTCAATGAGAATTGTAATATAGCTGATCGTGAGACCAGTTGGAAAACTGGTCGATGACCTTTTTGCGATCGATTGCATAGTGCACGAGGACAAGCGATTCTCTCCATGAGGACGCGAACGATGCTGACTGGTACTCTGGGGTTGGAAAACGATTTGAAACTGAAAGACTAGAGAGACTTCTTCACAGTCCGTATGTGATTCATCAATGTCAAGTTTTTTCGTGACAGCGCGGTGCTTTTTTCTATCAACCGGATTTTTTTTCTCCCTCAGTTTCACAGCGAAAGAAGCGAGGAGAGCTGGTAAAGACTTAGGAGTTACATCATCAAACACTTGCGTTAACGTTGGGTGAAAAAAAACACGATCAAAGCTGTGAATACGGAATTTTCTACATGCTCTAAATTTGATATTCATAAAAATGAAGAATGGCATATCATAAAACCATTCTCGTCTTGACTTAATTTACTGAATAGATTAACATACATAAATATACCTGTGAGGTATTTCTAACCTGTTGCAAGGGAAAAGAAGAACTGCCAAAAAGAATCTTGCAAGAAAATTGCTATCAACCTTATATGACCGTTAAATGAAAGCACTCTCGTGCTAGCTTTCCTGTTTGGTATATAATTTTCCTATTCTTCGATTTTTAATACTGTTCGATTGACCAAATAATAAACATGATAGCCTAGCTACTAGGGAAAAAGAAAAAATTGGGTTTGGTGAATTTTCTAGCTTTCAAAAAAAAACTAGATATCGAAAATGTGACACGCTTGATTGTTAAGAATTATGCGCTGAGCGTAGACCACAAATTTTATTAGGAAATAATAAATATTGTAGAATAAAATCACTATAAAAAATGATAATAAGAAAACTATAAGTTGAAAAAAATCAGATTACAGAAAAATTGTAATGGAATATATTTGTTTTTTATTCAGTAAAAATACTGATAATATGTTAAATATGAAAAACAAATTATGTACCCATGCACGGGTGTGTTAAAATTTTCGCCATAAGTCCGACCCTCCTGTTGTCTCCAACTTTCCGCAGTTTCGTTTTTTGCCAATTTTGTAATGCACGTTGCTTGCTGGTATTTCACACTTCCTCTTCGTGCATATGCTCATGTAAAATTGCATTTCAAAATACAAAAATGCAGCCGTGTGCTAAAAATTTCGAATTCAGACCTTATTCGACTGGACTATTGTTAGCACATGGATGAGAGACAATGACTCTGTGCAGAAGTGAAGGTAAGAAAAATAAAAGGGCTTCAGATAGAGAGTAAGAAAAAAATTTCACGAAACAATTGGTTAGGCTGTTAGATTTTCGAAACCTGTGGGACTTGCCTAAAGTGTTCCATTTCTGGACAGTACGGTGGCCGGTAGAACGATATTGGTGGATGAGGAGATGATACAACAATTGAAATGTTGTATTTTATACAATAGAACTTCCCTTAGCGCCTGCGCAATTTCGAAGAACGAAAATCATTTGATCTTTCAGTCTTCCATTACTGATTCGTAATAGCGGAACTCGACATATCACCTAATATCCGACAAAGTTTTTTCTACGTTTTTCAAATATTGTTCATTATAAAAAATTTATTCTCATTTGTTGTAGGTAGTTGTATTTCATTATGGCTAATCAACCGGAAGTACCGAAGAAGGTGAATATTATGAAGATAAGGTGATAAAAGCAGCTGGAAAAATCGTTTTTTGAAAGACGACATGTAGAGAATGATGAGTACTGGATCCAGCAATTTAATTGTAGAGAATGCGCTCACAAGGCGTGACCAGATATTTTTCAGTGTTCCGACCAATATACATCTTTAAATTTTTGTTTAGTTAAAAATGAAAACTGGGTAAAATATAATCGTTTATTTGGAAAAAGTAATAAGAGGAAGAAGTATATGTATCGGTTAAACATTAAAAACCGATTAATTTCCGGTAGAAATGGAAGTTTAAATTAAACGGGATATATGATAATTTTTCATACCCATCATTTGATTGTAAAATCCTATAAGTTTTAAATTTTTTCATTAAGCCGTTTCCGAGATCATCGCTGAAGTTTGTCGGACAGGCTGTGACAGACAGACATTTTTCTAAAAACCTGTTTTTCGGGTTCTAAAGGTTCAAAAAGGTCTATATTCGTTGACATTTGAAAAAGTGATTTATGACCGAAACCAATACTTTCCTTTTATGACCAAAGGTTACGAAAAGTAAAAATCATTTTAGGTTTAATTACATCACCGAGAATTGCCGAAAGCTTGATATAAGTATAAAAAACTTCGACAATCTTATGAATTCTATGACATAACCAAAAAAATAACGATAGGTTACTTCAAAACTAGCCTCTGTTTAAGTATTGCACACGAGCATAATGAAAGATACAAAAGTTTAAAGAAAAGCGTTTTTCCGATTTTGAACATCTTTTCCAAGAATTCAGATTCGTGTAACTTTCGAATTATTGATACCAGAGGGCTTTTCTTCTCTTCCGTAAAAGTAGGAAGCAAATTTACTACACTAATGAAAAATGTGGCAGGTACTCCAAAAGTCCACCGCTTGACACAAAATGATTCAATTGATATGCTTTCAATGTATTGAACCGATTCTCTGAGACAGTATTTTTTCTACTATAAGTTACTGGACAATGGAGTAGCCAGAGATTTCACATTCACCGGTTGAACCAGCTCACAGAATCCAATCTCTGACGCCTTCGACATGCTGAAAAGTATTGGAAATACTTGTATTTATACGTATAACTATACAGTGTAACGCCGAGGAGAAAGATTTACTGTTCCGCTGGGATAATGGTTAACTGCGTAGACAAAAGTTCAATAAACCTGTCGCGTAAATTTGTTGGTGAGATACCAAACTTGTTTGGTAAACTGAATGAACTATACCCGAGTAGGAATTTCATCAGGCCAGCCCGTGCAGGCCCTGATCAGGTTGAAATCAGGCCTACCTTATTAAGGCACACCAGACGTAGCCTTGGTTAAATCGGCCTCAAGTATCCCCCTTACCAAGGTGTGCCCTAGTCAGGACATCATCAGGCATCCTTTACTGAGGCGCGCCTGATGTGGCCCTGCTCAGATGATTATCAGGCATGTCTAAGTAGGGCATGCCTGGTCTGGTCCTAAGCAGGTTCAGGTCTGGCAGACACTACTACGGCGCACCTAATCTGACTCTGGACTCGACCTGACACATTGCAAGTACCACGAGCAGCCACCAGGCGGCACGAAAGTCCTACGCGTTCTCATGACAAAAGTTTCAGATGGTTTGGAATAAGGTGTGCCGTCTACCTAAAAAAGTGTACGAAATATCATTTCGCAGTTTATTATTTTTGTTGTATTTAGATAGAGATATATCAAATAATTAATTTTGGTAGCCTTCGCTTAGCATCTACGTAAAACTGAATAATTCGCAAATTTGTGAAAAAAAACCATAAATTTGAACAATCGGTGAATCGTTGCCCGAGTCTAATCAGGTAGTGCCTAAACTTGCCCTGATAAACACCTGATGAGGCCCTGATCCAGTTCTGATCAACGCCTGACCATCGTATCTGAACTCAGCCTGATCAGAGCATTCTACAACAGCACGTTACGTTTCTGGCCAGGCCCTGATCAGGAAGCCTCTAGTGTACCTGATCAGGCGGTAAGATAAGCCTGAACATGATTTCTACCCAAGAGAATTCGTCATTGTAATTGTACTGTATCAGAGAAAGTTTTTGTTTCAGATGCTCCAACAAGATGCAATGATCTTCACGTATTTCGGTGACATTTCTCACCTAATCTGATACTTACGAACAGACTTTCTTTCAATCAAAGCTGGTAAGATTATGGGAATGATAAGTCAGTTAGTTCTTAGAAAGGGGTCTGCATGGCGGAAGGATAAGTGACAGTCAGTTTTCCCGAGCAGATTTTATTCAATGATTCTACTCAGCATTATCACTTTGAGAATATTTTGAAGGGCTAGAGCTGCAAAACCTAAGTACTACCTTCCAAAAATCGATTTTTGTAGCTGATCTTGTTTTTGACTACGAAGTACACCGAAATCTCATTTTGGCGACATTTGTTACTGAGATTACACGCATGCCGGTAATGTATGCGTGTAATGTCGGTAAAAAATTACCGGCATGCGTGAAAGATCGGTAACAAAATGTCGCAAAAATGAGATTTCGGTGTTCTTCGTAATCAAAAACCAGATCAGCTGCCATTTCGTCATTTCACCATCAAACCTCATGGGACTGGGCTCAAAATGTGTGTTTCATCACCGCCGAGTGGCATCATACCGGGTAGTTCGATCCATTCCGTGCAACTGTGAAAATTTGACCAATTTCTGTGGGTGGTCACCAATCTGTAAAATTTATTTACAAATTTTGAAAAAGTGAAAAGACGCTCCGCTTTTTCCCAAAATAAGGCATTAACTGCCCAAGTTTCACTCTGATCGCGTGAGCGGTATAGGAGTTTTGCATCCCCGCGTTTTCGAGGTGTATACAACGCGTCTTTATAAGCACATTAAGTTGGTTAACTGTCTACCTATTGCAGGCTTTACAGTGCTCAAGCCAGGTGTTTTGAGGAAAAATAGAAGAAAGCTTTGTAAAAATAGAGGGGTATTAGGGTTGCAATATTTTTTCATAGTATGAAGTGATGAAATAGAGCAAAATTAGAAACACACTAGGGGGTCCAGTATTTTGGTCGTTTTTGAATTTTTCGATTACACCCGAAAATTATATTCGTTTTATAGATCAACAGAATCCATTGCAAACATAAACATTTTTGAATAACATCAACACGTGCCGGGAGCGATTTAAATTTTGCATGTCAAAGATACTGAAGTTTTCGATGTTTTTGATTCTTTTTTCCCCTGATAAACTAAAATGGACTGAAGAATCAATTTTTTTGCTTGAGAACAATGTTTATATTTTCAAGTACAAGTGGGAATAAAATAATTTGAGATTGATTCTTTTTCCCCCTTATAAACTAAAATGGACTGAAGAATCAGTTTTTTTGCTTGAAAACAATGTTTATATTTCCAAGTATGTGTGGGAAAAAAATAATTTGAGATTAGCGCACGTATTCCGTAGATATCCCATATTATTATATTTTAGGAAATTATTATAGTTTTGTGAAATATAAGAGTTTTTCGATTTGGTTTCTCATTTTTTTTTTCTTTTTTGGTTTTATCAGTCCTTTTAATTTATAAAAAAAAAACAGTTACTTAATGAAAAAATAGGGGGTTTTAGGGAAAAATCGACTGCTTTAGAGTACATTTAGAGGTAACCATCAGTTTTAGAGTGCTTATCGGGCATCTAATCCTATCGTTCGGGGGAAGGAACTTTAGGGTCGATACTCGTCGAAGTGCTGGCAAGGGTCTAGCACCTGCACCGCTCGGGTGAGTAAACCGATAGTTTGATTATTTAAATTTTCAGGCACCTTAATATGAGAAAATTCACGAATCTATTTTTCAAGTCAGAATACAGAGTTTCGATCGAGCAATGAAAATTGTTGCACTTGAAATTGTATTTCGAGGAAAGTAACTCAAGTCTCTTGACTGATTACACGAGTAACTCGTGTATGAGGAAGAAGGAATGGTGCAACTTTTATGAGGATATCGTGCTGGTGATGACTTATGTGAACATCATTCACGCAATTCTTTTACCTGAAAATACAAAAAAAATCTATATTTTGCATGGAGGGTAAAAAAAATGACAAAAATAAAAAGAACGGGTCCCGCTATAGTGGCTTTTGTGACTAAAAGGGTTAAAAGATAAAACGTTCAAAAAATCACTACTGAAATCAATTTTTCTCTCATCGATGTACACAAAGTTGCAACATCATAGAAGCAGTCGTTGATAACGTGGGTGGCGTCATCGACGCTATAGGGATTAGGTACATATCTATTTACAGGGTGTATTGTCGGTATTCGCGAGCTTGAATGTGACACTTACAATTAAATTGGACACTAAGAAAGTGGTTACATTCATCAGGCACAAGAGTCGCCACGAGATGCTTATGGCATGAACAAGTACGAATACAACAGTTGAGTACCAGGCTTGTGCAATAACTTTTCTGAGTCAGCAGTCAACGATCTATGGGAACGAATCCTCTGGATCCCTGCTTGTGTAAGGTTCCTTATGCACGTGAGCATCAGTGCGTAATATGCGTGATGTATGCCTTCGGCAGGTCACGGATATACAATTCAGCGTCGCGACGCCCCTCGGGGTTGTCAGATTACCCGGACGAATACGAGGTAGAGGTTTCGACCCACGGGATATACGGCACACGTGGTGTTGAGACACGCGTGCGACCCTGATACCCGGGGAATCGCAAACGTGTTACGTTTTTCTAACGGAAGGTCTAGATGCTCCGATGTGTACGGATCACCCAGGCGACGACATCGAGCCTCGAGATTCAACGGCGCGAAAATAACTAGTGGATACAGGCCGATATCGTCATGGGTATTTGGTTTATACCTACGTACATACACATGTACACCTGACATATTCCTTGCGGTAAGCATTGCATACTTGAATTCCGGGGCAAGCTGAGAGAATGTGACGTCAAATTTGAGGCAGAATTTTTTCAGAATGCAGATCATAACACTCCATTTAGCTGTATGGATTCAGGATGTGGAAAAACAATGTTTAAACGGTAAAGAGCAAAAATATCTTACGAAAATAGACGAAGTATGAATGTTATGTGACGTTCGTTGCGAAATTTGTAGTAGCATCATTATATTATGTACAATTTTTGCCGACAGAGAATAGTTAGTTTCGTATATGCCTCACTATCTTCTGAGAAAAAGAGTGCAGAAAAAGTCAAGCAAAAATCTAGGGCTACGTAATGGCCAGAACAAAGGACCTGGTGTAACCAACAGGAGCGATCGCAAAAACTAGCACGCGATAAACTGTAAACCAAAATAGTATATTACGTAACAAGGGCGTAAAGTGGGCTTTTGTAGATCGGGTGTGGAGTTTGCAGTACGAGTACGGCAACCACTAGAGATCAAAAAGCCCACTTGGTACTTGGAGCACACCATATTTTTTGTAAAGCATGTACTGATTTCTGCGTTTTTGGTACCTATAATTGGTACTATGGTGACCCTTTTTTGGAAACAACACCTCATAGTTATGTTGCAATTATATTGCATTTTTTCAACAGGTAAAAGTAAGGTAGTAGGTAACAGGAAAACCATAAAGACTTCGAACCTTACTTTGATCAATACAATTAAGCTCCTTCCATTCTCGGAGTTTCAATTGACTCACTCCAGATTGGCTGAAGGATACGGCCTAATTCAATAACTAGGCTCCTCGCATTCTCAGCGTTTCAATTAACTCACCCTGTATATATGTATTCATTATACACACTTACCGTCGTTTTTTCTAACTTTTCAAAACGTGGGCAATGAAATTTCATTTTTTCCCGTGTATTGAAATTTCATTTTCCGCTTTTTTCAAGCCGGTCAAAAAAAGGTCACGTTAAGGCCGCTTGATAGGTCTGAATAACGCAGAAATCGCGCATGTGTTACAAAAACGTGATTACATGGAATTCCTGCGCCACAGGGAACAGACTATAAGGGTGTAAACTTGACTTGCACGTTGCCAGGGGTTAAAGCGGTATCACAAGTTAGTCACTCGGTAGAAAGGTGCTGACTTTCCGTAAATGTCACAGTAACCATAAGACTTACAGCTTACAACTTACAAATTCGAAAAGCATGTGGCTAAGAGAATTTTAAATTTTGAATCGGCTCAAAGTCTGACATAAGGTTAAGTCAGTTTTGTGATATTACAAACATTCGCCAACGTCTAGCTGATCACGAATGTTCAAAGCCCAAATACGAGCATCAAATCAACTGTAAATAAATTACAGAGTGACTGGAACCTTCTACGCGTTGAAAAGGCGGATGAGAAATAAGTTAAACGCAAAGGTAACTTGTGGTGAGTTGATGCCCCTTAAGGAGATGCCCTGGACCATTTCGACGTTTGAGTCCAAATATCAAAGTCCACGTATCTCAAACGCGGAAAAAGGTTTAACAGCCCCATTCTATACGTAATGCTGAACTAAAACACTCAAATGCATTTTTATTTGAAGCAGAAATAAAGAAATGGCATAAATGCTACGAACTTACTATCGCGATTTCGTAGAATCCGTGCCATTTCTTTACTTCTGCGTCAAATGAAAATGTGTTTTTGTTCAGAATGACGTGTAGAATAGGGCTGTTTCACGTTTGAGATACGTGGACTTCGATATTTGGAGATATATACAATTATACATAGGTCAACTTCGAAATCGACCAGAGCACCCTCTTAACTGCAATCAAAACAACAATGACGTTACAGTTAAGTCGTGCAAAGAGAAAAAATCAATTTCATCATTTCCTCACCCAATTAATGATACTGTATCTGATATTTTCGAAACTCTGCCACAACATTGCGGTTCTTTTTTTTGCTCTGTGCTCGCTCTTTATGGAATAACCCAATACTTATAATTTTAACACCGGTAATAATATTGTTACAAGTTTTTTTATTTATCGGATAACCATTCTCATGTTAATCATGTTGACATGATTTTTACGTATACTGCATGTATGTGAATTCGATTATAATTTATAACTTGAGGATACGGGAAAAGACAAAAGCAAAAACAAGGATAAGAGGCTTCAGACATTACCGATCGACCTAACATCATGCGTGATCAACTATTCACCATAATATACGTCAAAAAAGTTGCTTGTTCGGGTCTGCAGATCGAATATATTGTACAGCTCTTTTTCGCCCACAACATTGGTTGCAGTATCAAAATTGACTAGTATTCATTACCATACTGAAAAGTATCTGGAGTGAAAATGACTTTTTACGGCATGGGCATTGAAAAGTCCACTTTCTGTGGCAGTTTTCGTTCGGTAAAGTGACGCTTTATACGGCCGCGAACAAAGTTGCGGAATAAAGTCTTTATTCCGCAGTTTTGATGCGCAGTTCGAAGTGCGCATCCCAAACTGCCGAATAAAGTAGCTTCGTCGAACAGATCGCGACATAACCTCTTCGTTTTGCTTTTCAATGCTCATACCGTAAAAAATATTGTATGTGGCATGCCCGTCAACCGTTTTTTGGCTCGGATAATTTCAGTACTCGCTTCCGGCTCGCCTTCAGCTCGTCCTGAAATCTTTATCCTTGCCAAAAAAACAGGCGGTTTACGGGCATGCCACATAAATAGCTATTATTCTAACGAGAAAGTCAACTCCGATTTCGTGATAACTATCTTATGTATGTCGATCAACCATGGCCACAGTAACTACCCTTGTGTTCATGCAGAGTATCCAACATTTACTGCAGAAAATTGTCAACTCAACTTTGTTCAATGCTAAGATGAATTATACGAATAGTCAGATCAACTACATGCGTCGTGAAATGTTTCTACTACTTTTCAATAGTGGAATTCCCGACATCACTTTGCTCGATATATTATACTATAATGTCAAAGAAAGTTTGATCCTCCTGTTATTTAGTCATCCGAATATGCATTTCGATTTACGTTCGCTGCTAACGCAGGGAATCATTAATTTTATGCGAATTGCGTTGTCTGGGATATTTTAATAGATGGTACGTGAACGTCGAAACCTGAATCCCGATTCAGTTAAAATTTTATTGGGTACCGCAGGTATTAAATATCACGATAACCCATTACCTGCCTGCGAGCGTATGGGCTCTGAATAACGACATACATATCACCACCAAAATCACGTTGTATTAATTAATAATATTAATAGTCACACATCGAGTGTTCACAAAAACCATTTTGTGAATAACTGTAATCCCTTGAACCAATAATGTTAAACGAAAGCATTCACATACTTGCATTCACACCCAAACCAATTCATATAGTAAGTCTCGATATAGAAGTTATTCTATATACTCGAATGTATGAATCGTTAATGTAGGAAAACGGTTTGGAAAGATTTAATGAAAAGTCCATCCAATTAAAGTTAAGTAAAATCACATGAAGTCCTCTCAAGTCTTTGTAAGTTTTCCTGAGTTTCTTGAAGTCTGGTATTGTACATTGTATGACAAGTGCGGAAAACAGTCAATATCGAATCGAGATAGATTTGTATCACAAGCTGAAAATGACTGCTGTAAATCGCACGAGTCAGAGATCGCCTATCTATTCGTACCAAACATGTTATATTTTGTAATTCCAATGAACGAAAATTTGATTTAGAAGCACCGAAGATGCCAAAGGTAGCGTGTCAAATTTAGCTTAAGTAACTCACGTCGATAGCAAAGCCACTGATAATGTATAAAATCAAGTTATTTGCTAGTGCACATACGCCAAAAAAGTCTAGTGTGGAAAGTCCAACATTTCAATCATACAAATGCACTAATTTTCGTACAAAAACTGCTGTAATATAAAACCGGTTTCAATACCTGCTTGGAAAGTGTGATTTTCAAAGCTTGCAAAGCATTCGTAAGCTACTTTATTTCTCAACAGTAGAGAATTAAGAAGCTTGCGCATGCGCACATTCAAAATGTTCTATTTCCCAAGCCAGGGCTTTATTGGC
This sequence comes from Diprion similis, assembly GCF_021155765.1. Taxonomy (NCBI): domain Eukaryota; kingdom Metazoa; phylum Arthropoda; class Insecta; order Hymenoptera; family Diprionidae; genus Diprion; species Diprion similis. The sequence goes on along the minus strand of NC_060111.1, from coordinate 9,124,237 downwards.
GCGTGAGCACTTTGCAAGTACTTGAGTTTACGCGCTGTCAGTGGCACTTTCAGTACTTATAACGTCGAACTTTTTTCACAGTAATTTCAAATAATATCGTGTCACACGTGTTCATACTGGACCATGACTCCGTGATCATGGTGAACAGATTGAATCGATCACAAAACTTGTGCAGATATGGCTTACTTTCCGCTCTTGTGACGATTCGAATTTATATCATTCAGTACTTTATGAAATTTGTAGGAAAAGTACATGATTAATAAATAAATGTTTTGGAATTTTACATTGATTTGTTCATAAATCTAACTTAATTTGCCTTTATTTGCTAAAAGTTGTGTCTAGTAACTAATATAGTAACAAGATACTTTCGAAAAGCTATATTTCGTGTATAATGTACCAATACGATCAACTGGATATAACTGTAGATGACTACATGAGTACATAATTGACTGCCTGTGGTAAGTTTATAATTGACTTTCATCAAAGTACCGGCGCTAAATTATCGGTCAGTTTAGATCATAAAGTGAGTGTTGTGTATCTATCTTTATGCTGTAGATAATTGGCAAGTTTAGCTTAGTTAAATAGTCATTAGCACACGATTGAGAATTGCCGGCAATATATTTACAGTGATTCAAGTATCGTAGGTACATTTGATAATGAAATACTTTCACTGACAATCACCAATCCACTTTTAAACACATAGTAACACGTTGTGATCAATTGTTCATATACTCGATATATGTGTAATACTCGAGATAATGCTCGTCTGCGCAGAAAAATCGTTCAACACTAGTTGATTCCATGGTAAAAACTAATACTAATAAAATTTCAGATATTTATGCACGCAATTCACCATGTAATTGAAATTTTCGGCTACGCGGATCCGTTTTGACACAGAAGTGAACAGTCAGTACTATAGTATTTATATATGTATATTAGTGTAGCGCAAAAAAACCGACTATTTTTTTTTTTTTCTAGTCTCGTGTGACAAAATGTTAGGTCTTGATGTTTTAAGAGCCCGCTCTAAAGGACAGTTAAAAAAACAATTTTCATAAGGTCGCTCCACATTTTTTAAAACGTCAGAAATCGTCAAAAATCGATTTTTTTTTCTCATTACGGTACAATTTTGTAGACAAAAAAAAATAAGTTTCCGAAAGTTTCAGTTCAAAATTTGAATTTTGAAAGATCGCTCATAATTTTTTTTCAATTTTTCGGTGCGTTTCTTTAGATCTTTTCGAGCGACCTTTCAATATTCATATTAAAATTTCATAAATCTTTTTTCTTCAATTTAGTAAGAAAGAATCGATAACAATACACCACGACATGAATTAAATATCAAATAAAATACTGAAAATATCATTTTTTTAATTTAATTTTTTGACGATTTTTAACATTTTTAAAAATTTGGAGCGACCTCTTAAACATTTTTTTTTACCTGTCCTTTGGAGTGGGCTCTTAAAACATCAAAAACTAACATTTTGTCACACGAGACTCAAAAAAAAAAAAAAAATAGTCGGTTTTTTTGCGCCACCCTAATGTATATATATATATATGTAGAGGTATGAGGTGGTCGTAGTTCATATTCCTCTATTGAGCCAAGCGCTGATGTAACATAATTATCTAACTTAACTAATACGGACTTGATGCTGGCATGTATTTGGCATCTATATTGCAGCCACCAAGTTTAGCGCGAGTGTATCTTACGACTACCTGTAGTCAGTACCTTAGGAAGCCCAAGACATGAGGCATAAGTAGATATATATAACAACGTCTGAGCTACACGGGAACCCATTAGCGTACTTATATAAGTTATACCTGGTAGTTGTCTATCAAGTTGGGGGCGTAAATGCTGGTTAAACTCATTACATACAAATGAGAAATTATTTCCAAGGGGCTGTGTATATACGGTAGAACGACCAGGCAATGATCACATTCATCGACCCTTATAATTAAATTCACGAATCAACCCTTCCCAAGTTTACTCTCTTATCCATTTGCGGAGCACTTGCGACTTGGCTTTGAAGTTAAAAGCATTTTTTTTTTTTTTTTGAATATCAAAGTTATAAGGTCAATTAATAAATGAATAATTGCTTGTGGCAGTTCTAATTGGCCTCCAGGCACCTAACGATTATCGCGATTTGATTTCCAAGATCAATTTTTCAGTATTCATTACGGATCGCCTAATTATTGAAAACACGGTAAGTTTTTGGTAAACGTCTGCGGCTGTTTTATTTTAGGAGTTCAATTTTTGATAAATGTAACAGATACTTACAATCAATAGTAATTGAAAATGCCGCTCACAACTGATAATTATCGTCGACTTTGGGGATTTGTAATTTTTTCTAACGTAGCAGAGTAATTTTTTATTTTAGAGCCCGGGAATTAGAAGAATCTATCGTAATTCAAACTTATTCAAAATAAACGACAACAATTTGTCTTTCATTCATGTATTTCTACGACAGGTTGAAAATGATCAAATATTTTATTTATTTAATACGTACTGCAGAAGTTACTGAGTATAGTTGCTAAACCATTAACCACACAGCTGTTTGTTTAACGCGAAATCTCGGTTTGTCGAATAAGTTTTAATTGAATACATAATTAATTGCAGATATCGAGCTAAGCAGCTTGAAGGGTAAAGTTTGGAACTAGGCAGAGTTCAGCAGTCTTTAGTTGCTAATACGCCAGATAAGCTTGATTTCCATCACCTCGCCACTAGCTGGAATGAGAACTTCGAATGGGATTTCTCAAGTGAATGAAATCCCCAGTAACCAAACGAGAATTGCTTCAATTATTGGCAAGCATCCAATTTCTCTGATGGTTATATCTAAATCGCAACCTTAGAGTTATCGGCGAAAACCTCCAGTTATACCAAGCAAGCATTTCATAATTACCTATATACGAGGCATTCCGCACTAATTCGACTTGGGTCTGATCCACGACCTCTTTAATTCGGTATATAATTTTTTTCCTCGTTGTTTCAACTCTGCAAAGCCTTTGAATTTTTTTTTTTCAAGTTTTAAATAAAACCTCAGTGATTTATGAATTTTCAAAACACAAACATCGTACTTTCAAAGTTAAAGCAACAAGGTGAAAAATCGTGAACGCAATCGGAGAGGTCAAGCATCAGATCTGGGTACAATCGGTGTGGAATAGCTCATATATATTACCGTATCAATTTAAACGTTATCTCAGGATCATACCGGGAGGACATCGTGAAAATGAAGCCAGCACCGAATTGATGTTGTGTTGTTATAATTGACAGTCACTATTCATCGGTCGGTTTGCTAAGCCTTCTCGATTTGATAACACAAAAGACACAACGCAAAATCAATGATTTAGCCAAATGTTGGTCCCGTAAGAACGACATAATCTCGTCTCTTAAGGGGGCGCCCTGGTCGATTTCGAAGTTGACGTACAGCATCTCCAAATATCAAAGTCCATGTATATCAAACGTCGAAATTGACTAGGGAACCCCCTTAAGACCTTGAGAAAAGAGAAAACTACGTTAGAGAGGTCCGTACATTTACAATATTCATAACCTATAAATCCATAGAGATCAGTATCCAAAAAATCTATTCCGTTATATGGCTTTTTTCCCGATATGTAGAGTTTTTCTGAAGGGATAAGATATTCTCTACGCTATACGGAGTTTTTCGTTAAATGAGAATTCGTTATATCCAGGTTCTGTTGTGTACATACAGATTTACTATCCTCAGTCTCCTCTTCGTGCCTCCATTCTTTCATGCCTGAACACGAAGAATAGAGGGCCTTAGTCGTATAGGTTATACTAGTGTATGTATGAATGCTGACAATGAGAGTCACTGTGTAATGCCGAAAAGAACGCGGAAAGGTGTGAGGGGTATCACAGAAAATGGAAGTGAAAACTTCTTATGCGGGTCCTCGCAGAGGGAGAGAGATAGAGAAGCGACAACTACACCGAAAGTTTTCTCGACTCATACCTTTTTTATTTTCAATCTACAGGCTTTAATTGTTGACGCATGAATGAGCTTTTCCGATTTTAACTCTCTAAAGGTATTTGACTAAAATCCATCAGAATTTTTTTTTTTTTTGCGTTTCATTTCTCTTTCCGAAAATTTTACTTGAAATAAGAAACAAAAATTCTTTTGTAACAACCAGATGTAAGCTCATGTTATTTGGCAATGCAAATATTCATGGGGTATGGATGGTCGTAGCGGGTACTGAATACTAACAAGATGTAAATTCACAAGCTGGAACGTTCAGGTGTGCAAACGAAAGTAGATTAAATGGCACGGAGTCACGAGTTTTCCCATGAAAATAAATTGGATAGAAAAAATTCACCACCAACCCACAGAGATTGGATTCAACTTCAATTTTCCCATACTTACCTACAGCCAGTTCAATGTCTGATACATGTACGAAGTGTTCAAAATGCACAGGAAGAACTCACCTGAAACAGAAAATGAAAGAATCTCTACAACCTGAATTTCATTTTATAAAAAAGCTGAGACTGTTTTAATGAAATTCTAATCAAAGCCTCCCTCTAATTATACGTTAGATAACTTTTTACCATAATACACCGTTAATATTTCTTGACAAAAGATATTTACATATTCCTAGTTATTTTCTGTACGAAAGGCTAATGTCATCACACTTTAACCTTTTATCCAGAGTAAGTTTGTTTTTCAAATTCTGCGAATGTAATTATCCTTATGAAAGACCGCAAATGAACTGCGATTTATTTGAACCAAGGCATGAATTTTATGTGTAAAACATGAACCGACCATATTAACTGTACAGGGTATTTCCGAGTGAACACCGCAGTATGTTTGGTTGCTTAGAACCGGGGAAAACAAATCTCAGTACGAGTTATCCGTAGGTAGCCCGTTTCGAGCATAAACTTATAGAGATAGACTGTGCGGTCTTGTGAGACCGAAGGACAAAGCTAGTCCTGCCAGAATCCTCTCTTTGTCGCACGATAAAAAGAGTGGGGAGCAACCACCAGGTGTGAAAAGCCAAGTCACTGATCAAAGTGAGAGATCGTCTGCAGGTATTGTCTCTCTGTCTTGTCACGGCTTCAGCTAAATGCACAGAGTGCGCAGTCCTATCTGTGTAAGTCTATGGTTTGTGGTCCTCGCGAATGAGCTGGAACTGCCCATGTAGCAAACTTGTCTGGGTTTAGCAAGGCGGTTGTTTCGTTGTAGATAAGCGACGCTGAAGCGTTCAGTGTTCGTATTCCGGAGTCACCTTGAAGTGATAACATGACTTGACTTAACTGAAGTGATTATGACTCAGGAGGTCTGTTTTACCGATGTTTTGTTTTTCTCAGTGATGGATCTCCCTATGGGATGAGATATACCCTTTTAGGTATGATTAGGTAGTCATTTCTTTTCCTTTATTAGCTTCGTATTAGGCAAATAAGCAAATCGTTAGAGACAGGACTGAATCCTAGTGCTGTAATCATGCAATTACTTTTTGCAACACCTGTGACTAAAAGTTTGATTAGAAAAGCACAGATGGCACCACTAATAGCGCGTAGAATTTAGGTTAGGTAACTTACGATAAATGATGCAATACGTACAAACAAGTTAGTCGAAAGTGCACATTCGCTAAAGAAAGTTTTACAGTGTAAAATGTAACGTTCCAATCAAATGCATACGCCAACGTTGTTTTTCCGCACGATTTGGAAATAGCATAACTTTCAAAAATCGAACTTTTCAAGTAAGTATTAGAAAATTTACTACTTTTTTGTAGAGAATAATATACTGTACTGAGGTCCATCGTTTTTGTAGATCGCACGATGTGCACGATTTTTCATGACTCTCATGCAAATGATGAATTTTTCCGGAAATTCAGCGAAAACAATAGAAGGCTCGAGGTAAAACACTCGTCGATAATTTTTAGTGTTTCATGTATTACACGTACCATCGTATTGTTATTTTGTGCAAAGCAGTCTGCGGTAAAAATTTTTGTCATTTAATATTGAGTTATATGTATACGACTATTATTATGTAACTTCAGTTCACGAGTCAGTGTATGCTCAAATCCTATAAGGAAACAGGATAAGCCTTTAATAATTACCGAGATATAGTGGCAGATTGTACCGACGTATTTCTCAAAATCAGTTATAGTACCAATTTGAGTCACCTATGAACCTCACCCTCGGAACTCGCCGTTTTAACCCGCAAAAAAATTATTTACTGGCTATTTGATAATTTAAAAAAAAAATAAGATATTCAAGAATTCAGTTCAGAAACACTTCTGAATTACGTTTTTTTTTATGGAAACTAGTGATTTTAGAATTTTCAACCAATGTTGAAGTTTTATGACTTTGACATATTGATGCTTGTTTAGAAAAAGTTGTTATTTTGCAAATTGGGGTTTGTTTGAAATTCGGTGAATTATAAACATCGAGATATATTTATACTTTAGAAACTCGGAGAAGGCTGCTAAATTTTTCTTTTGTGGAACTTCCGTGTTAAACTTACAGAGATACGTCCTTACAGCAGTAATTTCATGTAAAGATGGAAAAAAAAAAAAAAAGTTCCTTACGCCATTTTGGTTCTTAGCCCTCGATATATGCCACGAGCTCCATTTATAACAAAAATTTCAATACGGTTGAAAATTAAAACTGTCTAACAACTTTAATTATTTATTGTACGTACAATAATGGAACGCCATTAATACTCAATTTCAGACAACAACTTCAACTGCGTATCGGAGTGAAGCTTTACAAATGTGTGCGTAAATGCTCGAGCTTTGCTTGATAATACAGCCAGGAAAAAATAATAGGTCGACAGACTATGCTTCGTACTCTGGATCGAATGAGGGGCTCTTATTCACGGGGAATTTCGGGGATTTTTATTTTTCAAGCTCACACAATCAATCGTTAACTCGAGTGTACGTGGCTCAATAAAATGAGGAGAAAATAAATGCACGAGGGGTTACGACGGGATAGGAAATTGAATTTGTTCCCGGGGAAAACAATTAGCAAGAAGAACAAAGTGGAAGGGAAAATGAATGAAAAAAATTTTCTGAAGCCTGTGGATGGCAGCTATGGCCAAATTGGCTGCAGACGGCAAGTATTTGAAACCTCGCATCGTTACTAGGTGGTTAAACAAAAGAATTTTCCTCTTCCTTAGCCAAATTGCCTTCATAATTACGAGGCGATTCAAAGTAATTTTATAAGGTTAATTGAACAAGGTGGTTACACAATTAATGCTTACACAATTATCAAAGTCCAAAGAAAAATTGTGTGCTGTAGCTTAAAGCGGGAAGGTTCAAACGCTGACAGGATATTGTATTATTATTCCCCGTGAACACCCCCGCCCTTACTCTTGTCAAAACTTTCAATGAAAAAAGAAAGAGAAGATCTTGCGCTTTTCAATTCATTTTATTTCTATACGTAGATAAAAAAACATTAACAATTCCAGGCTGTGAATGAAAAATTAGGGAGGCGGTACTGTGAAAGAGTTAAAAGGCCCTTTCTCTGCGATGGAGATGAATATTTTACGCTTCGTTTCAGACAAGGAAAGGCCAGTACAGTAGCAATAACAATTCAACTGCTATTTATAACATTTTCAAATACTACTTTTCGCTTAAAAGAAAAAATTGATGATTACATGTCTGTTAGATCGAATTAAGCTGCACAGTTGTTGACTTGTTCAGGTGACGATGCGTTTCAAATTTGGAACAGATAATCGAAGAGATTGGGAAATGGAAACTAATCAGGTGCGTCGAATTTTGATTTACATATTGCATCAGGACGAACATAGTCGCAAGTAAAGTAGGTGGATCTTCATACGTCTCTTGTATTCGGCTTTTTTGTCACTTCCAAAAATAATTAATCTAAGTTTGAATTATTTACATTTGCTATATGTCTTAAGCATTCGATTATCATTTAATCAAATGAAAATATGTGTAACAGGTTTGGGGTACGTAAGAATCTCGAATTGCTTTAAGGGGGGACAACCATTTAGAACCTTCAAAAACTCGTTTTTTTTTTTTTTTTTGCTGCAAAAGTTACTTTAATATGTCTAGAATCCGAAAAACTTCATGACTTAGGCCAAAACTCGGAGACTCTTCAACCGATGGGACCAAAATTTTGCACTTTTTCATAACATATGAGACCACTTGGTAAGCCTAAAAATATTAAAAATTTCTCAAAATTACCGATTTTTTTTTATCAGCAAAGAAGAAATTTTTTTCGAAAATATTGACTTTTTCGATTTTATGCCAATTTTCAATATTTTTTTATTACTGAAAATGGGAAATACTCATTAAAATAGGTATAATAAACTGTCGAAATTTCAAAAAGATCCATCCATTTCTTCCCCTTCAAGAAAATTCCGAAAAAACTGCTCAATTTCGAGGTTCTAAATGGTTGTCCCCCCTTAAATTAGCAATATATAACAGAATCGCAATTCCTAATACAAATGGAAAAACACAAATTGAAAAAAAACGCACTACCTACGAAAGACGTAGAATACCAAAAAAATCTGAGCTTGATTCCAAGGCCAAAGATAATCTCCGAATACTGAATTCGTGTATGAGCAAAATACGGAAAGAATCGTTCATAGAAAACGAATTCTGCAAGCTTATTAATTCACAATCTCCGCTGCACTGATATTTATAGACATTGAATTTTGGACTTTCTATCCCCAAAAACTTCGTTCGTTTCACTTTGCATTAACAGTCATCACTCAGCTTCCTTGCAGTTACAAGTCATAATAAAACATCGATGAGAATTGTTAAAAACAATTCTGAAGAAAGGCGATTACGCTTTTACTAACCTACTAGGTACTGTCACGTTAGAGAGACTCTGATCGCGAATTATTTTGGAGATCGGAAATCTCAACGACGAGTAGACCCAAAGGATTTTCCGGACGAGCAACCATCGGCCCATGCTTTGTCGGAACACACTGCAGCTACTGGCTTACCAGTTACCTTTGTTCGTTTGATCTGCCTGGAAAACTGTTACGATGCTATTCCTTTTATTCTCTAGATGTCATATCACGATCCAGGAGTGTATCCACTGCAGATGCTGTGATTGCATTGCAGATGGCACCACGCCTGTATGATATCGCAATTTTTACGGGCGAAATATCATAAACGCATGCGCGCATATATTACGAGGATTTTTTTTTATCCGAGAATTTATATGTTTATAATAAAATACTTTTTTAAGGTAAGTGGAACCACAGCAGTGCAATACAATTAAAAGTTGTGTTACAGTACTAAACATTTAAAATACGCTTCTCGCTACTTTCCATTCTCATTTGAGGTTAGGTGACTAGCGTCAAACTTTTGGAAATGAGCCTGATCTCCATCCGAACAGGGTTTGGACCCATGACTCATGATTTTATGCAACAACAAACGTTCCCTTTACGTGAATTTTCCATTGCGAAGCTTTATAAGACGATTGGCAATCCGGAAAGTGTGCGAATATCGGCCACCACGGACGCTTTAAGTCCCAGCTAGACGCTGTAGTATACCATTGTGTACTATGAAACTATGTCCTCTAAAGTCTAAACACCAATTCAGAAATTCAGATTTCATGCAATTGCTGAGCACTTAAATTCTATAAAGGTATCAGGAGTTCAAGGTATTTCGCAAAATTTTGTTATTCGGACTTCACTACCTTATTCGAATGAACATTACAACGTTTGGCTACTACTTTTGAGTCGCGATTCGCAGTCGGTGGATGAACAATAGTAATCATTCCAAGGATGATCAATCCTATGGATTTATATGTGTATCAAAATCCTATGCGTCGTAAAACACAATGAAACTGAACAGTGCTAAGTAAATCTATGATTCTAGTGTACAGGTGGCGTCAATACCTGTTAGTTAGACTTTTAATAGAGTTCATGAAATATATTTGTTTGTAAACTATCGTACGGACAACTGAGTGACATTTGAGTCCAGATACCTAGACACTTCATTAGAAATAGTTAAAGTCTTTATTTTTTGTTTTTTTATGTTACTAATTGTGCTCTTCTAGTATAATATTAACTAGAAGCTATTTTTAAGATGGTACAGACCTAGACTAAGTTATCGGCAGCCTTGGGGTTCTATGCTACGATGAGCCTCTTGGATTTGCCATTTGTCATTCTCGACATTAACCAAATCGACTTTTGAGGTTCTTTAAGGATTCAAGAGTTCGACTCGCGATGCAGGATTCGTAGGAATGTGGTGATGATGAGAAAATAATCCATAGTTATCCCTGCAAGGAAACAGCTGTTTTACGAAGCTTTATGGTGAGTTCAAATTACAAGCAAATCAATAGATTATAGAGTTTCACGGATGTGTCCTTAGCCGGGAATCAAGATTTTCATTTCTTGTGCCATGCTTTACGCGCGTCAATTTGTTTATTTTGCTGAGTACAGTAAAATTCTACCAGGTGTCCTAGACCACCCGTCCACCCCTTCTAAAATCTGGAGAACTGGATTTTTCGAAAATCTGAAAACCCAATATGGCTATATCGACCCTGCCCTATTGAATGATCATATAATTGACGACGTCCGGTGAGACCGGATATGCGTTTTTTAAACCAGAAGTCAATTTTTTTTAAATACGATATACATATTTTTATAACAGATTCGGATTCTACGTAAAAAAATATGTATCTTTTGCTGCTCTCATTTGCACATCTTGTAAATACGCGTTGTCAATAGAATTCAAATCTATTTTATCTAATTAAACTGCGACGTACCGTTGATACATTATCAATAATATATTGTGGTGACCTTTGGTTACACAAATTTTTTAGTCACAGCAAAATAGTGTTCTCAAAATAACTCTTGAATGTAATGGAAAAAAGTTGAACAAAAATTGAACGCAGTCAATAAATGAATAATAACAATACCTGTATCACAGAATTGGGATGCCCAATGATGAAACTAACATTCACTTATGTATTAATTAACATCTGAAGTTTATCCTGGATTTTTGCTTTTCAAGCAGAAATCAATTCAATTGGGTCTCATGGTAACGATGTCTGGTCAACATCTTTGCTTCAACGCGTTGCAACCATGGTCAATTATGGCATCACATTACGGCTACTCAACACCACACAATCGTATGAGATAACACGGTTAATTAAGCCACACATGCCCACCACTGTCAACAACTTGTCGCCCCTCTCTCCTGCATAATTTATCGATGGGAATACGACTAGCCCTGCTCACGTGTCGATACATTATACATACACATTCACCTGCATGAATGACTGTTGCTATGCTAAACTAGCTGGCAACTCCTGAATAGACAGTGCTGGGCCTCATCATTCCACGTCCTTGCAGAACTGATAGGAAATATTAACCGTCAGAAATGAATTTGATACGAGGCCCAACTTGAAATCAAGTATTTTTTTGTAGTTTATGGTTATCTTGGTCAAAGACGACTAGTTTTTCATTTTTAAGGTGCTTGTAAAGACACGTTGTACACCTCGAAAACGCGGGGATGCAAAACTCCTATACCGCTTAAGCAATCAGAGTGAAACTTGGCCAGTTCATACCTTATTTTGGCAAAAAGTGGAGCGTCTTTTTACGTTTTCAAAATTTGGAAAAAAAATTTACAGATTCGTTATCACCCACAGAAATTGACCAAATTTGCACAGTTGCACGGAATGGGTCGAACTATCCAGTATGATGCCCGGTATGATGCCACTCGGCGGTGATGAAACACACATTTTGAGCCTAGTCCCATGAGATTTTATGGTGAAATGACGAAATGGCAGCTGATTTGGTTTTCGATCATGAAGAACACCAAAATCTCATTTTGGCGAGACTTGTTACCGATCTTTCAGGCCTGCCGGTAATTTTTTACCGACATTACACGCATATATTACCGGTATGCGCGTAATGTCGGTAACAAATGTCGCCAAAATGAGATTTTGGTGTACTTCGTAATCGAAAGCCAGATCAGCTGCCATTTCGTCATTTCACCATCAAATCTCATGGAATTGGACTCAAAATGTGTGTTTCATCACCGCCGAGTGGCATCATACCGGATAGTTCGATCCATTCCGTGCAACTGTGAAAATTTGGCCAATTTCTGTGGGTGGTAACCAATCTGTAAAATTTTTTTCCAAATTTTGGAAAAGTAAAAAGACGCTCCACTTTTTGCCAAAGTAAGGCATTAACTGCCCAGGTTTTACTCTGATCGCTTAAGCGGTATAGGAGTTTTGCATCTCCGCGTTTTCGAGGTGTACAACGTGTCTTTATAAGCACTTTAAGGAGGATATCTGCAGCTTTGTAGGATTGGGGATCAAAAAACTGGGCTGTACGATATCTGTAGAAGCTATAGTTGCTATTGTTACGTGACTTTGGCTTGCGACCGATATTATTTATAATTTGTTGATTCATTGGAATGAAAAAGTTCTCAACATGATGCCAGTTCTGCATTACGTAAGTGCAGGCGCGATATGATGAAACTCATTTTCACGATACTTGACTATTATTTATCAATTAGGTTCGTGACTTATAGACATTGCATTAATAAGAGCACAGCATGCAAGTAGCACGATTAAATCCACTGTATCTGAAAATCACGTCGTTGGTACGATGAATATATATTCCAAACAGCGTAAATAGTTACTTTAAACTCACGCAATGTCATGCTCCTCCCACAACCTTTAATTAGACGCATGAATATGAAAGATAATAAAGAGATGAAAAAGTAAGTAGCTTTTGAATGCTGTCCCTCGGGGGTTCCTTCTGACTTCATTGCCTTATAATTATTTAAATCTTATCTTAAAGGTACGAAAACTCGGAACGTGTTAGATAAACCAGCCATCCATTAACGTGACTGAATGAAGCGGAATTTACACTAAACGCATTGTTGTTTCAGAAAAAAAAAACTGATTACGGAATATTTCAAATCATCAAATCATCAGTCATGAAGGGACGAATTTTTATATCAACTAAACACCAATTTATAACGTGCATCTTTGGCGAAAATGCAAGCTATCTCCGAAAACAGGGTTTCAAACTGCCATACGAAAAAGAAGCCCTGATTATATTTTTGGATTCCGCTTTTCTGATTCATTTCACTTAAAAATATTCTCTGCCTCGTGATCTTACGCTGCCAAAAGCCCAGAGGTTAGGTAAAACCTCTGGAAACGGTGTGAACAATCTTTGTAAATTCAGACCTGACGGAAATATGCGACTGCATAGCTCTATGTTCACATTAAGGAAGTCCTTAAAAGGGTTATTTTTGAATTTCGACCGGAAAACCCTCCAAATCGGTTCCAAATGAATAAAAAATACTTTGTGTAAAACCTGAGCGTTGCAAATCAACTGGAAAAGGTACCAGTAAGCATAAATTCATTCTTAGTTTCGAATTTAGGCAGAAACCACTGGTTATCACTAACGATGAAAAATTGCTAAAAAAAATTAGATATAACATCAGCCATTTGAACAGTACTTCCATTGTAGCAAGGAAATGGAGAAAAAAACATAGTTTTGTACGTTGAAACTCTCGAAACAATGTCAAAATGTGGCAAAAAAAATCTCCGAATATTCAAGATAAAAAGATTATACGTCACTTTTTTTATTTCTAATATTTCCAAGATTTTTTTTGCCATTCTTCAAATCAAACATTCTATCACAGGTGCTTCAAAAACATCGTGTGTCACACCGCACAGATGGGCGATATCTAATTCGTATGATGACAGTGCTCATCTTGGTTCACGTTGCAACTTCACAGTCATCACAGAAATCACTCACTTTTTCTACTCACAACGGAACATAGTATTATTATAGTATTTTAAAATGTATAAATATCTAAGTATACACAGAAACCCAAGAGAATCGTCGGAACGAATAAGAAATAAAATAAGCCAAAATAAAAGATCATCAGAATTTTACAAAAAGTTTTTCACGTTCCATTTTTTGACCTGTGCGCATTTTTATACTTGCCTGAACTTTTTGAATTAGACGTTACCAGATTAAAACTTCGGTGACGTTTTCTAATCATTTTTTGCCTCACATTTTTGATTAAATACTTTTTCAACGTAACTTGTACGTTTTATACATTTTTAAGGAAAATACTAAGTAAGTAATCTTTTACGGTGGCTTCATAAACGTTTACTTCGATGAAAACAATAAATAGCGCAGTTTTCTTTTCCTTTCTGAAAAAGTATATTACGAATGGAGGTAGTTGGACGTCGTTGAAAATTATTTTACACTAATCTCGAGGATTATGAATACTTCAATAACTGCGTCTTTTCAGCATATTTTCTATACGAAGGAAAATTCCGAAAATTTACGAAATAGTAGCCTTAATTAAATGTGAGAACTTGCAAATGTGCACTGAATATCGATAAGACCTACCCGCTTTCCTATATACATATAAACCCTCGGCTTCCCTTGAACATAATGATATTCCGAAAACTTTGGGAAGCTGTTCATACATACCTGTTACTATTTGTCAACCGATGCCTCTCACTGCACAGCACACTTTTGAGTAAAGTTTCGAGCAATAACAAAGCAGACTAGACCGGTGTTGAAAGTAACAAGTGTCAAAACTAACAAGCGCCAGTTTACAGTAAGCGTCTGAAGTTTTGGCCGTGAATGTTTCATGAAACCATGTGACACCTCTCACCAAAGTTGAGCCCCGGTTGTTCTGAACATCTGGAGCCTACAGACGATCAACCGTTTTTGTCACGGGTAATTAGATCATTAATTTTAATGCGTTAATTTTTCGGTTACACAGTACTTGTAGAAAAATTGATATAAAAGTTCTTCCAACTTATCATAACATATCTCAATCCTTGTAATTTTGACTCCAAAAAAGCAAGCCCAACTCATCAATGGTATTCAAACCTTTGTAGTATCTGGTTGTGTAGAAGAGAAAATTTTTTCAGATGACAATGATTAAAATTTGAGTACAACAAAAGTTTTCATGAATCCTCAGATGCAGAAGTCGTTACGAATATACGAGAATGATTTTTGACAGACGGTCACGATAATAGGAATTTCTTATAATCTCTTATTACTGTGATGGTAGTAAAATAATTCTTTCCCGCACTTCAATACCAAACAGTATAACCCGATAAATGAAACCGGAAATTGATTAACCAGGAATGACGGAAACAGGTGTTTTTATACCCACATTGTGATACGTATGTCAAGTCTGATTACCCGAGTCAGGATCTTATCAGTTAATTCATATTGTAGCCGCGGAAGACTATAAAGCCAGGATTTATAAAATGAGGTGAAAAAAACGACTGTAGAATTCCTCTATTGAAGGATGAGCATGAAGCGAAATGTTAAATGAAGACTAACTGCAGCCCATGAATAATAAAGTAGAGCAGAAAGTTGAGGGAGAAAAAAAGAGTTCAGACATCTCTAATTGCTTCACTTGACTGGTCACATTGTCCGTGCATATATTATCAAGTATTCGCGTAATTAGGGTGACCAATTTGAAAGATAAAACATTGTGAATATCCGCAACGTACGTAACTAAGTTTCCATTTACAACTTCTTCACGAAATAAATTTAAAGAAGAAAATAAAGTGCCTAATTTCTCATCAAGCGTTGAAAATTAAGATATTAGTACTAATCGTGTAAATATTGCTTTCGATGCTTCGTGAAGCGAGTAAACCTGCCGGTTTCGGTTCCATTTATGATTTACCGTGTCTGGTAGTAACTGGAACGTAACCTCTCGTTCGCTTTCTTGAAAGCAGCGTAAATTTCCATGCATATAAGCGGATAAAGACTTTATAATCATATTAACGGCTTCATTTGAGCTTCTAGCACTCGACGAAGGAACGGGATCTACCGCACTAATTCCACGGCCAAACATTTAAAGAGATCTTTAATTACTTGTTCTAAATAACACAAGAAGCCTTGAAGAGCTTGGATTTCTTTGGATTTATAAAGATTTAAATATGTTCTTTCCTCTTCGATTTGAATGAAACGCAAAAAGACTTTTTTTAAACTTACATTACTTATAATATCTAGGAATGTATTCAATACGCTCAATAGTTGTTTTCATAAACAATGTCATCAGTTGAAATTCTATATTTTTAGAAAAAGTTCGCAGTTTCAGTGTTGAATAATCCTTTAGTAAAGCCGTAGGAATGTTAAAACCTGAACAATTTTATTAAAAATTTTCGGTGGTTCTAAAGATATGACGGGTAAATTTTTCAACAAAAAAATAATAACAATAACAGTCATAATCATAAAATCAAACATCTATAAATTTTTTTTTAATTTTCAAGTAAATTGAGAAGGAAAACGTCCCAATTTTACTGCGCGTTGAGTATAAGTCGAAGTTTAGTCTCGACAAAGGAGCCGCTTCGTTTGTTGTTCTCACAGTAAGTAATATCCATACTAGGGTGTTTCAAAAAAAGACGATTTTTTTTTTTCTTACGGTGTCCAGAAATTGATAGTATACCTAAAACCAAAAATTTTGGCGCCAATATGAGTTCTTAATATCAATAGTAAGGTTTGCCTCTATCCATTTCTTTATTTTCTATTTAAATAACACGGGAAATTTTTTTTGTTTATTTTTGAATTTTTATTACTTTGGAACGGTTCATCGTAACAACAATATGAAAAAAGAAATTTGTAGAAAATTTCACGTTCTACAAAAAACGTTTGAAGATCAAAGTTCCTCAGATCAACCGTTTCAAAGATATCAGCGATCAAAAATAACACTAATAAAAAATTACAAATATTTTCCAATAAAACTACAAAAAAATATCATATGCCATATTTATATTATTATTATATTAGTTTACAGTCTCAGGTTAACAGAATTAAAGTTATTTTACATAAAAAAAATAATATAAATATGGCAGATGATATTTTTTTGTAGTTTTATTGGAAAATGTTTGGATAGGACCTCAAAAATTTCCATGTCACAGTCTTATCACAATTTATTTACAACTCCAAATGATCTTTGTGACTTCGTACGACTGTTAAAATATGGAACAATCTAATTTTCGGTCAGAATCATCGAATTTTGATAGTTTTTCGATTTTACATCCGCCATTTTTGATCAGCCATCTTGGATTTAGAAACAATCAAATCCTGACTTCAGATTCGTGGTAGCATACGAAAATATAAACTGTCAGTCTTGGCGGAAAATGGAGTATATTGTGCATGAAAAAAGTAAAGTAGGTCTTTTTATGTCGTGACAGCGTGAGTTTTCAATGCAATCCGAATACGAATATTATAAATACGATAAGCGTAAAGAAGCCATGCGCGAAACTGACGACAGCGCCAACTCGACGAGCATTTTCCCCTGTTTACGCCAATGATTCAGCCAATCAAAAACTTCCGGGGCTACACCATGGCACGAACAACGTAACCAATCATTTTGAATCGCCCTGTCGTCGCAAAGGGATAGTAAATAACGATTTACTCGGTATTTCTGAAACTATTATAACAACTGACAGCACAACAATTGACCTGCACTTTCGTTACACCGGAAGAAGGCATTTTGTTCGTACAAATACTTGTTTTTTGGGAAAAAATTATGACAAATAATCGCCAGACAACTCTTCAACGTTAGTGCGAGTCCTATCGAAAGTGACAAATTTGGCCACTCGCGGCGCTACTTGTACTCGTGAAGTATGGCGACAAGTGTTTTTCGTGTTTGGAATTCGGAAGCAAATGTGTGGAGTATAAATTGGAGCACTTTCAGGTACTGAGACGTTTGACTATTCTTTTCCGTACGATCAAAAAATACCTGCTCTAACATAAGTACGGAAGACATCTTTTCATGAACTTCAGATACCAAATGTAAGTTTGATATTCAACAGAAATATATTTTCCCACGCGCCTAAAATTACTTTCTGTCTTAAATGACGTGAACAGTTGATGTTTTGAATAAGTCGATTCATTCGACATCGTGACGTCACAACTGCGCATGCGCAGTTACCGCTGACGTCACTGCAGCCCGAGACAGTTTTCTCGGGGTGAGATGACCGATCAAGTTAAGAATTCTTTTTCTCGAGAATGACTGTTGAAATATAAATTTCGATACAACTTACGATTACAACTTTATCTCGATACAACTTTTTAAAAAACATCGACATATCTTCAAATATTATCAACAAATTTTTTTTTTGTTACAATAATGAAAAATATTTATGTTTTTTTTTCTCGATCCGGGCAGCCTTTCTTTTACCTTCAACCTGCAATATGAGTCGGCAAATAAGTAAACGATAGCAGCGGTACAGAAAATGTAGAAAAATTCGTACTGAAAATATGATCTGCAAGACATAGCTTGAATGCAATAAGAATGATAGCTCAATGTTAATGAAAAACGTGTCATTGCGTTTGAAAATACAACTTATGACCACCAACCTCACCTCCATTCAATCGCGAATGTTGAACGGTAGCAACAAGAGGTCTCAGGATATGGTCAAAACTAAATTTGTTAGATTTTTTGACGGCGTTTTCTGTTCTTCCTACTTGACTCATCCTCGAGCAGTCAGAAAGAGGCCAAAAGCTTCAACGTCAAACGATAAGGAAAAATGAAAGCAATATAGTCAGCCAAGTGCTGCTAACAGTAAGATGGAATTCTATGGTCCATTCGCTTTTACCGCCACATGATGTTTCCTTTGTTGAAAGGTTAGCGTCACCTCGCCACACGTTATTGCGTTATCTCTTCACATTCTGATTAATAATAATTTGAATACCGTTTGTCTAATTTGATGGTTTAGAGCAAAATATCTGGTTCCTCTTTAAATTGTGTTATTGCTTCATCATCGCGTTAATCGTGTTAACTGTGCCCCAGTAGGCTCATGGCATCGTTGCAAATGGTACGTTAAAGAGTAGTTGGTTGGTATGAAAAAAGTCAAGGAAAGCCTCATGTTGATGCTAATGGGTATCACAGTGGTCAGAATAGTGATACAGCACGCAACGTAATTTTCATAAGTACAAGTAAATCAGCATGACGACGCGACGGTTGCCTCGGTAAATGCCATTATGCGTGGCGTTCCATGGCCAGAAGTAAATTACCCTTCACATCAAATCAAAATTTGAAGGAACCTGACACTGTCATATAATCAGATAGCCATTAGCGCCCTGAGAGTGGTGCGCCAACGGTGAATTGAAAGGGCAGTACACCGCTTTTGAGTCCCACTGTCAATGGAAAGTTGGAGGTAAATACCATTAGCAGAAAATGAGCTTCAAAGTGGAATACATAGAAATGAAATCCTGAGGGATACTCAAAAGCCACAAGTTATCATGGGGGAGTCGTTCGTGAAACCTCATACAATTCAATTCCAGCTTTACTTGCGGTAAGCACAGATCGAAGTACTCGTGATTGACTACGGAGGTAGTACTGTTGGATAGTTTATCCAATTTTCCACAATATGACTATTTACGTTATATTTTTTGCTAACGTATTTAAAATGTGTACAATTTTTTTTGACAAAAAATCGAATTTAAATTGAAACGTCCAGTATTTTGTATGAAAGAAGAATCGAATTACGGTAAAAGGGATTAACTATTCACAAATACCGTTTCCAAATTTGAAATAAATCGATTAAATCGTTTTTGAAACATCGTTGGCACCGCAAAATACATCACTAAGTGACGTGGTTGACATTACCGTTAATAACAACGTTCCCTATCAATTAGTTCTGACAAAAAAAAAAATTGTACGTCACCGGAATCGATGTGAGTAAATAACTTTCAAATAAAACAAATCCCAATTTCTATGAATAATTTTTTATCGAGATACAAATTGTGAGAAAAATATCTGCCATCTAAATGGCTACCTGCAGGTTTTGTAAAATCGTTTGTATATTTACCACAGCAAAATTGTAGGTTGAGCTGTGCAGTTATGTTTAAGCAAGGTAAATGAGGGCGGAATCCGTATCAAATGGTTGTTTCTACCGATCCTCTTACGTCAACTTTAGAACTACAGCTCAACCAAGTGCAAACTCTGGAACTAATTTATACGTAGTTTGATCCATACGATGCACCTGCGTCTACCTGTGTAAATCGTAGATCAAACTAAACCATCGGAGGGTCTAGAATGACCCCGTTGACCTATTATTTGCGAATGTCAAAGTTCGATGATGAAGGTGAGGATTATTCGGTTTAAAGGATTTACTTTATGTGAACATGTGATTGACGTTCAGTGGAAAACGAAGTAATACATCATCAAAGGAATAGTTTGGATGAAACGTGAGTAAATTCATGACGATTAATGCTATACAGTCTTTCATCAAGGTCTCTACTCCCTAGAAAACTTGGAATTCTGAGGATATTTCTTAGCAAATTATGAGATTATAACGAACTCAATGCAATCGTTCGAATTTTAATACTCGATGAATATTCAGCGATTTAATTTAAAGGCATTGTTAATCATTGGAATACTTTGTGTGGTTCAACAACTATAAAGCATGATTTGCACGACCAGAAATAATTTTAAGGTACCAACGCGCGGCCTGACTGCGGTAGAAAAAAGTAGTTAATTATCTGGCTAAAGGTAAGCGGAGAAGAAAAAATTAGTGAAAAAAGCAAGAAAGTTGCAGTAACGATAGCTTTCGATACCTCCTGTTAGAAAAGCCTCATGTTATTGCACAATTGAATTCCATTTGCCGTAAACAGCGCTGACTAGTGTCTTACAATTAAACACTTGGCAGAGAACATTGCTGATTAAGTAGAGTCAAAATGGCGGCAAATAACGACAGATAATTTTTTCAAAATTCACGAGATAAATAATCAGCCATGAAAAGACTCGTCAGATTAGATATAAGTGTGACGTGTTTGTGCGATGAGGCAATAGTGATGTATGTTCACAGTCCGGAAAGAAGTGTTCGCTTGTCTTCTCAAAGATCATCAGATGATGCTTATTGGCTCAGATTTATGTACGTGAAGTTCCGATCGATCAACTTTGATCAAACACTCAATTTGCTGCTATTATTGACATTCCATGATAAATATTTAAAAAATTATTGAAACTTGGGTAACTTGAAACTCTGCAAATCAGCTGGATCGATCAAAACTTCAAGTACATCGACATTTTGGTGATGGTTAACCGAGAAAATGGTAAATGGGATTTGTCTAAGCGTTCAGCCTTTTCACTGCCCTCTGTTTGAATTGTGAACGGCTTCGGCAGCCCAGAAGATCGAAGATTTTTATTGGTGGACCAGACTGGAGCGTTTTCTGAGCGGTAACATTTCTAACGGTGGCAGCATGGCGCTTCTAAGAGGCTGAAAATGGTTAGCAATGCAGGCGATGGACCGAGTATCGAGACCATTGCTTTCCAGGTGCAAAGTGGATTGACAGTGACCGATGAAACCGTTGGTTTACAACAGTACATGTCCAGCAGTGACATTGATAACAAAAAAAAAAAAGGCGAAACTAGTGAGGGTGTTCAACCATCTGTTCTTACCGATGTCCGTGCGAAAGGAGGTTTATGTAACATATGCACGATTTCAGCGTTTTTTTAGACCAATTGAGCGGCCCTAAAGTGAACTTTTTTTTTGACCGGCTTGAAAAAAGTTGGTAAGAATGAAATTTTTTAGCCGCTCTTTGAAAAGTTGGCGCCACACTTTTTTCTGATACCTACTACCTTACATATTACTTCTGAAAAAATGCAATCTAATTTTAAAAAAGTCCTCTTTGTAAAAAGGTCACCACAAAAAAACGCAGAAGTGAATACATGCGTTAGAAAAAATATGGCGTGCACCATATTTGGCTGAGTGGCTTTTTGACCTGGAGTGTTTGCAGTACTTGTCGTTGGATCGCATACGCACTCGTATTCGGTTCGTGCTAGCTCGCCTCCGACTCGTACTACGAACTCTACACTCGGTCTGGAGAAACCTACTTTACGCCCATGGTACATAATATACTATTTTGCCATACTGTGCGTAAAATTAAATTTTACGCACTGTTATTAGTAGTTGTGTGTTACAATCTATAAAAACGTATTAATCTCTTTCTTCTTTGAATTTACAATTTTGATTTAGTTCATAGTCTTGTCACCATTTCTTCAACAATATAGATATATAAATAAATAGTTTAATCCACTCAAAATGAGCAGACAGACGAACTGATTCCCGAATTAACAATATAAAGGGACAAAATTAAAATATTAAAAAATAAAATATTAAAAAAAGGCACATTTTATCTCTGTGTGAATGAAGAAATGGATGAATGAATAGTGAAGCGTTAAATTACACATTTTTATTTGTATACTTTTATACAATTGATACAAGCATGAAAACATAAAAAGAAAAGAATTGATGGATGAATGATGAAACGTTAATATATACCATTTTATTTATACACATTTATACAACTGATTTGAGCATTAAAATATAAAGGGTGACGAAGGAAACGACTTACTACTCATGTTGATGATAAAAAATTAATTAAAAATTTCAAAAAAATATAACCTGGATTGATTATATATCTATAAATATATGTTTACATCATCTTTCTTTCTTTCTTCATAGTCTAAGCCAATATTCGTAGTTATAAGTTCGTTCTTTTGTTAACCTGATCTTGAAAATTGTTAATTATCAGTAAGAAAACCCTACATCCTGACATTGATATATTTACATCAATCATGAAAAATACAATTACTGCAATAAGAAATTCTCGTTATGTTAATCCCCCTCGTAGCATCACTCTCCATAAATAAAAAAAATGTGTACGTACATACAGATTTCGAGATTAATATCACGTTTATGTTTAATTATTGAAAGAATAGTTTTTAGATGAAGTCCCCCACCAATCTACACTCGCATACTCATAGTATAAACTTTTCAAATTTGGTATTTTTATTATTAACCTGTATTTTCAATTTTCTGCACAATATTGCAAAAAATATCGTAAGAAACACGTGTGTACGTTAAACTTTTATTTCTATATTTTAGATTACATGAATAGACAAAGGAATAACAAAATTCCGAATCAGAAACTTCCCATTTTCACGCTGCAGGTTCCAAGTTCACAGAAAAAAAAAATTATTAATATCAAATACGAATTTAGAACTTCATATTCAGATTTATGATTAACGATTCAAAAGCCCTTAAGTACCATATCAACGAGGCTGAAGTTAGTAACGCGTGTCCAAATTAGATGTTGGACTGAAGGGTCGAGGTAGACCAGCCAGATGGGAGAAGTAATTGGATGTGACCAGATATTCTGCGAGAAAGCGCTCACAGGATCAGTCAAAATAATGATAAATATTCCTTGTAGAGTCGTATTGCAATTTTTTTTTTCCAATTCTTAACAATTGTACTAAATATAAAATATCGTCGATGTGACAATATAATAGTCCAATCTCAATCTCAATTATAATATAACGAATTATCATACATCGAACCCTGTGGGAGGACATTATATATAATATAACGTCAACTAGGATTATCTTAGACGAAGGACCTCGTTTTTCTCGACAAACTTCATATATTTAAGCGCACCATCGTTATTCTTCATCGCAAAATCAGTTAAGTTTAGTAGACATACGATTAGCACGTGTATTTATTCTAATGTTGAAAAATTCTGTAACTTAATTTCATTCTCTCATAGAATTTAGCGTCATTTATATGATAGAATTTAAAGTTATTAAAATTAAAAGCAAAGAAAAAAAAAATGTATAACAAATTCTGGAAGTCTGACTTTCGATTTGTTATCGGTGACCAAAAAAACACCTCCGCTTACAAATTTCTAACAAAAGCTGCGATACTTTTAATATTTTTTTTCTACCATATTCGTTTCACCATTTTGGACTTCGCAAATCTAACTTCAAATTCGGGATCAGCGACCTATCAAACCTTCGAATACCAAAGAATCTCACGGTACCAATTTTCATTCAAATCCGTTCATTCCCTCTTAGGATATTATCATTTTTATTTTACTTTTTGGAATTTTTTTATTCAAATAATTCAAAAAGTATTAAACCGATCACAAATTGAAATCCGATAACTCATTCTCGAGATATCGTCGGACGAAAAAATCGATCACACACATACGTACATACAGACTTCCGCCCGAAAATGGTCGGAGGTAATTTTCTATGGCACAAAACGTCGAGATCATAAAAAAAAACATACATATAATATAAAAAAATTTTGTTGCGTTGACGTTACTAATTCCAAACTCATTTTTATCGGCGTAAAAATGTTTTGTAGGGTTGAAACAGATATTTTTCCAGGTTCACATATTTAAAGTCGAAAAAATCAAATGAACTTACATGTAAAACACTCTTGATGGTAAGTAATGAAAACTACATTTGGTTATACGACGACAGAATTTGACGCAATAGAAAAAAGTAGAAATTCACAAAATTACGTCAACTACATTCGGAACTCACGCTACAAATCAACATTCATGTGAACAATTACGTTAAAGCGAGCGTGTCTTTTTTGTTGGTATTACATGTGACTGTGCAATCTATGTGATTGTAATTTAGGAAGAAAAAAAACAGTACAAACACAAACAGAAATAAATTAACCACCATTATCCACTAACGATTTTGTATGAGCACCAGTCGTTGAATTTAATTTTTTTCAAACTCGGTGGATGATTTTTTTTCATGATTGCCTCACTTTTTCTTTGCAAACGAATCCAGTGATGATACTTTTTTCAGTCACAGTAAATAAACAATCATTTTCCAATCTTTCCAAAATGATCATACCGGGAAGATCTGATTTCGCAATCGCAAAAAAAAAAAAATCTATGGGATTGTAGTGCCAAACCGTTTCTCAGCCATTATAATACATTACTAAGACATTTCGTTCTCTGCGGAGTATAAAATCAACTAAACTTTTTGGTTGTGTAAAAACAATATTTGGCTTTACGTATATAAACCCTTAAATTTCGTTGCCAGGACCAAATTTTGGTTATTACGACCAATTTTGTTTTTTTTGTTATGAACGTATGCGATTACAAAAATATAAGCATACCTACCCAAAAAGACCAGAACATCGTTCCAGAGCCAAGCGATTCGTCGAATTGTCTATATATACTACCTTGTGATGGTTATTTGCTTACAACAGCATCTTCAGCCTGAAGGGAATGGGAATACTGTCTAAGCCAATATAAAGCAAGTCAGGGCTAGAAATAACAGGAACAAGTTGTAATATCACATCTGTCTCCTCAAGTAAAAGAGAGAAGCGAATTTTTATCGAACCCCAAAGATTGGGATGGTTTTTCAATAGTCGGAGTAACGGAACCGAACAAGATTGATATAGAAAATTCACACGTCGTTCACCAATAACTCCACGTTCAAGTGCTTCCAAGATCACGGACCGAATGAAAACTGAATGATTGGTCATATTTTTTTGGAAATGGTAAAGCAATTTTTTTGTTTTCTTGTTTTTTTTTTAACGAAATCTCTCTAAATCACTATTCATAGTGGGCACAGTTGTCTGGAATTGAATGTTTATGCTTTACTTAATTAATTTCATATCTTTTCAATCATGCCTTTGCATCGTGAAAATCGTTAAGCTACTGATTCCAAATTCAACTTTGACGATGGTACTGCATTTCGGGTCTTTTACTTACATGCTAGTGCTAACTTCAAATGTGAGGTTAGATGCATGTAAACAAAAATGTTTATGGCTACGACACAACACAGGATATTTGCACTTTTTTACTTCAAGTGGTTTTATTTTTTTATTACTTTGGTCAATAAACTACTCTTCACAAGATGCGACGTACTATACTGCTAAGAACGGTTTGTGCTTTGAGATTCTCTAACAGTGCTAATCAATGTGTAATGCAAAATTTATTTCCTGTGTGCATTTACATTTGTCAGCATTACTATGCACAATTATTCTAGCGCGTTACTCCAAGTCGGTTTGTACCCTAGTTTGGAATATTGCAAATTTATAAACAATTGGTTTATCGCGTTACTGATGCCAAAAGAGCGTAAATCAAAATATATATGTATATTTTTTTTCCAATCAACTTAAAAATGTGTATATTGTATGAATCTATGGAAAAAATGGAAAATTTTTTTGCCTTTTTTTTTTGACATACGCCCTCTTGGCTTCAAGAAAAAAAATTCTCAAAGCCAAAAGGGCGTATCGTTTTTTTCAACTTATTATCAATCATTAGATTAAAATACGAAGAAAATCACAACAGTGGTAAAAATAATAACTCCACAACTAAATCTATTTAAAATAAATTTTAATTCATTTTGAATAAATTTAAAGATTTAATATTTTTTTCAAATAGATTGAGTTAAAAAAATATTTAATATTTGTTTAAATAGATTGAGTTGTGAAGTCATTATTTTGACCACTTTCGTGATTTTTTCGTGTTTTGACCTAATGATTGATAATAAATTGAAAAAAATAATAATATTCCGTTTTGGTCTGAAGAATTCTTTTCTTAAACCCAAAGGGGCGTATGTAAAAAAAAATATTTTTTTTTTCATTTTATCCATAGATTTATACATTATACATATTTTTAAGTTGATTGGAGAAAAAATTAATTTGAGATACGCCCATTTGGCATTAGAAACGCGATATTTTGTGCAGAAATTTGACCAGTTTACCTGACTTTTAGCCAGTACCAGATGAGTATATACTGGCTGGATCGAACTCGGCAAAGCTGAACCTAATACTAGTAAGATTTCTTCCGGATAAACTAGCCAGAGCCAACTCGTCAAATCTCGGTTTGGCACTGGTCAGGTTTTATTAGGATCTTCCGGCTAGAGCAAACTAGGCAAAGCCTGACTTGGCAGTGGCCCGTTACAAGTACCGAGAGCAGCCACCAGGCGGCGCGGGAATCCATCGCACTCTCGTGATAAAAGCATCAGATGATTTCTGATAAAATGTGGCCGTCCAGTTTGAAAACTATACGAAATATTATTTTGCAATATATATTATTGACGGGGATGTGGTTGCAAATTTCGGTTACATATTGACTGTAGCATTCTCTTTGCAACCATGTGAAACTGACTAATTTGTTACATAATTTCAAAATGTAATAAGTATAATAAAAAAAGCCTGATAGGGTCCTGATCTGGTGTTAAAAAAAGAAAAGTTAGCTTTTCTGAAAATCAAAAAATGACTACAGCATTTTTTGGGTCGAGGTACAAACCAAAAAAAAGGTGGTACAAACGGGTACAAACGATTCTGAAGCGATTCCCGTTGGAACAAACGAAATTTTCGAAAGTGGGGTGCAGGTCATTTTTTGAAAACGCCATACATCTTTTTTTCCTTGGAGGTACAAACGAAAAACAAAGAGGTACAAACGAAGCACAATCGATCCAAATTTGCGAAAGAAAAAAATTCGAAGTCGGGTGCCAGGTTCACATAGGTGGCAACATTGCGTTACATGCCTAGTCTGGAACTGGACAGTTTTGAGACAGACCGACAAACGAAGTAGTAATATTTTTCTAAAATCCTGTTTTTCTGATACCAGAGGTCCGAAAAGTTAACGCTTCTTTGAAATGAGAAAAACTCATCTTCAATCGAAACCAATATTTTTCCCACGTGAAACGAATTTGAAAAAAATGAACACGGATTGTTAAGTATATTTCATGAAGAAATTGTTTGTTTAATTTTATAAGAAATGTTTTTCAGTTGATTGTCGTGGAATGGTGGTTTTTTCATTATTATTATGCCTTTCTTTGTTGCAAACACCTTGTGTTTCGCAAAAATACTGTACGTGATAAACAGAAATGGAAATCATTTTTAAATTCAGCACACTCGACGTAATATGTACTAAAAACATCCAATGCAGCTGAATAAAATTTTATTTTACAGACCTGTGTTATCGTTTGCTGCTGGATGAATTTCTTTCCACGCAAAAGGTTTGAATTTTTTTCACCCAGAGCATAACTTCTTGTGTTTCCTTCATGCACTACGTTTTAATACAAGCTGCAAAGTCGTAATGGACCTCCCCAAATGAGGAGCAAGAGAAAAAAAAACGGTGCTGACATACCCACGGCATGCTGCACTGGCGCTTGGCATTATAAACGTTTTGCATACATACTTATACATGCATTTCTATGCTATTTACAATGTACATGTACTAGATAATGAAGTATCCACGATCACATCTCAATACTTTCTCACAATCCGAGCGCTTGCCAATTTTAATCGAAAAATGCATTTTATGAAGTCACAACTGTATTATTTGTTTAATTGTTTTTTTCTTGAAACAGTTGATTTCGAGCCAAGTGCAGATATGAACAAGCATGAGCATTCGGTTCAAGGTAGGTACTTCCGTTTCAGCATCTGAAATCGTATTCAACTAATCCAATTTAACTATCTACAAGGCTTATAGGTATCTTATGAATGGGAAGTTAGAAATTAACTTTCCATGTCCGCAAATACCACGGCGTTTTGTACGTAGATATTCACTATTGTGATTGAGGTTGCCCATTACGCTCATGCCGGTAAAGTATGCGTGTCATGTCGGTAAAAAATTACCGGCATGCATGAAAGGTCGGTAACAAATGTCGCCAAAATGAGATTTCGGTGTTCTTCATAATCGAAAACCAGATCAGCTGCCATTTCGTCATTTCACCATCAAATCTCATGGGACTGGGCTCAAAATGTGTGTTTCATCACCGCCGAGTGGCATCATATCGGATAGTTCGATCCATTCAGTGCAACTGTGAAAATTTGGCCAATTTCTGTGGGTGGTAACCAATCTGTAAAATTTTTTGCCAAATTTTGAAAAACTAAAAAGACGCTCCACTTTTTGCCAATATAAGACCTTAATTACCCAAGTTTCACTCTGATCGCTTGAGCGATATAAGAGTTTTGCATCCCCGCGTTTTCGACGTGTACAATGCGTCTTTACAAGCACTCTAAAACTATGTGCAAAGTTTTGGGAATTATGTCGACACGGTATCCGCTACTACTTGATTATGGTGTAGCGGATACTGTTACTATGCTTACGTAGTTCAGAGTACCAAGATGGCGAACCTGTCACTGATTTACCATGCTACTTTGGTAACTGTAGCCATCATTTTAGTTACAGTCACAATAAAAAAATTTCAGCTTCAATCGTTTAGCTTGAATTGCAAAATGCTTGCTGAAGAAGCGAAAAATTAATATATGAGTGAAAATTTTACCGTTCTTAGAATGATAAAACTTTCATTATTGGCCACCATATGCTGCCTGATAATCTTCATCTTTGGGTCCACTATTGCAAGCATGACGCAGCCCAATTTCTAGTATCAGTTTGATCGGTGCGATGAAACACACGAATGAAAACACATGTGGGGTATAGAAACACTAATTACGTCCGTACAGCTAATGCAGCGCCCACGCTGTGCCACGTATTTACAACACTATAGTGCTGCTTATCCAACACGTATAATGTATTGATCACAACCGTGGTAAAGATTTTTTACATGATTTTTTTTTTTTCAAATCTCAAAGTTTAAAAAAAAATATTATTTGAAACAAAGAACACTTACAACTAAGAATAGGTATAATCCAAATAAATTAGAATATATTTTTTGCCATGTTCGAATATAAAGATTGTAAATATTTCATTTTTATTACATTTCCTCCGTTTCTATACATCAATTAATCAAATTATATGTTCATCGCCCATCCATTCAATCATTTACTCGCATTAGTACATGATTTATTTGTTCAGAGAAGGTTGATAACGTTGAAATTGTATATGTAAATCGTCTTTCTTTAGTTAAAATTGTCAATCTGCTATTCCTTGGTTTATTTGAAAAGAGTCTAAGCATAGCTGCTCTTCTTACCGAACATAAGATAACATGTATATTATTTTTATACAGTATCTGTTATTTTCTTTTGGCCTTGTTTTCATTTTTTTCTTAGCAAATAACCTTATGCAGAATATGTGCATGTGCATGAATGCTTTAAAGTAAATATGTATACTACGGTGCTGAAAAAAAAAATTTTTTCTTCGAACAGGTACGAAATTAAGTTTCATTTAGGTATAAAAATACGCCTGTTAAAATTTAAGCTCTTAATATTAACATCAAGAGGTTGCTCATCGCACTCTGTTACTTTCCATGAGAATAATTTTCCATAAACAATGGCTATCCAATTCATCTTGTCAAACAACTGCAGAAACCAGAGTTAATTAATTATACAACACAAGTAAATTTGAGGAACATTATGGGAATAACAATTTACCGGAATTCAAAACCTATATTTTTCTTTGGGCCATTCCTTTGATTTAGAAGATGTAAAAATATTAGTAACATAAAATAATTATCAATTATTAATTATGAATGGGACATTTCTCCTCGACATGCTGTCATATAAACAAGATATTTCTTTCAATTTACTGTACGCGAATATGTGCAACAATTCAATTCAGTTCCCAAGGTTTATCTTGTCATATTCCTTACTTTGTATACAAAACGTTTGACTTTTTGAACATCGCTTCAGCCACGATGAAACAACGATCACAGTCGTATGCAAGGTTTCGACCTCTATAATAGCGTTCATTAGTCACTGTCCAGCAATTCTACCACCTTTCCCGTTAAAATTAATTAGTCATTGGTTGTAACGAGGGCAGCGGTTGGAGTATCGGAAGCTGTGAATAAAGGGTGAGAGAAATGTTAGTTTTTCAATAGTCATATAGACGGTAAGTTGAAAATTCTAGTCATAGTACGTATATCCATGAATATAAGCATGAACACAAGGTATTTCCAAGTGAACGCCGTAGTACGTTGGGTTGCCTACCACTGAGGAGCACAAACGTCGTTAAAACAGACCTACCACGTTATCAATACTTACCGATAACTCAATAGGTCTGTCTTAACGATATTTGTGTCCTGCAGTCGTAGGTGACCCAACATACTGCGGCGTTTACTCGGCAACACCCTGTATGCTTGTATATTTTCACATATGAATTCACCTATACGTACAATAAGTATTTTCATATGGAACGATTTTACCATCGATCGGTAATACAGAGCGTGAAACCATTTGTATCCCAAATGATACAGCATATCCAAATTTAATGCCTACTCACGTAGGTTCACGTGGTTCGGTATGCAATTTTAACGCACCACTGATACTTTTCGTGCAGAGTATCACCAGAAACAGAGTGGAAACTCAACTAATACGCAAATTAGACAGATTCGAAACAGTTTGACACTTCGGAGTGAATTTTTTTTTTTGTCGGTGAAACAAAAAAAAAACGCGTCAACATCAAAATTCGTCCCATAGCACAGAGGCTACGAATCAATAGCGATAGAGGCATTCACGGTGCTCTGGACTTCAATCTATTTCTACGCGTAGACTCTTTTCAACTAGATTCTATGATCCTTGAAAAGATCACGTCTGATAAAACTGAAGGAGTATTGATAATCCCGTTATGTCCCACTTGACCTTGATTTTCTTCCGTTTAGAACATTTTTAAAGACCAATTTAATTGATTTTAAACCATTGCGTGATTTATTGAACATTTCCTTCAAGAAAGCTCATCCATTAGCGAAGATTGTTACTGTGGTAGCAGGAAATTATCAGGAAAGGATTTTGGTTGTGGAGAATCCCAGATGAACTTAAACGAATCGTAATGGTCTCACTAGCGAAATCTATCCACAAACTATTTGAAAATCCATTGAAGCTATGACGAAATTATTACTAAGGAGTAAAAGGTTGTACCTTTCAATGCTCCTGTAACAAATGTACTTTCTTTCTTGACTAAAACGCTTAGCAAAGTCGGGGTATACAGAACATTGAATTTCTATAGATCAGCCATTTTTATTATTTCATCAATTGACTTTGGGAATGATCTCAGAATAACATGGTTTCTCAAAGATGTTTCCATGCTAAAACTGCACGAGTATGAATGCAATGAGATATAAGATCCAAATACTGTTATGTGGTAATTGCGCTAGATCTACGTGATCTTTGAATGTTCAACTCTTGAACTGCTTGTATCTCCAAGACGATTAAAGACATTGAAATCCGTCAAGAATCATCGTTTAGAGCGAACAAATCTCTATGGAAACCTGGACAGAAATGAAATAAAAGACAATCATGGTGTCATTATGTACGCAGTTGAATGAAACAAACAACTTATTACTGCGTTTGTACGGACCATATGAACCGTAAGGTGATTTATCTCGTGATTTGTTGAATATGGTTATGTATAGCATACCATTTGATTATAGGTATTGACATTGAAATCAGAGTTCTTGGTAAGCAGTTAGTGATGCCAAAGTATCAATAGGTTAAGTTAGTGGTTGGTAGTCATACGTAGTCATACGTAGAGTATTAACTTTTGCCACACCTGCGGACCACCTCTTGTTTTGCAACATCGTTTTGCCAAAGTGTAACGTCTTTCTATTCTAACGGATTGGTAAAAGGATAAGAATGGTCCAAGGAACTGTAAAACATACAAAGTAATAAGCAATCGAAGAAAAGGTTCCACTTTATCGCTTCTCATTCTTCTGACGTGTATCATGTGGATAAAGGTAGCGTAGTAGATGTGGCATATGGTAGTCGATCATTGTCAACTGTGAGGTTCGGAATAGTAAGCAGACTTATTTTTTGGTTGCGTAGTTCGTTATTAATTTGAAGCTCAATTTCATCCAATATCGGTTAGGTAATTGGAACATGTTCCAAGTGATGGTAGAAAACATACAAATCAGTAAACAAATAAGTCAGGCATTTGGTGGAAATGAAAAGGTTGAGACTGATCTATTCATCTGCTACATATTATGTGAAGAAATGAAATCTAATGAGATACAACGTACATAACGTACTGTCTGATTTGAGGGATCATGACTATTCTCTTCCGCTACTTCAGGACATTTTTTTGTTAGCCATTTGTGCGTGCCACAAATGTTTCTGATTGTTATTAATTCTGTTTTTCAAATTTATATCCGATGGCAGAACATCGCATTCTTTGGTTTGATTCTCTATTTAAGCCTAGATCAGAGAGTCTATTAAGTGCAATCACAAAAAACCCGTAATGCATACGTTAGTGATAATAAATAATCGGCACGACACCACGGTCCTCGACCTATTTAACTCCTACTACACTCGATTGCTGTATAGATTATTTACTTACACAAGACCATCGGCATGACCGACTTTCACCAAATTTACGAATTAATTCCAAGATTGGATAACATATAGATATGTGATAATAACTTATTAAAAATATTTTTATGATCAACAGCGTGACAGTGCCATTGCGCGGCCATTACGGTCAGCAGCGCCATCGTGTGGTTGCTATTAACAGCTCTATCTAACGGCCATTTTATTTTATCGACTCACCTCCCGACTTGATGATTGCTTGCCGTCCGAATACGAATTCAGATTCATGCCAAAATCAATAGGTGGCGAGATTTCGATGCCAAATATCTGTTTCAAACTTGAAGACAGCTAATAGATATGGAACCACTTAACCAATTCCGATCAGGCTTTAACGCTGACGTCACGCACCACTCCCAATAGTATCATGAAACATATTCTAGAAGCAGCCCGTACATTCAATTACTATATGCAAAAATAAATGGCAAATTCTATTATTATTATAAAATTAGAAATCAGTTAGGTCAATCGGAGCTTTGGCCAAAAAGTATTAATGTGTGTTGAGGTTGCCAGATATGAAGGTGATCCGCTTTATCACATGCTTTACCGAATTTCGGTCACCATGCGCACTAGTTAGGAAATAACGATATTTTCCGAAATTTCATTGTTACACCATAATTGCAAACTTCGATGAAATGAAATTTGCAGTATCATTGATGCGATATGTACAACTTCGCACTTCGCTACTTTTTTACTTACTCTTGACGGAATAAAGAACGTAATTAAACGCTATAAAAAAATAACCGATTTCCGTTAATATGCAATGAGTTTAGTGCATAATTGTTACAGTCGCGCTAGTTTCGGTAAAAGGCTTTTTCCGTTCCGTTAGTATTTTACTTATTCATTACCAGGTGACATACTACGTCAGAAGTAGCTCAGGTGTCCTCTGCTTTAATAACATTTATAAAGCCAATAACAATAAGCCGAGTATGTTTGAATAAAACTTCGTGAAACTTGCATATGAATACCTTCTCATACGTATACTCGTACTTAATAAATAATCAAGATACTGTTTACATTCGTGTATAGTACTAACAATAAATATTTACGACGTTAAGGTGCTTATAAAGACGCGTTGTACACCTCGAAAACGCGGGGATGCAAAACTCTATACCGCTTGAGCGATCAGAGTGAAACTTGGGCAGTTAATGCCTTATTTTGGCAAAAAGTGGAGCGTCTTTTGACTTTTTCAAAATGTTGAAAAAAATGTTACAGATTCGTTACCACCCACAGAAATTGGCCAAATTTTTACAGTTACACTAAATGGTTCGAACTATCCGGTATGATGCCACTCGGCGGTGATGAAACACACATTTTGAGCCCAGTCCCATGAGATTTGATGGTGAATTGACGAAATGGCAGCTAATCTGGTTTTCGATTACGAAGAACACCGAAATCTCATTTTGGCGACATTTGTTACCGACCTTTCATGCATGCCGGTAATTTTTTACCGACATTACACGCATACATTACCGGCATGCGCGTAATAATGGTAACAAATGTCGCCAAAATGAGATTTCGGTGTTCTTCGTAATCAAAAACCAGATTAGCTGCCATTTCGTCATTTCACCATTAAATCTCATGGGACTGGGCTCAAAATGTGTGTTTCATCACCGCCGAGTGACATCATACCGTATAGGTGGATCCATTCAGTGCAACTGTGAAAATTTGGCCAATTTTTGTGAGTGGTAACCAATCTGTAAAATTTCTTTCAAAATTTTGAAAAAGTAAAAAGACGCTCCACTTTTTTCCAAAATAAAGCATTAACTGCCCAAGTTTCACTCTGATCGCTTGAGCGGTATAGAAGTTTTCCATCCCCGCGTTTTCGAGGTGTACAACGGGTCTTTATATGCACCTTAACGTCAAAAAAATATATTCCCTAGATGTCTATGACTCGAAGTACATTGAAGATCTGAAGTACATTGAGCAGCTTCTAAAAGATAGCAAATTTAATGTACTATAATGATATATATATATGCATAACCTATGTAATGCAAAAAGAACCATGGCTGGTCAGTAAAGTGCTTTTGGTGTAATTTTTTCTTCTTTCATTTGCGAAGGGTTCTCTTCAGCCGACCGTCCCACACATGTGAACTTGGTCTATTCACTCTTTCAATACAGTCGACGTGGACAAATTGTTTGCGTGTTTTTCAAGCTTTGCTATTGTAGATTGCCTTTCACAAAAGCACTAAAAGGACAATGAGCATATTTCATCTGTACGTGTGTCCAACGACGAGTTGACGTTGTCCTCGTCAAAGTCTGAAAACCCTCATGCTTAGACCTGGGGAGGTATGAATGTCACCACCCCCAGGACGGTTGACTGACCTGCAATCTGATTAAGATCCCTAACGTGCGAATACTTCCAATATTGATGGATCATAAAAATTCTACACATCTTTTTTCGAAGCAGTTGTTATAGTTTCAGTCATCCTTTGTTGTAGTAGGATTAAGTTCATTTTTTGTAAAACTTTACTTCGTGTCATTGGGATTGCGATTATCTTTTCAAACGTTTTGTTAAAGCGCATCTGTTAGCCTGATTGCCATTTTCTGATATTGTCGATATCTTACAGGTTAACAGACGGCTACAGTGAGACCTGGAGGAATCGTACGGCATTGAGTGATCCTTTTCCGGAAATGATCTCTAGTGATCTTATTGTAAGAACCCGTGTCACTGCAAAGGCAGTTCTGGCTGCGCCCGAGTCTATGAAACACACTAGTACACGGTGTTTTGGGTTCAACGAGATTAACCCTTCTTTTAACCCTAATTAAGAAGAAGTCCTTTAATATTAAATAAATCTTTTCATCTTATCTTATCTTATATGAAGTAATGGCCCTAACGAATTTGCTCACTTGTTCACAAATTTCGTTTACAAGAGGATGATACATCGGATGATATATCCACATTTTCAAAATTAGATTCCATTGAACTAACACCTTCTAATTTTTTTGAAGCTTTATTACAAATAGTAACGTAAGTTTTTCGAATATTTTCAGCTACCGTAGCTGAAAAACGGCAGCAATTTTGTTTCATCTCTGAAAGTTGTAACGACGATGATTTAATCCTTCTTCACAATTGAAACCTGAAACCTTTGAAACGGCAGTTTACCCAATGTAGCCAATTTATCGCTCCATTCCCCTTATGAGAACACTGAAGCCGGAATTGAATTAAGGATCCAATATTTTTAAATGGGTGTCTAAAATTGTCATATTTATTAAAAGTGAAGATAATATTCATTAGATATAAAAATTTTCTATTTAAAAATGCTTCAAAATATAAGAAATTTCATCGAAAAATCATTTTCAGAACGTTTCGTATTATAAATTTCAGTAAGCAACAATTTCATTTTGTATTGTAATTTCAAAAATTATTATTTACATGAACAACGTCTTTTTCTTGGATTATATTAACGCCACAGGTTCAAATTTCACATCAGCATAAAATTTATTGAACTGCTTACAACCTCCCACGTACAGTTGTTTATTTCAACATATTTAAATCTCATTTAATACGTTTTTAATCATAAGATAGCATCAATCACTTATTGCAGGTTCCTTTCTCAGAGTGTCGAGGAGTTTTCTAAAATAAAATTTTCCGACTTTTTTTCCCTAACCTTTTTCCTTCCACGAAACTTAGGTAATGTTGGGTGGCTTTTACGACCAAAAGCTCCAGAAATTTCGTAAGTTGGGGGAGAGAAATTGCACAATGCAATTTCCGAAAGCGAGTTTAGCTAAAAATTTACGAAGCGTGGTTGAAGTTTGAAAGCAATTTATAAAAAAAGTACGTTTTTCCATGTGGACACTCCTAATTCCCTGACCTTTTCCCAGCATGTCATCACCCTGTTTTCTTCAACTCTTCAACACTATTCATGAAGTTTTCTATATCTTGCGTTGGATTCATGTGTGATGGTTAACTATTCCAATCCTTGATATTTATCAGAGTATAAGGGATTGAATTCGAGTAACGATTTAATTGTTCTAACATATGTTCACGTCATTTAGGTTTCATTTTCATCTTTAATCAACATGAATTGAACTCCGTTTTCCTTAGCATATGAAAGTTTTCCCTAAGATTACTACTAATGAATAAATTGATAATTGAATATGTGAAAAACTTTCTAAATAAAACTTGTGTCGTATCGATTGTTTGAAATTTTGTTCGACTGAACATTTCGAACTTTAAGCATAATACGAGAACTCATTTTATGTGAAAATTATTTTTTACAATGCCACAGCGACACTTTTGTAGCAGTTTCAGGCATCGTTGGATATTTGATTTTACAAAATTGCACTAATATCGATTATTATCAAAAGTGATAGTATGAAATTGGCAACTGGAAAAAGCCAAATTCGTTTCAGTGAATTTCACAAAAATGTTCATCTCAATAAAATGATTTTGATGGAATTTTAATGATTCTCAAGTGATTTGAAATAAATCTTCGACATGTTCCAATCCCTTCTACTAATTTTGGTAGTTTTATTTAACTTTTTGAAGAAAATCGATTCACAAAACTTAGGAATATTTTATCTCGATACTACCTATTGTGGGACTACTGACTATAACATCTTTAAGCAGACCAGTAACCGAAATTTTAACCCCGTGACATGTGTATAATATATGCTGGAAGGGTGCTGATTTTTTGTGTGAAATTTAGGGTAATAAATGATGTCCCGTAGAGGAATGAAAAAAAACATTTTTTCAATTATTATTTTCAAAATAAACAATCTATTGCAAGACTAAATATTTTTCCTGACTTGGCTCTTTTATCAACTTTTACAATTAATGTGTACTAAAATCGTCGACTCGTCATATCAAGACTTGTAGAATAAGATAGATTTTTGAACAAATAGAAATTCAAAAACGCTCTTTTTGCACTTCAGGCTATTTACCAAAATAATGTCATAATTATGATGATTGAACAATCAATATCAAGTGGAAAGCTTCGAAAAATGAACTTATATTGAAGACCAGGAGACCAGAAACTTAGAACACTCTTAACTTGACCAATAATTATCCGTAATTCTCATTTAGGGCTTGACTGCCTTATTGCAATACGAGGCTGAAGTTAGTAACGTTAATGTATCGAAACATTGAAACGAATGTAACTATTTTTCACCTTAAGAATACCTGAAGAAGTTAAATTTACAAAATCTAAATTTATTGATGCTGTATCAACAGTTTACTAAATTTCAAATACTCCTAAAGTTGCAAAGTAACGACTTTTCGCAAAGATGCATGATTACGGTAACATTACAAACTTCGGTCTGACATCGCAATCAACGTTACTACATTTCGCTGCTCACTCTTGCTGCTACGCTCCAGCTTCGTAATGGGGAAACCCCATTTACAGGCTCCAACGTCCCACATGAAGCAAATAATAGACATGAAGAACACAGGCAATCCCTTCAAAAACGGTTGGATGGATTTCTCAATGTCCAAAAGAGTGAAGCAACTTTGAATACAAGCGTATTCGATTATGGTTTTATAACATAAGAGCCCAACGAAGCGGGACACGGAAATATTCTCAAAAATAGTTTGTTGAGTTCTCAGAATCACCGGAACAGTAAAACATCTATCATGAAAAGGAGTTCTCATAAAAATGTTTTAAAAAAAAGTCAAAAATCGAATGAGCGCCATCTTGGACATAACGTTCAACGCTCATCTTTTGAGAGAATCTTTCCTTAAACACTCCCCCCCCCCCCCGCCAAAAAAAAATTTTTAGACGATGCCACAGTGGAAATTCAAAAATTACTTTTTTATGAAACACCCTATTTTTCATCCATAGTTTTCGCGGACATT
Organism: Diprion similis; assembly: GCF_021155765.1. Lineage (NCBI taxonomy): Eukaryota > Metazoa > Arthropoda > Insecta > Hymenoptera > Diprionidae > Diprion > Diprion similis. The sequence goes on along the minus strand of NC_060111.1, from coordinate 9,085,463 downwards.
TCTATGAAGTAGCAATCGTAGAGTTCTTCATCCCCAAGAAAAAGGATTTTTATAATCAAAAGAATATATATATTTTTTTTTTTTTTACGAAGTGAGATTTTGATGAAGTCGATTAAGTATGGCGGTCAAGATTCGAATACACAAAAAGTATCAATAACAAGATCGATAACCATATTTTACACTTAAATTGACCCCTTCAGTCACACGTTTTTCAAGTTAATATTTTGGTCTAAATTTTGTTACCCGGGGATTTTTGAAGTCGCTGATCACGAATCAAAAGTGAGAATTTGATAATTTCTGAATCCAAGATGTCGCATGCATTATGGCGCATGTAAAATCCACCAAAATTCGATCCTTCTAGCTAAAACATAAAACACAAAATTGGAATTTGCATCATGGCTGTGGCAACTGTTATTTACCATAAAAAAACTGCTCATTTTTAGCTATACTTTTACCTAATTGCTGACCTATTTTAGTCGTACTGTACTCCTCCTACCTCTACACAAAAATATTACTTATAAACTTCAACATCGTTTCTTATTCATTTCAAATCAATCAAATACTCACGACAACTTTATTATACGAATTTTATCGAAAAATAAAAGTTTTTGATTAATATTTTCAATTATTCGAAAGAAATCATATGCGGATGATAAAGCAGAAATTTGATTTTTTTATGGAACAAATTATAATGTAACACGCTGATTGAATCCAGTATTTGATTCTGATACTCGAATTGATTATTATATGACGAATTTTTTTTGTCACTGCACAGTATTAGTTTGTATTGTAAAAAATTCTATTTCTTATATCGAGAGAATTTTGCTACCTGAAAACGATTAATTGTTTTTTTTTTTTATTCGCAAGGAAATATTAATTTCCTCAAAAAAAGATTCATATTTTTGGTAAGCTCGTGCATTGAATAAAATAATTAATTGATTCAAATGACCAATTTCCTTGAAACGATTATATTATTAATTTAATTCAATCGAACACAGAAAAACTGTAACATTTCATACATGATGTAAAGTCAAGTTAGCCGAGTGTGCAGTAATTAAATCAGCCAAATATAAAGTTATAATAATTAATGCCAATTAGCTAATTACGTAAAGTCGATACGTACGCTTCTGAAATGTTTCGGCTGCACTGAATAATTTAATATTGACAGAGGTACCATTTCTGATTAAACTTCTGACAAATGTAAATTTGATGTTGACGATAGTGTTCATTATACAAAGTCTAGAGACGAGGTTATCAATGAAATTATTACATGATCTGAGCTGCAAATTTTACAAAAAAATACGAGGAGCAAGTGAACACATGACTACACTATTGTAACGACTTCGAAGAACTAAAGAGAAACACAAGCTATCCAAGGGTGGTTCTCAATAGAGTTGTTTTTTCATGTTTATGCTCCCAGGGGCTTGAACGCTTTTAAATCAATAAAAAAGGTTTCTCTCAAAATTTGATCTCTAGATCAATTCTAACATAGTCCGCTTTACGATCGAAGTATATTATGAAAATAACATATATAGAAACTTTTTTTGCTCTGTAAAATTTTATAAGCCGTTGTCAGATATACCGAAAATGATGAAAAATAAATATTTTTGTAAAGAATCGAAAGCTTTAGAAAAACAGTCTGATGCATGGAATTTGAAAATGAAAGCCTTAACATGTTAAAAAAATTTTACTATATGCGCCTAGAAACGAATTTTTTAAAGAAATCAAACTTTTCTACGAGTGTGTAAGAGGGGTAAAAAATCAGCGACAGAGAAGTGGAAAAGTACTTGAATGAAACGCGTTAAACACCAACAGGAAAAGAACACGTAGATAAAAACCTTGGTTGGCCAGTCATATTTCAGATTCAGATTTAGTCAGTCTTATCATATGGTTGCCACGGCCTTGTTATAACATACCACGATGATAATGCACACATGTGGATGTGGTTAGTCGCATGCAGTTGAAAGTGGCATCCGGTATGACAGATCAAAGTATATATAGTATATACACGGTATTCTTACCTCACTAATATTAGCAGATCATAAAATACTGTAAGATCATGGTTCCTTAATGCAGCGTAGCAGTTCTACCTTTACCGACCGAGCGAATTTTTTTCACGATTTTCGGAATATGAGTAACCTTCCTTGATTCCGGTACAAAAAAGCAGCGCACCGTCGAAATTTCAATCCACTCCTTTCGTTTGTTTATTTAATATAGGAATAAAACGGATGAGTTCGCTCGGTCGGTAAAGGTAGGACTGCTACGTCGCATTAAGGTACTTATAAAGACACGTTGTACACCTTGAAAACACGGGGATGCAAAACTCCTATACCGCTTAAGCAATCAGAATGAAACTTGGGCAGTTAATGCCTTATTTTGGCAAAAAATGGAGCGTCTTTTTAGTTTTTCAAAATTTGGAAAAAAATTTTACAGATTGGTTACCAACCACAGAAATTGGCCAAATTTTCACAGTTGCACTGAATGGATCGAACTATCCGGTATGATGCCACTCGGCGGTGATGAAACACACATTTTGAGCTCAGTTCCATGAAACTTGATGGTGAAATGACGAAATGGCAGCTGATCTGGTTTTCGATTACGAAGTACACCGAAATCTCATTTTGGCGACACTTGTTACCGACATTACGCGCATGCCCGTAATGTATGCGTGTAATGTCGGTAAAAAATTACCGGCATGCGTGAAAGATCGGTAACAAGTGTCGCCAAAATGAGATTTTGGTCTTCTTCATAATCGAAAACCAGATCAGTTGCCATTTCGTCATTTCACCATCAAATCTCATGGGACTGGGCTCAAAATATGTGTTTCATCACCGTCGAGTGGCATCATACCGGATAGTTCGATCCATTCAGTGCAACTGTGAAAATTTGGTCAATTTCTGTAGGTGGTAACCAATCTGTAAAATTTTTTTCCAAATTTTGAAAAAGTCAAAAGACGCTCCACTTTTTGCCAAAATAAGACATTAATTACCCAAGTTTTACTCTGATCGCTTGAGCGGTATAGGAGTTATGCATCCCCGCATTTTCGAGGTATACAACGCGTCTTTATAAGCACCTTAAACCTGTTCTAAACAAGGAGTATCCACACTTCAAGTCCACTACACACTCCAGTTTGAAATTAATTATTATTCGCTTGAAGCGAGGCTTGAAGTAAAAAAGAAATTACAGTATATTGTATAAAAAATCATCCGAATTAAACTGAAATGACTTTGAAAAACAGTTGGAATCATTATAGAAATCTCCTCGAAATCACAATAAGATCATTCAAAATCATCTGGTGTTATCTGAAATCATGTAAAAATTACCTGCATCTTATACACCGAAGTCCTTCGAACGAAATCTCGAAATTACTTTGAAATCATCCGATTGATACTTAGATCTTCGAAATCATTCGAAGAACGAGGCCTGCACTAAAAATAAATACTTACTCGAATGTATTGAATTTTTATCATTTTGGACGCTTCGTGCAGGGTAATAAGTTTCAATCGTCCCAGACTAATACCTCAGAAATGTAAAGAGATGCAAGATAAAGTTTTATGTAAAACTTTGACTGTTTCAATAAGAAAAGATAAAATTGATATGGGTCGACTTGTGGATTGTGCTATTTTTAAGATTTTGAAAGTGCGTGACATCTGATTTTAGACGGGAAGCTCGTCCTTTGAATCTGAGCAAGAAATAGCAAGATGAAATACGAATTTAAAGTCACCATTGGCAATTCATATGAGAAGTATGAATACGATTTTACTACTAATCCCTAATAAACATAGATATTTAGGATAGTTTTCGAGCAGAAAACGATTTTCTTTTTTTTTTTGACAAGTATGCTTGAAAAATGATACAATTTTATTTATCGAGTCGTCTATTTCTTACCGAGTGTGAAATTATGTTCTTCAAACTTCTACGTATGGATTTAACGATACTCCGATTCGGTCGAGAAAACAAACTTCACTAAGTATGAGGTTTTGTTTTGATAATTATAATTTTCAAATTCATTTTCATTTCAAAAAAAACAACTCCGGATATAAATTTCACGTCCCTACAACACCGGAGCTTCATGTACCTAAAAAAATTAAATGTACCTCCCCCCCCACCTCCACCCTAAATCAATCTATGATACTGTGGCTAACATAAAGAATTAATTATATTTACATGTAATAGCCATACAAAAATAACTCCAAAAGTATTATACAGATAAAAAATGAAGATACGTATTTTTACAAACACGTCGGGTGGGGGTGGAAAAATGTAGAAGGATCAGAAAACAGACAGGTTAGAACATCGAATATTCAAAAATGCAAAATTCTATTTTATAAAAATTCAGACTGCTGGTAGGTGAAGTTCATACACAACCAAAGTATAGAATCGAGCGAATTCTGACGTTTTTACAGCTATGTTTTGGCTTCCTACATTCGTCTACCCAAATTCGATCTGACGATTCAATATTTCAGTTCAATCCGAGGTTCAATCTATACTTTGACCTTTCTACGTTTTGACTCTTCTGTATTTCAATTCTCTGTCTTTTTAAATTCTATGATAAAAATTTTAACGTCTTTGAAAATATGACATCGAGACTTTTATTTTCTAATCTTTATTTATACACTTCAACCCCCATCCATCATCACGGATATAAAATAATGAAAAAATAAAATATCATAGTCACGCAGAAAAATCATGCAAGATCACTTAATTGAAATCATTACAAGTCGTGAAAACATAAGCAGTAACGACCACTGAAATATTGGCCTATAATACTAAAGAAAATGTAGCTAGAATATATATAGTCCATCACTCACTCACAATCAGAAAAAAGAATTTTTGAACCAACTCAAATGCTGCTAAATCAACAAAATTATTTTTTAAACATAAAGTCAACGAAACGATCCGTTTAGCCAACAAATTTTCTTCTGCTATCGGATTGACCTAAAGTAACTAACGCGTTGGAAGGATTTTGTCAAAACTACGCATTACTTTGATGTATTAAAGAAAATCTCTTGGTACACACAATTCCACCCCTGATTAGTGTAAGTTTCTCTACTTCACGTTATGCTGAAGAATTAAAACTTCCTCATGAATAATTCATTAGTTTTGGCTGACGTTTCGATCACAGCATGGTGTCAACTATTTTCAGAGTAACAACGTGACTTCGGTTGACACATGAGATGTTTTGAGATGAGATGTCTTCTGGAGAAACTAATAAATTATACATGAAGACAGTTTATACCCACAAGTTTTAATTCTTTACGTTTAAGAAAAATTTCTCTCCACTTTATGGTATGTACAAAAATTGTGAAACCTTTTTTCATAAAAAAAGAAAAAAAAAAAAACTCATTGTTGTCTACAGATGGTAGATTGTTGAGGAGATATTATCGTAACAGATTTGCCATTTTTCGAGAATCAACAATATTTATCAGATACGCAATAGAACAGTCTAAGAATAGTCTAAAACTATAAGTTTAAAGTTCGTGACGTTGAAGTATCGATGCATTCTTAGAAAAAATCGTATTTTCGCAATATAAATATTGTCAAAAATGTAGTAAACCATAATTTGACGCAAAGCATTTTTATATTTCGCAAAGCCAAAACCCAACTTCCGCAAATTCATTTTGAAATTGTAACTTGACGATTTTTTTATCTCCTGTGTCTCGTTATTTTATGTTAACGTTGCTAACTTCAAACTTGCTAGAAGATAACTTGAAACCGACGAAACGGACCAATCTTGGATGCATTTGGAATGGAATTTGCCAGACACGCGGAAAAATAATATGGGATACATGAACTAAACGTAGTTATGATAAGAATTATCGTCGTGTGATAACATATGTTATGGTTTAGACGAGTAAAAATTTATATTCAAAGTAATCAAGACGATAGATATATTATACAGTATACATAACTAAAGCATTGACCTGGTTATCTCTGCGGAGAATCAATAGTTTTATGTAAAATTCTGGTCAGTTCTATGCATGATATATATTTTTTTGTAAAGTTTGTTGTGTATAAATAACTAAAGGTCACCGCAAAATCTGACTGTAATCGCCAATTGCCATTAATCTCTGTTTCTGAATACTTTTTCCTGGTCCTTCATGAAATACAATATTGGAAAGTAATCGGCAATTTCATTCGAATTCAATTCAAATTTTTGTACGATTTACATTTCGCGGTTGCCTCTTCAACCAAGCTTGTCAATCGCCGTTCGACTATTTTCTACTAACTTGGCTATTATTGAATTTTTAGATAGACACTTATACTGAAAAAAATAAATTAGTTTTAAATTAAAAATTAGGCTGAAGTTCGTAACGTTACTGTAAAGTACTTCACACCTTTTCAGGATTGTCTGAAATTGAGTAAAGCATAATAAACAAAAAACATTCACATTTTGAAAAACGAACTCATTGAAAGTCATTCTAAAATTAAACAATAATAAAAATTTATTTGATGTTTTATTTCGTTACAGTAATGTTACTAACTTCAGTTTCGTTAAATTAATATGACATATATCGTATTGTTACGTTAACGATGCATTAACTTTAATCACAGGATAAAAAAGAGACACAATTACTTCATTTTTTTTAAACTGTTATAATTATATCGTTGATTACTGAACCAAAGTGAGTTTCAAATAGTTTAAACCTTCGAACGGACGACAAACTATGAATACTCGTGAAATTCTCTATATCAGATGTGAGGTAAACCCGATTTCTATGAAATCGAAATTAGTGACTTCACAGCAAGGAAACATGTAAACAGAAATCACTGATTTGCAGTTTTAAAGTGAATCTAAGGAAGTCGAGTTTCCAAAGTATCGTTACATTTTGATTAATTCATTTACCATATTCCAAAGAATCCTACAAGTTATAAAATAACTAAGGAAATTGAGATTTTTTCTAAAAAGAATCGTTACATTACTCAGGGGACGATTTGCTATTTCTAATCGTAAACTGAAAATAATGCCTCAATTGATAATTTTTATGACGAACCTATCCGGTCGATTGAATTCGAGCTTTGCACATGTATATATTTCTTACATATTCAGGTAATTACATAATTTTTTCCAATAACTTTCTTGGAGAAAGACGTCTGTTACCCGTCTTCAACCATGACGTCACTCCATTGCTGGTTGGCATGTTTTCTTCAGTCCGAATAATCTGAAAGAAAGAAATTAAACAACGTTTCACTTCATATACATATATATAGCTATAACATGACCTAGCATAAAAACGACACGTAATTTATTTATTTTTTTATTGCAAAGAAGTGAGCCCAATTTTTTACCGAAATTGATAATTTTGTTTTGACAAGTCGCCACTTCGTCACTTTTTTTATTTTTCTCTAGGTCGTACTGTAGCTACATATACATATATGGAATGAAGCGCCGATTGATTTTGTTGTTTCAGATGACTTGGACTGAAAAAAACATTCCAACCAGCGACGGAGCGACGTCATGGTTGAGGGCGGGTAGTAGACGCCTTTCTGCAAGAAAATTATTGAAAAAAATTGTGTAGGTACCTGAATACCTAACGAATATATGTGCAAAATTAGAATTTAATCAGCCGTACAGTTTCGTCAGTAAAAATTCTCAAATAAGGCATTATTTTTAAATTAGAAAAAGCAAACCCCCCCCCCCCCCCCCCCCCCCACCGCCCCCTTAATATTGAAACATTGCGAATTTCAAATCCATCGATTTCTTGACACGAGATAAAAGCAAGAGTAAGAGAATCAAGAAAAAGTAACTCGATCGAAACATTGACGAAGTAACAAACGAAGAGAAAATTTCGTTATACACGAAAAGAATAAAAGTTGAGATTGTAGTTATTTGAGACTGCAGGAATAAAGGAATACATCAGGTTTTTTAATAAAATATACTTCGTAAAATGCAGAATTTACTGTAGAGCAATGGTGAAAATCATTGTGTACCGAATAAGATGTGCTACATTCATAGTAAAAAAATAAAAAAATAAAAAACCATCATGTGTCCCTTTTTTTCTACAGTTTTGAGTAAAACCTGCTTTTTTTTTCACTCTGTGTAAAAATTTTGTAATCCCCAGGATTACTTGATTACGAGACTTGAAAAGAGTTGCGTTTGCAAAACATGAATACTACGTATGCTTGAATGACTTATAAGAATTCTGCGTCTGCAAAAATAAATTTTTGCAATCCGTAACATGCGAACGCCCATTCCGAATGCAATGTTGTCTATAGTGGCCACGTGTAAAGTCTATAATTAGTACTTTGGTGGAAGCAGTAGTTTGCAACTAAGAATTAATCATTCAGACAATGTTGTTGAAGAATTTTGCATTTCTTGTTTACTAGTTACTTGCAAGTGGTTTTGATGCCAAATGATCTTTGCGCAGCTACAGCTTGGTAAAGTTGATTATTACAAATGCGGAAATGTCAAGAGTCATTGAGATTCGCTGCAAATTTATTAGCAATTTCTTACACCTCCATATTTGTTTGCATTAAAATAACGCTAACTCGCAACAACCACATATCCTAGAGTACGGAGAAAAGTAAAGGTAGAAAAAGAAAGGTTCCTTGATCCAGCCTAATATTCCCAATAACTGAAAAACTCGGTAATAAACAATTAAGTTACGTCGCTCGCTGAAGAACATAGCATACCAAATACATGTAAAATAATAATGACAGTGAAAACGTGACAGGTTGAAGACAGCAAATGCATTGAGGAAACGTGAACCGGTATGAAAGGTACATTTGTGTGTAGCCCGGCACGCAGGTAGGCGAACCGCGAGTTCCACATGCGTAGCATGTTCAATGACGCATCAGGTGTCAGTCACCTCAAAACAAGGTTCGCGTAGAGTTGAGGCAGTTGAGCTCGCACTCTCGTCGTCTGCACTAGCGATACTTTGCGAGGACGAATCGCGGGGTTATCAAAGCGAGTGTGATTGCAAAGGTGGAGAACCTGATCGCAGAGTGATCGGTAAAATCACGTGTAGCGAGAGCACATGGAGATGACGAATGAGTAAAAAAAAAAAAAAAAAAAAAAAAAAAAAGGAAAACAGTTTTTTGCTCCGTCATAACCTAGAAAACTCACCCAATGCCGGTGCGGAATCAGTATCTGCGCTGCTGCGATTCACTCGGGAAACAGAATCTCCGCCAAATATTCCCAATCTCTGCACCCTGCACGGTCACTGTCAAAAATAACACCAGACACAATTTCTCACACGCTTTACTAGCTCGCGCGAAACGTAGAACTGACGGATAGATGTACCCGAACACCTTACTGCCCGGCAGATCAGCTGCGACTACCTTTTACGACGCCAACGGCTCTGCGCCGAACTCCGTTGCCAGGCGGCATCCCGGAGAAACGATAAGCCAAGCCACAAAGACGTTTTGACGGTGCGTTGACTCTGTCGGTCACCGTTTACCGTTCAGTCGGTAAGCGGTTAGCGAGCGAGCAACGCGACTTGTTCGTCTCGGTCGGTATGTACTTGTGCAGTTTCCGATGATATAGTGTTATCTTCAGCAAACGCTTCAGGTATTGTTTTCGTCGACGGTGAGACTCGAAACTTTGCGATCAAGTTATTGTTGCTTAACTGGTGAAAATATGTATGTACGTCTTTTACTCCTTGAACAAGAAACAAATGAGAACACACAACGACGCGAGGCGCGCAGAGACAGAGCCCTTTGATACTAATTACAAATGTTATTTTTAACTGAAAAAAAGAAAATTACTAATGACGATTTTGATTTGTAATTGGAAGAATCAAAAATATTAATTATATTTTCTACTCGTAATTAGAAAAATTTCAATTACAAATTACGAATGTAATTAATAGCGATTTTTCTTCTAATTACAAATTAAAATTGAAATTAGAATCGAATTTCCCTGTAAGTAAATAAAAGGGTATATCCGTGCTTGTATGGGAAATCTGCCCCCGCAGCTTTTTTGATTTGTACTTGGGAGATCGATTTGACATCAAATAAAAATAATTCATTTTTTTACCGCGTTACTTAAAAGTGGCCACCGCCAAACTTTGTCAAAAAGTATCTTCTACACCCCTTTACCCGCAGGAATTTATTCATTTTTTTGAAGTGGTAGTACATACTGAAAAAAAAATGTCAACTATTTTTTTCAATATCTTGCGTTAATCCTATAAAGCATGTATTTTTTAAATAATCGCATGATCGTAAAAATTCTGACACGGGGGTTTTTGGGATCACTGATTACGAATCCGCTATCAAATTTGCGGAATTGAAGATAGTGGATTCAAGATATCTGTAATTTCCCGCAAAATTCCACAATTTCCGAAATTTTTCGCCGCCAAATTGAATTTGCAACTATGTACTTTAAAAGCATGAATTGGGATTCGTTATCAGCGACCCCAAAAACCCGCTTTCACCAAATTTCAAGTTATTTCCTTGGATAGATTCTTCAAAAAGGATTTTTCCCAAAAAATCGTAATTTTTTTTAGCTTCTTTATTTATAAATCTTATATTATAAACAATTATGCTAATTAGACTGTATTTTCATGTTCCTTCATTACTAAAGTAACTAAAAAGTGTAAAAAACCGTATCTGAATACGTAAAAAAGTAAATACATTAGAAAAATTAAAGAAAACCGAGGTAGGAACGTTAGTTCTATAAAAAAAAGTAAGAAGCATGCTTATTGTCAATTTTCAAATTAATTAATAATCTTACCTCAAAATATTTTGTCCCTAAAATTTTCATCTTTTTTTGCTTACAACTTTTTTATTATTGACATTAGCGTAAAAAATTTTAAGAAAAAGTTATTGATAATTGTATCACCTACAAAAAAGCTCTGAACAAAATTTTTGCTAGCTTCACGGTTACTGAGATGAATCAAAAAAATAATCGGAACCCTTAATTTCAAGATAGCGGCCGTTCTACCACCCTTGACGTCCCGAAAATTGAGTTTCACACTCATGGCCGACCCTCCCACGGAATGAGAAAAAAAACTAGCGTTCTACCCAAAATTCTCAGCAAAATCACCATTTTCCCGTACTAATGATCGATGTACAAATGCATACAGAACAGGTCACTGGGATATAACATACAAATGAAACTCCTGACAGTTCCGTCAAATGTAGGCAACAACAGGAAAATTAAAAAGTTCCGGAGCATAATCACGAACAATCAAAAACTAAAGATTATAAAAATCAGGAATATAGCTTCGGATTTTATTGGTATATATTAGAAGAAGAGATTAGTTTTTGTCTCGCTTTTGTTTCTAGCGCCACAGAACTATGCAGCCCGTTGAGTTCAACCGCAGCAGCTGTAACTAGGAGGAAAAAGGCAATACAGACAATATCGCGGAGAGCTTTGCATTCCCATGTTGGTATATTTATCGGTGCTCACGTCGCAGTCTTAGAACCCGTTGAGTTGACAAAAATCAGTTACAGGTAGGATAGTGCATCGCATACCACAGTGTATCTGCACGTTGGACGTTGATTAGGAATAGGAATAGGAGGCTTTCACCCTATTGACAAAAAAAATGACAAGGAGGGCTAGTGACTTACTTGAATATTTCTGTTTGCATATTCAGGGCTATTTCACAGGTCGCTAGGGCCCCGCACCGCATGTGTATAAAAAAAGTTACCCTTCGCAAGTGTTAAGAGCATGTAGCACTCCTACCTTTACCAGCCGAGCAAACTCACTCTTTTGATTCCTATATTAAATAAAAAAAAATGAACGGAATAGTTCAAATTTCTACGGTGCATCGCTCTTTCGTAGCGGAAGATAAGACCACGACATGCTCTTAAGAAAGTAGTTCACTGGCCGTGCTTCCCCGACCAGTCAACTGTCACAATTTGCCTTGAAATAGCCCAAGAACCGTTGTTTATTCAAAAATTTAGTTCATTAATATACAAAATAATAATATAAAATTATTTTATGTTTATTATTGGTGTTAATTGTATTCTTTACTTGTCTGTTATTTTGCTTGATAATTAACTCGTTCGCCTTAAAATGAGAATCTTAAATCAATATGCGTTTATTTGAGTAAAGAAACACTTTTTGAACAACTTTTTGAGATGTCTTGGACATGTTTCATAAATTAAGTTTTTTTTTTCTTCAAAGTTTGCTTTCTTCTTGCAATGTGAAAATAATTCTATGAAACAAATAGCCGCAATCGATTTATCAGAAAATTTTTCCCCTATTTCACATACTTGATAATTATTTAATATGTATATCTCGAGAATATATAGTAAAGAACTAAAATCAAGATCGTACGCTCTAGTATACAAGAAAGCGGATGGGTTAATACGTGGTTTTGATTTCGTTTGTTAAGCCATTTAAATTACTTCAATATATAAAAACTAATGTTTTAGGACAATGCAGAGCACGTGCGAAAAATTGCAGAAAAAATGAGAATGTTTATTACAGGTCACAAGGACCCTTAGCTCTTCGGGTTTTATGGTGGTTCATGAATAAATTAAAATGTGAAATTCAATTTTGTATTCCAAGTAGACTCGAGAGATTGATTTACCTTGAAATTTCGCATGCAGCTACTCATGAAATCCACTAAAATTCGTTGAAATTTCGTGAAATATATTGGAATCCTGTGAAGCATTTTGAAATCATTTGAAATACTACAAAACACTATGAAATCCTATTAAACGGTTTTTAATTACATGGAATTCTTGAAATTGTGTAATCTTAAAATCTGGTTTACACCCACCACATTCAGTGGTTGGGAAGACCCAATTAAGTACAAATAAATTAAGACTGGTGACCGCTGCAACATCGATTGAGTGGCACGTGGTAAGATTTGGTAACGCTTGTAAAGAATGTAGCTTATTTAGGAAGTTTACGAGTCTCTTATGAAAATGGCTTTGAATAAAATTATTACAAATTATTCGTTTCAGTATTTTATCCTCTTTTTTGTGACCATGAAAAGAAAATGAAGTAAAGAATCCAAAAATATATACTCTTGTTATGTCAACTTGAAAAAATATTTGGTTCACCTCGATTATCCGAACCAATTAGAATCGAGACTAGGTCAGATAATCAAGCGTGCGGCTAATCGAAACGTAGTTTTTTTCTGAGACAAGGTCGTAAGCAACATTTTTTTATATAAAAACTATAGATATATATTAAATTTCTGCATTTATATTAACGTTCAAATATATATTTTAAACATCTGAAAAACGTCGTATGCTTATTTCATATCATTTTATAAAATCAACTTTTGATTAGCTTGCACTGGAAATGCACTGGTGAATACGCGCAGGTCTCGCAATATCACAATGAGCAACAATGTATCTTTCACGCCAACGTTTGGCTAATTAAGCGTTCGGATAAAGTAAGTCATCGTTCGGATAATCGAGGTTCTATTGCAAGGGCTTAGGTCAATCCCCAGTAATCTATTCATGATGCAAGAGCAAATCTTGAATCGCACCATTACAAATTGATGACACTTACTTTTCCACAATATAACTATTCTTATATTATATAACAAACTATTGTGCCAATCAACAAAAAAAGGCAACAGTAGAGAAAAAATTTCTGAAGAATTCGACAAAAAAAAAAAAAAAAACATAACAATATCTCAAGATTCATGGCCATAAAAACGACTTGTCTGAAATTAACACACATGATGGCTTCAAAAATCGTTTGTAAGACAATGAATTCTCTGACGTTGCTATATCTATTTTTACCGTCATTTGTACAACTTTTGGCTCGGTTACTATCTGGTAACAGATTTATAATGATACATTTGATGAAACAAAGTTAAAACGAGCGATAAAGCCAAAATGTCAGTAAATAAAAAATCACCGTGTGTTTAAGTTATCCATGGATGGATTGGGAACCTTTTTTCTAATAATTTACCTGATATCAATAATTTGCAAAATCTTAAGTCTTTTCCAAAATTTTAACTGATTTGTGCAATTTTGTTAACGAGAAAATGTTCGAGCGATGTACAGAGGACAGCTATTATCAAATCGAAGGTTATATATTAGGGTGTGTCAAAAAAAAATGATTTTTTATTTCTTCTTGGAAACAGGCTTGAAAGTTTCATTTAGATATATGAAGACTCCAGTCAAAATTTGTAATTTAAATATCAATATTAAGGGGTGGCGCATCGCGCTTTTCGATTTTCCATAAGAATAACATGGCAAAAATGGTTCTTGTTCCTTGCGATTTTTATAACTAGATAACGACGCGTCGTACAGAAAATACAAAAACATGTTTTTGTAAGAAATTGAACGATCTACAAAAAAGTCTTGTATCATTTTACGATAAATCTATTCTTTCAAAAGTTATTTGAGGTCAAACATCGACAAAGGACCTCAAATTATTTTTTTTGACACATCCTATTATATATATATTTTGAAACCTACTTGTATGAATTAGACTTCCCTCATATTTTACATCAACCACAATCTTGGAGTATATTTAAATTCTAATTGCATAATTATTCCCTTTCTTGTTAATTTCTCTATTAAGTTATTCAAATGCTTCAATACTGATGTCGGTATCAGTTATAAAAATTATAAACTAATAAAATATACAATATAATATAATAATGATAATAAGTGTTGTACAATAAAAAATTACATAAGAGGTAAAAAAAAAAAAAAAGAATAAAAAAGGGTAAACTCAGTTTTCAAATGTGAATAAAATTAAAATGTGGCTAGCAATCTCTGTGATCTGTTATAAGAATTATTATTTAACTCATTTTATTCAGTAAACTTTCATCTCTACCAAAGCTATCTCAGGTCTGATAACAAATATAATTGTTCTTACTAATTAGTTCATTAACGAAAATATGTATTCTCTTTCGGCTTAAATAGGAGAAGAACGATAATATTCATTCAGACAGACCACTTTATGCCAGAAAGTAACTTATTCAATCACCATGGATGCAAACAAAATTTGACACATTTTAAAGAGCCAGACGAAAATTCTTCTAAGACCAGGGTATACTGGGTATACAACCAGAGCAACTTTTCAAGTTCACAGGCAGATGCTACCAATTATTTTTCAGAGGAAATTCCAGGGAATTGGTAGATAATATTTAGCATGCAATCGCTTTCACCATTCCCCGTAACATGATTTGCAATACCGATATATTATATACAAGGGCTTAAAATCAAATCTGAGTCTAGATACAGCCAGCAACTATTAAAACATACATAAAGTGGATTTCTTTGAAATGATCTCAACGTTCAAAAGTAAAAAAGAGTCACAATTAGAATGAATGTACAAAAGAACACTAGAAATTGCTGTATGCCTTTGGATTCTATTCACATTTCAAACTAATATTTCTTCCTGGCGCTTATAGCTACTCAAACAGTTTGTTATACCGAATGAGAAGCCCAACTATATGCCAGAAACATTACAATTTCATGTCCGCATATTTGGCACTTTTGTGTAAGTTACGTGGCCGGATAGAACTCGGTAAACCCAAACAGTAGCAAAATAGAGCGAAAAAATAATCAATATCAATATGATTAAGTTGTAAACTATAATCTGAACAAACCGATTTGGCTGCCAAAGTATTGTAAATTCGACCACCTTCTCATGCGTATCTGAAATACAGAGAAAACCACACGCAAGTTAGATAATACATTGAAAAATCATTAAGGAGGTTGGATTGTTTCCTAGGCGAGGGAATTGAGGGAAACAATTCTTGAACACCCAAATGTTTCTCGGTGAGCCTAAATGACCAAACAGTCCAACCCCCAATAGCTATTACCTGCAATCTTGCAACAAATACGCACCAACAGAAGCTAGTCCGTAACCAATATTAGGTGTTCCCATTCTGTACGAACAAGTTGGTATTTCAACCTCGTGAATATCTCCCATATCAAGTCGTAGATGAAACAATCGATTTTCATGTGGAGGTAAGATCCAAATATCACTCAGCTGATCCGTCGCGATATTTAAACTGGTATGCATCGCCTTGTGGTCGTGAGCAGAAAAAATCAACTGTGGTGACAGCTCTTTGACTACCTACATCAACAAAAGCAGGAATGTTTCACAAGATATAATTAATGCAAGTATAACAAGCAAGATTAGAATACTTTTGCCGATAGATCTACAGTAGTTATAAAGCAACAAGAGTTACCTTTACGTGGCTCTACCACCTCAATAAGTTTTAAAATAATATAAGGCTTTGTTTGGCTGTCCAGAGGAAAAGTTCACCTGCTGCTACCGCCAATAATCACCAGTTTTCACGAAGAAGACGCATAAGCATTATGATTGTTTCACACATTTTACTTACACTTTGAACAAAACTGCCGGGAGAGAAAAGCAACGGCATGTGGCTCAGCACCACATTTGTAGTATTCCTTTCTGCATAATCATTCAAAAATGCCTCGCTGGGTGCTCCAGGAACAGAATGGGTCAGTCTGTTTACCTGACACAGAGTAATAGTCGTTATTATTAAGATAAGTGGATCCCAGAATTCGGACAGTTTCCTGTGATCTTCAATTTTTCTTTTTTTTTTAAATTCCTTCTATTCTTAGAGTTTAGAGAAAGTCAATCTTAGAATTTCAATGTTCTCTTGCGACGCATCATGGAATACTTAAAAAAATATTTTATGAAATGTTTCGTAGTAAATTTCAAAGAAAATAACATTCGAATATTTTGAACTTATTTTAAACTATATTACGCAATAACAATGCAAAATATTTCAGAAAATATTTCCGATATGTTTGAATATCATATTTTAATGTCTTAAAAAATATTTTTAGATAATATTTTGACAGCGATTTAGCTATGCGTTCAACGAGAATTTTTACGATGCTAACAAATATTTTGGCGGATCTTATGAAATTATGGTCAGAAAATATTTAATAATTAATAAAATAAATAAATAATTTATAAAAAATCAATTTCTTTTTATTACAATATTTTTAAAACATCGCAAATGCAACATCGCTATGGAAGAAATTAACCCATTTCCCATGGAGAAATCTTGTTAAGGCTGCAGTTGAAGATCTCAAAACGGGATTATCTGATGATCGTGAAACTGTTTCGAAATTCACTTTACGAAACACAGATAAAATCACGGTGTTATTTAATAATTAGTGTATATAAATGAAAATGAAAAATTATCAACTAGGGCGTAGCCTATTTTTCCCATACAGGATCACATTAAATTGTGAATTAAATAAAAAGTTTTCTACAGAGGAAAGAAAGTGTATAAAACAAGGCTAAACTTAGATAAACAATGGGACGGAATAAAAACAGTATGTAAATGTATGTGAGACCGAGAGAAATTAGAAAAGCAACACACGTCGTGTAGCATTGAAAAGATCAACACATAAATGCAGGAGTCGAAGTAGGCTCGCAGAATCTCATAAATGCTCAATAAGCAAAGGGCAGAGGATAAGCAAAAGTGACGTCGAAGATGGCTTAGTCTCAAACTGTAGATCGGTAATGATGAGATCTATGGGAAGAAGACTCAAGGCCGTTCTAAGGTGCTGAAGTTAATCTAAATGGAAGAGTGAGAACTGATAACGTCCAATAGGCACTGACAAAATATGCCAGGAAGGAGGGGAAGCAATAATCGTAGACTGTAGCTGCTAGCATCTGTTGGTAATAGGAATAATCAAACTCTCAAGAGACCAGATTTCAAACACTCGTCAAATAATAAACAACTTTATCACAGAGAAGATTTTGGATTCACATGTTAACACTCGCTGGCGACGAACGTATTTCTGTTGCTTTGTGCTCTTGCTGTAAGCTCATAAACTAATAACCAGACAGGTTTAGTTATTACAACTGACAAGTTGAACATTCGAAGAGCTTAAAAATACCAAAACCAAAGTAAAAAGTGCAATGATATTTATACGGTGCGACTGTTAGCTCTGTGATTTAATTCAGCACGTCAGGTATCCTGAATGACATGTATTACTGAAGTGATGGCTGACGTGCGGAAACTAAAAGAATCCGATGTTGAAACGAAAGCTCAAATAGAGGAAATAGAAAGGTCAGAATGACGTCAGTAATCTATACCAAAACTTAGAGAGCAACGTCCTACTATACGACATATTCGGCGATATCTTGCCATCTAACAATTCAGATGACAATGAATTGAATAAAAATCTACGGGAAAAAACTGAAATAAATATTCCCCATACTTGTATCAAGACAATGTACACAGACTAAAAAAGATACCAGGAATGCGCCCAATCGTAATCAAACTTATCGCTTTCAGGTAAAAAAAACTTTTTTGCAATAATATCAAGACCCTTGGAGCCCTAAAAAAGTACACTATACATAAACAAGTAAATTAAGTCAAAGATTATTCTCAGAGGCGGATTTACTGCCTAAGCAAAGACAAGGATATTGATCACCCACAGGAAAAATCAGTTTTATTTCCATATTGCATATATAAGATTTTAATCCTGACTTAATTGTGGCCGCTTGATTAACTTGAAAAATGGTTACCCCATTGGCAGGAGAAAAGTGCTAGTTTTTACAAATGACAGGAAATAATAACTTTTTCCCGGAAATGCGGAAAATAAGAACTTTTCTCCCATAAATGCGGGAAGAGCATATAAAAGAGAATCTCATGCTACTTTGGCCCTGCTTTTCAGGTCAATGAACTGGCCATTATAGTTGAATCAGGAATAAATATAGATTTTGAAATATAGATTTTGTAAAGAAAGAAAAAAGAAAAAAGTCTACTAAAAATTCGAAAATGTCTAAGAGAAGCCGGAATCACGGAGCCCCATGGAGGAAGATAAACTGTATCATAACAACTCCTGACTTGTGGTAGACAAATTTACCAATGCAGTTAACACAGCAGCCAAATCTAAATCTAATTGCACCTGCAGCACCACGAGGGCCCAATCTCTAAATGACTATCTTAACAATAACAGAGAAAATCAGGGTGGTGACTGAAAATCTCCAGAAATTGTGCTACTTCAATATATAAATTTGGATTTAGAAACACATAGAATTGCTTCATTTCACACGAGTAATAGGAAATTAAAATTTTTTTTTAAGTTTCCGAATGTTAGCTTAACTGAATTTACGAAGCATAGATGAGGTTTGAAATTTATAAAAAAGTCCGTTTTTCCATGTGATCCATCATAATTCCCTGACTTTTCCCGATAGATAAAACTCCTTAACTATTCCCTAACTGTCAGCACCCTAAAAATTTCATGGCAAGTTCAATTTCACCACTCATAAAATTTGAAGGTCAATTTTCCCAAGGCTACTGTGTAAAGAACGTTAGACAATGCATCCAAGATTTGTCACTGTATGGTGTGAGAGGTGCGAAACATGTCCAACTGGGGGAGCACCAATTATTAATCTGAAAATCCTGGTGAGCACTAAACATTCATGAAAAATACATGTATGCAATCCAAGAAATTAATATAGCACCTTACCTTGAAAAAATTCAGGCTTTTGTACCTCAAAGTATCAGGTTGGCTGTAGGTAAATTCAAATCTGTCAGAAATATGTGCAGATACGGTGTCTTCTTCGCCACCGACATCGTTATCTCCAGGTAGATAAATTTTCTACAGGAAAAGCAATTCTTATATTAGTCTTTATTGAGGCAAAAGGGTTTTACTTTCTAATGATGCATTAATTTTCAATATTTATTCTTTCATTATTCTGTACATCATCAACTATGTGAATGAAAAGAAAAAATTCATTTTCCTTTCAATCGAGTATTCAATTAGTTTTGACCTTATTATGTTTCACGATATAGATAGATAGTTGCATATGTATAACACATACCATTACATCATCTGGCGTTTGAAATATAGAATCAAACCTCCGTTTATATTTTTCAAAATATTCTCCAGACGCGATATGACCCTCGTCCATTAAATCTCCCAAGAAAGCAATCACATGAGGTTGTGAATGCGCAAGAGCTCTTGCAAACGTTTTTACCAAGTATCTGAAAATATGAACAATTCAGGGAAAAAATTACAAAATTATTGATTCCTAGTATTTTGCTATTACATTGGATTGAAGTCTATACCTGTAATACAGCAAATAAAAAAAAAAAAAAACTTATTTGTCTCAATCGATAGGATTTGCTTCAACTGAAACTCAATAGATTTTGGAATCAACACCTGCAGCATGGTTTGAAATTTAACGATTCATTTATTTTGTCATCAACATATCAGATTATTGATTGAAAGCTCCGTATCCATATGACCTGAAGTAAACTGCTTTTAACAGTTAATACTATTTGTATAGATGAAATTCCAGAGCTGGACCATCGAGGTCAATTAAATTGACAGCTTGTTTCCTTTCTGTCCTTTCTTAAACTATTCATAATTGCAGTAATTGGAGTTTAAACTTCTATTTTCTTGCCTTACTTGATATTACAAACTTCAACCTCATTCTTTATCAGCCTACATATCAGTGGTATTATCTACAAATTTACCTATCGCTATCCCAAATTGCCACCGATGCACCGGGGTAATTCTCATTTTCGTTTCCCAAAATTTGTGGATCGGCAACAAGTAAGATCCTCGTACAATCTGTGCACTTGTGGAAGGCCCAGTGTAGTCTTTGAATTTCATAAGCGATGAATTCATTATAGGCCACAGTCAGCCCAATAATTAATACAACCAGACCAATTTTATTTTTCACCCTGCAAGAAATATGAGTCCTTTTGATTATTCATATTATCACAAGCTTTTGAACATCACGCTAAGCAATAAAGAACAAAAATTTATAAACGAACAGAATGTGCAAACACATATTAGCTAAAGTTACCATTTTCGTGTGTGGTAAAAAGCATCTCACACCGGCGACTTCTTTGCCTTAAGGTCATCACTTTCTACGAAACACAAAGTAGGTATGTAAAAGAATGCGTACAAAATTCAATTATACATAGAACTTGATGACTTATGCCGGTAGCAAAAAAAAATTCGTTTTCAAATATTTCTTTGTCAACTTTTATTTCAATGATTATTTTATTCATTTATCAGTTACAGTTCTCCAGAACCGAATTAGTTCTTCTCGTGGATTTTAAGAAACTTAGTATAATCCCCAACATAGGGTAGGTGCACTGTTTTCTGCCACTTTAGTACAGCCATATCAATTACACGTGCATAAAGATATGGACATAAATAATAGTATCAAGCCTTTTAACCAGCTTTGATCAATATAAAACTGGATTCCAATTCCTTTGAGTGGACTGTGATGCAAATGCGCATCAACTGTACGTGTATTTCAAATGGGTCCGGTATTGGATGTGCACTCAAGTGTTTAAACAATTGAGTATCGAGTTCCGTTTGATACAATGTCTATAAGGTGCATTTTCGTAATTACTTCAATAATTGAAATTTTCAATTCCATGCATAAGTAAAACTTCGGATACATGTAACAAAAGATAGGGAGATGTCCACAGGTGATGTCCCTACCAGAAAAACTGTTTTTCGAACAAAACGCTAGCCCAGAAATCCTAGCTAATGTAACAGTCGAAGGAAAATATGAATTGGTCTATGATTTAAACGTATCTATTGAAAGATTGATGATTGTAAGGCAAAAGTAAGTCGGTTAACGCAGAAATCATGATCTTGATTTTACAAAGTATAATGCCAAGTGTAGAAGTGAGCACTTGTAGCAAGTGAAACGTAAACATGTTTGCAATAACGATTAATTATGCGACAAAATATATTCACCTGCTCCTTCTGATCATGGTCGTGTTGTAATCCTCAACACGGATAAGCGATGTTGTCAGGTCATAATTCGATTAGATTAAGATAGTACAAGCTCATACGCGATAAGTTTCTCACGACATGCGGTTTACCGTAACGTGTTCAACCGCACATCTGATCGTGATGTAAGTGTAAGTATCACGAAGATACATGTTGTGCCTAGGAGTGCAGCTTCTTTCTCCAAAAAAGTTTCTCTCTCGCGGTGGATTGGACTTAAGTAAGATGTGTACCAACAGCGCTAAAATACCCTAGATCAGTGGTGATTAATTGTTGTGACGTTGAATCTGCGTGGGGAAAAATGAGCGAGGCTTTAATAACCCACACCACAATATAAAAAAAAAATTCCCTAACAATATAGGGATTTCTTTAGACAGTTGGTATATATCTCACCTAAAGGCTTTGACCTCGAAGAAAGGGGCGTGTCGTAGGAGTTCTAGGGACAACATGCATATATATGTTCTAGCGTTTGTATATATGCTTCATATTGCCATGAATACGTTCTAAGCTTTGTATTTCGCAACTGATATTATTAGGTATTATGGGTGCGTTCCACGTTGCATGAATTCGTAATGCACCCTATACATATATTCGGGTATAATGAATGCTAGACAATAGTACTAAGAGAATAATATTTTAATTTTTTTGTAGTGCGAGCATCTCGGAATTTGCTATCAGCTATGGATTAAAGTTATTATTGCCTTGGGTTTCTGGCTAACTTCTTTTCAATCCCAAATAAAATGCGAGTTCGATTCTGTACGAATTATGTGACAATGCGATGCAGCCGACGTACTACTACATACTCATACATACATTAGACAATTCTTTGAGAACTTTCCAGCAAGTAAGCTCCCTTTATCTCCCTTCGCGCTCCCGAGTTTGTAAGTAGCTCTGCCTCTGTCCTAGGGAATTATAAGCTACCAGTTAATTTTGGAACGCACCTCTAGAGTCCCAACAAACTGGACTCTAGCATTAGCTGGTGCGCGCTAAATGCGAATTACCTACTTTCTTGGCATTCTTGTTATTCAAAATACTGTTGCCGTATTTTGTTGCCCATGAAAATCCAACCACAGGAACACGTTCTAGCCATGGTGAAAGGAAACAACATGTGTTCTTGCGCTTCCACTGCCGCTTCGGCCATTGAGAATGTGCCCGCAATTGACGTCATATTATATTCAAGTGTAATTGTCATGACGTCAAGTGCGGGTCATCACGTGACTTTGCTACTGCGATCTCCGTTTAGAGCACATCCTATTTCTTTACACCATGGTTTCAGCAGTGTTCGAGCTTGTTCGAGCCTACGAAGTACCATCAACTATCCAGTAACCAGTTGAATACAAATCAGTGATTTATATCCATTCGTGTGTGAGTGCGTTCCGAAATTAGTCGACAGTGCTAAAAACTCCCTAGGATGGTGGCAGAGCTACCCACAAATTCGGCAGTGCAATAGAGATAAAAGATTGTTGACAGCACTGGAAGCTAATATCGAAACGCACCCTATATCTTGAATGCGTTCCAAAATTAGCTCCTAGTGCTATCAGAAATCTCTTATCTCTTTTGCGCTGCGAAGTTTATAACTAGCCCTGTCTCTGTCCTAGGGAGTTTTAAGCGCTGCCAGCTTATTTCGGAACGCATCCCTTCTTACATCTTCATATGTAAAAGAGATAAAAGGTTATTGACAGCACTGGAAGCTAATATCGGAACGCAGCCTATATCCTTAATCATCTTCATATAGGTATAGCTTACACCGTGGTTCCACGTAACCTCACTTAGATTGGCACTATATTGACACTTACCTTAATGGGATATATCCAGAAGGAAAAAGAACCTACAATATTTATTTGAATATTCGCTACCGAATATTACTCTTATGTTGGACGATATTGTTGTTTAGATTTTACTCTTCCCACAAATATGCCTACTATCGGTGTGAAACGGGACTTGCTTTTCAAAGCATTAGGAAATACCTACAGTAAGTTTTTACACGAAAGGGGTGCACCTCGTTCTTTTAGTATTTAAATACTGATCATTAAACCAGTATTTTCAAAATTGTTCGGTTACACTGCCGGAGACAAAGATGAATTGAAAATTGAACTATATTTTTCACGTTTTATTCACATACTTTTATCTTTTTGTATGATATTACTATGTATGAATGACAATTTTACATGTTATTCGTATTTATCCACTTAGTCTATTTGTTGTAGTCTTCACCATCGATTCACTTATTCCATTCTATTGCAAGTCGTTTAGTTTCCAACAAATAAAAAACAATGCTTTAATCATTATACTTTTTTGCTCCTTCTTTATGAAATCACTGAAATCTAGTAAGCAATCAAAATTTCATTACAATATTTCACCTTGTAACTAATTTGTGCTAATTTTCATTTTATCACTTCGATAGCTATAAATTGTAACTTTTTATACTTTCAGCTGACGATGAATTTCAATCATTATGTTTCAAATTTGGTCTTGAACTGGATGAAGTGGTAAGATCTTTTTTAATGACCACAAAAACTATTTTATATAATTTTGTCAAAATGTTTGAAATTTATAAAATTATCATGTCGGAATACATTGGCCGTTCTGATTTGAACGAACACGTATTCAAAAAGTCAACACGTAAGCACTCTGTAGAGTATATACAAAGAGGATTCGAATTTTGGTTTAGAAACAAATTCTAGATACCAACAGTGAATCGTAATTTTTGACTATATTTTGTGTATTTTAAAAGAAAAACATGTATGATGTAATATATGCACATGTTTTATATGATATCGGAAATCGTTATTTTCTGTGAGATACGATTATTATCATCTGGATCACATTAGTTGCATATTAGTGTCTTGACTTACTTAAGTATTTCTTAGAAACCCTCATAGATGTGGGATTATATATATGCAAAAAATGTTTTTCTACACATCTAGACTACGGAGAAGCAAATGATTGCGAAAGAACAAGGCTCCGATCACGTTGTAGATGCTTCGGATGAAATCATCTACAGGATTGATATTCCAGCAAACCGTTATGACCTCCTATGCCTCGAGGGTCTAGTCAGTGGAATTCTCGTATTTTTAGAGAAGTATTCGTCACATTTTATATAATTTTTGTTTAACCTTTATTAGGCTGAAGCCAATAACGTCATTCCAATGATTCATGTTTCCTAAAAATCATTATTACGCACTTTTAGGTATATCTGAAATGAAAAACTATAATAAAGCAAAACACATTTGTATTTTGAAAGTCACTATTTAATTTCTAAGTAGCTAACTTTTCCCGGAATGTTTTATTACGTCAACGTTTCTATCTTCAGCCTCATTAATCTTTACTAGCAGAATATACAGTTCGTAGTATACATATTATTTTTGGGTGGTAGCGAATAATTCATCTTAAATTATTCTTAAATTAAATTCATTATATAATTTCAATCGTAGTAGCATTTTACAAAGTACTTTCATTCTGAGGTATGTAAATTACTGGTTACATT
This sequence comes from Diprion similis, assembly GCF_021155765.1. Classification (NCBI taxonomy): domain Eukaryota; kingdom Metazoa; phylum Arthropoda; class Insecta; order Hymenoptera; family Diprionidae; genus Diprion; species Diprion similis. The sequence goes on along the minus strand of NC_060111.1, from coordinate 9,060,340 downwards.
TTAAGATCTGGAATTTATTAAACACGATTTGTTACAATAATGATAATTATTATTATTAGAAGCAGTTGAAAAAAAAAACGTGTGGTGTATGGAGAAAAGTATTTTTGAAATTAGCTTCTAAGGGAAATACTCGAAAAGATGACTAATTTCCTTAAAAACTTTGAAGTCTGTATAAATTAAAGTCTAGATTAAGGTCCAACTTCAAGTAAGTTTTGGAAAATTTAAGGTTCTATGTAATACATTTCTGGCATGGGGAAATTTAATAAACTATTAATACAGCATCAACAAACTCAGATTATGTAAATTCATCTTCAGGTATTCTCAAGGTGCGAAATAATAATTTTTGTTGCAACATTTCGATACGTTAACGTTACTAACTTCAGCCTCTTAAAGTATGTGGGTTTTAAAATTGCAAGTGTTTGTCCATATCAGTAAAATATAGTAGTTGTGGAAAGATCAGTTTTGTCTCATGAAACCGAAAACTTCAAATACTGTATACATCTGGATTTTTATCACTTAGCATGTTAAAACGATTACAAAAGTTGCAGCTGAAACAACCAATACACAATATAAAAATTAAAAAAAAAAGTTTCAGGCGAGGTACAGATGCTTTTTATTCGGCTTAATTAATGCATGATATCGTTGAATATCCTTAATTCAATGTTAATTGTTATTTCAGAAATCCACCACCTCGATATAGAGCAATTGTACCTAAGAGCAATTTACATCAAATCATCGTTACTGAAAGTGTGAGTTCTATCTAATATTTACTACTGAAAAAATAGCGTACCAACTTATCATCGTACTTCTTATTTGAACTTTTTCACATTGGAAATGTTGTTATCTATTGGCCTTTCTGTTCGTACAGACTCTAAGCATACGACGTTACGTTGTAGGAGCCATACTAAGAGATATAACAATAAACGAAGATACCTACAAAAGCCTTATCGATTTACAAGATAAGCTCCATCAAAACATCTGTCGCAAACGCAGCCTTGTGGCAATAGGAACTCACGACTTGGACACAATCCAGGGTCCTTTCACTTACGATGCTAAACCTCCGAAGGATATTTCTTTCAAACCGCTAAATCAACAAAAAGTATACACAGGAGAGCAGATCATGGATTTGTATGCTGTACGTAAATGTAATATTTTTGATAGTGCTTGTACGGTCACAAATTTTGTTTGCTCGAATAGCTTCTTGCCGCATTCTTCGGTTCTTTTTCCGACCTCCCCAAGTTAGCATGTTAATTTTTTTCAATTCTCTCCGTCAAACCCCACATTGTTATTTGCAGAACCACCCACAGCTCAAGCAATATTTACCAATCATAAAGGACAGTCCTGTGTATCCAATTATTTACGATAGCAACGGTGTGGTATTATCATTGCCTCCGATCATCAATGGAGATCATTCTAAAATTACTTTAAACACTAAAAATATTCTCATTGAATGCACAGCTACGGATCTTACTAAGGTAAGACTAACATTCAGCGCTGTATTACAGATTTATTTTAAAAATGAACTAAAAGTAAACTTTTCACCAACATTTCAGTTTTCGTACTTTTATTTTCATTTAGGCAAATATAGTCCTGGATACACTGATATGTATGTTCAGTCAGTATTGCAAAGAAAAATATACAGCTGAAAAGGTAGAGGTGGTATATCCCAATAAGACAAGATTCCAATACCCGAGTCTCGGTTATCGAAATGAAGAAATCAATTCAGAAAAAGCTACTGGCTATATCGGCATTAAGTAAGTTAACAAAATTAAACAGAATGACTACAGTAATTTTTTTTTTCTACTTATAAAGATCGAGAAACGGATCTCTCATCCATATGATCATTGATGATCATGACGTATGCAATCGTCATTGTCTTTTCAACTCAATACAGTCTGACGGAGACGGTGCCGATTCTTTACTCAAAAAATCGTAACTCGTAGAAGATTTTGATATTTTGAGCTACAAACTCGACCTAATACTCTCGAGATATGTCACTTTGAGAAATGAATTAATGTTACAGTGCGCTTTCTGTAAAAAGTATTTCATTCATTCTGCGAATTGAAACGAGGGATATTGAAAAAAAAAATGATTATTTTTACAAAATACATCAATTTATTCGCATGATTAACTAAATTTCTCTTGCATTTCCTTTGTACTCGTGTACAAGTAAACAGTTATAAAGAAGTAAAAAAATTATTTTAAATATTAACTCCAAAATTATATAAATACCTCCTTGACAAAATTCACATCGCACTTTACGAGAGACGTACATTTTACTGAAGATGATTGATGATAAAAATCACAGATATTATTCTTATTCATATGCAAAAAGCATTGAAAGTATTGTGCCGTCGATGAGATTTATCATACGATTTCAGGGAAATAGATTTTATAATCTTTTCCAGTCTTTTCACACTTAAATATTATTGATAAATATTCTTCTAAATATTGTTAATAAATATTGTACTTTCAGAGAAACGCCAAACAACGTTGCCCAGCTTCTTTCTAAAATGTGTTTGAAAACCAAAGTTGCAGACGACAAGTTGATAGTTGAAATACCTCCCACAAGGCACGATGTCATACATGCTTGTGATATCTACGAGGATATAGCTATTGCCTACGGCTATAACAACATAGTAAAAACATTGCCCAAAGGGTTGACGATCGCAGAACAGGTAAAGCAAGTGTTACGTTATTCGTACAAAAAAAAATCTAATAATATCTTTCATTCGGGGAACTAATTACGCTGTTATTTTAGTTTCCACTAAACAAATTATCCGATCAACTGAGAGAAGAAGTTGCTCATGCTGGATTTACCGAAGCATTGACATTTTCTTTGGTACGTATTGTCACTCTTTTTAAAAAATTTTCACTTTGCCTCTATCATGATCCAAAACCTCTTTCTTCATTATTGTTTCTTAATTATGTACTCCATCTAAAGTGTTCTCGGGAGGATATATCTGAGAAATTGAGACTTGGTATCCAGGATGTACCAGCAGTCCACATTTCTAATCCAAAGACACTAGAATTTCAAGTAAGTATCATTCAAAACTATAAACCCATCCTTTTCATAATTTAACACAATTTCAAGAAATATGTGACCGCGATCCGATTAAATTCATAATATGATTAGTTTTGTAATGTTTGCTGTATACATTGTGTTTGCTTCACAAATATTAAGTATATCGAGCGAAAAAAAATATTCAAATTACTGCGTTTAGGTTGCTAGGACCACATTACTACCGGGACTTCTGAAGACTTTGGCTGCCAACAAAAAGATGCCGTTGCCCCAAAAGTTATTTGAAATATCCGATGTGGTACTGCGTGATTGTACAGCGGAAGTTGGAGCCCGTAATGAAAGACGAATTTGTGCAATAAATTGTAATAAGTTTGCAGGCTTCGAAATAATTCATGGTCTTTTAGACAGAATTATGCAGTTACTTGAAGTTCCATGGAGTACGGCTAAAGATTCAAATGGTTACTACCTGCGTGCTGCCGACGGTGAGCTTTTTTTTTTTTTTTTTATTTATTTATTTCAAGTTTTGCTTAGAATAGGGGTATGATAATCCGATACATGTAGTTCGTCGAAGAGAAAATTTGGGAATGCTGAAAAAAAAAAAACTTGCAATGTTAACGCCTACGAAATGCAATTCAACATATTTTCATTGGTACAAAATTTTTCTCCAGATCCAACTTATTTTCCACAACGCTGTGCGGAAATCGTGGTTTTCGGCGAGGTGCTAGGTAAGATGGGGGTGATTCATCCGACAGTAATTTCAAATTTTGATCTCAGCCTGCCTTGTTCGGCGATAGAGATTAACATCGAACCTATTTTGTAACCGTCGCACTGATCGTTGAATAAAATGGTTTGATACAGAGTTGAATATCTGTTTCCTTAAATTTGTCCTACTTCCCAATCTCACTTGGAGTATTTATTTTCCGTTGCGTAACAAAGTAAAATGTCTAGCAATTTTTTTTATCCCCCCTTAACGATAATAAGCTGGAGCAATTTCAAATGCAATTTCCACATGTTTTTTTTGCGAAGAAGCTCAACAATGTATTCGTGCCTGCTGTAAAATGGAGGAAGATAGGTGGCCATGCTTCACACGAGTAATCATATTGGCATGCGAGGTGCTTTGCGTATTGTGTATAAATAGAACACAGGCTAAAAGGTATGATTTGTTAATTTTACAGCGTTAAAAAATATCACGATTCCCGGGAATTGACTGCTGAAAATTCTAGGCTACATGGCATACATACGTACACGTCTAGCGGCGTGCGCGCACATGGAAACGCGGAGTACGGAACCACGTGCGTGAAATTGTGCGAACCAAAAACCGGGATTAGGAACTTTCGCAGCTCAAAGGCGTAGAATAAGGTTGAACTGTTAGGCAGAGATTCGATTTTGTTTCTAGTAATGTTCTAGAAAGTAGCGGAAAGTTGATGGGGGATGAAACAAAAAACAAAAGAAAAGACAAAATTAAAGAGAAGAAACGTCAAGTACAACTAATAAGCCTGATTCGTTACGCGGAGCTTCTGCTGGATTCAGAGGGTTTCGTACGCACGTAGATAATAGAACGTATCGAACGGAGTACGGTATTATCATTATCACGTGTAATAACGAGTATTTAGACTAGCGAAACTATGTACGCAGACAGACGACTGTTGCCGACGACGGGCTTGCGGGAATATGGATTTGCACATACATGTATGTATGTACAGTAAGTCAAGAAACGATAGTTGAAGTTACGCGCCAACAGATAGCGACTGCGGTGAGTTTTTCGGCCGAGGCATCCGGGAGTCGGGACTCGCCATAGTAGACATGGCGGGTATTAGCTTACGTGAATGACGGCGATTGCGATAGAAATATTATCAAAAATCAGTGTTCTATGTGTGTTTCGCGTAACGAGAACGGTAGATTGGTGTCATATGATTTATCGGGAAGGTAAAAATGCAGAATGTAGGACAAGGAACAACTTCGGATAGCCAGAAACTCGAAAAAGCGAACGTCGTTCATCACGACATAGGAAAAACGTCGACTCCCCAGTCTTCGAACTCCAGCCCTACGAAGTCGGAGACCGAGACGTTCTCAGAATTACAGCCCCGCTTTATGACAGACTCGTCGGAGAGCGAGGAGGATAGCGTTTCAGAGGTAAATCCACTCCGGGTCCTCGATATATTAGTGTTTAGAATCTAAACGCAGATTTCATCCTACGTCTAATATGTGCGAGGGGTTGCCCTCTCTAGTGCCACCAGTGTGCCAGTCTGCCACTCCGCGAGAGCGAAAGACAGGGAGAGCCAAGGTTTCAATGAACTTCGGTACAAAGCGAAACCATCTCGCCGCGTACCGAACCGTTTAATACCGTCAAGAGACGACGAGAAGTGCGATCGTTCGAGCCAGCGCGTTTTTATCGCCGAAATACGAACGGATTTGTGTTGCGAAGTTATATAACTCGGGATATGTGCTTTAAAGCAGGCTAGACGTCAGTGGAGTATGTGCGCGGCATTGCTGCAAGTGGTAGTTTATCTAAATTTTTTTATAATTATATTATTATTTTTTAACCTCTTATCTTCGAGATCCTCGACTAAAATTTATTCCATATTTTCTCTCCAACTTCTCTACCGACATCCTACGTCGTCGTCTCGTGAACCCGCATCGTTGTGTTCACGTAGTACGCACGAATATACCTGCGTGTGTGCGTGCGTGCGTGTACGCGTGTACCGTGCATGCCTGTAGCCGACTACGCTGTCCTCTGTTCTAATTCTTTTTCAATTTTTTATTTTTATTTTTATTTCTTATTTTTATCCGCATCTCGAGTGGCTGATTCTCTTTCGCATGGATACGTGTGTATATATACATGTATTTGCATCGAAAGATTCTCTCGCTCTTCTCACCGTCCTTTTCTATCTCCTTCCTCCTGTTTGTCCTGCCCGTCTCTCGACCGTCCGTCCGTCCGTCTGTCTGTCTGTCTGTCCGTCGGCTCGTCCGTCCGGCCGTTCGTTCGTTCGTTCGTTCGTTCGTTCGTCCATCCGTCCGTCCGACTGACTGACTGACTACATGCTTCGTATCTTTGCAGAGTTGTTGGTTGCATCTATCTAATGCCATTCACCCCCGTATGTATAAATTTCGGCAGGTTCGCTTGCAGGTACGATAGCATCTTGTTCCTGTGTCGTCGCACATCGTGGTTCGTGACTGTCGTGCAAGTTAGTTATGTCGGTAGTCCTCTGTATCGTCGTTGTGCGAAATGCATGCACGCATACACGCGGAGACGATATCTATCTATCCTTACTTGTGCGCGAGAGCGAAATAGAGTAGAGTATTATAGACTAATACCTACCAACCGCGGCAGCATCATCGGAGCGGCACCTAGGCATCGGTATTAACCAATTAGTAGCCAGCAACACTACAGAGCATCGAGTAGTCCCAGCCTAGTTACATATTATCATACGTCTCTAATGTAATGTGTATTACTCCACGCGCAGGGCATAGACGCAGTCGGAGTCGGCACACGGCGCGTGGTAAAAATTCTCGAGTGTGAGGAGATTTCGTTTATTATAGCTGTGCGTCGCCTCCTCGCACACGAATATTATTCACACCTATGTATGTATGTATGTACATACTTTTACGATTTATGCGTGTGCTGCTTCGTCTGCCGATACACAGAGGAAGATCGAAATGGTGATGCGTGTGAGTGAATGAGTGAGTGAGTGAAAATCGTGAACTGAGAGTTCTTCTTCATCTTACTCTACCTATAAAATGGTTAACGAGATTCAACAAAGAGCTCGCCACCCGCATCGAATGATACGGTATTCTGCGAGTAATTCGCAAGGTTGCTTTTCTCGCGGAATTGAGTAATTTCATCTCACCTTACCTCCCCCCTCTTCCCATACTCGGACTCGTGTGAGAAATCAAAACTTAGTGCGGAAGATATAATGAATGCACAAAAAGAGAAAAGAAATAATAATAAGGAAAAACAATAAACGATCACGTGAGAATGTATTTGTTCTATCCCTGTGTCAAAGCGTAGGTGATAAAAATAATAATCAATCTCATCGCAGTGATATATTTGGACCAAGTGTCACTTCGGCTATTCGTCTATATGCCCTGGTTTTACACCTTGCAATGGTAAATGGCTGCACATTGTTCCAGTCTATCCGCCAGCCGACCATTTGCTGCTCTTCGGTACGCGCTACGATGGTCGTCGTTGTCGAACGACACTTTCACCTGTCTATTTTCCGTCGTGTGTACGTAAAAATTCGCGTAGTGTTTCATTGTTTTTACATCGCCGATATTCGCGTCTATATAGAAGAAAACCTACGGATAGGCGTAATCTGACTTTTTATCGGACTGCTTTTTTTGCGCACTGCTCTTTATTCTTACACGCTGATTATGACTAACTTCAGACACTAGGGATTTCACGCTGAAAAATTTAGTTCTGGGTTGTACTGTGGAATTACGCATCTATCGAATTAGAAATTTTATTGCTGGTACAAGTTTTTGGAAATTTCGACAAAGGCAACGGGATATTTTTATAATGAATATTCGTTGCGCATAGTTTTGTAGATCGTTTAGCATACATAACCTCAATTTTTACTTCCAGGTAGAATTCGTTTTGTGGTTATTGTAATTTATAAATTATTCCTCTCTTGACGAATATTTCATAAAGTGAATCAGGTTAGGTGATTATTTGCATATTGATCGAAGAAATGGATGAAAAATTCTGCATTAAATTAGTATGAAATATCAGTCAGAACTAATGCCGTCGTACTAAATTCAGCAATCGAAGTCTTTTCGCGTTGGGAATTTGTAACCTTTGTTTGGATCAAGATATATGTGTCATTCTTCTAGAAATTCATTGCTTATTTACTGTAATTATATATCGTAATTTACCAACTTATGATAATCGACAGGTTGAGGTTAGTCTCTTTAACATATCGAATCGTTAAGAACTAATATCACTATAATTTAACTTTTTAATGACTCGAAGTCTTGAGTTTACAAAATATTTGTTTGTTTTGCTCTATCACTGATTACCGAATTTCTAATAATCCTAAATCACTTGTCAAGTATCAATTTTTCTTAAAAATGCAACGTCTAGTAAATTTCTAAACCACGCAAAGTGCATGTTCTAAGTAAATCGTTTTCCGAGATAGAGGTTATGTTAAATTTCACTCAAATTTTCACGTCCCGTTCTTTCGAGAAATATAAAATTTTCAATACAAATTTAAAAAGAAAGTCGAAAGGTGAGAAAAACTGCTGTTGTTTTAAAAATTTCATTTTCAAAGTGAGGATTGATTTACATCTACTTGAACTTGTTTGTAGTCTTTGATCTTTGTTCTCGCTTCAGGCCAATACAGCAGACAATAAAATATCGGTAAATATGTTCGAAAGGGTTCCTTGAATATTCCCATCAAGTTTCATCATTTGGTCGTCCTCTGGAAACTTTTTGCTTTTGTAATACCTGCTGACTATTACTTGCTAGTTTTAGTGTCATTATAAATATAGAAGAATTATGTTGGAATAAAAATGAGTGTGCGTCAGCTCAAGCTTGTTAAGATTATAAGAAATGTTAACTTCAAAATAGATTTTTTTTAGCAAAACTTGTTATTCCGCGAGTCTAGGATAGTCTGAAATATAGTAAACCGCGGTGAAACAAAGCATTATCAGATATTTTGCAAATTCAATTCCTTCAAAGTCATTCTGAAGTTGTAATATGTATTGATTCGATATAGAAGTTACGTACTGTTGAAGTAATTCGTTTTTGAGCCCGACAAAGACACAGGTCGACAATAATCTTAGGCGCGTCAAAACCTCCCCTAACAATAAGGATGACTTAGTAACGTTAGAGTAACGATGCATATTTAGGGAAAACCGTTACTTCGTGCATTTAAGATTGTCTGAAATTTTGTAAACCATGATAAACAAAACATATTCATATATTTCAAAAAGTCAACTCTGAGAGTCATTTGGAAATTGCACAATAACGATAACATTAATGTTACTAACTTCAGCCTTGTCCCAGACACCCTTTCATATATCACATAGCAATATGTAGAAAATTCGCGTAAACGTATCGAGGTTGATCTAGATTCTGAAATAAATAACGTGTTTTATTTACAAACATCGTTTCAGGATCATCCTTGGCAATTATACTCGTCTGTGTATTAATTCATTGATTATAAAGCTGCATTTTCGAATTGCGTCATATTCTCTAAATGTTCGAATGAATACATGATTCTCACATTGAAAGATTTTTCGATTCAAGATGTTTAACTCTTACTAATCATTTCATTATAAAGACAATTGAACTTTGTCCTTCCACTTATCGAAACAGTACAATTTTCAATATCATATTATTGAAAATTACTTTCTTCTATGTCGTGAAGTTTTTACCAGCCATTGATTTCGCGTGATGAAGTATTTATGTATGTAATAATTCACCCTTTTCATATTACACAGAGCCAATAATGCAGCTTGTATCAAAGAAACTTTTTCTTTTATGTTATCGGTAACGCTTTCGATATGGAAGTTTACATCACGTTTCACGTTCAGCAACGCATAAATGACCCTATATGTTAAACGATTGATGAATATTAAATACACGCTTCATCATCCAATGTCTTGTTTTTGCAGGTGGAGTGTTTTGCAATTGATCAAGCAGAGTTGGATGAGAATCATCACTTAGAGACGTCAAAGTTTTTGTTGACACCTGAAGATCCAGAACGGGCAGTGGACCCTGAAACTCAGGCACGGCTAGAGGCGCTCCTGGAAGCTGCCGGTATTGGTAAATTATCGTCTGGTGATGGGAAGCATCTGGCTGATCACGAGGTGCTTCGTCGTTTGACATCAAGTGTGTCTTGCGCATTAGACGAAGCCGCGGCGGCGTTAACTCGCATGCGCAGCGACAACCCTCGAACCCAGAACGAAAAGCGATCTCTCGTCGAAGCCTGCACGGACGGTGACGTTGGCACGGTGAGAAAACTCCTGACGGAGGGACGCAGCGTACACGAGACTACCGAGGAAGGAGAAAGCCTTCTTTCTCTTGCTTGTTCTGCTGGGTATTACGAATTGGCACAGGTCGGTACTCGTCTAGATTGTCATACACAAATATGTCGTACTTACACAAATATTCGAAGCAAACTCTAGACATTTCTATTGTGGACGAATTGAGTCGAAAAAAGTAGAATCGATTTAGAAAATACTAAAGTATTATTGTTTTGACCATTCTGTTGGTGAAATCTTTTCTTGAATCCTTGATATGATATCACAGTTTGTATTATTCGAATTTACATAGATTCACTACAGAAGGAATGTTGTTCAATTTGTGTTCTCCGTCATTAAAGCAACTATAATTTTTGGAGATTCTTACAACAGTTTATTTTTTATCCAGATGGTACAGTCGGTTCGATCCTTGATTATTTTTAACCCTAGTATGATATTTCTACGGCTAATCGTACCTAACAGATTCTGATTATTTTATTCATTAATCAAACTGCACGAGTTCCTTCTTTTCCTTCAAACTCGCTTTTTTCATTCAAATGAGACAGTGAAGCTCAGTGATCAAGATTTTGTGAAATCTCCCAGAGAGCTCCTACTTTTCTAAAATCCTAAGCGTCATAAATTTACCCAATTATCCTACATTATTAACTAGTTTTTTCATTTAGATTTTAGCTTAATTTAAAATATACCAATAAAAGCAAGGAAAATGTTTTGGGATTTTTACAATTCTTGAAAAATTCATATTTTCTTGAATGGCTCGTTCTATCCTTTGTCAGATCGCTCTGATTTCGAAAATATTTATCTCACTGCTATTTCATCAACATTGCGTATTGCATGCTTTGCCAAATTTTTTCCATCTCTTCAAATCCTACAATTTATAAATATTTTCCACAACAATTTAAGATAACGACCCCTGGTTTTCACATACTCCACGCTCAGCTATTTTGAAGTTGAGGTTGTATTTCTGGAGCATACCTGTAACGCATTTCAACTACACGAAAACTGTTTAGTAATCATTCTGTTGAAGCTGATATTTTTTTAGTATAAAGTTTTCGTATTGAAACGCAAGCTGGTTATTTCAATTAGGGTGCGACTAAGCTTTGTCGCAACTCTGTGTGTCCAGATTCTAGCACTTTTTACAATCATTGAGTCAAAAAGGGACACAGATAACTATAATTTTGATTCATTGAAAACTTCTATGCATTATTTACTGTTTCGAGCAACTGAAAACACATCTGGAGCTAAAATTTAAAAATCTAAACAACTCAGTAAGGTATTACTATACTACAAATTTGAAAACATTCCTTATTAGTTGAAAAGACTCGGGCAATGTTTTGTGTTTTTCATTCGAATTTGATGAAAATGATTGTTCTAGCTAAGCAAGGACGAAACATAACTTTTTTTGTTCAATTGCATTAGCTTTACAATAGATGTGAAGAAATTTTCAGACCTTTTCATCATTGTTCTCTGAATAGTTGCGCAAAGTTCTGAAGAGTGTAATCCAAATTACAAAATCAGAAATCGAATGAAACCAGGAGAATGGTCTCTTGTTCTTTGCCTTGCGAGTTCCTTGCAACTAAAACCTACAGCCAACTTCAATGGTCTGTCAAAATAGATGTAGAGGGCAAAAGCTGACAATTGCTAATTGCTCACGAAACCTTTTCTATAATTTGTGGCATCGATCACTTTACATGAAAACTATATGTGTACTCATTTGAAAATACTGTCAATTTTCAAATTTACTCTTACGTACTTGTTGTGACGTTATATTTTAGTGTCCCTTTCCGCAGTGATAAATGTTACTCATTAGGTTTTGGCACATGTAATCCCTACTCAAATCTCAGAAAGTGTTACTTTCGAATACTTCGCAGTTAGATAGTTATAACACCGAGGAAAAAAGTTCACCATCTTTGCGTTATTCCTGTGTCGAATATTCATTATTTAACAACAGCTGCAGTTTTTTGTCTCTGAAAACTGTAAATCACCCAATTCAATATCAATTTTAAAAAAACGTTAATTGTCAATCACTGATTATTGCACAGTCGACCAGAGTGATTGAATACGTTATCGGTCCCAGTTTATAACACCGTTGGAGTTAAAAATGCTGATAAAATTTTCGTGGTTATCTAATTTTTATTATTTCATAGAAATTCTACTGTAGTACAATAACAAGAAGCTGAACAAAAGATTATCTTGTTACCAAGCAACATCAAATAAGAATCGATACTAGAAAATAAATCTGTAATTACAAATCTATGCGTTGAAAACATGATTTCAATATTTCAGAACAATGTCATTGGTTTAAATGACGTTTTCTGGCAATTTGGGTAAAGCGGCTTGAAACTGGAGTCTCTATTATTTGTAGAGATATTGCGTTTCATTAGTTGGATGTTTAATAAAATATTGCTTTTCAATATATTGCTGATCTATTCAGTATCTATCGAACATCGTGGAGCAAACATTTTCAATATTTTTCAATTACTTAACGTTACGATTTAATTAATTTATTCTGAACGCAGACACACCTGAGAAAAAGAATAGTTACAATTGATGATTGAGAAATGTTTTGTGCGTACCATAGTAATAGTAACCTAAACTTCAAAAGAATATAATATGGGGGGTAAAAATACAACTGGAATTTGTAATCGTAATTTACAATTAGATAATATTATAACTCAATTCCTGGAAATCGTCTATCAAGCGATTAATATTTCTTTTTTCCACATTAGAGTGCGTTTAATATGTATTACTTACCGCTGGGTACACTGGAAAAATGCAATCATGACACTTTTGCTGTTTATGTTTAATGCCACTCCCATTCATTTGTACAAAACAAATCTAATTGCATATGTATTTCTAGTTAGTTACAGATTAATGGTAAAAACAAACATCGAATACGAAATAACAAAAATAAGTTAAAAAAAAAATAATAAATTGAGAGAAATTCCCGAGATTTAGGTAAATGTGTAATAAAATGCGTATTATGTTTCATCGAGTAATTATATCCGTTAATAACTCACGTGCTAAATTTACTCGATTATATTATCCTCTCGGCCTATTTCGTAAAACATAAACATGTGACAGCTGTCAGCTGATTACATGCAGTTTAAAAATATTTCCATCTGAATTGTCATTCGTTAAACTATTACTCATTTTTGCTACATTGATACACGTATGGTTATAACTTACGAATTCATCCGCAGGTACTCCTGGCAATGAATGCTAATGTCGAAGATCGTGGCATCAAGGGGGATTGCACCCCCTTGATGGAAGCAGCCAGCGCAGGACACGTAGACATCGTTCTACTCTTATTAGCTCACGGAGCCGACGTCAATGCGCAGTCTACCTCAGGTATGACTTTGAAAATAGTGACTACGATTCTCTTGGTAAAACGAACCTGCAGTAGTATTTGGAAGATTATGAATAAACATTACAGTGATGTGCTTTCGTTGAAAGTGAATATTTCTTTTTCTTTTTCAGGAAATACACCTCTGATGTATGGCTGTGCCGGCGGCCATGAGGAGGTAGTAAGAACACTCCTCGAGGCTGGTGCCAACGTAGAAGACCACAATGAAAATGGTCACACTCCCCTAATGGAAGCAGCCAGTGCTGGTCATGTGCCAGTTGCTAAAATTCTCCTAGAACATGGCGCCGGCATTAATACTCATTCCAACGAATTCAAAGAGTCTGCTTTGACACTTGCCTGCTATAAGGGTCACTTAGACATGGTGCGATTTTTACTCGAAGCTGGAGCTGATCAGGTAAAGAATCCTTAAACTTTAAAGAAAATCTTCCAATAAAGATTTTTTATTAATTTAACAAAAGTTCGAAGGTCGTTTCCCACTACATTGTGGTGGAGTACACAGAAAATGGTTGGGAGGCGGGGCACACAAAAAATGTTGAATTTGTTTTTATTTTTAATATACTATCCAAAATATCCTCTTTTTTTTTTTTAACCAAGCACTTGTTTTTTGTTTTTCAATTTGAAGTTGCTCCTTACGGCCTACTGTTCAGAACTACAACGAGCTATAGTATCTTTGTTACATGATTAAATATCATTTTTCTAAGATTGTAATGAGGTTTTAATAAATCGTGAGTATTTGCTACGTTAAAACTGATCTTTTCCTCTTAATAGGAACATAAAACTGATGAAATGCATACTGCGTTAATGGAAGCATCGATGGATGGGCACGTTGAGGTGGCAAGGCTTCTGTTAGACTCTGGCGCACAAGTGAATATGCCAACGGATAGCTTTGAATCTCCATTAACCTTGGCGGCATGCGGGGGCCACGTCGATCTGGCCATGCTACTCATCGAACGGGGAGCGAATATAGAAGAAGTTAATGACGAAGGTTATACACCTCTAATGGAAGCAGCTAGAGAGGGACACGAGGAAATGGTTGCCCTACTTCTCAGTCAAGGTAAATATTTAGTTCCACCTCGAAGACTCTTCAAGAGTCATAAAATCGAGAGTGTAAAGGTTGCGCCGGGAAATGTCTATTTCTAAATGAATAATCGTAATTTCTTTTCACCTTTCAGGAGCAAATATCAATGCTCAAACCGAAGAAACACAAGAAACAGCTTTAACACTCGCATGTTGCGGAGGTTTCCTAGAAGTAGCAGATTTCCTCATCAAGGCAGGCGCAGATATAGAATTGGGCGCATCCACCCCATTAATGGAGGCCGCTCAGGAAGGACATATAGACCTTGTTCGATATCTGCTCGAGTCCACTGCCGATGTACATGCCCAAACTCAAACTGGTGACACAGCGCTAACGTATGCTTGCGAGAATGGTCATACCGATGTCGCCGATCTCTTACTGCAGTATGGAGCGGATCTGGTAATAAATCCTTGAATTATTTTTCTTGTTGTACGATATTACTTATCCTTGATGATGTTCGTTCAAGTAAGATCGTCACTTTTGCACTGAATTTTTAAGTCCACTTTGGTCTGGAAAGGTTCGGCAATAAGTTTAGTTTTATATTTATTTCAAAGTTTTGGAATTTCAACGACAATTTCAAGAATTTTTCATTCTTTTTTCCCCATGAAGCAATTTAGCTATCAAGCTTTTACTGCACATGGTACACTTGAATCGGGGTTTGATCGAATTTAATGAATTTCACAGGAACATGAATCTGAGGGAGGAAGAACTCCATTGATGAAAGCGTGCCGTGCCGGTCATCTTTGTACAGTGCAGTTTCTCATATCCAAACGTGCTGATGTCAATAGACAAACAACCAACAACGACCACACACCTCTCTCTCTGGCTTGTGCCGGGGGACACCTTGCAGTTGTCGAACTTCTCCTCACACAGTCTGCTGATCCATTCCATAAACTCAAGGTCAGAATTTATTCAAATATATTGACAGTCAACTTTAAATTTTATGTTTGAGAGATTTAGTTAACAAACTTTACCAAATTTCATCTGAGGTATCTTTGAAATATCGGTTCGGCATTTAATATTATTAGCCAGTTACCATTTCATGGGAGAATTAAATCCTCAAGAATATTCTATCTTCAAAGACACTCGAACCGAACAAATCTTTGAGCACGTCAGGACAAGGGTTTTATTCTAGGATATTCAAAGCACAATATTTAAGGAGTATGATTGAACAAAATCGGTACTGCATACTAGGTCTTATTATTTAATTTAATATCATTTAATATAAGTAATCGGTAGAGATCTGTCACAAAACTTTTCAAACTTCTACTACTTCTGCTTACGGATATCCTGAATCGCGAATAAACGGCAAATTGGATTCGATTGAAATTTAAAAAAAAAATAATAATAATAACAATCAACGATTCGATGGACATTCGACCGAATTAAATTTTTTCGAATACCCGTTGACTTCCGGTTACGAAATCTTATCCCGAATCTCATAATTCTCAGAATTTTCCACCAGTTTTTCTACATCTTGGTACACATCCTTTCGTTTTCAATTAAGATCTTAATACGATTCTTGTCACATGTTACTTAATGACATGCATATTACACATATACAACTTTGCGCCACTCACGCCAACTTATGACATCTTCAGCTATGTATATCGGGCATTCTCCATCAATCCAACTACTTTCGTTCGGACTTTTAGATATTGCTCATAATTAATAAAAAAGTAAATAAAAAAGTAGCCACTGTGAAATTTTTCCGATTTTGAAATCAATCCTTCTAGGGAATGAACGTTTTCTTTGTAATTCAGAAAACTTGGGTCAGTGGAACTGGCTAAAAAGTTATCGTTACATCAAAATTTTTTTTGCCCTGAACTTTGTGATATTGTAGATCGTCTATTTTATTCATTTTATTTCTGAAGCAGGTAGGAAAAAATTGAAATGAATTTTTATTGCAAACGTTCCAACCCCCTTGATATCGCTTTTAATTTTATGTAATCTGTAGGAATATGCAATGAAAAGCCTATGAAAAAATCTACAGAATAGGCATTGGTTTGCAATGGAATTGAGTTTTAGATTCTACCTTTCAGCACTAAATCATATTAGTACGACCATTAGGGTTATTCCGTGTAAAGGTACCTTACCCAAATGGTTTTAGTTGTAACAATATACAGAAATTAGAATCATAAAAAAAAAAAAATTTAAACTCCACTAAATAGCCGATGCCCGGTAAGCGAAGTTTTCTGTAGGTTTTTGTACATATCTCTTTAGGTGATATAAGATAAAAAATAATATGAATGTTGTTTAAGTAAGTGAAATAAATTAATTTTCAATTTTTTGTGCTCAAAACAGCCTTTGAGATAAGAATAAAAATTTACCCCAGAATATTCTTAAACGAACAATATCTGGCCTCTTTGCAGTATAAAAAATCTCCGTACAGCTATGCTTTTGCATTATTGCTTCTAAAATGATGTGTTTTTAAACTTTGTAGCTCGTAATTATTGCAAAATTATTATAAGTTTGTGGGAAGAAGAATTTTACTTGAGTGTTGTCAGTCGTCGTCACTATAACATAAGAGATTATTCAGTAACATTGGTATGAATTTCATTCTTTTACTTGTAGGACAATTCAACAATGCTGATAGAAGCAGCCAAGGGTGGACACACGAATGTTGTCCAACTTCTGCTCGACTATCCTCACAGTATCATGATGAGTACACCGCACAACGCAACTACCACCACCCCCATGTTACTGCCTCAGCAGCAGCAGCAGCAACAACAACAACAACAACAGCAACAACAACAACAACAGCAGCAGCAGCAACCACAACAACATCAACTACAGCAGCAACAACAACAACAACAACAACAACAACAACAACAACAACAACAACAGCGTCACCAGCAGCAGCATCAAATACAACAACACCAACAACAACAGCAACAACTGCAGACACAGAATCTGCAACAACAGCAACAAGCTCTGCCGCAACACCTTACTCATCAACAAGACGCGACTCACCAGCAACAACCGCCAACTCAGCAGCAGCAACAGCAGCAGCAAGCAACGGAACAATCGCAAGCCCAAAATCTGCAGCCAAAGCATAACACACAGAAATCGTTGCTTAGAAAGAACCGTTCTGTGACGGTGCTTCCAGATATGAGTTTAACTTCCGCCGAAGCACAGCAAGTACGGACCCAACCCGCAGGTGAAGCTGTTGCCTCCACTAAAGATGATACGAATATTTTGGACAAGGGAAGCGGGGGTCTCACCAGCCTTTCAGAACCTAACATTAGCGTAAGTCCCGCACCAGTTCCAATTCCACCTAACTCTGAGGGACGGAAGCATACGCGACAGGAACAGATACTCAAGAAGCAACAAATTCTTGAAGAATTGCAGGTAAAACGGTTTTTCCAATTTAAACAGTTTTGTTTTCAATTACGTTTCGATTGCTGTAGAGACTAACGAATCTCTGTTGATTGAAACAAGTTTGCAAAGTCAACATTATAATTATGTACACGATAGCACCGATACAAAATCGGTACATTCTCATTGAACGTAGGATTGTGTTGAAAAAAATTTTTAACGCCACGGCATTGAAATTACTGGAATGATTTAATACAGTAATGCATATCTTCCTCTGTTTTTGAAGAGGGTCGAGAGAGAGTTGCAAATCAAGGGTGCGGGTCACTTGTTCTTGGGTTCATCCAGTACGTCCGCAGATCCCTTGGTGACACAACAGCAACAACAACAACAGCAACAACAACAACAACAACAACAACAACAGCAAAGACAGCAACAGCAACCACAGGATATCACCGAACCTGACTCGCTATTACCGGCCATGCTGAACATTGACCTTCCTAACCAATCTGCAGGCACATCTCATGGTATGTTCGATGATTATCAATAATAATGGTACACATCTTATATTATGATGTCTGTGCAAGGTTCCACACTTCTTTACTTTTTTATTCCTTCAAAACATTTATCTTTATGTGCAATGTGTATGAAATCTTCTAGTCGTTGATTGATTTCTTCTCTTTTTATGGTTTATTATTAGCACTTTGTACGCACTAACAACCAAACTGCAAAATTTACTAACGATTACGTTTTACAATATCGGCAATGGCTTAGGTTTTACTGTAGAACTTTTTTTTACAAAGGATAACTGTACATCATCTTTTGGTATTATAATTGGCAACGTGCAGTCTGATCAACTAGAAAGCATTTGAAAATTCAAAGTAACGTTCACTCTAGAATATCCATTCTCCCTCCTATCCATTTACTGTCCATCCATTTATCCACGTTGTTGACAGCGATGGACTTCGTTGTATAGTTTAGCCGGAGTGCAAGTCATTTATCGATTAATGATAGTGTCAATCGCATTTGTTTTCGCATTTGAATCAGATATAGATACGAGCTTGTGTAGAGAATGATATTGTTTGTAAATCGTTAATCTCTTTCGTAACAGCTGACAACAATTGCCTTCAAATTGATAGTTCTGCATTAACAACAATTTTTGTGGCTATTCGAGCTACTCGTTCAAATGTGAACAGCTCCGGAAAGAAAATTGTGTTAGTTGATCATATCGATGTATTGTTTCAAGTTTCTATCCGTTTTGAGTAGCATGCTTCAATATGACATTTGGTTCTGATAGCATTTACTTTTATTTACCATGTCATTCATATCACGATTTGGAATATAGATGCGCTAATTGTTCAAAAGTTTCTATTTATTTTTGTGAATAACATGCTACATTTTTTTTTTTTTTCACTGTTTCACTGTCTCAGTCTCAAGCATTGATTTTTCTTAGTAACAGTTTTAGTTGAACCGTATTAATCCATCAACTAGGAATAACTAATTTCAGTGGAATACATATCGATAAACGGAACTTT
Organism: Diprion similis; assembly: GCF_021155765.1. Taxonomy (NCBI): domain Eukaryota; kingdom Metazoa; phylum Arthropoda; class Insecta; order Hymenoptera; family Diprionidae; genus Diprion; species Diprion similis. The sequence continues at coordinate 9,041,045 of NC_060111.1, read as the reverse complement.
GTTTCAAGTGTTGTTGAAAAGTCTGTTAAATACGCTACTAGCAGTTTTCAAATTTCTTCAATGAAAATATTTGCCATCATTATCTTAATTTATACACGCAGTAATGTTAGTAGAAGGTTATTTCGTACTTGTAGCACCTCTTATTTGAAAATTGTGGATAATCGATTCACGTAATGCGCAGGCAATGAGCTGGATTAGTTTTATGTGTGACAATACAATGAACTGCATTGTTGTTTTGTCAGGGCTGGTTTGTGGTTCCGGTGGTATGTCGGAAGGCCTGTTCGCTCACCAGGGAACGAACCACGCGATATCGTGCCACCTTGCTTACCTCCGCGGACAAAATGCTGCCCTTGCAGGAAAAATGGCTCTACTCGCAGAAAATGGCCAGCAAATCACTGTACAAGGCTCCTGCCTGCAACAGGCCCAACAACCAATGCCCATGCTCCCTTCTGCGACGGAAACTGTTCCTAGCGCAAGCAACTTTCCTACCACTCCACCTTTGTCTCTCGCTTCTATCACCGTTACCTCTACTACCGCTGTAGCAACATCAAATACAACCTTGACAGCAACTCCAAGTCCACCTAATATTTCCACACCTCCTACCGTCACCACTGTCTCCCAACCGATCACTGCCAGCAGTGACGTAAGCCAAAACACAGCCATAAGCGACCGCCCTAAAGCCAAACCTGTATCTAAGAAGGAAGGTAAAAACGTTCGTAAAGCTGCGTCTGGCACGACAGGTGGTAAGCTACAGCAGCAGCACGTTACCCTAATGGCTGGGCTTCAGCAGCAGTATCAACAGAAGCAGCGCCAGCATACCTATCAAGTGCACCAAGTTCATCAACTCCAGCAACTCAACCAGCAGCTGCAGCTACAGCTTGACCAAGTTCAGGTGCGTAGCTTTTATTCATCCGTATAACCGTTGTGTGTTGGGAACAACCCAAGGAAGCATTTCTCATATTCTCACGACGAAGATAAAAATATATTTTGCAATTGAAGCAATTGCATGTACTAAGTAAAACGAAACCTATTTGACTAAAAAAAATTTTAGCTTATCCAATTACCTTGATCCGTGAACCTAACGTACAGCAATTGAAAGATACATACGTACTATTTGACCTTTTATTTTTTTTTCTTCTTTCTGTTTTCTAAATGTACACCTTTGGTCAGGTAGTATATGAAGTTTTTGAAAATTCGATCATTCATTTTGTACGGAACGCAATAAGTTTTGGGTGTACCCGGCAGTTTAGACCATCTCAACCTGGCCATGATAATTGTCGCATTAGTTTTATTCTCCTCTCGGAATGTCGTAGGGTGTAACTAAAAATACGACCTGTGAGTTATAAGATTTAAATAAAAATTCCTTTTCTAGTAATGGCTTGATTACCGGAATTACTCGCAGCCATAATCATGCTGATGAAACTGATAGATTAACTCACTTGTAAAAAACAAACAAAGTATAGCATAGAATTAAGATAGCGGGCACTTAGATCGGGAGATACAAACAAATCAACTTGAAATCAAATTTAATAATTCAGGAAAAGGAGAAAAGAAGATTAGCAGGAAGAAATCGTTAAGCACCATTCGAATTTACATCGCCAAATTCTCACACTGGAAACTTTTGTTCTCTCAAGCTTGTGAATACAATTTCTTTTCTCAGTAAATTGAATTATTTATAACTCAAACTAAAAGCATGCCCATCGTTACTCTGGGGTGAAAATGTTTGTATTTTCACAAAGAATTTTCCGTGATAAATTCATTACTAATTATTATCATTAACAACGATTGCGCTAATCAAGCAATTGTTAAGAAATTAAATTTTTTTAACATCTGAAACCTTGCAAAGAGTTTTCTTTTGTAACGCCCAAATGATGTGTTGTGAGGAGAATAAAATTAAAGACAGAGGTGGTCTACCTCATATATTATTATCAAATGAACGCAACTGGTGATACAAATTTTAGGCACAAATGCGTCTTGCTGCTTATTTTAGAATAAACTATTACAAGAGACTTCCTCCATTCTTAGATATTATAGACTCATTATAAAGATGTTGCTTTTCACCTACTTTCGTGCAAAGGGCTAATATTGCAGGGTTGATGGGTCAGCAGAGCAGCTGATTTCATTCATCAAAATAGAACCTCGATTATTCAATAAAAGGCAATAACGTCGAGTTTAACGAAGTAACATAATAAGAAATGCTCGCAACTTAACACACGCTGCATACATTTCTATGTTATCTTTACATATGTAATTTGTTCGACTTGACAAATTTAAATCGAAATGCCGTTCATTTTAGGACAAAATTTTAATGCATATTCTCGCATATTTGATTCTAACAGTGCACTTGCTTATTTCAAACAATCAGACAGATAATAGTATGTTCCAATAAATCAAGTTGTAGTTTGGATAGTGAAGCATGCAAACGACAGCCGTTTCAAGAATCGAGCTTCTATTCTTATTCGGTAACTTGAATGGTCGTTACAGAACAGCGCAGCGTGTTTGGATTCGTTAGCCTTTGTTACTGGAGATAACAACGTTGAGAGTTTCGAGGTGTTTACAATCAATGTTCATTCCAATTTTCAAGTACACTTAAATGCGGTGAACTCCTTTTCTTAACTTTTGCCCCTCCCCCCCAAAAAAAGGAAGTTTTTCCAATATTTTCAGTTGAAATTTTTAGTCGCAAGCTAATTTAAAGCTTTCCGGAGAAAGTATCACTGCCGAGTCTTACTTATAAAGCAATGGGATGCACTTAATTGACCTGTTCATTTAGCATTCTCGTTTCATCGATTTCTAACGGGCGATTAAGCTTCTTCAATTTGCTGGATGTGTAATTTTGACAGGAGCGGTGTTTCTATTTGATACATAAAGCGGCAGGATTTGGCATTTTTTACTTTCCTTTTCAATTCCCATAAGTATGTCTGCAAAAATTCTGTGAATTTAAGCAAAAAATTTTAGTATTTCTCGGAATATTTCAGTTTTTTTTTGTGTAATATTATTGGTTTAACTTTATCAACGTTTCTACCATAGATTTCTCCATAACTGAAACTCAGTCTTATACAGTGAGCCACGTACATGGACAAATCTCATCAGGTAGAAAAATTGCGTCATTCGCATTCATGATGTTCAATAAATGACCCTGCCAGTATATTTGTTAATAAAATTCCCAAAATTTTTATTATGTGTTTCAACAATCTAAGGGGAAATCTTTCACTAGGGTAGCTGTACACAGCCTCTTACGAGTACGAGTACAATTTGCTACTATCCGAATTATCGAAGTATCAGCTGATTTTTCACATATAAAAGTGACACAGTTTTGTACTATGGTTTTTGGAACCCAAATACAATCGAATGAGTCATCATTTCAAGTTCAAGTTGAACAAAAAAAATTATCTAGGTAGTAGGACTTACGATTGGGGATTACGTTGCAAAATTTTGACAATTGATCAAGTGTAATCATATTTTTATCCGACAATTTCTCTTCGGCTCTTGTTTCCTCTGTAAAAACCGTTTAGAATATGGAGTTATTGGCAGGAAAAGCACTCCTCAACACGTAACTTTGGCCTGTCGAAGACTCAAGTATCAGCTTCGAACGTTTTTCTGCGGCGACGAATAGTGCAGGCACTTTGTATCGGTGGTTGTACCGTCAGTCGTTCTCCGACAAATACCATCATTGCATGTTTTTAATAACAACTCTAGTATTCGGGCGAAATGAGGCAGGATAGCTTGTGCTAATTCTCTGCTACTTCAAGCTTTGCTTGCAGCTGCAACTACCATTTGTTTGAGGATGAATAAACCTCCATGTCTTGATTAAAAGTTAAAATACGAAAAAAATCGACAATAAACACAAATGACACACAACATCCAGGATATGTGATAGAAATTAATCCAAGCAAATTTTATTAACGCAAGATTAAATATCAACAATTTGAGGAAAGGTATTATAATAAGAATGCTAATTAGACTTCGGTGTTGTTGTATCTGATTCTAATGTTTTCAATCTCAATTTATTCGCCATAAAGATATCTGACGATGGCTTGGAAAGGAACGTACAAATAATTGGCTCTAGTGTCAATGAGGATAAATAATTTGCATAAGTACAGTGCAACAAAATCTTAGTCTTAATAGTTATATTTGTACATTATAACTGTGCTGTAACGTAAGAAGTCTTCAATGTTTTTCAGACAATTTGTGAGCATCCAATTCGAACTAGAATATTCTAATTATAAAATCCTTATTCTAATTTCGTCAGAATCATTTTTATTACACAGTATCGATGTTTTTTTCTTCTCGTTCACTATCGTTTGCATACAGAACACCGTCAGAGAGTTTATAAACGGTTCCTTCTTTCTTTCGAACTGTCGATTCAGGCAGCAGGACCCATTTTCTTCCAGTAATCTTGCCTAAAGCGTTGCTTACCCAGCCGATAAAAATAATCCCAGTTTCGCACGCAGTATTACTTGTAGACTATAGTGACGAGGCATTCTTTATGGAAGGATCTGCATATGAGAGTTTTCTTGATCTCTGTATGTAGGTTCAGCAACAACCACAGCAACAACAGGGTGGTATCGGGGGTGTTGAGGGTGGCTGTGGAGGCAGCATAGCGATGCCCACTCAGCTGATGGCTCACCTCCACCCCACTCACACCCACAATCTTCACAACCAGGTATATTATACCCGTGTTAGAGTGTAACCCTTCTCCTCAACCTTTTAGCCCTGTTGCTTGCCTGTAAACTGTTTTATCGCGGTTCGTCTATCTAACAAAGGTTTTTCATTTCTTCAAATTATATTGTCGTTCTAAAAAGCAATTACGTACCATATTGTGTCCGAGATAGTAAGAGTTGATTTAGAAAAATCCTGGAATATACTTAGAAGCTACAAGTTTGTCTGTATGAGCATTATTTGTTTAATGTTTTGTCCAAATCCATGCAAGCTTCCTCATGTTCGTCGTTCATAATCGTAGGATTGAAAAACTCAAATTGCAGTACAAAATATGATTTTTGTATAGGTACAGTGTTCACAAATCAGTCATTTTTATACGTTATGCTGATTTTTGTAAATAACGTAATTGAAGTATTCAAAAAATGAATGATTCACGTTGTGTAGTAGTATTTCTACTAGTTCTACAGTCCGTCGCATAGGAGTAACACTGCTCTCGCCGATGATGGTAAACCCGAATGAAACTTTCTACTATGCGTTAGAAATGCTACCGAGCAAATTCGAATAACACAAGTAGCTAAGATACCAATATTTAGAAACAAGGTTTCATAAATAGAACGTTGAAAATGCTGAGACTCATGTTTTTCATCTGATTCTAATGTTTTGGACTCTTTTTCTTCGTCGATCAGGTCCCTTTATATTGTTTGAAAAATATTCAGGAGATCTCGCATTACGGTGAGATTTAGTTGAATAAGTATGGTTGAAACGCTCGAATATAATTTTTGACAAACATCAGTCATACCCTGCTTACACAAATCTATTTTGATCCCCGGAGATATCTATGGTGGACGAACTAAGCCTTAAAACATTAAAATCAGATCGAAAAACCAGAGAGTAAGAGCTTTTCGAATGTTCTGATTATAAAACCTTTTCTTCAATTGCAGATATCTAAGCTCTTGTTATTTAAATTTGCTCCGAATCATTTCTACTACACAGTAGAGAAGTTGTTTCATTACCATTATTGGTACAAATAACACTGTTGGAGATTTGTTGAGTGGATTAATTTTTTTTTTTTTTCATAACTTTTGTTTCAAACAGAATGCGTCCCATCGATGCTTAAGAGTAATGTAGTGTAGTGAAAAGCAGAAGGCTTTAAACAAAAAGATGTTGAGTCAACAATGCGCTCAATGAAAATCAGTAACCATAATTTCATTCAAATGAAATACATTTGGTATGGTTTTTTCAGTGCAAATTGAAAATACATGTGTGGTAAATTTGTTTATTTTTATTAAGCTCCTTATTTTAAAGTTCTTTGCAAAGCTAAAACCTCGTAAATGCATTCGAGTGGTCGAAAAACGAGTTAAATTTTACTATATAATATCTATTTTATTTCTATATACATGTCGAAGTGTACAAGTCCTTGTCAAGAACTGGTGTAGAAAGGAAAATGTTCAACAAAAACCGAATCAAAATCGTTCGAAGTCACCAAGCCTAATAAAAAAGAAAGACAGTTTAATTGACAAATTGAAGATTTTTTTATTTTAGTTTTTCAATACAGTGACTAATGTATGCTGTTAGAGTTATAAAGATGTTCCCACTACTGTTGATGGGTAAATATTTTCTAATTTTACATTTTTGATATTTTTGTGTAACATTGATGGCGGACCTTAGTCAGACCAAAATTGGGCTCAAAATTGGATTTTTTTAGTTGATTGAACAAGAAAAAATCAGCATAGCTGATTATTCATTTATTATATGGGCGACAAAAATATGGTACTTTTAAATTGATACGCAATGTATTCCTATACACTTAAAGTCGTTAACGTTTGCGGAGGAAATTCTAAAACCTTTAAAAGTATGATATTATCTAGTTATGAAGAACAATTATAATTTTTTCCCACCTCATTACACGCAGCAATACATATTTCGATCTGAAGTTCGTCCTGATCTAGAAATATTTCAGGACTTTGTATGAATGCTTAGTTTCTTTGTACCTACCAATTATGTACTTCTAAGTGATAAAGATATGTATGAAGGCTTGACTTGCCAGTTGAAATAATTATCAACATCTTCCAATATCAATTTTATAGTTTCAGGTTATTAAATACTTTGAGTGTGTCGTTGTGACTCGTAACTTGACTCGACTAGCAATTGGCACTTGATTTCTAATACCACTATGTCAATTAAAACCAAGCAATATGTGATTCCATTTTGATTATATTTGTGTAGCTAACAATAATCAGAATGTCTTAAAGTTTTTTTTTAGAAATAAAGTGACTAAAAAAAAAATCAAATAGTACTTTTCAAAGTTTTTCAAACTCTTTGAAATGACCTAAACCAGAAAAAATGACTCGCAAAAAACGATTTTCTTCGTACTAGTGTAAATCCAACATTTGTTCAAGAATTTTTTTTAACTTCGGATGCTGATTAGAAACACAAGTACAGTATTAAAATTAGGAAATAGACAAAATAAATGGCGACTAAAACTTGTCAGGGTTGCTTACACGGCCTCTTGTTCTAGGTTCTTTTTTTTTCCTTTTTCTATTTCGTTTTATTTAGTAAATTGAAGCATAATTTGGTGAAGTTAAAATTAAACTAACAACCTGAACTGTGGCGATTGTACTGATACAATTTTGAATATCATTGTTAAACAGGCACCGCAACAAAACCTTCCTGAACAGATGGATCCTGAACTGGCCAGGCTGCATAGAGAAGGAGCTTGCCCATTTTTCGCTGCTGCACAAAAGGCTAAAGCCTTAGCTACAGATGAGAAAATTTTGAAGCTAGAAGATGGAACGCAAATACCTATTGATGATGTTGCTGAAATATTCGAATCCTTTAGCCTAGATGACGTTGCAAATGGTGAGTGAAAGTCTCGTTTCTTATTCTTGAAAAAATTGCCATTTTTCTGATGTAATTACAAAATTGATAATCTTGTTAATTTCTGTAATCAATAGCGGCGGAGGATCAAGAGAAGATGAAGCTTGAAGCGACTAGCAAAGAGATTCATCAACAGTTGCAACAACAGCAGCAACACCAACCTGGTCAAATGATGCAACAAGCTATTAGCCCACCTCACACTACCAGAGAATATTTTGCAGTCCCCGTACCGTCGGGACCATCGGTTTCTTTACCAACGCTGCCATCGCTTCAAGTAACAAGCACAGGTGTACAAATCCAAGCAGATATATCAGCAGGATTACAATTAACTGGTACGCAGCCCCTACAATATCGAATGCTAAACGATCGACTGAGCGGTTTTCAAGCAGGCCTTCAAGCCGGTATGCAAATGATCGCTGATGATGCTTTTCAGTCTCAACTACTTCTACAGTCGTCTCAATCGTGTAAGCATTAATTGTGCATAAAAGTTGTACATATTTTATGGATTCCATACTATTTCTTTATTTCTCGGTTTTACTTTTATTCTATAACGTAAACTCAGGGTCGTCATACTTTTGGAAAATTTTGATATCTAAGCAAATTGAGAGAATTTAACGGGGTGTGATATATAAGTAGGAAAATTGGGTAAAGGTAAGCAATTTCGGAAGTGTCTTAAAAAGTTCTCTCAGAATTTTATACAGTCAATATCTTCTAATCTTATATATCCACGAGGTGAAAAATTTCATTTCGAGGATACAAATTTCACGGGTCCTGCCCCCGTCTCCACCCGTTGTGACGATACTTATTCAGCAATTTCTATGTTCAAACGAAGTAAAAATTTGCACGTTCTCAGACAATAGGTAGGTATTTAAAAGCATTTAAAGCATAAATTTATATTCTTACATTGTTTTTGGGTGGAAAAAATTAATCATCCTGTGTCATTAAATGTATTCATTACTGAAATGGCAATTGGAAAAATGGAACTGTCAACATCTTCTTTGTCTAACCAAAGAGCATGGTTGTAATTCTTAATCTAACAGAGTTTTACATTATTTATTAATTTTTAATGGCAAACAATTTCAAATGAAAAGAATCATTTAAGTTTAAAATAAATCAGATTTTTTTTATGAATTCTCAGCCAAGCAAAAACATAAATTATTAAAATTTTGCAAAGTTTGCAGAAAAAATTACATGCAAAAAAAAAGTCCCACTCCAGTAGCTTCAAATTTGTAAATAAAATATTGTTTCATTTTCAAACCTTAATGTCGGACATGCTGAATCTGAAATAAGCTGTTATTTAATTCTGAGAGAGTCTTGCAGCGATACTGACTTCATTTACGGTATCTTGCCAATTTAAAATCGCTGGTTTTTCTCGATTCTTCTGAATAATGAAAAAACTATGTCAAGATAGAAGAATTTTAAATTGTTTTCAAATATTAGAAATAAAGTATGGATTTCCTTTAGCAAAAATGGGAGAAAGTTGGCGAATTGGAAAGCAAACTACCACCTAACTCTATGTATACCAAACTTTGTCATATATCTTTGAAATGGTATTCACGAATTTCTCCCATGAAATATTTTTGTTGAAAAATTATTCCTTTATCTTATTTCTTTTTTTTTTATATTATTAACACAGGGATTCGTTTTAGTAAACACCTAATGTTTTTTATTATAGCATTTCCTACGCAAACATTGCCACCCGCCACTGTCGCTAGCGCCGTAGTAGATAGCCTACCTCAATCTCCGAACAGCTATACACAGTCCACAGCTTGTAGCACTCATCACGTACAAGTAGCGACGCAAACTCAGGCACCAGCTGCTTCTGCAACGTTGGCCACCACCGCTAATGAGAAGAAACAGGCATGCACTGTTACTGGAAACACCGCTATCACCGGAAAGGGCAAGAAGGCTCGATACCCGCTTCTTAATCAGCAACAATCCTGTCAACAACAAACTGCTACTCCTCCGGTACAACAACAAGGAGCTAACTTCCCTGCACAAAGCTATCAGCTTGATCCTGCAGCAGGTTTGTTTTGTATACAAGTACAATATCGCTTTCTGCCAGGAATTTTATCGACTTATGGTATATCAATACAGTTTCTCGTCCCCTTTGAAATCTCCGATTCATTTCTTCTGCGTATTATCCATAATGCGTTTGTTATATTTTACTTTGTTTTATTTTATTATCTTTCTTTCAATTTGGTATTTACAGTTGCAGGTCAGTACACGACTGGTGTACCAACGGTTGGCAGTTACGCACCGAATCAAGTACCTCCTGCTCCATTCTCTTGTATGGATGTTGATTCTGAAACAGACAGCAATCATGACACTGCCCTGACATTAGCTTGTGCTGGTGGACATGAAGAACTTGTCGAATTACTTTTGAGCCGTGGCGCAGATATCGGTAAGTACATACAACTTCGACTCGGTCGGTTAACTTGACTCATAAATTGACCCAGGCAAAGATCCCGTTTTTGCGGTTTCTTTTGTTAATTTGAAAATATATCACATTTAAAAATTATGCCTTACTTGAGTCTTGTGCGTAAATAAAAAGTTTGAATTGTACGCATATAATGTCACAAAGGCTCCCGTCATTTTTATGCGATAAACTCAGCTGCCGGTTAACAATGCTTGAAAATATAGTAGCCACAACGTATTTTGGGACAATCAAGTTCAAACTTATCAATTTCCAATCTTTTTTGCAATCGGACAGTCGGTTTCTAAACGTTATTCGATATGAATGACTGTATTCGATCCTGAAGTATTGATTATCTATGGGAAATTTTGGCATTAATTAATGCCGCTTCTTCCCTATTGCAGTATAGAATTAGTTGTTGCTAAACCAGCGGTTCTATCTTTGCAGAACATAGAGATAAAAAAGGTTTCACACCACTGATATTGGCTGCGACTGCTGGGCATGAGAAGGTAGTGGAGATCCTATTGAATCATGGCGCAGATATCGAGGCTCAATCGGAACGCACCAAGGATACTCCCCTTTCTCTAGCGTGTAGCGGAGGAAGGTACGAAGTGGTCGAGTTACTGCTGAACCGATCTGCCAACAAAGAGCATCGCAATGTCTCCGACTACACGCCGCTTAGTCTGGCAGCTTCAGGAGGCTATGTCAATATTATCAAACTTTTGCTTAGCCATGGAGCGGAAATTAATTCCCGAACTGGGTCTAAGCTGGGCATTTCCCCTCTAATGCTTGCTGCCATGAATGGACATACGGGTAATTCACTTTTTTTTTTACACAATGCTATTTTTGATACTGCCATTGTATAAAAGAGCGTTAAAAATTTTTATCAACTTCCTAATTTTTAGCTGCGGTAAAGCTACTGCTGGATATGGGTAGTGATATCAACGCTCAGATTGAGACGAATCGTAACACTGCATTGACCCTTGCTTGCTTCCAAGGAAGACACGAGGTTGTTAGTCTTCTGCTTGATCGTAAAGCCAATGTAGAGCATCGAGCAAAGGTAATCTTTAATACGTGCAAGCATAATTATTACTAATGCTATCACTTTTACTCTATGCTCCAATGTATTCGGTTGATGATTCATGGTGAATGTTTCAAAAGGATATTTCGACCATTTACCAACACGCGAAAAAAAGATTTTAGCCAACAATTGGGTTTGGTTACTAAATCGAAGTATGAAATTGATCGTGGATGGAACTGTTCGAGGAATCTTTGTAAAGCCTTTTCTGTTGATGGAAATGATTTCGTTTTTCTTAAGGAAACTACCATCGATATAAACTTACCTATTTGATTGTTAAAATTTTTATTCCACGTAATAGTAGTGTCATATTGAGACATTTTTGTAGACGTTGCGTATTCACATGATAATCGGATTTTTCTAGTGGAAGGTTTACTCACTTGTGGAGTCTGTTTGCTTAAATAAGGAAGAAAAGAACATACCTAATAAAAGAATATTCATTGGGGTTCCTGGAATTTTATATTCTTTCTTATAATTGACTCATGAATAATTATCATATGCAAGTAACATTTAAGCTTGAATAAACATGTTCCATACAATAAGTCCATTACCAATAACTTGACGTTTCCTGTTTAATACTCTCAGTGCGCACAAATTTCAGTCTCCTACACTTAGACCAATATTGCACACTGTGTCCAAGTGCAGGAAATAGGCAATGCTATTCGCAATCAAGCAACGTTTAACTTCACCCTGCAGTTACATATTTAAAAAAGTCTATTCTCGTAAAAAAAAAAAAAATTTGAAAAAAATCTATATATACAAAGTATATACGATGACACGAGTTTCATTCTAATCGGTTTCTAGTCACTTGGTTCAAATACCCCTCCCCCCCAAAAATAAAAAAGAAAAATGCTTTAAAAATTCCGTATAGTTTGTTTAATTACACTGAAAAATGACTGACTTTATTCACATTCACGTGTTACCTACATATCTTATGAGACCATTTTTTATCTTCAGCTCGTGAATTGGTAAAAGTCTGATATGCACAGTCGTTATAATTTACAGATGATGAATTTTCCATCTATTATGAAATATATTACTGCCGTCAAAAATATAACTCGAAAGATTTTGGAAATTTAGAGATCTTTACGAATAAAATGAGCTATCATTCATCAGAATCAGATGAATGGTCTAATCTTGTGATTACTTCAATGTTGTTAATATAACAAAGTGTTTCTAATTAAATATCGGTAATTTGAAAGTATTTCTCTGCATCACAACGACTTTTCTAGTCAGATGTAACTAGATTAAGCCTCAGTGACAATTTTAAAATCTATTTTATTATGTTTTCGTAGTAAAATTTTTTTTGACCTGACGGTATATCCCATGCATCCTTAAAATGAACTATCTAAGCTAATCTGCGAGAAAAATGATTCTGAAAAGAATATCTGTATGGATTACGATTCATTTGATAATTATATTTAGACGGGATTGACACCGTTGATGGAGGCTGCCAGTGGCGGATATGTAGAAGTAGGACGAGTTCTACTCACTAAAGGTGCGGATGTAAATGCTACTCCAGTACCTTCTTCGCGAGATACTGCACTCACTATTGCAGCTGACAAGGGTCACTGCCGATTTGTAGAATTATTACTCTCTCGGTAAGTGAAAATGTCAGATTTTACAGAATACCATTGTCTGTTATGAACAATTATAAATTTTAATTCCCTCTTAAGGAAGAGGATGCGATTTCAATTAGTCAAATGCAAATTGAAAATTACATTGATTTTTTTTTAAAGAGATTTATAATCTTATTTACATTTGTTGTACTAACTATAATTATGCTTATATTCGACAAAGTATGTCGTACATATTGATAGAAATGTGATTTGTTTTTTACTTTGTTCTTATTGAAAAACACGAATGTAATTGATCGTAAATTGTAATCAGGCAGTGTTTTATTAGGTAAAATATTTCACACTTTGTTACAAACTATGGAGCTCAGAATGTGATTAAAGTAATTATTAAACGATAATTGTATTGTCTTCAGAGGGACGCAAGTGGAAGTTAAAAATAAGAAAGGTAACAGTCCTTTGTGGCTTGCGGCGAATGGCGGTCATCTCAATGTTGTTGATCTACTTCATCATGCGGGTGCAGACATTGATTCGCAGGATAACCGAAAGGTGAGCCACCTAAAATACCTGACTGTTTTCCGGCACTGCAGACGTACTTTCTTGATCAAAATCGTTACTTGTGAACGTGATTTCAGGTATCTTGTCTGATGGCAGCATTTCGTAAAGGTCATATAAAAGTGGTGAAGTGGATGGTAAATCATGTAACTCAATTCCCAAGTGATCAGGAGATGACAAGGTATATAGCAACCGTCAGTGACAAAGAGCTGTTAGAGAAATGTCAAGAATGCGTAAAAATAATCCGAGCTGCCAAGGAGACACAGGCTGCGAAGGCGAACAAAAATGCAACTATACTATTGGAAGAGCTGGACATGGAGAAAACCAGAGAGGAGTCGAAAAAAGCAGCTGCTGCGCGCAGACGCGAGCGAAAGAAGAAAAAGAAACTTGAAAAAAAAGAGGAGAAACGAAAACTTCATGAAGAGAATAAGAAAAACGAAACAATTTACGAAGACAAAGAAGATGGTAGTAAAAAATCCGGAGATGAAGAAGGAGATAGAGGTGATGACAGCGAAAGGGAGGGTGGGGATAATTGCGAGAGGATGGAACACGTACCTTCTCCGGTGACCAAAAGTCCTGAAGATCCTGATAAAGAGGAAGGGGACAGCGGTATTGATGCCAATAGCCAAGGTAGCTGTAGCAGCAACGATGTCAACGCCAGGGAGAAGAAGAAGGATAAGAAAAAGAAGAAAAGTAGTAGCCCGAGCAATAACGAAAAAGAATTGTCGCCTCACAGATCCCAAAAGGCACTTTTAGCTCCTAGTTCGAATATACCCCAAAATGCAATCACGCCAACAAAATCGCAGACTAGTAACTTTGACAAGTAAGTCAATCATTTCTCACAGCTTGAATCAACATTTTTATCATCAATTTTACTCTACTTCTATTCGCTACGTTTTCAAAGAGGTTTGGTTCTGTTTTCGAATTGCTGTCACAGTTGATGCAGAGACTTTAGTAAAGGCCTGTATGGGTCGATGTGACTTTATCACAAAGGTTCACCTCTCAATCTATTCAGTTGCTTACAACTTTTGCAATTATCATTTTTAACAAAAATGAAAAATACGATCTATTCTTTTCATCATGCACGTGAAGATCAGAAATTTTTATACTTCAATCTTTTGAGTTACAATGATCACAGAGGCAAGAAAGTTGGATCGATCATTGTTGAGTTTTCTCTGTTATGTCATTTCTTATTTTTTCACCGGCTTAGATTTGTCCTGTTACATCTAATCAAAAAACTTGGGAGAAACGTGTGTAATGTAAAAAACTAATTTTACTCTAAAACGAAAATATTTTCTTTTGCAGAAGAGTATCGTCAAGTGATATTGGTGGAATGCCTAGTACTTCTCCATCTGTGTCCAATACAAGGGCAGCCACCGCAGCGGCGGTTAGTTCAAGCGAGCGAAAACTCAAAGGGCAACTTGTATTCGAGTCATCAAGGCATCCAGCCGATAGGGAAGATTTCGAAGCCACTGGTAACGAGACGTACATGCCGGGCAAGGGGAAAAAGTCTTACAGTATTCAATATGATAGTGACAGTCTCAATACCTCTACCAAGTCTAATAATTCTACCAGCCCAAAGCAGGGCGGGAAACGGGATGAAGGCTGGAAAGAGGTTGTTCGAAAGTAAGCCCAAGATTGTTATAAATATATGATATGCTAGTCCTTGGTCCACGAAAGTGACTATTTATTTCTTTTACGTGAACTTGAATCAGAAAAAGACTTTTGTAAGCCAGACATTGTCTATTGATGTGGCTTTCTATTGAACATATTGGATTATTCTATAACCTTACGACCTGGTTATAGCAAAATATTTTGTGTTCTTCTATTTCGTTTTTGTTAATTACTATAATACGGTCACTTTTAATTCACAGGGGGCAATCTGATGACTCTGGAAGATTTATGAACTCACCTTTCCGATCGAAGAAGGTCTCTGTCCCTTTGAATGCCATTAGTAGGGTAATCGGTAGAGGAGGTAGTAACATAAACGCCATTCGAGGTGCAACTGGAGCGCACATCGAAGTCGAGAAGCAGAGTAAAGGCCAGGGTGAAAGAATTATAACAATAAAGTAAGTAAATTATCTGTGAAATTTTTGATAAAGGAACTTAGATATAGTTTGGAATATTTATAATATTGTGTTATGAGATTTTGATTATGAAAAATTATTAAATGTTAGTTGCATGAGAACTGCGGAAAGCATCAAACAAACGTCTAAAGACGGATGCTTTGCAAGTTGAATGTCCTTTGAATTTTTAAAATCTTTGAAAGACCTAGTATCATTTCAAATCTTTATTTCAGAGGATCATCGGACGCTACGAGGCAAGCACATACGCTGATAGCTGCATTAATCAAGGACCCCGACGTTGACATACTGCAGATGCTGCCAAAATCGAAGCTCACTGTTGTCACTTCCTCGTCTTGGGATAAAACCATTCCTGCGCTCGCAGTGAGTTATTTATTTTTTCACAATGTACCAAATTTTTAATTTTTTTTTTTTTAATTTCTCTTTTTCTTTTCTATTCATTTTGGAGTTGTAGAAGGACCGGGTGGAGACGATTCGAAATTTTTGGGATAGTTTTGCATGAATATAAATACGATAGTCACCGACAAAATTGTCCGCACAGGGATAATTATTCATAAGTTTTATTTTTTTATAGGCTACTAAAACAAAAGTAGGACCAACAAATAAACCTCCTAGTTTGGTTTGCAACGTTGGAGGATCTCAGATAAACAAACCTGGCTATATGCCAGGAGTAGCATCTGTTGGTCAATTGATACCAACCCTTCGATCATCGTCTACTGTGAAAATTACTGGAGCCTTTCCTGCTTCCATACCGCGAGCAACTGCACCCAGACTAGTCGCAGCAGGTACGAAACAAATGATATGCTTGAATTCGTAAGTTCAGTTTGGTCAAATCCTTGGAGTTCAAGATTGATAAAAAGATGATTTTCGTATTCTAAAAATAGAATTTGATCATTTTGAAAAAACGAGATGATGAGATATTCTTTTCGGCGTTTTTCAATTCGTTATGTTTTTTTTTTTTTTTTTAATCTCAATCGGTCTTTCCGTCCTGCAGTGGTTAATTACAAAGAAATTTCGAATAAAACTTCACGGAGAAAATACCTATATGCAAATTTTGAAAAAATTAAGCTTTTCGAAAATTCGTAGCAGCTTTGTAATTTCGATACTAAAATTTAGTTTTATTTTCGGGAAATTCGAGGATATTTTGACGTGTTGATACAAAAGCTGTTTCAGATTGCGGCCAAACCTGTTAGTTAATGTAGTATTGCAATGTAAAATAGAACAATAGCTTTTCAACTCTTCCTAGGTTTTTCAGCCTAGTTATATGAATTATTAATTTCACTTCATTATTGATAAAAATAAAAATTTGAAATTCCTCAAATTAGAAACGTAAAAAAAAAAAAATCGTGACTAGAGACATTGTTTTCATTCATTATTTGGAAACTATTTTGTTTTGTAGCTGAAAAACGAGCACAAGCCGTTGCGGCGGCTCAATTAGCTTCGTCGACTAATACAAAGACAACAATGTCATATACAAGCGCAATTATGACTGCAGGGAGAGCAACAAAGATCGTAACAACAAGTACAACGCAAACATTCGCCGCAAAACTATCGGAAATCACTGCCTCGGCACATACATCTTCTACAATTATGCCATCGTTGCAATCCATTGCACATAAACAAAAACCATCCCAAGCAGCTACTGGAATCACGGTGATGTCGTCAACGGCACCGACGACGCCACAGACATCTCCGCAACAAACTTTACCGAGCACATCGCCGAAACACTGCCGACCACTGCCTACGCTTTCCGCGCCGCCGACAATGCCATCCCATTATCCAGGAAAAATTGCTTTTTCACCTGGTTCCAACGGGTCTCTGCCTTCCATGGGTCCAGGGACGTCAAGCGGGCCAGAGAACACCGTTGCTTCAACCTCGGCAAGCTCTGTACGAGTGACGCCCTCACCTCCGTCGGTGACGCAACCATCGACAATGCAACAACCGCAACAACAACCCCAACAGCAACAGCAGCAGCAGCAACAATTGCGCAGTTCCACCCCGATCGCACCTTCCATGCAAGAACAGCAGCAGCAATCGTCCAACACACCTCTAGAGTATTCGTTGTTCAACGACACCTTTACTAAAGTCACTCAGCAATCCATGTGGGGAGGCCGAGAGAACGAATCCCAGAAAGGAATGAACTTCGCAACTGTAGCTGGTGGCGGCGTGACTGTCAACACTTCCGGTTCATCCAACAATAAATTTATCGACAGCATTCCTCCTCAGGTTAGTATTGAATATTTAACCAAATTCAAATTGATAGAAATTTGTGATCATTGTCCAAAATGGTTGTTCACTAATTAAAAACCCCTGCAATATCTTCAACACGGTCCTTTGTTGTTTAGTTTAGTCAACTTTGATGGGGTGAAATTCCTCAACCAAGGGGATCAATACAATCGATCCAGAATTTTGTCAATTCAGTTCATCAGAGAATTTAATCTCCAAGTTGACTGACCATTACCACTACTTGAAATTTTTTCGAGCCCTTGTTAACCACGTAATATTTTTAATTTGGCTGTTGGTCAGAGGATAATTGTTTTCGGCCCTCTAATTTCTACCTCAATTTATAAACAAATGAGAATAAAAAAGCTGACGAACTTTCAAATCTTGCAAAAAACGATTCGTTTTTTTTAGAACTTAGGATCCATCTTTTGGAATATGTGTTGCATTGTTTTTCCATACACAGGATATCGCCATGTTGGTGGGTAAGAAATATTATAACAATTTTCATTTGGCATTCCAGGTGGATGCGTCCAAAGCTCCAGGATACAGAGGCACAACTGTCTGTTCGCCGGTGTCCAGCAAATCAAGTGGAGGTGGCAACAGCACCTCGGGGAGTAGCATCGGAAGTGGAGTGTCACCCTCGGCAGTACACAACCCCATCCAACCGCCGAGCATCGTTCAGTACCAATCATCGAATTATAACGAAGCACAGCTCCCTTCGAAAGCACCTGGCAGTCTGGCGGTCGCGCGTCCGGTCATGCCTCAGCAAAATATTGAAATGGGAGGCGGTATGACGCAATTCAACAGGCCAGTTTTTCAAGGTGACATGAACTCAAGGAACAATGCGCCTCACCAGCCGCAGCACGTTATGCCATCAGCTTCGCAGCCAACTCTAGACGTTGGAATATTCAAGGGAAACAATGCCGGGTTCGAGCATCCTAACGTGAACTCGAACTTATTGAAAATGGTGCCGAACAACGAGGCGCAACCTGGTCACCCAATGATGCCTTTTCACCCTCACATACAGAGCTTCGCGCAGACGATGCCACAGTCCGCATCGGTAAATACCACGGTCAGCATGTCAAGGCTGAACCCTAGAGCGCCGGATTTTTCAAGCTCTCTCCATATCAGCAACAAACCACAAGTACCAATGTTCAATGCCGGTGCCGGAATTCATCCGAACATGTTCGCCACGGTACCCGCGCCACCTCCGTCAGCCCTGCAGTCCACAAACTTGGCGATGCTTGGTAATTATCCTTTGGGAAAATATCAAACCCAGTCAAGGGGAACCCCGAACGCAAATATATCGACAAACGGTCAAACCCGGTGGCCTTTTGCGCCGCCGCAGCACAACAGCTATCCTCCCCATCAGGACCCGATGATGGGTCAAATAGGATTCTCCAATCACTTGGCAAATATGGGTGGTCAGCCTGGAGGTATCGACTTGATAACGGGCCTTGAGAACGGAGGTTCACCGGCGATGTCTCCGTCCTCGCCTGCCCAGGTACAGCAGGAAATGAATCAAATGAAAATCGAAGATCGCAAGGTGCCACGGCCAATTGGTACTGAAAGAGCGTGGAAGAACTATACGACGGGTATGGGACCGGGGGGTGATGCAGATTCTATGAACTGGATGCTTAATAATGAAAAATTAGTTGGATCTTGGGCTAGTCTTACTCCAGGAATGGACAGAAATCAAATGTTTCGCTCAAATACTGCATACAATCGTATGTCCAACGTTGACGTCGAACTTCATCAAATGATGGAATCCACTTTCCAGGTATGCCTTACTCTAATTCAATTTGATTAAAATAATATTGCAGTACCCTTGAAATAACGAATTCCCTACACCCGATTGAACTGTTTAAAGCCAAAGAATTTGATGCACCGCAAAAACAAAAACAAATATCACTATAAATTTAAACCAGCGATTAGGTTTTTGTGAATCTGACATTAACGATGAATGGGACCCACAACCTGAATCAAAAGTTGAATATAAATAAAAATTCTTTTAAAGACATACAATAACTTTATTTGCACCAGTTATGGTCTTATATTCTCTTTTTCTAAGTTTCGATTCGGACTGTGCTACGTTCCATTCAATCTTATAGATTTCAGTATCAATTCTCTCGTCGTTGTACGTAGTAAAAGTGGTAATCGAATTTTGAGCCCTGTTTTTTTGTTGTTTTTTGGCAAAAATATTAGAAGCACACATTCGGCTGATCACCATTGGGGGTGATATTTGATGTAATGAAAAGGTTTCTAGCTGCCTCGGATTGTCTTGAAATACTTGATAATACCTTGCAATCAATCAATTCTTTGTTAGGGGCTCTTGATAAACCACGCAGCTAGTTGAAAGAGGAATTGTGGTGGGTGGGGTGGGGGTGGGAGGGGGGCAGTTTTAGTCTGCAATACATGGTTTTCTAATTGATTCATTTTAATTCATATTTCTGCGTGTAACATTAATGTCATGAAAAAGCTGAGAACAAATTTTTTCCTGTTATTAATGTTTTGCATGTGTGGCTAGTCTCGCCATTTGTTCCTTTGAATGGCTTAGAATAATGAAAATTTTACAAAAACTACTAGTTCAATCATTTTTTAATGTATAAAGTTATATTTTCCGAGCCTCTTTCCTCTCTGGGAGGGGCGGGGGGTGATAACCACCGCAGACTATATAGGGGAGACAGGTGCAAAAATCTCCAAAATAGAGCTACGCAGTTTATGAACAGCCCCTTATTAGAAGTTTTTCCCAATTTTGTGAGATAGAATGCCACACGGTGCACTATCTTGCTAAGAAGTCACATACATAAATTGGTTAGATCTGGTCGCAAGTAAAAAAATAACTGGGTGGCATTCAAATATTTATAAGCTTTCAAACTTTGTAATTTCTCAACAGATTTTAGAATTCATATTCAATTGTTGAATTGTAAAGAAGTTGAGAAAAAATGGAGTGACTATTCTGAAAAGTCAGTGAACTTCTAATTTCAATTTTCATGGTCACCAATCCACAGTAACATGCATGTAAAAGATTGTATAATTTGTGAAAATGTGAAAAGTAGGTCATCTCAAAGTCTCACTTGCCGCTGTATTTTTATTTATTTGTAATATGCATAATCGATTACTTGCTCATAAGTTTCAACTTGGTTAGGGTCGA
Source organism: Diprion similis (assembly GCF_021155765.1). NCBI lineage: Eukaryota > Metazoa > Arthropoda > Insecta > Hymenoptera > Diprionidae > Diprion > Diprion similis. The sequence goes on along the minus strand of NC_060111.1, from coordinate 9,020,425 downwards.
CATGATTGTCTATCGTTTTAAATCAATCTGCATACGAAAATAAGTCTACAGCCTTGTCAAGACTTGAGTGAACAATAAAATGTCCTATCATTATTCTCTTGCTAAGCGAATAATATACGCTATTAGGAAACTTATAGGAACAATGGATAAGCGAAGAGTTGAAAATTTCTCCCACGTACCATGTTGTGGTGGGAATAAAGATTCTTTGAAATAGTCTTTGTCCAGCAAACGTCGAAAACTTCAGTGCCTTTAACACATGTCTAATGCATTATAGGGGCATATGGATAATCCGCCACCGTTTCCTAATGGAAATACTACTGCACTTTCTATGATGCCAAGTCTGGCTATGTTACCAGGCCAGTTTGGTGCTGCCGGATTACCTGAAATACCTCCCAATGAATCTGCTAAGATGGAACCACCTGCTTGGGGGATGCCCGACTCTGTGCAAGATAAACAGCATACGGTGAGAAATCTGAAAGCAATAGAATGGTCCAAATTGTATATTTTATCCATGGACGGCATTGTTAATTGGAAATAATTTACTCGTTTGCTGTCCTAGGGGTGGAACAAATGGGCCCATTAAATCTTGAAAGCCTTTCGTCGCGATACCTCGTCTCAAACAACATGTGGGATGACAGTACTGGGATACGGAGTAGAAGTAGATTCGAATAAAAAAAAAAAGAAAAAAGAAAATACTGGCATGCATTGAAGCGATGTTTCTAGTTAACTACATAAAATTACAATACTACCTATATTCATTGACACACAGATCCATATTACTTGTCATGCTAGGTGATAAGATGGTAAATCCTTACTTCAATTTATTGCTATTATCAACTATACTTATTCGATACCAATAATTAATAAATATGGCGTATGTAAACTAACGATGGACCGCGATCAGGATTCGTTTAAACGGCGTTCAATGCGACGGTCGTAACGTCAGTTAAATGAGAAAAATGGAGAAAAAGAAGAAAGAAAAATACTAAAAAAAATATATAAAAATTAAAAATACGATTGTTGTCCCACGATAGTTGCATGCTCCGTACGTGCTAATTGATAATGATATGCTGATGATGGTGACTGTTTCATTCTGTCATTGGGACGGTTTACCTATCTGTCTAACTTTATAAACTACGATACTTGCCAGGCTCGTCACAAAAAAGTAAAAGAAAAAAAATATATTGAAATATATATTATTATGTTGCCTTTGGCTTCTCTAGTAGCAATTGTTTGCACAACGGCTCTTTATCAGTGATTGACTGTTTCATCATGATCAGTAAATAACCTTTTTTGATTTATTTATGTTGAAGTACCTATATGATTATCTATTACTATTCGCTATAAGAATGATATAATAACTATTTGAAATAATATGAATATACCATGATTATGTAAATAATTAATTTGTGGTGGAATTCCAATTACTTCCATGCCGCGAAAAAAGTGAAAATCAAAAAAAAAAAAAAAAAAAAATTACGAATGAAAAATAACAAAATTGAAGAACAAACCCTTTTCAAAGCATAAATATAAATGTCAGAAGAATCGGCGAGTGGTTGGGAGAGGCTTGGGTCAAAAGCAGACTATTTTTTCTTTCGTCAATTACAGGATAAATCGTTCGATTACGTATCGTTTGAAATAATTGTTTAGCTGCACAATACTGAAAAGCGCAAGGAGAAAGAAAATGCACCAATTAACCACCAAATTTTTTGGTTACCTGCTCCGGTATCACTGAAATACTTTTGGATCGCCAGGATATATTAGTGAAGGTCTAGATACATGACTAATTTTCAAGATACTAGCAAAAGTGATCTGAAGATGGGACAAGGACCATTGAGTTTGTCATTGCTGCTTGACAATGATTCGATGGGAAGTATGCTTACGAAAATGTGTTCTTTGCATTAAACATGGAACTTAAAATGACTTACGATAACAGACACGATATAATATTACCGATACCAACATACAAAGCAATTGGCGGAACACTACTTTTACATATATCTTCAATCTGGCTCCACGCATTACCAAACACCATGTTTTCGTTTCATTTAGCAACGTCCTAGTTTTAAGAGAACCTGTCCGTAATATTTTCAGGTGGTAATGCATAATGTCTATTTCTGCTGCTGACAAAATTATTATCCGTTTGGGTAGTACATAGGGTAGTGAACGATTTGTATTCCTTTCAAGATTGAATTGATAATTTTATAGGGATAGTGAAAATTTTACCTTTATCCAACTTGTGTACTGTAGCCATTACCATTGCTTTTCTGAAAAGAAATGTCATTTAATTGTTGAAACAATGTTGTTGTATTGAATAACGCTGTAACTTGTGTAACGCTATAACTTGTGTAACGCTGTGTTTCTTTTGTATTATAAAAAATTTCAGTAAACTTCAATTAAATAAGCAATTTCTATGATCTTGCTTATCATCAATAGTTGACGGAATTGCCGAAATAACTTTTTCTCATTGAATCGTTTGATAGTTTTGAAAAATTAAAATATTAATGAAAATGCAGCCAAAATCATTGAACTGAAAAATTAGCCTAGTTACGATTATCCAGTCAATTTGATGGTAACTACGAAAAATATACGGGAGTTTAGCAATTCATTTATAAAAACCGTTTCTACTGCGAAATGACCGACATTTACAGAAAAGTAACCAACATGTTGGAATTCACTAAGTCATTATCTACCACTCTGAGAATGATTGCCTTTGGCTATTGTGGAGTGGATACAGAAACCTACAAGGCTTTGGGGCGATACACTTTTTTAGAAGCATTTTTATGAGTATTATAAGCGTTAAATTTAATCTATTTCTGACGACTTGAATTTAAAATGTTGGTACGCACTGACATTTTATATTAACAACTTAATCATGTAGGTACCAAATATTATTTGTCGTTGAAATCGGCAGTCTATCGCAAAATACAACATAAATTGTTACACATTTCTAGTACCATTATTGTTGGACGTGAAGTTTATTACAATTCTACGAATTATTGCTAAAATATGATATAAATAGAACGTCAGCTGCTACATCCACAGTGTGATGCGTAAAACATGCTATGAAATTTTATATACACATTAGAGTAGTTCAAGTGAAAAAAAATTTATCTTGAACAACCCAAAAAAACGAATATAAACGACATTCGTTTTTAATTGCATAGCAGTAAACGAAGTTGGCAAATATTTCAACGAGTTTCCGATACTGTCCGGCGTCTGTACCGTGTAATTTAAATGATCCCTGCGTAATCGTTTATAATAATAAGTAATAATTACTTGTATTCATCTCGCCATTTCATTTCTCGGTTCTGTATTAAGAGGAAAATTTTATTTATCTTTGAAGGTACTACCCGTATGATTCGAATCTCATCTCATTTCAAATTTGGTTTTAACGCATTTTAACGATTTTCTTTTATCACCTGCAAAAAAATATGTGAAATTTTGTAATTATATCTTGCGAGTATGTCGCGTTACCGATCACGAAGTATCATGGAGACAAATATTTTCAACGTGCTTGCGCTTCTCATTTCGTGTATAGCGAAATATGCAGTCCGAGAGTGAACTTTCCTACTCTTGAATACGTGAGGATTGTTTTGTTATCTTCGTTGTACAATTCAGACGATACGGGACAACTAATTCTTCATTCTATATCAAGATACATTTTACTTATTGTATTTGGATCTTTGGAGCAGACGACTTGAAATAATTTTCACGTTCCGGTAACGCTGATTTTTTACCAAAAAAATTGGAAATTATTTTTTTATTAAAAAAAGGCCACTTTTTTTGTTGCTGAAAAAATTACAGAGTCTTTCAGTATTTTTTTTTTTTTTTGGTAAAAAATTAGCGTTACCGGAACGTGAAAATTATTTCAAGTCGTCTGCTCGAAAGTTTACACAAAAATACAACTTTTAAGTGGAGACATTTTTTTTCAGTTACTTCAAGTTTCCGAGATATATTAATCTGAAGAAAATGGCATTTTCCAAAATAATAAATTTAAAAATCTGAAAAAAATCACGCAGAGTGCCTTTTAGTAGTACTTTCATATACCCAATTATGGGGAAGATCTTAGATGGTCGAAAAAAAAGTGGCCGGTTTCGTGGAGAATCCCTCATATACAAATATATAAAGTTCGTTCCATTATCGCTTTCAAGCCAGGTATCAGACCATCAAGTAATTTCCTAGCACGGAATATGTCTGTAATTTCTTGCGTTGACTGGAATTTATTAAAGATATCAACTTGTGCCAGTATTTGCAATGGACGATACTCAAATAAATGTTTGATTAAAAACAGTTTCATGACGTAAAAAAGTTTGACGTTAGAAAATACTAAGTCCGTGGAAAATACTTTAATAATCAATGTTGACATGCTTATTGTATGTTCTTTCCGTTGTTTCGATTTGTTTTCGAAAACAAGTGAAATAGTTTGATGGTTAATCATCAGGTTGTAGGTATATCAAATATGAGGCCGAAGTTAGTAACGTTAACGTCACGAAACACCACGAACAAAACATTATTATTGCACAATTTTAGAATGACTTTCAAGGAGTCGGCTTTTTAAAATAAGAATATGTTTTGTTTATCATGGTTACTAAATTTTAGATATTCCTAAAGGTGCCAAGTAACGTTTTTTTTTTAAATATCCATCGTTACAGTAACGCTACTTACTTCGTCTTCGTAATTAAATGGCAACTTTTTTTCTCTACGCTACGGGAAGGGAACTACTTGTTCTATGAAAGTTTACTGATAGTTGGATTTCATGTCAATCGGAAAAGTTCGGGGTTCTACTACAGACATGCTTTCCCAGCTGGCTCAGGAACACTACATCGGAAAAGGAAGATACTTTGAGATTGTTTTTGCAGATTGGATTCCCTCTTCATCTCGAAATGCATCATGTTTCGTTCAAGTCTTTTAGATGCTTTACGGCAATTTTCAAATCGCAGACGTCCTGTGACTGACGCAGGCGTATTTCATTCCACGGAACTAGACACCGCTTTTTGGCTTCAGTGTAGTGTACAGGCTAGGTTAGATTTTTTTGGTTCGATCTGTATCAAACCAATTGAAACAATATGTTATTGAAGTTACAAGTTTATGTTCCCTGATACACTCTAATACGAGCAGTACTAAAATTACGTCGCACTGCAGCGATGAGGGTATTTATTATATCGAGCGTTAAGGACGAAAAGAGTGTATCCCACAAAAATTGTTTGAATGTCTGTTCGCTATATAATGGCAGTACAAATCGAAAAAACTGATATTCCGCAGTTGGAGGACAACTTCAATAGTTATGTGCGACCGTATTGAATCATTTACTTGTGACAAATCGCTTGAGAGAAACGGAATTTTTTTATTTCATCCAATTCATGGTAAGTATTATTGAATATACGAAGAAACTATTCTTTATACGTCGTTTTCACGGTACTTTCTCTCTCTCACTCTCAACGACTTGACGGATTAGTGTTTTGTTTTATTTATTCTTTTGTTACTTATATTTGATTTTGTTAATCAATCAATCTCTCTCTCGCTCTCTCTCTCTCTCTCTCTCTCTTTTCTATTATAAACATTATCTGATTGATTGATATTCAAATTATAGACCCGTTCATCCATTGTAAGGTTCCAGTTTTTCAGACGTTGAGTACCATTTTACAGGCGGCGATCGTCGAAAAATAATACGCCCTTGGCGAAGCGAGTTGGTAGAAATCGGGGAAAACAGGTTGCGTTCCGCCAGAAGGGCGTAACTTCGTTTTTTTTTTTATCGAGTTTCAGCGATTGCGCCTTTCTGGCTGTAGCCAGCCAATTGAAATCTGGAAAAATTGAGCTCGCACAACAGTGTTTTTTAAACTACGGCTCGCGAAGCCCAGGAGGGTCGCCGTGTCTTACTGAAGGGGAGAGAGGTCACGTTCATTAGCCAGTAAAAGTAAAAAACAAGGGTTACAGTTCTTAGGTATAGTCTCAATGGAAAGAAAATTAAATAAGTCGTTTTTGAAATCACAGGTAATTTTTTTTACGTACCTGGGGAGTCACCAGACTATTTTTACTTATAAAAGGGTCGCAAATTCAAGAAGATTGAAATACACTGTCCTAAAAGTAGAAAAAAAATAATGAGGATGCGCTCTAATGACAGTATGGCAACAAGATTGTTGTGATCTACGCCCTTATGCTAGTATAGTCGTCGCAAGTCAGAACACGTGGATTATGTCCGTTTCGACATTAGCCTTCGACGTAATTAGTTTTTGCAAAATATTCTCAAAGTTCGATATCTCCGCAATAGTTGTAGTAATTTAATCAGGATCCCATGTTCATACCAATCCGAAAATTTCAGGACATCCACCAAAATGTTTACTTTTTGGAACAAAAAAATTAGAACAATTGACTTTTTGGGGTTCATATTTACATTAAGCAGAAAGTAAAAAAAAAAACCGTTTCTTTTGGAACTTTCTGCAGAATTACTTCATAATAGATTTCATATTCGGTCATATTGAATGTTTTTTTTACACAAAAAACACGATAGGTGCTGACAATTCGAAAACAAAAGTACAATTCGAAAAAGTGTTAAATTCATGAATGTGTTTCTCGGAAACGGCAAAGGTTAGAAATCTGAACATTGAAGGATTCTCATATCCCGATGTATACTACCACACAGCTAAATTTCAACTAAATCAATATTTTCACCTTAAAACCTGGCCGACAGTTCGAGGATCAGCGTACAAAGACTGAGTCCTAACGTATTTAGGTCAAGCGAGAAAGTGGTTAGGAATCGTTTAGCACGTCGGTAACACACCGACAGCGCTGTGTAGATCCTGACCCACTCGAGATTTCTGCCCACGATCTTACCAACCAGTTCTACTTTAGAAAATACAATTAAACCTTTTCACATTTTTTATTTTTACAAAATTAATTTATTGCAAATACAGGACTGACGCTTAATCGAATTCTTTCTGTACTCATACATAAAATATATCGGTAATTAGGAAATGATGTTTCTTCAATCAACCACCTAGAGCATATACAGTAATCAATCGTCTTCCATAGCGATTTGAGAGGATTTATGGACGGCCCGTAACTAAATGTTTTCTTCCTATGCGTGTCTTCATTCGAAGATTTCATGAACTACAGAACATTCCGTCAATATTCCAGTAGTGGAGCACATTTTAATCGGACATTGAAATTATTACCTTACCATTCCTCTGAATCGTTACGGAAAACGTACACAGTAATATTGCATTGAATTTCTAATACGGAACGACGCAGGTTTGATCTAAGCAGCTTTTCATTACTTTTTATTTTGTTTACTCTCTTCTTCCACCGGCCTCAAAATTGTCCGAGTATAGGAAAAATCGAGGGTAACCACTCGTGAAGTTGGGTATGTGTACCTTGAGACTTCAAGACTTCAACTGACTTTACATAACTTCAGGTACACACATACGTGTACACTCACGTCACTCATGCAACTTCACGTGACTTTTGACGCTTCTATGTGAATCAAACTTGTTGCTGGGCGCCACTATACTACAGAATAATTCTAACAAAAATAAGTAGAACGAAAACGAATATGCAACTATTGAAGTGATGTGAATCTTTCTGTATACATTCTACCGCGTGGTGAAACACTTTCTGTTTTTTCGCTACCTAGGACATCATGTAAGTGATGCTACGACAAAACTCATATCGTTTTTTTTCGGATTTTTTGTACATGTCAAAATTTTTTATATACATACAGCACTTACAATCGAAAAATCAAGAGATTTTTTATAAATTTTGTGAATGACAAACTTTTGCTTTGATTTGTGAGTAGCTACGATATTTTTCATAGACCTTTTACTCTTTTACTTCATATGAAGTTTGGACGAAAGAATGGTTTTCCTGCGGAACATTACAGATGAATTCTATCTGGCCATGAGAAAAATCTCAACATTGATTCATGCAAGTAGGTTTTATTAATTATCTGTATTTATTCACTTTTTAAAATATAGGGATAAAAATACATACAACTGATTACTCGAATAACAAAACACACTTATAATTTATCTGACTGGTACTACCCTCAACTCTCAGCATTATTTATACACATTCTATGCTTTATACATTACATTTGTATTATCAGTACACCTATAATCACTGTGTCTGTGAGAAGTTATTGTGGCAGAGACTCTTATTCGATACAAAATCGCTATTGAGAAGTTACACTATCGTCACATCCAGATAACCTGACTTAGATGATTCGTCACCAAAAATATTGTTTGGTTCGGTTTTTTGGAAGTCCTTTGGGATTTGGTTCGCGGCGAAGTAATCTTTGACGCTTATGTACTTCGGGCCACCGAAAGTGTCCAGTAAAGCAATTTGAGCAATCTTCAATTTAGCGAAGAAAAAGTGGTGATCTGTAACGTAAGCATAGGTTTGGATGTAGATTCAATTTTCTTCTGCTGCGATTATTTTTGAAAATATCCGAAACAATTATTTGTATATCCATAATGAATTCTTACCCGCGGGCATGTGTGCCAGCCAAGGATGACGCGCGAACACCGCATTTTTAGCTACATCGTATTCAGCAGTGTTATTTTTTAACTGAAAAAAAGCAATTATAATATTACTATTTATTTATGAATTGTTTACGTTATTTTGTTCAATGGTATAATAAAGCTTGTATTTTTATTTTATTATTGAACAATTATTCTTGTCATTGTACAATTTGTTTTACTTACAGCCTTCACTTTCCCCGTAAAATAAACTCGGGCACATCGAGGGTCCATGGGATCGTACCCTTTTGTGGCACAGTATTCACCCTCAGCTAGGGACATTGACAAGGTTGCGCGAGGATCTTTCTATAAGAGAACAGAAAAGGAGGAAAATATATCTTTCAATCATTACTAGAGACTGTGATGGAACATCCGTACGTCAACTAATGGTTAGAAAAATATAAATATTGAGTTTGTTTAGTTTTTATGCGAGCCCTACAGTCAACTGATTAATCAAAATAAAAATAGATTAGTTGAAAGGGCCGATTAATCGAAATCATACAGCCGTAAATTTTATAGGACCTTTTCCGGTTACCCGTGAAAATCTCAAGTGAAATAATAAGATATTGCGATTAGGTGCTGTGCTTGAATTACTTAATGCACAATTTGGTAAAAATAGTGTAACTAAAAATGAGGACCGTTCAATAAAATAATCACATGTAATTGTAGTGTACTATGGAATCTGAACAATTTTAGATCATGTATTCGACAAATTGTATGGATATTCTCACGAAATTGCATTTCACTGAAGGTTGTCCAAGGTTGCTAGGATTTCGAAAAATACTCAAAACTTCGGAAGATTTCTCATGATCGTCGTAATCATGATCATTGTTTCCAGATTGAACACTTCGACACCAAAGCGTATAAATTCATAACGATCACAATCCATTTTCTCAAATCGATTCCCTTGCACACTCCCACACCTTATCATTATTTTTTTGTATTATTACTAATGAATCTGACTGATTTCACCTTCTCTAGTTTCTTGTATCCACACGTAGAGGATAGTAATGCGCAAATGTACTTGTAATCGACGCATTTGAACTCAGAAAGTGCGGTTATACCATAATTTATAGAGTTGAAATACTTCGAAACTTTTAAGGAAACTATTTCAATTTGAGACTAACCGCAAGATCTTGAGCCGTGTAATCCAAAGGTGTGATGAAAATGTAGGGCATGCCTGAACCATTAAAAAGTGGTCCATCGCTGTAGGACACCACATTTACGAAGGGGTAGGATCTCACATTAGCGATACTGCTTATAGTTGCGATTGACGTCCAGTCTGAAAAAACACAAGTACCGGTCAGTTGTGTGATAAAATCATAAATATTTTTTAAATCCAATTCTTCAGAAGTATCGAAGTAAACGAATATCACGACCATGGCTATTTCAGTGGTGAATTAATGAAAATCGCAACGAAACGGACGCAAAAATATTGTGACAGATTGAGCACGAGTTGGTTGAGACTTGACTTATCGATAAAAACGATCCCATTCAAGCGGCATTTGCAGTGAAACTGCTACAAAATTTTGGGGCGCAATGAATCTACTTTGATTCGTTACAGTGAATTTGAAGTGTTCTTTGAAAACTTGTATACTTCCCCTTACTTTCCCACTCACTCAGTATTTCTTCGAAAAATGTTTATGAAAAAAGTTATCTTTAATCTTATAAATTTCATCATAATTTCGTGCTATATATTGAAGCATCTCAACAAAAATTTTGATTTTTCGCGAGAAAAACAGCGTTGGCGTACACCCACAACTGATATACTCTATTTTCCACACTAGGACTTTCTTTAGCGCATGCGTACTTTCGAATAACTCAATTCTACGCAGTGTGTTATTGAGCATAGGCTGCGTAGGTCAACATCTTAATTTTGATTTCTTTTCAAATAAAACTTTCAACGCAAGTGTTAGAAAGATATTTTTTCCTACTTTCCACACTTGTTACACAATATCCTTTTTCGTTACCACTAACACTACCAGACCAGTCAAAATAATTGGGTTTACAATTTTATTTAAAAATTTCTACTTCATGTTACATTTCACCTCTTTAACTTGGGTCAAAAAAAGTATAGAAAATAGTATTGTAGTAGATAATAGTCAAAATAAGTGACAGTTTACTCGATCGGTAAATGCTGAATCATACGTGAGGTATCAAGTATTGATGTTTGAAATGTAAACACAAGTTACTCTACTGTGCAGCGGTGATGATTTAGTCTCAACGAATATCACGAAGGAAATACTACAATTTACACATCCATAAAAGATATGAGTTTGCAGACCACAGCAGTGCTTGTCTGTCTTCGTCTGCTGAAATCATACGATTTTACCACTATCACACAACTTGTATTTGTATATTAGATACGCAGTTCTTTAATACAGAGAACAACCATATTTATCTCCGAAAAAAATATGCACACTATCGCGAAGAGACAATCCTTATCAAAGTCATAATGACGTGATAATATTAACTGAGGTCTTTTTATGCTAGTTATCTATTCTTTACAATTACTAATTAATTAATCTTAGTCTACGTGTAAAAGTAAACGATTGGTTTGAGCCAAGAAAGCCTCAGAGCTTGTACCACTTATCACTTCACCATAATCCTTCACCATAATCTCCATCATTATACCAACGAATACATGTTATTCAAACGAGGGAGAAAGGAACTGATAGCTTCAAAAATTAAATAAAATTTTGTTTATGTAATCTAGTTCATTTCCAATTTTTTTTTTTTTTTTTGTTCAATCAATTATAAAACGACTGGTTTAAGTGTACGTAACTAAAAAGTATTTCTGACTGGATCATACGTATTTACTGATTTCTCAGATACAGGCGATAACAACGAGAGTACTGATAAATGATAATTTATACGTGTCAGCTCTACCGTTCTTTCTTATCATGTTGCATTATGTATGTGATAACATTGGTCGAAAGGTTGCCTTGATCGATTTTACATTCTCTGCAGAACGGGTGCCAGAATAATTCCCAAACTTTGATCAGCAATACAAATACTTGGAAGTTTTGTAGATTGTGAGAGATTCACATTTTCAATGAAAGGATTTTTAAAGAGCAAAAAGCTGTATATGGAGCTTACTACATAATACAATACATCTTTGTTTGTCTACATTATTTTTATTTCATATTTCATGAGATTAATAAGAGATCCACATGAATGAAATACAGGTAAAAATTTATAAAATTGTTAGATTCCTTCGTTAAGTATTATTTCTTAAAAAAAGATATTGGAAATCGCACCAAGAGTGGATATTTGGTACCATTTCTTATACTGACTGTACAGTAATAGCTCCCGTAATATTTGCTGCAATATTCACAAAATTGTTTAAAACACATTCATATTGCTGTTGGTATATATGATTCCTAGTAAAATCATTTTTTTTTCACTAATCTATGGAACGAGGTAAAAAAATGCGAACAGACTACATCTCTTGTGAATTGTGTAGAGTAATGCTTTCCCCACTTAGAATAAGTAAAGACAAAAACTTGATATCAGTTTTTAGAACGTCGGTTATAATACGATAGACTCCAAAAATGGTCTGAGTTCAAAAATGAAATCTTGAGAAAATTTAATTAATTCATGGAGTATTCGGGTTTACATAAAACTTTAAAATTACCTTGATGAACTTACGTTTAAAAAATATGTGTATTAGTATCATACTTTACGTTAGTATGAGTTACTGCATTTCAGAAAATCCTAAATTTGCTAAGTTGCGATATTTCTGAAAAATTTATCGTTACATTAACGTCTAGGAACTTGAAACTTATTTAAAAACTGCAGGGTTATCGTACTAGGTAAGTGCACCCAGTTAAAAGCTTTTGGGTACAGGTTTCGTACATAAATCCCATGCTCAGATTTCTATCAATATTTATTATATTTTTTCATTGGCAGAATCTTGAAAAGGCCATTAACTAATGAACGAAAAATCAAGGGCTTCGAATAAATATCTGAATATATAATCACTGGTATCCACAGTTATAATGTTAACATTGAATCTCGAAATTTAGCATACTTAATTTATGTGCGTCCAGTAATATCTGGACGTTCAAAGAATATTTTTCATCATATTTCTAAGATGCTTTATTGTTATCTGAATCATTATTAGAATATTTTTTACTTGTAATTCTATGCCACATCAGAGTATCCTGGAATACCTTTTATAATCTCGGATTGCAGTATTTCGGATTCAAATATTCAATGACCCTCATTCATATTTCAAATTTCTTAAAAATTCGATAATCATTTCAACTGTTTAAATGAGCACAAAATTATTATTCATTTATAATACAGTGTTTCTGTTATTGAACGTTTGATAATGAAAGAGCAGTTTTATCAAAATGAAAATAATGTTCAAGATTTTGGTTTTTCCAACTCCAAGTAGAAAATTTCTCAATATTCATAATATTATATTAAAAGAATATTTTTTCTTCAATGTTTCGTTCTTGATCTGTACTTAGAAATATGAATAGTACGCTACACAAAATTATGCACAATTATGATTTCATTTAACCAGTAAGGTTTCTCTTTAAAAATATTTTTATCATGCTTACCCAATTTCACAATCATCTAAATGAGCTTTGCGAGGCGAAGCGTTAAAAAATAGTACTAATTAGCAACTCTGAGTCTTAATAAAAATTCAATGAACCGCTAAACCTAAAACCTTATATAAGGCAAACTAAATCTACTAAAACTAAACTAAAGACAAAATTGCGATAGAATGATTTTAAATTCCCGTTTCGTTGCGTTAACATTACTAACTTTAACCTCATTGTTACTCAAGGATTCATTCAAGCACTCAAAATATCTGACCGGATTCGATCAGCATTAATAGAATGAGGAAATGTGCAAACTTGGCAAACTCCGTATCACTCATCACATATTATCTCAAGTCCTTACTATGTATTATCACTATACTAGTCAGTGCGCGAGCAAGCGTTGAAGTCTTGCATCATTAACGTTCTAATTTTACATATTCATTTGAGTGCATGTTTTTGTTTACTCATTCCAATCGCTACGTGTGCAAAATACGCTTCTAAATCATTCTTTATCGTTAAAAAAATTGAAACGTTGTAAGTTTGCGGGATTAGTTAGCTTAATATTGACTAATTTCTATTAATGTTACTACGAGATAGCCATGCATTAAGATTTTATGAAATTATTATATTCGTAAGCTACGAAGAGCTTTTTAAAAAAAAATAAAAATAAGAAGTACTGGAATTGTAAACACATTCTTTGAAGATATCCTTACTTCATTCTAAATCATTTCAAACTGGATAAAAGTTTAGTAGATTCATAGGATTTTATTTTATCATGGCTAATTTTACTTAGAAATCTATTTGTCAGAAATTCATTGAAACACTTACTTACATCATCAACATCTTAAACATTTAAATTCACATCATTACACCAATATTGATTACATAATCAACAAATGCCATTATTGAATTTTTACGACTGAAACAAAGTCTGTCTCTGTAACTTGTAGAATGTAATCTTCTGTATAAAAAAGCAATCCAAGAGTAAAATCGAACGAAATTACTAGATTTTTAATCATTTTCAAGCAATTTGAAACGCAGCATCGATACTTAAGCTCTGGTTTATATTTATAAAGCTTTCAACATGTAATCGGACAAAATTTTTAAGTTGAATTTCCGATTAGCTTAATTTTTGTCCAATTTCAATTCGCCTATCCAAAATTTTTATTTGAATTCCATCTTCAGTTACAAGATTTCACAAACTTTACTGTTTCAACCTTCCGAATTGATAAAATTCGCGAACAAAACGAAATATGGACAAAATTTAAAAAACATATCCTCCGACTTGAGTCATAGATTTATAAAAAAGAAATTGTATCTCCTTAAAATCACCAACTTTTTTGAATTTTAAACGACGGACGGTTTTTTTTGAATTCAGTTGATTAATATCTCTTTCGTTGTCGTACGAGTTATATCTATTTGAAAACTTAGAACAATACTTTTTTTTTTAATTTCGGAGTGAAGCACCAGTCGAGATAAAAATTTAGAAGAAATCAGTAGTGCAGTCAAATCGAAATAAGTAAAAAAAATGAAGAACATTATCTTGTCCGATTGACGTGAAACGCCCCTAGTTTTATTATTTTCTATTTTTATGTTCTGAGAAGATTTTCCTTTCTTGATGAACGCCTCAACCATGAATAATTTAACCACCAATGTGATGCAATTATACATAGTTACAGTAAATCTGACGTGATGATGCCAACTACTCAAATGTCAATAAAGCGATAAGTTGTAATTGTTCTCTTACTATTTTGATTCACAATGTAACGCGCCATGAGCGCAGCTTTGTCTATAGGCGGAGGATCGTCGGCATCAAGTCCTCCATCGTACGTATTCTGTTCGTTGTCGTTATACCTTCCAAGGTCGTAATTCCAATATCTTGTTCCAGTAGGATCCTGATGTTTTTTCGAATGTTTCCATCGTTGAAACTCCTTAAATTCTTCCCATTCTTCATATTCATTCGAGTCTAAGTACTTTGCCGTTTGGATTTGAATCGGCGCCAAGAAGCACAGAAATAACAGCGCTAATTGGGCATGCATCATACGACCGTTTAGCGACAGTTTGGGTTGTGAAAAAAAATTTCGGGCACAGTTTTTACTTATGCGCGTATATTCGTCTGATACGTGCTTAAAATAAAAATTAAATTTTTTACAGTAACGAGCTGGGAGATTTTCGCTTGATATTTCGGTAGTGATCCTACTGCAGAAATCAACCAACTGACAGTTGGCACTGTTGTCTCAGCCCTCACTCTCGCGCGTGGCGAATGAGTTGGGGAAATTGAGGAAACCTCCGCTCACGGAGAGACAAGGAGAGCATCAGACGCGACAACGGATTGGTGGAAGCGTGTGATTTCGTCGTGCTTCGTCACTCTCATAGGTTACTCTGATCACAGCAAGCTGCTTGTGATAAACGCCACGCGATGACGCTTCACCCGCGCTTTACGATGATAACAATTTCAACCGGTCGCAGTCTGCCCTACCATCCTGAACTCTGTTTCACTAGATCTAGTGATACAAAATTCTGTACAGATTTTTGAAATATTGATCTATTTGACGTATGTATGTACCATTAATTATTTATAATTCAATTGTTTACAATTCTCATCATCGTGGAATGGGTTCTTCTTTTACATAAATCAGTTGCGTCTTAAAGTACTGGGATTTCAGCACATGACGATATATCCTATACATAATTACTATAATTAGAAGAGTGTCTTGAAACATTTCGGTTACATACGTTATAGACATGCTATTTGATTGTTGCATTCTCGTCTTGATGAATATATATTTCTGTAAGTTATAAAAATATCTCACCGCCACCGCCGCCGTGTCACGAATCCAAGAACCCTGACAGATACTTAATTATGACCCACCAATATGACCAAAGAATAACCAGCTGACTACGTACCATACAGTTGCAGCCTGGTTTTTAGACATGCCAATGTTGAGGCGAGCCCACCTAGCCTTCCGACGTCGTTTTTTGGTAGCAGCCACAAGGTCAACTCACATAGCTTAAATTCAAGTTGCGCATTTAACGTTACACTACCAGATCATGCAGTGTAGGATTCAAGTCAACACAGCTGACGTTGCTATGACTCAGAACATCGTGGTTTCTATCTGGTCGCTACGTTGCCCTGCCATGTGGGTTTTTGGTGTAACTAGCTGCCAATATGCGTGGAGAACTTACCCGGTATTTACTTTGCTGTCATCTTATGGAGCCATATCGTGGTTATACATCGCGATCTGCGGTAGCTGTAACTGAATCTTACTTGGCGTTTATCTGGCTGACACCTCACGTTGGCATATGGCTTTTCGTTGGGTTGAGCCCACTGAAGCCAAGGCCATGAGTCGAGTATGTGCGGGATTTATACAGCTACTATACTGCGAAGCCATATAGCCACGATACGGTCCTACCCTGGTAGCGTTGTCTTCATCAGTTGCAAAAATTTGAGAAGTCATTGTGGGAATTCTTTCTACGGAGTCAATACAGAATCTTCCCTGACAGCGACTGCTGTGCCTGTATCTAAATTTTACATAGTAGTCACTTGGCCGTCATTTCGTGTTGCTATGCTACTTTTTGGTAGGTTGAGCCACTAAGGCCATGCTTACAGTTTGTGCGGTATTTTGACACGGCTGCCATGCGCCTTTTTATTAATCTACATCTGTATCCTTTCAATCATGTTAAATTTGGTAAAATCTATATTACATGGCAGTGCTACTTAGCAACGAGATACGCCATAAATATGACATTGCTATATCTTGTAATAATAGGTATAGTCTTCTTCTGGCGGCAACATGGCCATACCATATTGTGCATTTCGTAATACTGCCACTAGTTGGACTTTGGTTCTGCAAACAAAGTTGTACAGTAGATGAAATAACACAAAGTGGCAATTCCGTAATACGCGAAAAATAATTGGAAGTCTAAAATTTACGAGAGTAGCTGAGTGCAACTATATCGTGTATGTTTGTCGTATACAGTGTCAGACACATAAGTTCTCTGCCAAAAAAAAAACGTAAATATTGATATAGTTTAAAAAGTGGCCTCTTCATGGTAGCGAGGTGGTCAAGTTTACTGGTTTTTTGTCGGTTTGAATATAGCATCTAGGTGCGAGAATTACAGTTATTTACCCAGCAGCGACAACCGAGGCATATTGTAACTCTATGGTAGCCATGCAGCGACAATATGATAAAACTCATCAAATTATACGTACCCGCTACATGGTAAGTGTAACGATACATGCCGGCATGTATGAGCGGCGATAACCGCAGCCAAGACATATGGCTTCTAGATGATGGCGAGATTGTTGAGATACATGGTTTGACCCGTGTTTGTGGTGGCAGCTATTTTGGAAAAATTGCTAGCACCCAGGTGGCATCCGACAAAAGCAGCCTGGTATTGCAAACTTGGCGTAGCCTCAAAGAAACTTTACAAATTCTGCTACCTAGCTTACCATGAATGAACCATAAGGCTTGGCAAGATCGCCACTATCTAAAAGCCACGGGTGTTGGTTGTCGTTGCCGAGTACATACATGCCAGGATAAAACCATCAACTATCCCGATAGCGGCTGTGTTGGTAGTTGGGTTTGGCCATGTGGCGGTCATATAGTTGCCATTTGAAATTGTTAACCGGGAATTTTTATTACGATGATTTCATTTCAGATCAAATACATACCTGACCTCAACATGTCAGTTATATTCATTGTTTAATACAAAACGAATTGGGGCGTTGCTGTGATAATATGATAGCGTCACAAACAGCGTGCTAACGCTCGGCACTGCCTTATCTGTCATTGGTTGAAAACTGAAGTAATCGCACTCAGGGAGCAGCAAATGCAGCCATCTGAAAACACTAACAATATAATAAGTAATCTAAAAAGACTATAAATAAATTTCGTTACTATATCTGACTAATTGAATCAATATTACACGTAGGCTCTAGATTATGGAATGGAATCACACCACCCTCGTTAGGTAACTCAAATCGCAACCCATACATAAGAACTTTACCATTTATGTCGGTTGTAATTCCAGAGTTATTTTTCCCACATCGAGCTGTATCAGCCGAAGAGTTGATCGAATGTCGAAAGGACGAATGTTATTTTAACACTACAGATTAGCAACGAGAGTAGTAGTGCTGAGATTCCGGAAAAAAGCATTGCCATTTGTAGCCTGCCGCTACACTCTCTTCGACAGACATTCTCGTCAACTGGCAACTGAAAGGCCTTATATCTATTAGCCTTTTCAACTGGCTGCACTAGTGTGCACTTATCGTGGACCATCTGTTTCAGTGAGAGTAGTGGCTACACTGCGGCAGTCTCAATGTTTCACTAGCCACTTCAGTGTAACGGCATGTAACAGTCCTACCTTTACCGACCGAGCAAACTCATTCTTTTTCTTTCTATAATTATTAAACAAACAAACTGAAAGGATTGAAATTTGGACGGCGCATAGCTCTTTCGTAGCAGAATCGAGGAAGGTTACTCATATCCCAAAATTCGCCAAAAAAATGGTGATTTTTTGACGCGTCATACTATTCCCACATGTCTCGCATTTCAGGGACCACAAAACCCATAGCTGAAGTACCTTTCGACATTCGGGGAAAAATAAGGAGTCAAATGAGCCATCGTGACACTGTTTTCATATGATATTGAGGCCCGGCAATGAGAACTAGTAATTACAATAATTTCGTGAATAAAGATGCTCTCGCGATCAGCTGAGCGCACGGCCGTATCGGCCGTTTTAGCAAAACTCTAGGAAAAAAATTTCTGGGGCACGACGGCACTTCGCTAAAAATTGCTAAAAGAAAAATTTTGATAACCATTTTTTTTTAAAGTCCATTTTCCCCAGGATATAGTAAATTGCCCCGAAATAGTCTAACTCGATGAATACTCTAAATTCACACAATGAAAATAAATGAAAAAAGTTTTTTCACTCAATTTTGTTGGGTGGTCCATTAAATGCCCCAGATATCTCACATTGGCTGAAAAAAAGAGAATATATAAAGTTTACGATAATTCGGTAGAAAACCAAAAAAAAAATTTTTAAGTCAAGTTATTCAAGGGGGAGGGGGGTGTCGTGTCCCATCCGCCTCTATATCAATAATAATTTCAAAAACATTTTTTTTGACAAATTATCTTTAACTTGTCCCATTTTCGAATCTTACTCTCGAACTAGCCACATTCATATGCTCAAATAAATATACTTTTTTGAGATAGTTCAACAGCCATATTTTTTTTTGGTAGTGTATTGTGTTCCGTGGGGGTGAGACGTGTGCTGATCAGACGGTTTGAAAAGTTTGATTTTTGATTTCCTCAATTTTTCGATACGTTTTTCGGTACTAAAGTACCCCTCAAAAGAGCCTTTCTGGTAAATTTAGAGATTTTTTTGATTACTTGTTGAAATAAAATCAAATTTTCAAAAATCGAAATAAAATAGTAAATATGGGGGGCCCACGACCGAACCCGTCTTAAAAGTTGTTAAAATAATAGTAGTTTGAAATAAAAAATTTCAAATAATCGAAAGATTACTCACTTTCAAAACCACGATTTAACATTGAAAACCTTAATTAAAAACACTGAACATTTTCTTGTTATATTTTTTTCGGTTGTTTTGAGAATATGTGAATTTAATATGAAAAATATCGCGCATCAACTGTCGCTCAAGCGGCTCGAGAAACATTTCGAAGGCGACGAGCACTGCATGCTTGGATCGAAATAAAGGCGCGATGGAATGAAATGGAATGGAATGAAATGGAATGAAATGGAATGAAATGGAATGAAATGGAATGAAATGGAATGAAATGGAATGAAATGGAATGAAATGGAATGAAATGGAATGAAATGGAATGAAATGGAATGAAATGGAATGAAATGGAATGAAATGGAATGAAATGGAATGAAATGGAATGAAATGGAATGAAATGGAATGAAATGGAATGAAATGGAATGAAATGGAATGAAATGGAATGAAATGGAATGAAATGGAATGAAATGGAATGAAATGGAATGAAATGGAATGAAATGGAATGAAATGGAATGAAATGGAATGAAATGGAATGAAATGGAATGAAATGGAATGAAATGGAATGAAATGGAATGAAATGGAATGAAATGGAATGAAATGGAATGAAATGGAATGAAATGGAATGAAATGGAATGAAATGGAATGAAATGGAATGAAATGGAATGAAATGGAATGAAATGGAATGAAATGGAATGAAATGGAATGAAATGGAATGAAATGGAATGAAATGGAATGAAATGGAATTTTGAAAAAGGTACGCCGGATGTAACAATTGTGTCTACTTTAAAATCTCGTTTGAATTTTTTCAATCGGTTTATTAGAAAAAATTAAAGTGTTTGAAAAAAGTCATTCTCTCATGTGTTTTACATTTTTCTTCGTTAAAAGCACTTTTTCATGGATTTCTTTTTCTGCAAATTAACTTTTATATACATCATTCCTTATTCCTTATTGAGAAACGAAGAGACTCATCTACATACCTATATGAACCCAATTTTAGTTTATAGACAGCATTTCATACTAATAAGACGCGTGGGGTCACACGGACCCCACATGCTCGTAGAGGGCAAAAAAAATGAGACGCTCGTCTAGGGTTAAATCAATCTTATTGTTAGTCTATTTACAAGCAAGTACAGCACAACCTCTGAATAGTGTAGTGCCGCTTCCCCCACTACCATGCTACATTCTGGCGTTTTCCGCATTCTCTCTCGACAATGCCGCTGGTGAAATACATTCATACTTACTTTGGTGATTCACTAGTATGTACGTAAATGGAACACAAGGTACGAAAGTTACAATCTTCACGCGGTACTATTAAGATGGTAGAGGACTAATTCTCGAGAACGAGCGTTTTTAGTCAAAGTGGGAAAACAAAATTTTGAAAAATGCATTCCCCTCACAGCCCTTAGGCGGTTCTATTGAGAGGTTTCATGAAAACGAAGTATACCTTTGGCATTGTTGAACTCTAAATTGTAAAGCATATAAAAAAAAAACTTTTACTTTAAAAAGAAAAGATACAGATCGTAAGATGTTCCTCAGAATTACATAAGCTCTGAATACTTTTTGTATTTTTAAACCTATCTCAACAGAAAAAAGTTGCTTGATCAGTTTCAACTTTTCTCGATGACGTCTTTCTTTCGCTTCCTGGTTTTGTTTGTCAAGTTCACTTCGCACGACTTTACTTTTGGTATAATATTATTTCTTACCACGATGCACAAGCCCTTGCTGAAAGTATCAGTTAATAAAGAATGTTTTGTAAATTTCACATACTTAGCGCTTCGCAGAACTTCTGGCATGATTACTGTCATCGACATTATAAATTTTCTTTAGCTCCTCTTCAAATGGTAGCTCTTACCGTGAGTTTCCAGATTTGGAATTATTATTGATAGCATTTTTTTTACGTTTAATTTCGAATTGGTTTTTTTTTCGATGTCTAAAATAGTTTTCAGATCATTCGAAATTTGTGCCTACACAACCTTCTTTGTCTCAAATATTTTCATAGGGCCTATTTCTGGTATAAAGTATGTAGCCCCATATACTTATCCAGGATGAATTTCTGTTATGATTTTGTTGTTTGACTAAAACACAAAAACTTGGTCTGTAAAACAGATGTACATATGGTGATTTTAGTATGTAAATTCTTACTGGAAGTTGGCTTATTGTCGGAGAGATATATTGTTACGAGTTAAAAGCCACTTATAAACATTCTGAACTGTGATCGACCGACCTGTCGAATGCGGTCGAGTAATGGTAGACACGATACGATAAACATTTAACAAAGTACAACGGTGTTCATTTTAGGCTGGTTCACAGTTTCCCTAAATTACGTGGCAATGCACTTATCAGTTGAGCTCTTAAATCGCTGAACACTATGCCGTAAATAAGAAATCTGTTGCGATGAAGGATGGGTCACGAGTGGGTGGCATGAGGGGGTGGGGTTCAAAATTCCAACTAATTATGTCTTTTCAGCTCTTAAGTCGCTAAACATTTCGTCGTAAATAATATCCCGCTGCAATTAATTTTAAAGGTAGTTTTATTCGTGTTCTAAACTAGGGGTTGCGAATAAAAAAATGTCACCTAGAGTTTCCTAAGGTTATCAAATCGCTCAATACGCCAGTTGGAGGTTCCGTGCGAAAAAAGTTTTTCTTGTTTTTTAGGGAACTGCATCTCTTCTTAGAGGTGATTTCTAGGAATTTGATTTCAGCGGATATTAATAATTAACTTTTAATTTTCGTACTATCAAAATTAGTTTTTCTATTTTTTTCGCCTTGAGGGGACTAGATTTCCGGTAAGCTGCCCCCCCCCCCCTCACCGCCAGTTCTCAAAATTGATTACCTGACAAGGGTGAAATCAAAAATTGGAGTTTGTAGGGTTGCAGAGCTCATAAAAAGCTTTTTAATTCATAATTTTTTCAGAATTTTAGTGACTTGGTAGGGAGACTACGCTTATGGACGTTTCAGCTAATGATGGCGTAATAATCGGAACATCGTGGGCCCTACATTATCATTACTAACGCTGTGAGGCCAACATTGGCACTTTTGGCAGCTACCGTTGTGGGCCAAAGTTGTGCCGATGGTATATCTGCATACGTGGACCATCCAGGGACCATCTAACGAAGTCTTGTGTAGTGCAAATGGAATATGAATAAGCTCATAGCGTAAGGGTATTAATGATTCGACTAAACAATAAATGTCCGATCAACTATATTATTCAACTGAGTAGGCGATTTTTAAAAAACGTGGTAACTAGATGACCAAATTTTTCGGGGTAAAAATATTGTCAGTGTGCCGAAACAGCCGGAAAACAGAAGGAAATCAGTTGTAAAATGTAAAATGTAAACAATGTGAGTAAAATTTGGAGTTTTTATAGGTTATTATTTACCGAACACGTCTATGGCGACTGAGCGGCAACTCGCAAAAATTGTAAGACGGGTCACATCGCTCAGGCGCTGAATCGACAACCTGAGGTGAACTCGGTCTGGCTACACATATGCAAGTTTTCTGCAACTTTCCTTGTCTCCTGTGCGAGTGCGGGTGTTTCTATCGAAGATCTTAAGATGGGTACAGCCGCATAACGATGGTTACTAATCCATCCTGCCCTCCACACATGCTATTCTCTTATGGCGACGAAACCGAAAGGGTATGGCTAGTTTGGAAGTTAGTGTTGGTATTGTAATTGTTGTATATCGTTATTATCGTTATTATTATTATAGGTCACCCATTATAATCGAAACATGCCAATCATAATTCGCACAAATTATACTACAACCATACATCGAAAACTCCGGTATAAGAAAAGAAATTTCATGTTATAGTTTTAGCTTTTTCTGTGGCGCTGTCGACAAGGAGTGTTTTTCGATGCCATCCTAGACTATAAATTAATAAAATTTTCTCGAAATGGGTTATAGTTCTTTAGTTTGGCTGCCAACCTTGGACCTTCCAGTGCTAAACCAGTTAGGCAGTGGAATTTTTGTTCATTTTTCTTCGAGCTTTTCTCAACATTATAGTTTGACATTCACGAATCTAATTAGAGAAAACTCAAAATCCGTAAAAGTGTTACCACATGCCATAAAAAATACGAAAACAATATCAAGCGAACAATCTACCCCTACGAAATACTTGGTTTGGCCAATAACATTTTTGTATAATATGTATAATACCAAGTTTGTCTAATACGGAAGGCTTTATCGACGTGTCGTTATTGATGTAAGAAGATTTACAAAATGCTCTTTAAGGCCTCATTGGAATAAATTACGATACAGGTAAAAAAGATTTTTATTTAAAATCTTGCAACCCACTTCAAACACAGTGAACATCGACATTCTCATAATTGATTGCAAAAATTCTCTAAGCACACAAAATAATTACTTGTCTTTGTTTTGTTTAATCTTTTATGTTCAATATCAGCTAATTATTTATGAGAACACTATATAAGTTTCACATGATAGTTAATACAGCGAAGAAATATGGAAATATTTACGACCGCAGACAACAACACGTGTGCAAATTTTTTGTAAAAAGACACGAATGATTGCAAAGCATTTTTAGCAATATTAAAACAAGGTGTGTCCTCAATTGCTATCAAAACTGAAGCAAATCATTCTAAGGCAAAGTTGTCAGCAAAATATCTGCCAAATGCAATCAAGTCTTGCTGTACCTGCATCAAAATAACAAACAAATTTTGCAACGCAACAAAAATTGTAGTAAGCGAAGCAGACTATTTGCACGGACACTTTTCGTTGTCCGGATCTGTAACATGAAGGATCTGTAACATGAATCGAACCAAGTCAGACTAATAATAAATTAATTAAGCGGACGGTACTCGCTCAAAAATTCAGTTGACATCATTCAACCTACAAATCGTCAGAAGTTAAAAGCATTTCTAATTCGACGTAGTAGACTTGATTGCAATCAATTTTGATTTGCATTCAGCGCTTTCGGCGTCACCCAACCCGAAAGTGACTTCGGTCGTGCGCTTCGGGCCCCAGGATCAGAAACAGTGACGACGACGGTGATTCGGACGGCGTGGCTTCGCTCAAATGTAGGTCATCGTCTAACTGTTCCACGTACCGTTTCCTCGAGGCCCGAGCCTTCCTTCCTAGCCATCGTTGACGCTCAGGCTTGAAGATTCGAATGTACCCGGCTGTCGTCGACTCCGGAGAGACCGCGGGGGCCCGATAAAATTCAGTCCTTTTGCTGGGCCTGCGGGAGTCGCAGGGAATCCCCTCCGCACTTTACCAGAGGACCGAATCCTGCGACGGACGGACGGCCTTCGTCAGTCGTTGGACGACACCGGTACTGCAACGACGATAACCTGAAGACTCTAGGGCACTCGAGTGTTAGTTCCGTAGCTGAGTATCTGTAACAGTCGCGAACCAGAAGTGAAGGAAGGAAGCAAAAAGAAACGGAATTAACGGGTCTTACGACGACAACACGTGAACCACCTTTTCTCCAAGGCGCGAGCATGACACTCGAATGACGAAAGCGCTTCTTTCGATTCGAAAAATTCCTACAACCTTGCACAAGGTGAGTTCTTAGTAGTACTATTGTTATTATTATCACAGAGATGAGTAACGTTGAACAGCTTTGTCTGGTGGCGTTGTACAAGTTAAATCAGACGAAGAAAAGAATTTTATGCGCATTGACTGTTCTTCGATATTTGACGAGATACTCAGTTCTTCACACGTTTCCCAGGATGGACCCTTCTTCTCGTATTTTCTGAAATACCGTTCTGTCCTGCTCAATAATCACTAACGCTATAGTTGTCTCTGAGATGAAAAACGATTCTGCAGCAGAGTTATAGATGCTCTTGAATAAGCATTTCCGTGCTATTCATGTTCACATATCAAACTTGTCAATGCAATCGTTCGATACTCTGTATTCTGCACATGTCCAAGTTGGAAAAATTTACTCCACCACAAGGTCAACGTTTTTTGAATTACACAAGAATTTTTGTATTCCTATATTTTTACGCCGTACGAAAAAAACTAAATGTGATAAAAATTGTAGTGAGAATATATAAAGTATTATATCAGCTCAATTCAAATTTCGACCAATCTAACTCTTCATTTTTAAGGTGATTAATTCTATGAATATCCTGTTACGACTCAAAGCGATATCAAATTCGGGTATTTGCATTTTTTGACCGACTAAAAGATCAAGCTCCATATCTAATTATTATTTAATGTCAGGATAGAAAGAGAGGTTTGGGCCAGGTGAGAGCTATGTAATTCTCAATTCACTTCAGGTTATAGATTGCTTCCTGCTCTGAGCTACCTTCACCCGGTCAAACGAGAAATTCAAGGTCCTGGCCCACTATGCGTTCATCGGAGGTGGTACACAGTGTGTCAAGATCTTTCTCACGTCTCTTATTTTGTATACTTCTCGTATCTCACCGTCTCTTTCTGCATGTTGCGTGTTCTTGATGCGTCAGTAAATCAAACTTGACCTGCTTGACTCCAAGTTCAAGACGCCGCTAAGTAACTTGAAGTTTTTCATCTCTGTTTTAACATCATGTCCGTAACTAAAGACAAGATAACAATTTCAACAAAATTCTTTTCCGAAGTTTCAATAATTATATTCATTTTGTAAAGGAATCTCGATTGATTTTCTAACCAATGGTCAATTTTTTTTGCACGAGACAACGTAACCAAGAGAAAGAGAAATAGAGGAGAGAAAGTTGTATCGAAGAACTACAATTAACCTTTTAAAATCGGGACCTATATTTATACTTTTGCCTCACCACGTATTTTTCGAAAGACGTTATCGCCACGTTGAATTTTTGTGAGGGGAAAGGATGAAGTTTCCGAATTCTTGATGACTGCATCTAGGGTAGATTGAAGACACTAGCATATAAAGTCACTCATTTTACCTAAAATAGAAATCCGAAATCTGTAATCATCAACATTTTCATTCTAGCTCACTAAAGTCTTCATTATACTCCCTTAAATTTATGTTACAAATCTCCTGTACACAATGTTGATAGTAATTACCGATAAGTTGCTTCGTCGTTTAATTCTCCCCTTTAATGATGTACATATACAAATACGTCGCATTATTTTTAGAATTACGACCGCTCGTTTGCCCTGATGAGTTATTCATGTTTCCATTATTTATTCCGTTGACTTTAACTTTGTTAAAATGCTATGGCTCTCGACTCGAAAATACTCATCTGATCCGCCTAAAATATTTGTAACACAGATATTTTTCAGGATTGTCATTCGAACTCGTGAACTTATAACGGTTATAATTTGTGTTGTATATATATATATATAGATTATGAATTATTGTTAATCTTAGTTTAACTTGGATGATGCTTACTCGGCATCATCAAATAAGATCGCGTTTTGTCAAACTGTTTCCAGACAGAGTTCATCTCAGCAATTTCCCGTGAATCATTCGGAAATAATAATAATGTCTTTATTCATTTCAACGGAATGGTAGATTTGAGGTTATGCGGCCAACGTTAATACTCACTTTTAGAATATCTTCTCGATCTAATATACATAGTTCTGTCATGGTTAACCCAAACGTAATCTTTCGAACAAGTATGACCAGATGAGCCCATAATTTGAAAGCGAGGAATCACGGAGGCGTGAATCTAAAATTTTTGGATCAGCAGGCCAGCATGACCAGAGCGATAAACTCAGCAACCATGTAACTAGCTTCTCGCATTAGAGACGCAACGGATAGCCATCAAAGCGTATCGGGCGGCTGTAACCTGGATGTTCATCGCTTCAATTGAATTGTTTTGAATGGCGTATCGAGAACCATGGCATCCTTGCGTTAGTGAATGAACTGCACAATATGTGCTCAGATTATTTTGTACACACGCAAGGCATCTGCGCACTAAAATCAGCAAGAAAAAGAACTCTAATTTACGATAATTATCTATGTTACTGATTCAATCTTACCGCTGAAATAGTATTTACAAATAAGTCAGTTTAGTATTTTCTTCGGCCTATATAGGCTATGCTGATTACATTTATGTTCGTTGACTTATTGCTCTTTGTCCTTTGTGCGTGCCCTTAACTTTTTTCTGGTTTTTTGGGAATCCACAATCAGCACTTTGACAATTAGTTGATACTCTCTATGGTCAATTGACGATAAGAAATAGAAAAAATGGTAATCAAATCGTTGACAGAGTTATCTGACAATTAGAGGGAGAGAGAAAGAGACATAAGAGAGAATACAGGACCCGGAATCGACGCTGAAGATGCAAGTCATTGGTATTCTGGTATTGTGGAAAATATTTAGAAGCAAAGTCGTTCTCTGGATTTTTCAAATATTTCTGATCACAATCTGTGCAAGAGTATGCATAATTTACCATATTGTACAGCACATTCTTTATTTCACACCGAGGCTTGAGACGTGACAACACTGACAAAATAGCAAAGGCTTTCGCATCTTAAATGTTTTTCTTGTTATTCCGGTTTCATGGGAGAAAATTTGACATTTGCCCTCGCGTGTCGAGAAAGAGTATCCATTGTTGGCTAGTGTCAAGTAATTGACCTTTTCTTGACGATAACCTTTCACTTCGGACTGGTTATTGTAGAAACTCTAACAAAGCCTGAACACTTTCTTAAAACTTGTTAAATCTTTGAATTTTCAAATACAGATCCTACGGAGGTATTTTCTGACGATAATGCTATACAGGCGATAAGCTGCATTAGGCATCTCCAAGATTTGTCTAATTGTAAGAAACTTTCTTCCAAGGACGTAAATTATTAAGTCTTTTCTTTATTGGTCTTGTATTTGAATTCCTGAACAATGCAGAACGCAAGCGATCCGTTGGTGAGAAGCTTTTCCTTGTGTATCGTGTCAATGATTCATTCAGTAGGTCATAGAGGTCAACGTACTAGAGGCAACATCAATATACATAATATACTGAAGGGGTTTCAATATATCAGTGAAAGTTATTTTTATTACTTGTTTTAATTTTTAATTTTATTCTTTTGTTGACAGATTAATTTTTACTTAAACTGTATAATGAGTGAGAAAAGGGATTATTTCGGATTATAAATGTTACAGAATCCACTAAAAGTGTAATGTATCTAGCACACCTGCAGAACGATGAAACCACATTTGTTTCTCAATATCTATCAACTATAGATTTACATTCCTTCTCCAATAAGTCTCTAAATTTCATAGGTATCCATGTTCAATTTTTTTTTTTTTTGTTCTCTATAGAAGAAGATTTTGTGAACTCGAGTTCAAGTGATGCAGCGGAGTCAAATATTCTCAAATGTTACAACTTCACAAAGATTGAATCGAATTATATTGTTTCTCCCAAATAATTTCCCCGCTCGAAGTACTATGAACGTAATAACGGAAAGAAAATGTGCGAGTAGCATCGATCAGATTACCTATAAGATATGCAAGCACAAAACGTCAAGTTCTGCATCAATTGATTCATTTTTTTCACAACTTTCGCATTTTAGGCAATTTTGCTATCAAATATTCCTGACAACAATTTCCATAAATATACTCTATATTCAAAGCTGCTGATTTATTTATTTAAAAAAATCGATTACGGGTCCATCATTTGAACGAAAGATCTTTCGAAGTTTCTTTCGTACTCTCATGATTAAATAACTATTAACGGCAAGCTTTGAAAGTGCAAGTCACGAAATACTAACACCGTGTAGGGAGGTCGAGTCGACTCCATGTGGTAAACAAAACCTGGTAGAATGCGGACGCTTCTTTTTCTTGCGTGACGAACAAAGTGCGTTGATTAGGCGTCTCTCTTATACTATAGTGCATTATGAATCATAGAGCATAGAAATTTCCGAATTTACTTGACATTCCAAGGTAATGCGAATTCCAAAAAAATTGTTCGATCTAATCTGCCATCTATACAGGAAAATTCTTAGCTAGGACAAAAACTGGTAATCAGATTATTGCACGAGCTAATGGACATACCTCGATAACAGTAATTAAGTTTTTATTCTCTATTTTCAGAGAAGGATACTTTTTACGCACGTTTATTTTCAGATAACGGTTCACTGGCGTGCCCCACGTTGGCACACATTTCTTATACCAGATCTTGGCGAGAAGTTAATGAGTTCGAAGCAAAACTATTTCGTATCTAAAATCTTTTTTGCTTCAGAGAGAACTGGCGCCTAGTACCCACCAATTATTTTGCAAGCCATGTTTAAACAGTGTGACGGTTTAGTTTTTTGAATAAGTCAATTTTGAAAAGTGTAATTATAATTGAAAAGTTATTACTTTACCATGTTTTTTTCACCCACTTAATTATATCATAGATTGAACTATTCTTTCGAAATTTTACGGACACTCGACACAAAATCTATTTACAAGTAATACTCCCTATTCATCAAGTTCTCGGTAAGAAATGACGAACATGTTGGCTATCCTAGGAATTGAAAGACTTTCACAAAAGTGGAGAAGCAGGATATGCTCTTCTTAAACTCATAGGACAAGATGTAACAGCAATTTACAGAAATTCCTAGAAATATCCCGGACTCCGGATCAGTAAGATCCCATTCACCTCCGGCAAAGTCGTGGCCTTTCTACTTTTACAAACGGCGTCAACGTGTCTTCTCATACAGCAAAGACTTCATCATCCAGAATTCAGAGGTGGGGTTTTTGATACGTGTGGTTATTCTTGAGATTTGATTGACGTCTGGAGTCGAGTAACAGCTAGACCCGGAAAGAGGGAACTAGAGAATCATGGGAGGAGAAGCCGAGGAATTTCGACAATTTCTACCGTGACTATACTTTTATTTTCACGCTGAACAAGGAGCCAGAACATGAGTGGAACGTGAGATGACTGGGCCCATCGTGGCACGGTGACCCACTGAATAACTATGACGTAACATACTACGAGTGGGACGTAACGGTTCCTCTCAACCCGCGTTCCATCGACCAATCATCGTCTATCCGTCTCTATAAAATATCAGCGCTATAATCTAGTCTCTGTCATACCATATAATTATTGACGTTACCTATACGCTTGCATCAAGTATTCAAGTTACACGATGCGATTGCACCGGATATACCACTCCACTGAATACTGTATATGCATACTGAGGTGTACTGCACTACAGGTACACAGGTATATCATTATAATTATCGTTTCCTACCACGGATTTTTTACACCCAGCACTCTTCTCGTGCCTTAAATACCCAGGGGTCCGTTACACTACTTCAAATATAATAAAGTCTGTCCTACATTTCCGCAAATGACATCTGAGGACGCAAAGCTGACCTTGTGGGTCGAGGTTTCCTGCTGATGCTTACGAATCATGTGCGTGTGTGTGGCGCTGTGTACGTGATCATGGACCTGCCTCCCACAGTATTGATAATTTACCGTTTGATAACCGTAAAAACTTATTTCATATAAATATCGGTCGTAATCGCACATAGCTGCTGACTGCGTGTATACCTACAAGCGCACTCATAAATGCGGTCGACTCAGCACGATGTAGCTGAAATAGCTGATAATGGAATAGTCATCAATGGTACTTTGTTGGATCCGTTTTTTGTTACGATCACTGTTTGCTGATGGGACTTAAATGTTATTTTTTATTTTTTCAGAAACGAAATGGAGTCGCGAGTGAACTCGTTTTGGACACTGCTCTTCGCGGTGGCATTATTCCAATGCGCCGCGACTGCGGATTCTGGTGTACTTGATCATCTTGACAACAAGGACCATCCGGAATCCAACAAAGATTTGGTAATGGCAAGGACACGGAGTACTGACTTGGACCTCGATCTTGACCTAACTCCCGAAGTAGGTGTTCCGAGCCCGTCCGCGTTGATAGCTGATGGGCTTCAATACAGGATGCCCGGCCTATTTGCATTCAATGGTGGAAAGCCATTTTCATTAGAAAAAGATCCCATAACTGGTAAGATCGATTTTGAAAAGGCTCCATTGAAAACTGTGAACTATACGGCCGACAATACCAACGCTACTGATTATGATGAGTACGACGAAGATTCCTACGTAACCGACGCTCAGTCTGACGATATTTACGACAAAAAGAACATCAATCGCAAAGATGGAAACGTCGAAGGAACGAGACCGAACGAGATAAACCCTTATTCTCCAAGTTTTCACGATTTTTTGAATCTCCCGGTACACTACAGCTCTGGGAAATACAAAAACGAGAAATACCCACTGATATCTAGTTCATACGCAAACACTAAGGTACAAAGTGGGTTAAATAGTTACAATACCTACAATCATAGACCGTACGAAGACTTGGATAAAACGACTGAACCACCATTATACTTTGCGACTCATAAAACTTATCTGCCAAAAACAACGACAAAGCCTACGACTACTCAGCGAATCTCGTCACCACTTCCATCTGCAGTGGGCACAACAACACTCAGAACGCCTGTCACCACGCACGCCACAACTACCACAACTGTACAAAGTACGCAGAAACCTACATCTCCTACTTGGACAACGACTAGTTACTCGCCGAAAAAACCCTCCACTGCTTTCTCATCCCTAAAACCCCCGTCGTCGACACAAAAAATACACGATGATTACTCTGGCAGTAATTACGACGAAAACTTCGCACCGTTTAAACCCATACCTGGAACTAACTATGGCAACAAACCTCTCAATTCAAATATACCACTTTCTCAAAATTCACATGCGAGGCCAATTGTTTCGGATGAGTACGATGATGATTATAGTTATGGAAGTATCGAGGACAGTGACAATGAAGAAATGAATAACAGAACGCCAACGGAGTCATCGATGTACTCGACCCCGCCTAGCACAGCTTCCATCACAACTCTATCGTTGTCCACTGCTGCGACGTTGCAAAAACAGGAGTCCCCTGATTCGCAGGTGAAAGTCACAAAGTCTCCTTCGCAAAAAGAGGAATTCTTTAATTATACAACGAACTTGACGAAGAAACCAACAACGAGCTATAATCCGCCGCTATCAACGGGACCACCGCCAACTTCTTTACCTTTGGGTGATAATCACCCTGAAAAGCCATTGCAACCTTATCCTGGGAATCCAATACTGCATAATCAAGAACCGTTCGAAACATCAATAGATAAAACGACCCACAGAAAACCAGAATCTGGAAATAACCCTGTAAGGTTTTATGATCATCCAATTTTAAACAATGTAAATCCTGATCTTTCGATGAATGTGAACTTAAGACCTTACGAGAATGGAAACGGGCACATCAGACCTTTAAATGTAAATCCAAACGGCATGAAACAAGTTGAAAGTACCAGTAGCGTGATAATACCACCTGGTCAAGACACAGTTTCATTTGTTCTTGGCAATCAACAAAATGTAGATGGCGGTCACTTTGTAGGAACTGCGATCAGAGAAAATGCTTATGGGTCTAAAAGTGAAGGTCAATTTCAATCTATGTACAACTCACAAGACACCGAACAAAGCCATACTCAAACAGTAATTGCCCATAAAAAACCAGCGACGAATGTACCCGTTGCTTTGGCATCAGTGGCAGTTAATCCAAAGCCCATTTCAACAGAGGTTGGTCAGAAGAATCCAGCATTGCCGAATAATATTGATCAGCATAACTTGAATTTCAACCCTCAGAATAGGCCTTATCCTCCCAAGATTAACGGTGTTGAGCCACCAAATCCTGGTCCATTACCATCTTTCGTCAATTCACCGTCACTTTACCCAAATACTGTTTTGAATAATCCATCGGCAGTATTACCCGGTACTACAAATCCAGGAAGATTGAATATTGTACACCCACAAAGTGGACCTTCAGAAACTTCTCTCAATCTTGGAGTGAGAACGTCATTAAATGCACCTTCTTTGAATATAGGATCAAGGCCTTTCCACAACGATGTAGTAAACATACGAAACGTTCCAGTTGAAGCCTCTCTAAACCTTGGAGTAAGACCTTCTACGGGTGCCTCTTCGGAAATTGATAGAGTGCACAATCAAAATGACAAGCATGTAGTTTTCGGTGGTTCAAATGAAAATCCTCATACAAATTTGCAAAATGGGTACGTCGTTTTTCCAGGTAGCAGCCATGAAAGACCAGTCGAAGAACACGTTATTGTTATAAACGAAGCTGATGGATCAGTTCAAGAATTTTCACCTACAATAAAGGGCACACCAACCCTTGACCATACTCAAGAACAGAACGAAAATTTACCAAAATTATCTGAAAATCTAACTCCTCCAAATGAACCAATCGATAGATCATCGGAACGCCCTTCGGGATCATATTCTTCGAGACCTTTTGACGGCCGTCCAAGACCTTACTACCCACCGAGACCTGATTTTCTCCGACCTCCTAGGTTACCACCGCATTCTAAATCTGGTGCTCCGGATGGTAACTTCAAAAGACCGTTGCTCCAAGACTCCAAGCTGCCTAATATTCTGCCTCAGTTCAGACCCAACTCAAAATCTTCGCACGGTCATCATGGATCCGAATCAATCGGTACTATACCTGCGCTTTATGGTCCAGGGAGGCAGCCTATGTTGGGAAGGAGACCGCCAGTGCCATATTTGCAGAGATTAAGTCCACCGCCACCACCACAACCATCAGTACATGCTTTGAGATTGGTTTCTGATAGTGAGCCTGGGTTTCGCGACTCCGCCCAAATAGAGGGACAGAAGTATCAAGGTTCTCTTCTGAACGACAAGCGTTACCAAGGTCATTCGTCTTCAGATAACCAACAATTTCGGAAACCAATACCGGACAATCCGCATTTCGCAAATTCCTTCTCGAAAAAAGAAAAATTCCAGGAACCAGATTCACATTACAAGCGATTTCGCACACCCTTGTCGCAAAGTGACCGTTATCAGCGCCATCCAGGAACGGAGAATGATCAATTTACCGATCAGAAGCTTCGACGGAACGCCGAAACAGAGTCAGAGGAAATTTCTGGGTTCGAGAAGTTCTCTGCCGAACCACCGCAGATACCACCGAGAACCCTAATAAACAGACGATCAAATACCGACCCCAAGGACGTTTCTCAGGTGACTACTTTGCAGATGATTCAACAACAAGGTGGGCTCGATGAGAAAGTGGTGAAGCCGAATCTCCCACCACCGTTCAGAGTAAAGTTCAGCAAAGGTGAAGACAATCTTGACGGCGATGATGACGATAGTGACAGCACGGACAATGCCAATAATGAAGAAGAAAAGCGGCCAGTCTATGTCGTATATCCCATGAATTCTGCTGTTAGCAATAAAGACGATCCACAAACTGATGATGAAAGTGTTGTGGTTGGCACTAGAGGACCACATCGACCTTTACCTCCAGATACCCTTGCATCATCGGAAGATGAGGAGGAAGACGATGGGATAGGACTTCCTCTTTTACGAGACAAAACCATTCTGCGCCCGCAAAACAGGCCTCATCCTAGTTCCTTATTAAAATCTGATTTTCCCTATCCTCTGGAGAGGCCTGACCCATCGCTACTGATAACCCAAGAGAAGCCATTACTTGTACCGAGTGACAAGATTGACGAGGATGTTGGCGATGAAAATACGAATATCAAACAACACGACGATACCAGTATCAATCTGATACCTTACTTGCAGGATTACATGCCTTTTCTAATGAGGAAAACTGAGGCTCCAGCCGTGAGAGACAAGCCTGCAAAATTTGATAATTTGTGGCTCCAAGAAGAGTCGGACCCGAGAATTATTTCCAAACCAAGTGATGATGACGCACCACTTTACAGAGCTCCAATTTCTGTGACTTTGAAGACTGTGCAGCTGACAACTGTAACACCTATTGCCTACGCGTTTACGCCGACGGATGATACTCCGGATAATAAGAAATTAGGATCTTCTGAATTGATTGAAGTTATTTCGGATGAATTGAAAGATGATACATTGAGTAAAAATCCCGTCTTACCATCTCAGCAGCCCTCAAGTTCCTCGAGTTCCGCACCATCGCCACAAAATTTTATGGCACCATTCATGGCTAGTGTCAGTGCCGAAGCACCTTCTAGCAATGGCTGGAGCGTTGTTGCCAAGCCTGAATCAAATGACAGATCTGACGAACAAGAGAAAGAGGACGAAACACAAACCGAACAGAGTGAATTTGACATTGAAAACTTCAAACCACAACTTTTCGGAGGATTCAAACCAATTTACGAATTTCCAGCAGACGGTGGTTCTACTCCAAAACCCGCAATTGATCTGGAATCTCAACAAAACTAGAATTAAGGTTCACGTTATGATTAACGTCGAGAAATCCATGGCAATTGTATAATCACGTTGTACTGAAACAGTCGTTTAAGTAGCATGCGAGTTTTAGTCACGAGATTATTGAATTAAGTTTTTTACGAAACGACCCTGTAAAACTTTGTATTCTTCTGATTTGCATTCTTGAACTGAAATGTTTTGAAATTTTTTTGACAAAAAATATCAATAATGCAATTTGGAACTATACCAATCGGTGGTAGAGAAGGTCTTAGCGATCTTCAGGGAAAAGATAATAATTAAGTTACGATTATTTATATGTAGAGGATTAAGGAGCAACCTTTCACAGTAGTTTCGTCATTCAGTTTTTTTTTGTCAGTCATTACTTGGAATCTATTTCTATCTGTTAGTACTTCGTAGGTCGATTCAGTAGCGCGGATCGTAAAGGATTCAACTGATAATGAACAGCTCAAAGTCCTACTATTTAATTTACTATTATGATCAACCTATTACATGAATATTATATTCATCAAGTATTTATATATATATATTTATTTAAATTAATACTTATAATTTCATGCATTTCTAAGCGACATTCACAAAAAATGTGGGCTGAATTATTGTACGTAATGTAAAATGTCCCCCACTATACTAATCGTAAGGAATAAAATTATTAATCATGTCTGGCATCATAAATTAGAGACGACATTACAATTATAATATCGCATCATCACATGGATACACTTATCATAAGTTAGGATTATTTAATTATGTTTGTAAATTGACTGAATCTATGTACATCTCATATTAAATTGTCAAAATTGTCAGTGGCAATAAAAATATTTCCGAGAGTATTTAACAAAATTCCTTCACTCAATAACTTCTTTTTTTGTTTCATCGATAAAATTTGGTAATTGTTCATGACTATTCTCAATCAAAATTATAGTAGCAAAAATATGTTAATATATATAATTATGTGATAATCGGTCCCAAATCTCGTCCAATATAGTCACAAATATTTTTTTTTGATTCCAGTTATACTTCAGAAAAAGAATTTCATTTACTAGAAAAAAAAAACCATTTAATTCTATGAACTCTGATGAAGAGTCGAGTGTACTTTTGAGTACTTACTTTACTAACTTTTAGAGTTGAATCTAAAAAGTTGGAAAGAATCGGTAGAAGAAAACTGCAATCCATTTCTGATAATGACGTTGAGAAAAAACAAACGTTCACGTACATAAAGGTACAGAGGAAGTCAACAAAGAGTCGTGATAACAAAAAAATAGTTGATTTCAATGGAAAGAGAGAGGAAAAAATCTACGATACAAGTAGAGGTGATGATAGTTTTCATCAATTAATTATACACGGCTCTGTTCAAGGGGATTCGAGTTTTTCGAAATGGACTGCAGACACCGTTGATACTATTTTGAATTTAGGAAAATTATTGTATATTGATAGTACAAGCTAGACGTAGAGTTGGGCATGAAAATGAGGACACATTTCTTACTTAACGGTTCTTAAAATGAAGAAGAGTATCACAGTGTTCTCTGTGGATTACGACATGACATTTGACCCTGTAATTTTTGGGAACACATTTGAAGAATGGATTACTTGGGTTAATTCGTAAAGCTGATTTCGGAAAATATATCTTACTAACTAATCACTGTTAATTTACTGCGCGATAAGCATTAATAAAAGAAGAAATAAAATATATGTATAAAGTGATTTTACACATAGTGACATAGCATAATAATCATTGCGTAGTAATCAATCGAATTAGAAATATGAAGAGTATAGAGAGTAACCCTTTTTAGATTTCTTGCAAAAGCTAATGTCTATATTATCAATAAAAATTTACATTGAAAATATATTTATACTTACTACGGAAGTAGTAGATATTGTGATAATTCGTGAATGCGATCAATTATTAAGGGGACCCACAAATGAAATTCTAGCCTTACGATAAATAAATGCTATGAAGTCGTTGATTTTTTTTTGTACATGGGTTTCGTTAAGAAATGATGTCCCATATCGAAAAGTAATTCTGGTAAAATCTTCGCTATTTTCGAAATTGATATTTTTGAACGAAGAAGAATGTAGCACTCTATGCATAGGTAACTTCTACTTGTTATAATGATAAAGAAAAGGTCGGATTTGGTACAATTTTGTTGCATCAAGGCTGTTTGTGCTGACTCCTCATATGTGTTGGTTGTTAAAACAAAAGTACCTAAGAGTAATTGGTATAAGGTAGCAGATGTAACAGAAAACAAAAAAATTTTAAATTTAAAACAATCTGAATAAATAAACTTCAAAAAAATAACCGTTTATTTAGAAAGAGTAATAAAGAGAAAGAAGTGTAGGTTTCTCGGTAAAATATTGAAGATCGATTCATTTTCAGTTGAACCGGAAGTTTATATTAAATGAATCATGAAAATTTTTCATACCCATTATTTCGTTGTAAAATACTGTAAGTTTCAAAATTTTTCATCGAGCTATTTTTGAGATGGTCACGGGAGTTTGTCGGGTAGAACGACAGACAGACCGATTTTTCTCTAAAAACCTGTTTTTTGGATTCCAGAGGTTCGAAAAAGATTCGAACGTAAAGATTTGCTGAGATTAGTTAAAAGTGATTTTCGACGGAAACCAATACTTTCACTAAAAGTGATGAAAAGTAAAAAATAATCTAGGAAAGTAATCAAGTTTTTTGTTGTGCACGGTTTTTTTTTTTAAGTATTCTTGTGTTAAAGTTACTGAAATATGATAACACATTTTACAGTACAATCCAAGACTAAATGATTTACTCATTTATATCGATATATTTTTTTGATCCGGAGTTCTGATTTATTGAAAGTAAACAATTTATGTGATATTTAATTCATTACTTAGAAATTTATAATGCTAATATGAATTGAAATAAAAATTTGAGAGCTGGCAATATTTTTTGTAGTGTCGAAAACTGTTGATAAAAAAACGATTAAATATAAGATTGTTCGAAGGAAGCTTTGAAGTCTGTTCGATGAATTCGAAATCGTATGAGATGTTAGGAAACCAGAAAAAAATGTTTGAAGCCTGAGTTAAAATTATTGTGACAACACAGTACTGCCATAATTTTGGAACATTTCGTATTATTTCGTAGGAAATTGTATATATGCATAGTTTTTCGTAAAGAATTGTTAATTTACTTTGAAAATAGTTCTAGCTTGTGGATTTCTTCCTGAAAAAATCCAAATTTTCATGAAAATCTATAAGTTTTTATGGGAAACTATATGCATTACATTTACAATTTTGGGCGAAATCAGTTTTTTTTATCAAATTGTACTAAGTGTTCCAATTTCCCTGAAAATTCGTTAAAAGGCGTAGAAATCATTTTCACCAGGGCGTTTTTTTAGGTATACATCGATATTCTACTCTCATCATAAAACAATATATGGGGTTTGAATATCAACGTGTGGCGCACGTGTAAGTCAGAGGCTTAAAGACTAGCGCGACAAATGTTTTTAGAACAGGTAGTTGTTAAGTTGAGAACTAGCCGAATGAAACTCAGGTTAGTGCCTCCACAATGACGAAGCATAATGCTGGGAAAAGCGTAAAACTCGAAGAAATAAATGCTGCAGGCCGCGGCGTCGGCGGAAACCTGAGACACGGTGGAACATGCCCTTGGAACGGAAAAAATTCAGTAAAATGGTGAGTTTTGTCCATAACAAAAACATTCGGTTTCTTATTGGCTTCCATTTTTCATGTATCGCTTGTATCGAAGAGTAGCCTACACGTTAACCTAGATTTCTTACTACGCATTACCATCTATACGCGGAGTCAGAAACCAGGCTTTCGTTACAAACTAATGAAGATTGCGAAAAACTTGAAACGTAAAACTTTCTTAATGTAACACCATTCGGGACGTTTATGATCCTACTGAAATGCTAAAGAAAAAAAAACTAACGGACTTTATTCACACACTGATCCAGGAAGGACAAAAATGGATGACGTTCCATTCCATCTAGATTTCGTAAACAAAACTCAAGTCTGTAATAAAGATGTAGCTTTGGCACCTATTCTTATAGGAGGAAAATAGCCCGAAGGAAGAAGACGTAGAAAAGAGGAATTCATTAGTATTACAGTTTCAAAAAAGAAACAGTCACAAGTCCAGATTTTTATACATACTATACTGGGGTGACCCTTAATGTGGTCATAATCGAATTATGCTGGTCCCGTATCAAAATATCCCGAAATAAATAAGAAAATTTTTTTTAAAATCCCTTAAGTTTGTATCTCAATTCTAACTTCTATACCAAAGCCTTCAAATTTTCACAGTTGAAAAACGTAAGATTTCGACTACTTTGGAATAAAATTTTTTTTACATCGGACATATCGTGTCAAAATCGTAAACAAAATTTCAAGAAATTAATTAACTGTAAAGTGCCTACAATCTTATATCTTTCGGGAAAATCTTGAAGGCATTAGCGTAGAACTCAGTATGGAGTTGGGAGCCTGTAGTTTCGGAAACATTATCAATAAGTATTTTCTGAATACTTCAACCCATGGGAATAACAATAGTTGATAATGACCGTATCAAAGACCACCCAAATACAATACATATAAACATGTATAGTTTTTGAGCAATGTTGCCAAACAAGATGAATACAAGTGTATTACAACCGATGCGAATGCTTTTCTATTGATTTCGTTTGGATACAATTACAGGAGCCACTGTCTCCAGGACCCTGCCTTGATATTAGCGACGATGAACTTGTCACAATATCGGTACGCGACTTGAATCGTCAACTTAAACTTCGTGGATTGACAAGAGAAGAAATTGTGCGTATGAAGCAGCGGAGAAGAACATTGAAGAACCGTGGATACGCAGCCAGTTGCCGTATTAAACGTATCGAACAAAAGGATGAGCTTGAGTCCGAGAAAAGTCAAGAGTACCGGGACATGGAAGCGATGCAAGAAGATAATGAGAGAATGAGGGAAGAAGTTGAATCTTGGCGTGCTAAATATAACGCACTGAAGAAATTTGCTATAGAGAAAAAAATTTACATTCCACCAGAACTAGAAACCATGTGAACAAATATTTTGTACCACATCTTTGTGATATAACATTTCTATTGTTCAAGTATATTGTTTTCTGCACCAGCATTCCGCTTTATCAGTGCACTATAATGGTCTTATTATATTTATTAATGAAATGTCACGAATTATGATTGCAAAATCACCGGACTTATAATTTATTTGATTCAGTTGGATGCGTGCAACATAAAGGCTGAAATCTTTAAATAATGTTGGTGTTTTGAGGGAATGCTTATAGGTAATAAAATTTTGTATCAACAAAACTGTCGTGTTTATTAAATAATAGACGGTGCAACAAGGAGGTGAATTAGGTTTTTTCACGATACTTTATGTAACAAGCTCATGGTTCTGCAAGTTTTTTTTTTTATAGTGTAGTATAAAAAATAGCATTTTGATACTAGGGCGTAAAAGTAAACTTTTTTGCACTGTGAAGTTCTTTTTGTGTACTCTTCCAGAAATGATTACTCTACGAATTGAAAAGGTGATTGCATTACGCAAAAATAAGTTTTTGTCACAAAAATAATTTTCTCTAATTTGAAAGTAAAAATTTGTGAATCTTCATGTATTGCAATTAGATATAGTCGA
This sequence comes from Diprion similis, assembly GCF_021155765.1. NCBI lineage: Eukaryota > Metazoa > Arthropoda > Insecta > Hymenoptera > Diprionidae > Diprion > Diprion similis. Next base: position 8,979,036 of record NC_060111.1, on the reverse strand, counting down.
AGTGATAACAGTTGTCAGGAATTTTTCATTTCACAAATAGGTGTACAACGTTGAAAGTCTACAAAAATGATTTTTTAATATTTTTTGTCAATTCGTAAATTTCAATTTGAAATCCACGAATGGGCCCCGATTTTCATGATCATACTTCAAATGCTTCATCCACTGCTAACACGAATATGTGTTATAACTTATCACAAAGATTTTTTAAAATATATCTGTCCCTCAGCAATATCCTCTTGCAAGATTGATACTTCGAATCCTCTTCTTTAGATAGAAGGGTAGAATGAAATCCGGATGGAGCAACAAACAAATATTTGATATCAATTCCTTGTTTTAAGTGATGTAAACACACGCTACGAGCCAAGAAATAAATGGACAAACATAATCATTCATACAATTTAAAACAATGTAGGAATGAATCTCAACTCCGAATTCTATATTACCGTTATACTTATAGTAAAAATCAGTTATTATCGCGTTTTATTTCATATACTTTAGTCAGATACAAATATTAAGACTCATAATTAGTTATTCGTGTACTTTGTTAACACGTAAGCTATTGTTTTATTCGATTCTTACGGCATAAAAGTTTAAAGATTTACAAACATGGAAAAGTTACTAGCTCTCGTTAAATTCAATTTTTATCTCACTGTCTCGATATTGTTGAACAATATAGTTGTACTTTTGGTAATTATTGAATTAATAGTATATTTGTAATTAGCTGTCATGATTTTTCTAAAATTGCGAGAGATAGAGTACAAGAATTTTTAACGGGAGTTATTAGTCACCTATTTTTCGTAACTCAAATTCCAATGAGAAAACTATTTCTTTATGAATGTACTCAGGAAGTTTTTTTTCTCAATTATTAGTTCATCGAATATGCGGAGTATTCAACACGAAGAACGCAATAAAAAGTGTCTTCGTGGGATATTCTGAAATTGATTATTGGGATTTAAAATCATGGGAAATGTGCAGGTGTTTCTTGGATTCATAAAAGGCCGTCGTGCGCCGTTTTGCTATAATAGTACTAAAATGAGAGCAGTTATAAGACGATTTCTCAAAGACCAATCCAGATAGTCGAATAGGCACTTGAAATTGGAAAAAAACTAGTCGACTATGTGTGCGTTCCGAAATTAGCTGGCAGCGCTAAAAAACTCCCTAGGACAGAGGCAGAGCTACTCACGAACTCGGCAGCGCAAAAGAGAAAAAAGATCAGTGACAGCACCTGGAGCCAATATCAGAACGCACCCTATGTCTATGCGGCAAACACGGAGCATGGCATGACTACCATCTTAACAGAAACTAGACATTTTATGGTACGTTTGTACATACGTTTGGCTGTCTATCTGTCATGTGACGGCCTAATGGCACTTCCCGATAATTGCAGAAGTTAGACACCAGTTGTTCTGGATTACCAAGTACCGATTAACAATAAGCGTTGAAATGTGGTGGACAGTGGATGTATTTCCGATTTTCAGATAAACCGGGAAAGGAATGATCGTTGGATTAAAGAATAAAATTACCTTACCTTTTAAAGGGAACCGGAAAGTAAAGCGTGGCCGAACACGGTCTTGCAGGATCCGTTGACTGAAGATCCGGTTGCAGGAATGCCCAATATCGACTATTTTATGATCTTGCAATGAAAAGGATATAAATCTGGAGAGGATATCACGACCATCACGACTAAATCTCTCACGAGAGCATTCCATGATTGGCAGGGCGCCCATTTCAGCTGATTGTGAGACCATCTTTTATTTACGAAATTATTGTAATTGCTAGTTATCATCTAGCGACCTCAGTATTGCATGAACACAGTTTCACAATAGCTCATTTTATTCTTTATTCTTTCCGGAATGGCAGAAAGCATCTGAACTATGCACTTTTTGGCCCCTGAAATGCGGGAAATGTGGAAATAGTAACACTTGTCAAAAAACTACACATTTTTTTGGCGATTTTCGGGATATAAGTAACTTTCCTGAATTCCGTTACAACAGAATGATGCACTATCAAAATTTGAACCCTTTATGTTCATTTATTTATTTAACATAGGAAAAGCATAGGAAGAAAAAGGGTGAGTTTTCTCGGTCGGTAAGGGAGTGCTACATGGTCTTGAGTATTATGAGATGACTGGACGTAACGGGTGTTAGTTAATTATGCTGCTTATAAATATAATGATATTATCGTTCTCTGTAATGCGAGAATCTAGTAATACGATTTTAGCCCTTGATTATCGATCTTTAATGTCATAGTTCCTCTAGTCTTTGATTTGTTCGATTACAAGAATCTCACACTTGGCATGCGTTCCGAAATTCATTCCCACTGCCGTCAACGATCTTTTATCTCTCTTGCGCTGCCGACTTTGGAATTAGCTCTGCCTTTGTCCTAGAAAGATCTTATCGCTGTCAGCTAGTTTCGGAACACGGCCTCAGCAAAAGTGAATGGAATATTCACAAACAATAAAACACCCGGTCGATCCGGTCAGATGTAACCAGCCAGCACATTGCCGTTTGCATCGTTTCCATTCAAGAAGTCCTCTCGGTATAACGAATTGGAGTCACAGCTAAATTGCGAACTGAATGCAGACTTTGCACTGCAATTTTTCTGCGAGTCAAATTCTGCCAATACAATACGATGTAATACGAAGATGACTCGGTCAGTATAACCGGGGCTGTTATCTTTATCGGCGGATTGGAAGGTCCGTGTTGGCTGCCAAAGTATTTTGTTCCTTCATACCTCTCCAGGTGTCACTATGACCGCCGTAGAATTGCACGTGTTGCGGTCGGCCGCTTTGAGAAATATTCTAATTCCCATGAGTTTGGCCAGTGTCGGTCGTTGTATGAAGCCGCGTAGTTCGGCAGTAAAGCGTGCCTTTCAAACAAACATGTCTTACACCACGGTTGAGAAGGGAACACCAAACACGACCAATTACAGGATATATTTCAGTGAGTATTCAGCTCGTCGAGCCATTTACGTTGTTATCTCATACCGCGTTCCTCCTGTCTCCGTATTAGCTTTTGACCCATCGACTACCGTGTGAGGGACCCTGAACCCCGGAGGGTCGATTCTTGAATTACTCGGTAAAATGATTGGAGTAAATTGTTCGTCGAGCACGTTCGTGACAGTAATGACGTTCATTCGTCATGTAGTATAAAAAATCCGTCATTCTTTGCGATACTTTTCGCGCCGTTAGGAAAAATATGTTATCCCACGCACACTTTGCGGTATACGTATTCGTTTATAGACGCGCTTTATTATATAGCGTTAGATCACGTGACGTTAACACATATTTTGAACCCGAAAGATGTTGAAGATTTCTGAATTATAATATTTCAGTATTGTACCGTTGCTGCAGTCGTATGATTAAACGTAATGTGGCATTTAGACTTTTTCTTATACGTCGGAATCAGGTATTTCGATTATTCACAGATGCTTACCTAATTATGTAAAAGGAAAGTAGCGCCGACTAAATGTCGTCGGACACATGCTTAATTTCACGAATTTCGTCAATTCCATATGTTTAGTACTTTAGTATTGCTGACGTAACTTATCAGGAAATTCGTTATCAGTTACATCCGCGACTTTTTTGCAACTTTGTTCATCATTGAGATAGACAAGTAATTCACTCAAACTGTATTAATCGAAAAAAATATATCAGGATCACTTGGTGTCTTAGAATGCGATTGCACGCATGATTTAATCTAGATATTCTCAAGGCTTTTAGGTATGATCATAACTCTCATGTGTGGAAATTTTATTCATCTTATCTCCATGACTATATTAATAGAGTTGTTAGTTATTATTGGGTTAAAAAAAGATTCCGAACAAGGTTTGCTTCCGGAAGCTTAAGCGTTAAAAGTTGTTTTAGAATTTCATCTTTTGTAAGAATTAATAAATTTTTTCACACGGACATAACGAAACATTTTATTCTTCAAACTACTTTGCAGCAATTTTAGTATTCGTTCATAAGAATGACTGTTTCAAACTGAGTATATGCCTTGTTTCTTTGTTAGCTTTGTGGTCAGTTTACAATTTACTGCAGTTTTAATTTTACTTACGTTGTCCATTAGGAATTTTTTTTTTAATGCTTCTTTACGTTAACGTTGTAGAATTCAACCTATGTTTAATACTCTGCTATTAAAAAGTGGTCAAAGTCCAGTAGAGTTTTTATTTTCAACTGGGTTTCAAACTCTGATCATATTTTAACCACAATTTCCTACCACAGCAACCTCTGATATCATTCAATTGTCGCTCTACAGAAATTTTGATACCTTGTGAGTTCAAAACTCCACTTTTTGCTGATGAATATAGGTTTTCGAGTCCTTAAAATATTTGTTTATTCATGGGTTACAAACTGTTTATTTTCTTGAATACGATTCATTTAAAGGGAGTTCACAAATCTTTAAAAGGATACTGTGAACTTGATCTCCAATGTGCTTAGACCATTTATGAAATATACCTACTGTAATTGAAAATACAATGCACATTGTTTAGTGGCACGGAAGGTCAATGGTTTTTTGTTGGCATATCAGAATTGTTTTTTTTTTAACTTACTCTGATTGTAAATTTTTTTGATAGTTCGCCAATGATGTAACTATATTTTAAAATAGAATGGTCAGAAAAATCGATGACGTGGGGGAGGTTTGCATTATATGAAAAGTTTGTCAAAGGTTTGATTTTTAAATTCCAATAAAATATGAAGAACTGTTGTCACAACTTTTTTACTTCCAATTTATAACAGTTTAAGTTGATATGTAGCTTCAAAGTGACTGACATGCCATATAGCTTAAGGTCAAATGATCTATAGAGTCTGAATCCATAGTTAGTAAAAGGGATAAACCGCTTGAAACATTACGAGTCTTGTTATAATTGCACCAATGATGGTGGACACAAATAAAGCTTCATCCCTACTACGTACTAGAAATGATTCTGCTTAAATTCGAATAACGCAAAATAATGATGTGATTAATTTGGTGAAAGGTTTTAGAATTAAAACGGTCAAAATGATACTTTAGTAAATTTTCTTTAATTCCCACATTTTTGGGTCAATTCCTTTCACCATACAGAGCTCCAGAGATTGCATCACAATAATTTCGCAAATCGATATCTCTAAAATGGAAAGAATAGCATTTTGCCAGCATGGTATAACAGACCACCATTAACTATTACGTGTTATAAGAGTACTCTAATGCAAGATTTTTTGGACATTTCTTAGACAATCGGTGAGGATTGGGTTAGCCAGCAAAGTCAGACCAAAAACATCTGAATCGGATCAAAAACGTCAATCTTGTGTTATTCGAACCTGCGCCAATTCACTTCTGTTCGATAGTAGAGACGTTGTTTTCATCGCATTTGCTATCATTGGTAAAAATAATTTTTTTTATGAAAACTAGATGAAGTTTGGGAGGTGGTCGAATTGATATGAAATTATTCCATTTTATTCTACACGTTCACATAGCAAGAGAATATTGTAACCTTGTGACTGATCAAACATTTCTTTCTTACTTTGTGTATCTATCTAAGGACAAAGTTGTGTTCTACATGTGGATAAAATGCTTGCCCTTGATACACGTTATACTTCCTTGCGTAAAACGTAATGTGGCAAAAAATGCTTGTCCTTTTTATACATTATATTTCTTTGTATATAGATTAGTTTCAGATTTTGCGTTGCATTTCGCTGTGGTAAATATATGTTTCACACTCTAAGAGAATAATGATTTTGGGAATTACCAATGAGGATGAAGTTAGTTACGTTACTGTAACAATACATGTTCAGAAAAAATTGTTACTTAACACCTTGAGGACTGTATGAAATTTAATCAACTACGATAAATAAAAGATACTGATAATTCGAAAAGCAAACTTGTTGAAAGTCATTCTTAAATTGCGCGATAATGACTTCTTCCACAATGTTTTGTTACATTAACGTTGCTAACGTCAGCCTGCTAATTATCAAGCACATTGCAGGGTGAGCGTAATTTATCGAATAATGATTGTTTAAAGTAATTAAAAATCATAACTCATAAAATCATGTATTCTTTTATCTCACACACTCTTGTAATAAGATAAGCTCTGGATAATTATAATTATCTATATAATTAATCTTATCAAATAGTATACAGAACTGTAATTTCCTGAAAAGTTCTTTTCCGCAGTCTTTTTTGTACTATAAAGCATCCGCTATTTGCTATTTTCACATGAAATAAAAAATTTAAGGAAAGAACCAAATTGACCTTTTCCAATTCTTTGTGTAGAAAATGACAAAGGGCCAGTTTCTCCGTTACACGACATACCGTTGTACGCTGATGAGGCAAAAAAGATATTCAATATGGTAGTAGAAGTGCCACGATGGACGAATGCCAAGATGGAGATAAGCTTGAAAGAAACACTAAATCCAATCAAGCAGGATGTAAAGAAAGGAAAACTTAGGTTTGTTGCAAATTGTTTCCCGCATCACGGCTACATTTGGAACTACGGAGCCATTCCGCAGGTACAGTGTAAACCAGGAACTTGCAAAGTGAAACTGAGATTCTTGGGCTCATTTCATTTTTGCATAAATATAATTATCAGGCAAAAGTATGGATTGCTTTGTAAGAGATTGTATTTCGTTGCTCATAAACTGACATCATTTTATGATATGGTCACTCATCCAGACCTTAGCATTCAGTTAGTAATGTAATCTTCGCAACTCTTATCAGGCAAGATATCAGACAGTAATGATTACAATTGAGCTGCGATTACAGTTCAAGGTGAAGATCAATTGGATCAGATATTATCTGCCATTTAAAGTCTTCCCTTCCGGAAGAATGAGGTTGAAGAAACTAGTAACATGACTTTAATGATTCGCATTTAGACAAAATTGTTACCTATTTTGCAACTTTGGGATTGCCTAAAATTTAATAAATCATAGTGAAGCATAACATACTCACGTTTTGGAAACCCCACTCCTTCAAAGTTATTCTAAAATTGCAAAGTGATGATTTTTTTTTCCAAATGTTACTTCGAGTTAAGATTATTCACTTCAAACTTGTATGGAAAATGACTACTGGATTATTACAATGCTAAAGATCAGTTTTATAAGTACCTTCGCAATTACTGGACTGTTTTCTAACGAGACTATACGAAAAAACGGAAAACTTTCTTTGAATAGTGTCTGCAAACATCGTCAATGCACAATTATTAATTTTCCTACTGAATTCAACAAAGTCCTTATCTTCTGTAAATCGTTCCTGGATCATAATTTCACCATCTCAGAGTAGTATCAGCCAATTTGGATGGTTTGGATATAATGAATTTTATAGCGAATCAAGAAAATAGAACTTACTAATTTTTATGAGTAGATTGCTTTTACTACTAGTGGATGTCAAATTCGACAAGCTTGAAGTTACTAACGTTAATCTAAGGAAATGTTGAAATCAATCTTATTCTATATTATTAAGATGATTAAAGTAGTTGGGCTTGCAAAATATAAACATGATTTTATATTAGTATAGTTGACCGAATTTCAGAGTTGGATGAGGTTGGGAGATAAAGATTATCCCTATATGGATCGCTGCATTGACATTATGAACTTGACTCTCATGAAATTCTATTCTACAAAGCTGAGTAATGCTTATATCTGGCATTATTGGATTCTAATACTGTACTACTAATTAGAATTTAGTAATAACATTTACAATTAGTTGAGGTACAACTATTTAACCCTGGTTAATAACTTTTTTGAATAATTATTTTAATGCCTTCTTGTAGAATCATTTTGTTTTGACCTAGTTGTCAATTCCCAATAAAATGCTTTTATATGTTTAATTTGATTCCAGACGTGGGAAAATCCTGAGGTATTGGACGAAGCAACAGGCTGCAAAGGTGATAATGACCCTATAGATGTCCTGGAAATTGGATACAAAGTAAGTAATTTTGTACACTTTTGTACACTTTTATAATTGTTCTAAAGAAAAAGATAGATTTACATATTGTGAAAATATACGACACACGTTGCAAAATAATATTACATATGATTTTATCGTTTTCACTTATCTTAGACGTAATGCAGAACAATAAAACAATTCGTTATCTAGCGATTGTTTTCTTTTTAGGTAGCCAAGCGTGGTGAAGTCTTGAAAGTCAAGGTGCTTGGTACCGTCGCACTAATCGATGAAGGTATTTCAATGTTCGCATATAGTAGATATTAATATACATCATAATTACAAATATTATCTAAAAATGGTTTTGTAACCTTCTGGATCTTGTACCAATGTTACATTAAGTAAAATTTATTTTTCAGGTGAAACTGACTGGAAAATTCTTACCATCGATATCAATGATCCCCTGGCTGACCAGTTAAACGGTAATATCGATTATTGATTCGTCTTTGATTATGATTTCGCATTTTAATTCCTGATTCAATAAGTTGTTAAGCCCTTGCTCTACCTGCCAACTTTCGATTACTCGAGCCACAATAAACATGACGGTTCGATTACGCGTAGAATTACCACGAGTCAGGCTCGTGTTTATTGTTTTTGGGCCAAGTTTCTTACCACGAGTCTCACTCGTTGTTGTAAATTGAAGGATTAAATTATCATGTGAAGGATTTTTATCTTGGAAGTGTATACTTATAGAGGGTGAATTGCCTCATATGTCGAGAAGTAAGAGGCGATTAGTTAACGTGAAGCTTGCCTTTTCAGCCAATCAGAGAAGCTATGAGATCCCTCCAAATCAATACAAATCTGACGTGATTACCTTTACCGTTAAAACGTACATGACGCTATGAATTGTATAATGCATGCCTCGCTCGAACTAAGATCCTCCTATTCTGGACACATGAGGTGTCTTACCCGGCATATAATGCATTCCATTTATGGCAGACTGGTTATTGGACACGAAGTCACAGAATTTGGCGTTCAACTAAGCTTTGATTTCCAGCCTTCACCGAAGAATTGAACACCAGTTATAGAGTTTAATACTGATTAATTTGAATGAAAATGGAATTCCAAAATTTTGAAGTGGTATTTTTTCGATAAATTTTTAACCAATAGGTTATTGATTAGAAATGAATAAGGAGCAGTGCCTCTGAATTTCAATTTCAAGAAGAATATCCACTTTTCAATAGTCCCAATATGGGTATTTTTTAACCATCGCTTGCACTGCATGTATTATTTACCAAGCTTGTTATTACTGCATTGGCCTTGCATTTAACTCTGCTTTTTATTATAAAAATATATATGAAATCACATTTTGTGGTTACACAGCAAAAGGATTTAACTTTTATTTTATTTGAAAAATTATATGTAGTTTGCTTATGAACCGATTGTATTTATTTCTATGTACGATATGTAAAATATCATGGATTAGTTGACTGCCTAGATGGATTAAGAAAAATGGAATTTTGCAAAGATTATATCAAAGGTTACTTATAGTTCCTTTTTTCTTTCTACTTTTTATCAGGCAATGCGATATATTTCCTTAAAAAATACCTATATAACTGTGGAGATTAAAGTAACGACTCAAAACATCTCACATAAATCATACCGAGTATTTGCAGTTAAATAATTTGCAAATAACCGTTGTATCGATAATTATGATTCATCGATTATCCTAATTATATCACATGTTATCACCACTTTAGCTCCCAAATCGTTGCATAATGGGGGGGGGGGAAATGCATTATTTATTGAATGTATAATGAATAATCCAGTGATGTCCCATTATCAATTACCAAAATAATGCATAATGGGCAGAAATTGCATTATTCATTGAATGTGTAATGAACAATGCAATTTAGTAGCAGCGATGTCTCGTTATAAATTGGCGTAAAATGCACAATCAAAAAGAAGTGCATTAATCATTAAAAAATTAACCAAATCATTGTAGGGGAGGGTTGATTAGACCCAGGCCGGAATCGCAAACTTCCCCTATTGTGAAAGGAAGCAAGGAAACGGGCACTTACCCCGCCTAAAAATTGTACTCTTTACTCGGTCCATTTCATTCACTTGTCTCGTGACTTAGGAATTTTTGAAGAAAACTAATTCTTTCCCCGAGTTTATGTTATTATTGTTATTTATGTAGTATATTATTAAAAAAAAAAAATAGTATTGCAAAATTTTAGCGTGAAGTAGAAGCCTTAAGCGTGACACATGAATTTTTTCAGATTCTTAAGTAGACCGATTTTGAGTCTTTTTGAGCACGAGTTCGATTTGACGCCCCTCCCTACACTTAAGCGATGCAAAAAAAAAGTGCTACAGTGATCGGGTTTATGAGTAATGAAATGGATAATGCATTAATAAAAGAATGCACTTTTCACAACACTGAATGTATCCTTACTTACTTACTTGGTTTTATCTTCAAATTTTTTAATTACAGATGTTAATGACATCGAGAAACATTTCCCTGGGCTACTAAAGGCGACTATAGAATGGTTTAAAATATATAAGATTCCTGACGGTAAACCAGAAAATCAATTTGCTTTCAATGGAGAAGCAAAACCTAAGGATTTCGCATTACATATCATTGACGAAGTGCATCAGCATTGGCAAAGCCTTATAAAAAAAGAAGCACCAGCTGGTGGTATTGCTTGGTGAGTATTTTAGGAAATGATTATTTTATTGAAGATATTTTATGTAATATTGAATCGTTGTGCATCCTGCATAATCCATCATATTTTATAAAATTATTTCATGTAGTTTCGACTTATATGACGCTTATCATGTTCTAAAATGTAAAATAGTGCGTTATGCTGGTGGTAGTGTAATCATTATTCACAGTAAGTATTGTTCGACAATATTACAACCTTCCTCCGCAGAATTGTCGAGTCATGAAGTAGAAATTTCTGATTCTATTGAGTTGGATTTTCTATTTCACTGGAGTCATCTATTGCTTTTGATGTCCTTTAATTCACTGTCATAGACAGTTGTTTTACTGTATTTGAAAAAGAATTGTAAAATGAAGATTTAAGGCAGACATTCAATGTTGTGAACATTTTTTATCGCATGTTCATCTTGACAATGTTTAATCAACAAGAGCCGACAATTGCGGATAACGTTTGGAACATTTTCTGTATAATTCATAAGAAAATAATTACTATGTCAATCTAATTCTGTGTTATATTTAGATCTAAAGTTTTTAAATCATAATTTCGGATCCATTGGATGTATTTGTTCTTACATGAAATTCCAAATCTTTATCGCAAGCTTATGTTTTTTGAAGTACGGAAAAATCGAGCTTCGAAATTTTAAATAAAAATCAAAATAAAAAATTGTAGATATTTCAGTTTGTGTTATTCAAATTACTTCAGATTTATTTCTCTTATGTAGTAACGAAGTTCCATTCGTGTTCCTCATCATTAGTGCAAATAAGCTTGCTAAAGAGTCTTTGGTTGTTCCTTTTCACTGATCCTATTTATCGACGCAGATGGTGGAGTCCATTAATCATGCATGAATTTTTCTCATTTTATTCTTATTCATTACTGTGTTTTTCATTACTTGGTTTGGCCTATGCTGTCAAGTATTTAATAAATAGTATTTGAGTATCTGACACCAGAAGTGGAAGGCATTAATGAAATTACAGTATAGAGCTAGTAAGTTCATAGACGCAACAATTTTTCTTTAGGAATTCTTGACTTGCTTGTACTGCATTTTCTAGCGCTGTTTGTGATTACAGAAAATTTTTGCAAAGTCTCAGACTCACTACTTCGGCACACTAAAGTCCATGAGATTAAATCTGTTTACATAGTAACAGCGTATGCTTCCATAAGTGTAACGTAAAAAATGTTGAATGAATCTGCTTTATGAAGCTGAAGCTAGCAGCCAAACGTGTTAAACTTTTTGGAATCAGAAAAACGCAGTTCAGTTTTATAATCATCATTCTACAAAAGTATTGGGATTTAGGATATTTCGGAAAATCTTGATTTTCGGACTTAACTCTCTTATACGAATCAACATCAGAACATTTCACTGCTAATTCTGATTGCTAACTTCAGCCTTGTATTTTCTTTTACGTAAATTACTGTATTGCCTTGTATATGTCGAGATTGCTAGTGCTGCTAATCAACTTATGCACGAGTTTTCTTTCACCTGTATATTTGAGAAATAATTCCTGACATGAAATCTTGGAAGCCGAGAGTAGAACTTGGCTAAGCAAAACTTCAGGCTCATATCTTATGTCCATCAGGCATCAAACAATGTCAAAAAGTACAACATAAAACCACTTGGGGAGGTTTGGTGCGTGTCATCTCGTGTTGTTTTCTGTGGTCTTAGGTTCAAAGACGTTAAAATCAATTTTATATAAAGCAACTATAGTTTTTCCAAAACTTGATTGCTTACACATGACGGAATAAAATTTAAGAATAAAAATATTTTGGGTTCTATTAATTTCAGGACTGAATATAATTTAGGTGGCATGGAGAGGCTATAATATTTTTTGTTGTAAACTAATGAATTCAGTAACTGTTAATCATATTTACCTATGATTGCTAGTTTTCATTCGACGATGAACTGAAGACACAAACAAAAAAAGAAAATAAAAAACATTTTGCAGCACCAACGTAAGCATAGAAGGCAGTCCTTTTAAAACTACTGTTGGTAGTATGGAGGAAGTACTTGCCAAGGCTCCTGAAGCTGGAGATGCACCGCCCATTGACAGTTCTGGTAAGTGTATTGTCTGAGCTTTTGAATCTAAATAAATTAGTTTCGTCTTTCACATGTGTCTAAATTTTAAAAGTCACCGAATGATATCGTTTTGCTTTATTCCGCAATCAAATGAATAGAAATTCTTAGTACGTAATGCAGGTATAGTTCTGCATTTGGTTTTGGCGCAGCCCGCACGGAGACTGTGAATATCAAATTCAACCTGCTGTTATGGCCATACTTTTACCGATTTAGCCACATGCCTGAATCATAAAAAAAGTTGTAGGGAATATTCATACTGCAGCGAGTTGAACCTTATTTTGATCTATTTTGTTATTTCGCGACCTTGTTCTTTAATAGAGGCTTTGCTCAACAAATGGAGTGGTCTATCAAGAAAAGGAATCGGATTGGAGATATTCGATAATCTGATTCCTTTTCTTCCTCATGCATCATATATTGAATTAATTTGAGCTTGAGCTCATATGCTTTGTACTCTACTATGAATGAAATCCTGTTTTCCGTTTCAGTGCATAAGAGTTATTTCGTGAAAGTCGAAGAATTGAAAAACAAATTATAATATTTTATAACTTTGCTGTCGGTGTTCCCGAATTACTTATATCTTCACGTTTGTTACCTAGTGTAAAAAAAAAAGAAAACTTTGATGTATGTAAGGTATTTCTTATTTTATAAGGCATTTTTTTTTTATTGAATAAGTCTACATGTTTGCTTATTGATCTTTGATTTCAGTTGATAAGTGGCATTACATACATTTGAAGTGAAGCATGGAAGGTTCATCTCCGATGTTGTTTCCACTTTGCAAAATGATGCCTCGATGGATTTCAAATGTTGACGTAATTCCTTGCAGATTTCTAATTCACTAGAATGTTCTATGCGGAAAAAGTTTCAGCATAAGACAATCTCAATGTACCTCTATATTGACTGAAAAGTCTAAATTGTGAAAAAATTTATGCATATTGTTACTAGCTGCTTGTATCATAACACAACACCACTTCCCCACACTAGCTCATTCATTCACATTTGATTACCTTACTAGTGGAGAGTTTATTATTACTCAAGTACTACAGATATTTTTTCTATCATTTGTTTCAACGACGGTTAATGATTATTTATTTATTTCAGTATAATTGTGGGATCAGGATAGGATAGAGTGTCTGTGTCTAACAGTCATTCGTTTCCATTAGGTTAGCTATTCCTTTATTGAATATCATACGATATTTGTCTTATATAAATAAATAAACTCCGTTATTCCAAGTATTTCGTTTTCCCAATATCACCCTTCCAATATTTCAGGTTAATTAATTCTATTTGGCTAATATTTCCGAAGTTTATAACATTGACAACAAGCAAGCAGCATAATAGTATGTAAGGTGAATTACTTTAACGGGATTTAACCAAATTTTATTGTCTCAAAAATTAGGTACTATCTGTATGAGAAAAGTGTTGATCTATTCAATATATATATAATATAAATAAAGAAACTTTCGGTTCGATTACTCAAAGCGTTAGCCTAATGTTAATTTAGAACAAATTTTTTCCAGGCACTTACTGTGTAAATTTTTTTTTTTTCTCACCAAAAACATTACTAGCATTGAATTTTGTGTTCTAACTACTGATCTCGAGTAGTTTGAAATACTGGAATAAGCATTGGTTGACGGAACTCACTAGAGTAATACACCAGGACTGTTGATTTACCCAGTTTCAATTATTGAAGTTTGCAATGAAGTTAAGTATACATGTTCTAGATAACATTGAACGATACATGAACATCGCTGGGTTCTTCTCACGAAGGTAACATGACAATACTGCAATGTCTATGCTCTGACAAAATGAAGTTGAAGTCTATCATAACTGATGTAACATATATACAAAAATAAAATTATGTCACTGCAACCATTAAAGATCTATGGGATGGAAAGAAAAAGAAAAGAAGGGTAGAATTTACTATCATAGCAGTGATTCACTGTTTTCTTGCCATGCTTCAAATTCTAGGCGAGGGCTGGGCATGATGGGCACAGTAAACTTATTGGCATATTATAAATATATATCTGACCATGGGAGATTCTGAATTATGTGAATAAAAAGTTGAAAAGGTCTAGTGTTTGAATCAATAGGTTTTACTAAATAACTTCACAAAAAATATTAGTAATAACCAAATATGAAAAGACATGAAACTGTTCTTCGTGCCTCGCTATGGGGCATGCCTTGACATAGAGGAGGGGCATGCAGAGCACTGGTAACCAGCTGCTTTTAAACGGCACTAAATTGTCAGTGAGATGAGATGTTTTGGATAGAAAGATTGCATGTAGCCGTGAATTATCATTTATACAATTGTATTATTAAAAATGAAGAAAAAAAAATACAGTTTTTTAATATCCAATTAAATTTTTAATTTAATCTAATTAAATAAACAAGTTCACATCAGAAAATTTCTTCTTGACTATCTTTTATACGATCTTTTAAAGGTATAATCAGTATGTTGATTACAAAAGGCGCAGAATTCATGAAAACAGTCAATCTTTAAATTGTTTGAATGCCTTTAATCCTTGTAATAGTCATCATTCTATATGTATAAATTGAAATTTTTTAATAGTAGGTCCTGCTTGCAAATATCAAAACTCAATAACGCTTTCCTATACTTGTGACTTGTGAAGTTACAACTTTCCGAGCTGATAGCGCCAAACTGTAGTTCGTCAGTGACTACCGGAGAAACACATTGACTTATATTGGGAATGTCATTTTGCAATGCGTCATCTGGTGGAAAAAAATCAAACTAATACAACCAGGCTAACAGCTGACCGTTGACCGTATTTTTTCGCGTGTGGATGGTAGAATAGGTATATCATTGATTACATTTCATCAATTTATGTGACATAAGTACTTTGAAGCTTCAAGAATTACGATTTACCTCCATTAAAATCAAAAACTTAGGTTATGTGGTGATAAAATGGCGCCGAGAATCAGGCTATGACGTCATGAGAATATTTTTCAATAAGTATGTTTTCTCGATTGCCTTATTGCTTTCCCCGCCTGGCGTTTCTCCCCACTCGTTTGATCGTGCAACAGAGAGAACCGGCCCCAGGACTGTCTCTATCCTTCGGTTTGGGCTTCAGTGGCCCCATAAGACTCGCGCAGTCTATCGAGATAAGTCTATGCTGTACATGCCCCACCTGGGGTGACCATCATGCCCCCATCACGACGTTGAATTAAGTTAAGTATAATTTAATTTAAAATCGTTTTTTGGAAGAACAAGAAATGGGAGGTTGAAGATAACAGATTAAAATTTTGACTAGAGTCAGTTTTGGATCAATTCTATCTACATTTATACTCTTGCCAACTTGATAAAAAATCGTATTCTTCTAGTTTTTCAGCTGCAAATCTTGATCTAATTAAATTTCAACAAAAACAATTCTTTGGCATATCATTTTTCCGGGTGAAATTTCAGGATTATTCATGGAATATTTTCGTAAATCTAATAGTAAAATTATTTATTGTTAGCATTACGAATTTCAATCATATGAAAAAAATTGAATTTGCGTAAGTACACTGTGTAAGTCATAACAATGCCTGATATAACAATTAGTAGTAACAAAATATTTATGGGGTTTTATTTCATCTACGAATTTTCATTTTTAATTTTATGTTCATGGAGTATTTCACTCACTATTTCTTCGGAGTATCGTAGTATTGAATGTTCATTCTAACAGTATTTTTGCCATAACCGAAGGACTGCATTACTGGAGCATTACGCAGCTATCAGGCTATGTAGTTAGTAGACTGCTCCAATGCTGGATTTTAACCTTTAACTTGTATAACAATCCTGGCACCTTGAAGTCATGGTCCAAAGCAATTTAATATTTTGATTTGAATTTTTTTGGGATATTCACTTAAGTGTGTTTTACAAGATAACAACGGTTGCAACAATAATTTTTAATTTCAGGGTAGTCAAAAATTTTTCATTAGGCAGAAACTTTCAAGTTACAAAAATCTCGATTACAAACCTTTAGGGCACGAATGACCCCAAGGTGCCAGCTAAACTTTAAAATATCTATAGTGAATTATGTATTGATTTTTTAACAATCGAAGTTACGACAATATTGAAGAATCTGTTGAAAAAAAATATGTTTAACTTCATCCGATTATCGGTTGAATGGTAAGGCCCAGATTATTAAAGATCATTGCTGTGAAAAAGAATTCCGCATTGCAAACCGTATTGTAGGTATACCAAAAGGAAGTAGTGAAAGTTAGCAGTTAAAGAGTTTTGTCGTTTCCTCATGTAGCCTGGCCATTCCAAACTTGAGCTGTCAAACGTGACTTATGGTGGTTACGTGAGCAATTTGAATTTTCTCACATTCGGCAGATTTTAAATAATAATCGATCCGATTATTCAAAGAGGCTAAATGACTCATAAGTATCAACAATACTTCGTTGGTACGAGGAACATCGAAAAGTCGGTTGTCAGGAATAAACTTAAAAGATCGCTGAATGAAAATGTGAAGAACAATGTCGAAAATTCAGAGAAATATGAAGTGGTGATTTCTAAAATTCATCCATTCAATAATAAGTTTGCTGTACGAATAGATTAAGGAGTTTGGTTAGCTGAAAATCGATACTTTACATCAATTTTACAGAATTTTAATTATCGCGGAATCATACACTGAGTATTTATCAAAGTTTTATATCCGTAAGCTACCAAGATCTCTTCCAAAAAAAAAAAACACACACACACAATACTGAAATTATAAACAAAAGCTCGGATATCAATGCTTCGCTTCAAATTAATTCAAAACGGTTGAATATTTAGTACAAGCCTTCCTACGATTCCAATCTACGATGCACAGTGGTCTGAAATAAAAAAAAAGTTCTCCAAAGGTCGTTTTTCAAATAAAATTTATGAATACTTGGTATTCATTGCGAAATAGTTGGAGAAGTATATTCCATAATAAATTGTACGACATTTCTCGTTTGATCTGCGTAACGACATTAAAGTCGAGTGTCTTTTTTCACGTTTTCCAGTGTTATTATTTTGCTGTAGGTATTACATACTCGAATAAAAGGTCAAAAACCAATAACAGTTCGTTTTTTATCGCTCCATTCATAATTTTAGCGTAAATCTGTACAATAAATTGTAATTTTGAGTGAATAAGTGAATTTTGTAATGTTTCAACCTTCAGCTGGTACTTTAGGTGCCAAATGACTCCACTCTTATTGACGAACGGCTCATACTCATCTTGAACCAAATATTCTCTATTTTTCTCCACGTCCAACATTTTTTTTTTCACGTATAATATTTTTGCTCCTCGAATAACTTATACTATCTTTTAAAAAACAGTTCGTCAACTTTCTTGAAATTTTTGTAAATTAAAATAACTAGCAGTTTACTCGTGATCTGCATTTTAGTGGTTGGGGTCTTAAACGTCCCAGTGTGCCAGATAACAATAAGTGTTAATTCAGCACTTTAGCGCATTTTGCTGCTTTTGATGACGCTTTGACATATCGTCTTGGATATAAATATTTGGATATCATTTTTAAACTCCAAAGACGAGAAAATTCCCATACGTGCACTTTTATAAAAATCAAATGTGTATATGAAGTCTTAGCGAGCTATATTGGATCCATCATCTTGTATTTCGATTCTAAATATCATTTTGAACTTAGCAACCGAAAAAACTACTTACACTTTGACTATTTTCGGCCAACCTTTTTCAATATCAGGCCACTGTGCGACGGTTTGTTTTATTCAGAGGACATATTTCTTAAAAGTTACTCAGATAAATTTTCTTTTTTGTCCAGTATAGTTAATCTTACCATTTGTCAGTCATTATCAATACTTCAGTAATGTTAAAAAACTAAGTACTTGATGATTTTAAAATGATAAAAAACATATGGTTCATTTGTCTGGACTTGATGGGTCTAGTCTAAAAGCTTCGCCGCTGGAATCCGTTTTCAGCCCATAAAATATGAACAAATAAAACGTTTTTTTTTTGTTTGGCTATTCAAATGACTCTAAGATAAGGAAAGCTGCTCCGATTGAGACCAAAATACATTAATCAATTCTCGAAATATCTTTTTGACAATTAATTGCAGTTTCCATATTATATGTTTATATTATCACAACACCGTATATTGTAAATCCTGCAACTGGCTCGAAATATCATGGTAGCCAAGAATTGTACTTTATGAACAGTTTTTCAATAATGGATATTTACAATTTTTAAGCTTCTTACTAGATCTAGCTAGTCATTGTGATTGAAAATATATTTCACGCACTGCATTTCCATGCTGTTTATTTTCGGTATACTATTCAAAACATTCTCAACTTTTCGTATCGCAATATTACAGGCAAACGTGCTCGGTCTGCACGTTCAATTCAATAAACATATTCATCAAATCACAGCTTCATCCAAGCGAAAGGATCAATGCATTGCTAAACATACTCTGTTTACGCTAAAAATCAAACGACAGCCTGACAATAATGTACATACATTCCAGTCGAAGACAATTGTTCCGGCATACTAGCTACGAACCAACACATTTGTCAAATATGAAAAAAAGCGTAGGTACGTGTTTTCATTTCCAATATCAACTAGAAAATGCATCCTAACATCCATTTGAAATGTAAAATGCAAAATGATATTGAAATTTCAAATATCACACACTCCTGATAGTGATTTTCTAACACCCATCACTGCGGCGTATTATGGTACCCATTCCAGCGGTATTCTGCTGCCGAGGGTTGCGGAAGAATAAGTTTTATAATATCGAACGACGACGGGGGATGATACGTTGTCGTAAGTAACGGGTATCAGTGAGCGGCAGGTAAGGACAGAGGTATTGACTGGCGTGCCAGAATCCATTCTCAAGGCTCAAGGTGAAAAAATGGGGCAACCATGCGTCGAAGGGCGGCAAAGGAGGGGGTGGCACTTGGAATTCCTTCCAATTCCTTCCACTGGATGGCGCTTATGTTCTGCTCCTGATCCCCGTCTCCTCCCTGACGTAATCCTCCCACCGACTGGTAATCCGCAGTCGCGCAGTCAGAATTCGTTCCAGTCCTGAACAGGATCGTCGCGTTGTAATATCGGTCCAGGCCTCTCTGTTCACGCAGGCCGCATTCAGTTGTACTTGACAGTTAATTTATTGTGTCCGACCATCGAACGATGAAATTTTCGTGGGTGGTTTTCATCGCGTTGCTATTCGCGGTGGCCGCCGAATGCAAACGGAAGAGGAAATTTGATGGCGACTTTGAATTCGCAGAGGAGGTAGGTGAAAGGATTTTATCAAAAGAGGATAACTAAAATTATCATAGTTTATGTCTTTTATTTACTGAATTATGTTTCCACGTACTTACAGTCTGGGGGTTGAGGCTACTAGAAATCAATATTATGACATCGTCTCGCGACGCATTTCCCATCTCGTTAGGGTTCCTTATCGCTTAAGAATCGATCATTCCGATTTCGACGTTGCTGATTTTTCGATTACTTAACAATTAGCGATTTTTCAACGCAGGTGACAAGTTGTCGGTTGTTTTTGCATATATCCATCGGTTAATAGAGGGTGTTGCGATGTAATGAATGCTACTACAGTGCATGGAATTCTGGTACCTCTGAAAGAGGTCAAATGTGATTTACGACAAATATTATTCGGATTAAATAACCCTACATTGTTTAAAATTTGTGCAAAAAGTCTAATCCTTACTTCCTCGCTTCAAGTTAAGAGTTTATGTATTTTCTACAAATACATATTTTTACAAATCATTATTTGTTAGTTTTTCTTACAATAAAATTCGAATTAACATTCTTATTTGAACAAATATAAGTAAATACCAATAATGTGTGACGCCTGTTACTGATTAATTCACATTTGAGGTTGTAGCTTCTCGTTATGTGGTTCAGTTCTGCATAAGACTGCTTCATGCACCACGTTATGTGAGCGAAGTCATGCAACGTTATCTTGTTACAAATCTAATATTTTTGTTCCCCCTCCGAAGGTTTTCACCGCATAACACTAAGCCAGCAATGGTTGCTGATTATAAGTTGCTATTGCTTCTGTTTGTGCTGTATATGTGTGCAGGGCTCTCCGCTTCCTCACTTTTCTCATTTCTACTCCCTACAGTACAAAACTTACTTTTCATCGACCTTTTTTTCCTCGAGAAAGCTCCTTTTTCTCATATTGTTCAACGATGTTCTCATTTTTATTTTTGGGGTATATTTTGCGTTTTGCTTCAACCTCAACATTGATGATGTTCAAATCGAGTGCTAAATGACGATGAACCAAGCCCTAATTTCTTAAAAATTGTACCTGCTAGCAAATTCTTACAATTTCGCCTCATAATGTGCTGTGCTCTAGTTAAATATAGAATATTCTTGTTCGTATGACTATTGTATTATTCATTCATTGTGTACATGATAACAAACTGGATAAATAATGATTCTTGTCTGGAAAACCTGGAATTACGTTATCAGAAATAGCTGGACACCCGGTATGCAAAGAAAGATGAATCTTACGTGCGGTCGGTCCCATGTTTCTCTCATATTAGCACAGCTTTAATCATTTATTCGAGATTTTATTTAACAGTTATGTACAAATTTCTCTACCTATATGAGGTGTTTCATTTCACTTTTTCGATGCATATTTATACGCTTAGTTATAGCCCTAAATATTGCCTAGTTCAAGACATATTGGAATTCCAAATTGTGCATAATCGTCTTGTTTTACAATTTCAAAGCAATATATTTCAGATTCTAATCATTTCGAAGTAATGAATTAGTCACGCAAGAATCTCATTTTTTTACGTTGTTGGTATGAGTTGTATTGAAATACCACTAGATCTTGAAATTTCCGAAAGTACCTCGGTTTTATCGATTTCCACTAGAAGAGCCTGATATTTTTGAACCGAATTTTTGCTGAACATTTTCCTACGTGTAACGATAATTTTCTGCAATTTTGAGAAAAACTTTATTCCTTGATAGTTCTTTAATTATTGAAGAATTATACAAAAATAATTCTGTTTTTTTTTTTTACGTTTTTGTTTTTTTCTCTAAGGTTTTTCAAATCAGCGATGGAACTAATATCCATTTTACTATATATAAGGCTGAAATAGCAACGTTAACGTAACGAAACATCAGGAAAAAATCATTATTGTGCAATTTTAGAATGACTTTCAAGCCGTCGATTTTTCAAAATAAGAAATAAACTTCAGACATTCATTAAACGTGCCAAGTAATGATTTTTTCTAAATATTCATCGTTACAGTAACGTTACTAACTTCATCCTCATATTTTTTGCCGAAGTTATAAGCTTGATTTGCATCATTGTTTACGAGGTTGAAGTCAATAACATTAACGTAACGAGACGTTTCCGGAAAAATCAGCTATTAAGTTTAGAAAATATGAGCATGTTTTGTTTTATTACGGTTTACGAAATTCGAGACAATCCAAAATCTGCGAAATAACGATTTTTTCGAAACGTACATAGTTTCATCAACTTTACCATCAACGTTATTACCAACTTCAAGTTCATCAATTATTGATGCCATTTCACATTCAATTTCTGTAAATAGTACTGAACTTATATAAAATGCGAAAAAAATTTATAACGGGAATAAGTCACTTCAACGAAAAATTAGACCATTGAAATTTGAGTGCCTACTGTTGAATGTAAAAAATAAGAAAGACTGTAGCAAAGTTTACGGGAAGAATATTATTATGGTTATTCGAAAGAGATTTTACTATTTCTTTTTTTTACAATTAGTAGAAATACATGATTGCCCAAATTTAATCTGTCAAAAAATGGTAAATATTTCAGAAAAGTTAAAACACAAGTACATTGTTGTAATATTAAAAGGAATTTATTTAGATGATGAGGGTTGTTTGGTTCGCCGGAAGGGGGGAAGAGAGAAGGAAGTTCAAAATCTCCACAAAAAAAAAATTTCTTCATGGTGACGTAATGCATGCGCCAAGCATGAAACATGCCTAGTCCATAATTTTTTATACTCAAAAATTGATTGTTTTACATATGTGTATCGGCGACCACATATTTATAAAGATTTTTTTTAATCAAGCGCTTCTGAGTAATACATTTCTCTTTTTTTTTCGAAATTCATAACTAAACTTCTTCGTCTCTTCTGTCTATGCATTAAACTTTTAACGAAGTTGCAATATTTCATAAAATTGTTACGAAAAAGATTACTGCTGTTCACTTACTGAAGTTTATAATGATTTACTAATTATTTGCTAATTTGACAATCCAGGCTGAAAGCATGACGAAGAGTATAAAGATTTTTATTAAAAAATAATAAGTGTTTCAAGATTAAAGTCTGTGATGTTAATGTAACAATGCATTTATAAAAACATGCGCAATTTTACATCTTCGTGATTGTACGAAATTGAGTAACTCGAGATACATGGCAGTAATAAAATACTCATATTTTGCAAATTCAACTCCTCCAAAGTTATTCTACAGTTGCGAAATAGTGATTTTTCTTTGAACGTTTTGTTATGTCGACGTTACTAGCTTCAACTTCGTCAGTTTTTCTATTCTTATAATCTCAGATAACGTGTAAAGTACTTACTAAACGATTCACATTCTTCTAGCTAATTAGCTGTCTAATAAACTCACTTTTTCTACTCATTTTCTTCAATTTTGAGACACTAAGAAAAAATTTTGAATGATTATTTGTATTAAAAAATAGATTATTCTCTGGGAGAACAGTCGAGATTTATAGTTAAAACCAACTGTCAAATTATAGTGTGTTAAACTATAAATTTGTTGATGAAATATAGTGATCCAAACCATGGAGTCATGGTAGCCAAAACTCCACCTGCTTTGTAAGTCAGACACTATACATATAGTTGCAGTTACCATACCGGAGAAAAAGTTTTTTCTATTACTATTACGCGTAATTTTGTTTTTCAAAGACATACGTGATTTCGCGTTTTTCTTTACGACTAAAATCCGGTGCGAAAGTAGCCCTTTTCCGAACGGCGAGCATTAATAGTGTACTATAGTATATAAATAAGCTAAACTGAAGGGTTTTTGGATATTCATCAATATTAAGGTCCAGAAATAAATTTTTCTATACTATAAATAAATCAAAAATATCTATGTATATGTATTGCATTAATTTCATAATTACAGACACATTTCAATTGATTGATCAATGTCATCTGATCCCGGACTTTCGGCAAGAAAGAAACGCTAAATCAAATTTTACCCTTCACGATCAGAATTTGAACCCGGCACGCTCGCATTACTAACTAGTCGAACACTCTAACCACTACTACTATTACTAACTGCTTACAATTGAGGTAATTTAGTCTCTTCATCGAAGCTCTTCAACTACCTAATTTTGGTCATTGATTATTGCCGTCAATACGAGCTATTGAAGCGTGACGTTGAACGTTAATGTTAGAGCATAATTATAAGAATTCACAAATTAGGAAATATGAATAGCTGTGCTATATTTCTGGCGAATGCTACAATAAAGGTATAAATAGTTATTGCAATTGCATTTATGGTGTCTCATACTACACGTATCTCGATTGCAAAGATTTGAGCAATCACATGAAATGAACACACACAAAGAAAACGAATATTGCGAAGGATCACCGTATCATTGATAAAGTGACGTAGTCAAAATGTTCATATTTGCGAACGGTGGACGCGAATAAGTTATTCCAACCATAAACTTTATTACAGGTCACCATTAAAACGATGTGCAGTCAATGATACCGTATAGTCGAATTGAACATTTAGGATGATAGTCAATATTTTAACTATTTATGTATAGTTAGTTGCACAATTATTATAGCATTCTTAACCGTTTCACGTTGGCTAACAGAGTTTGGTCGATTCGACATTGATTTTTAGTCAACCACACCAAAATTACACTGAAGTTTATCATGACATTGATTTACTGAACTTTAAACTTTTAAATTTGTTTTCATTTACTCTTTCCAATTTGCTAGTAAAATTAGAGTCCTGAAATTGTTATATTAATTTATCCGCATACAATCCATTTCCGCCTATGTAGGATTAATTTTATTGTTGGTCCTGTTATTTTCAATATATTTTTTACTTTCTTACTTTGAAAAGACTCATTATTATGCCGCTGTAATTGCTTGTCCTCTGATTCTTGGTGTTACATATTGATTGATTGTCAGTATAACTCGGGTTCCTAAGCTTCGGCTATTTTTCGTTCACAGAGAATTCCTGGAAGCCTGGGGCTACCCAAGTAGCAGACAGTTCAACTTTTATTTCACTTATTTCAGGCAAAACATAAAGTCGTCCAACCCGAATCACGTATAAAATATATATTCAAAATCAATACTTGACCGTGAAGACTATCGTACGCTCTATATACCTATAAATAGGCTGTGGATGGACTTGTTTTTATAGAATAACACTCAAAAGGAACCTAGGAATTATGGTCCTATATGTATAACAAGATTTTAACGATCCTTCTTTTTATTATTTAACTTATTATTATCTTTTACGATTTTGGCCTTTACAAGTATACCATATTTATTTGTGGCTCTGGCTGTGTTTCGATATCAAAGTCTTGAAGACATTCGAGGATCGACGGTCAACACAACGCCAACTTCATTGTAGCAGGTTCAAGTGAAGAGTCACCATTCTTTCAATCTCGCGATAATTCTGAGTCAATTTTTGTTGATTAATCTGAAATGATAATGGGCATTCCGACAAGTATGCTTTTGGGTACCTGGTATATCGACTAAAAGCATGATTTCAAAATTCTACGCGCAATCGGCGTAACGATTTGCTGTGGCATACTGTTGTGGCAACAAAATTGGTTACTCGTACACAGAGTTCATCGCGCTAGATGTATACTCGGGTGTGTATTTGAAAAGGTCAATTTTCATTCGCCCTCACCTGAGATACTTATAGATAGTAAAAAAACGAATGCATTAGGGATTCGGCATAATATAGTGCGTATCCACAGCTTATCTCAAATTCACTAATGTGCTTTAAGCGACGATGTATTGATTAATATAAAAACGTAAATTTACTGAAGATATCTCTTATATCAAATTTTCAAAGATCGCTTCCAGAATTTGAAGATTTACATTTAAATAACACCGGAAAGACTTGACTCTTAGATACGTGTGGACTTGACCCTCGGACCATATTTTTAATCAAATTTTGTACAAAAGTGTAATTTGATGTTTTATTGTCAAGTTCATATCGTAGCCACTAAAGGTACGTGTTTGAACATGAATTTCTAATTAAAATTCATTTGGAGCCGAGGCTTGTAACTTATGGACCGTTTGAGTTACGGCTTTTGCTGGAAGTGCCTCCAGCTTCAGTACTTCAAAGTTCGTATTATTGAATGCACTTGAGTGGCAATATGGTTTTAAAAAAATGACGCCGTACCCAAGTTATAATAGGAAAACGTAGAATTTGGAGAATAACCTTTTGAAATGTGATTAAAAGGTATCCTTCCGCGAGGTTTTCTTCACGTTATTCACTTCCAACAAGTTTTTCATCTGGGAGCGGAGAAAAAATTTGATTTTAAACGGAACATCCTTGTACTGAATCATAACGTCGCACAGAAATTTAATTCTACGCATTCCTACTCCTCTTTGCTTGCGAGGGAGCCGATATTCCTTGCGTTTTCTATTTCCTGTAAATTTTCTTCCGCGCATTTTATCCTCGGAGAAACAAAGAATGCTCCGTTGGTTGTCACGTGTATCTACCTTAACCCGTTCACTTTAAAATGAAAATATTTACTTACAATGCCTTTATTTAAGTAAAGAAATACTTTTTGGACGATTTTGAGATGTTTTGGACATGTTTCTGAAATTTAGGATTTTTTCAAAATTTGCATTTATCTCGCATTGTGAGAATAATTCGACAAAAATAAACAGCGGCAATCTATTCGTCAGGATATTTAACCCCTATTTTATATACCTTACAATTATTTAATATGCAGTATATCTCGAGAAAAACATAAAAAACGAAAATCAAGGTTATACACAGTATTGGGATTGTCACTTTGCAATACGACCTCTGGTGGAAAAAATCAAACTAATGCAATGAAGCTGATATTTGACCGTTGGCCATGTTTTTTCTCGTGTGGATAACAGTACAGGAATAATTATTGATTACAATTCATTAATTTACGTTACACGAGTAATTTGAAACCCGAAGAATTACGATTTGCCTCTATTAAAATTAAAAACTTAGGTTATGTGGTGATAAAATGGCGCCG
Source organism: Diprion similis (assembly GCF_021155765.1). Lineage (NCBI taxonomy): Eukaryota > Metazoa > Arthropoda > Insecta > Hymenoptera > Diprionidae > Diprion > Diprion similis. The sequence continues at coordinate 8,952,174 of NC_060111.1, read as the reverse complement.
ACAACCAGGCACTGACGTCACGAGGACATTCTCCAATAGTGTACAAACTAACAAACAAGCAAATCGGTTAAAATCAGTGCTGGGCGCCTTTGTTCTTACGATCCTGAGGCTGTTACCTGCTGCCGCGTCGCAAACGCGAGCGCATCGAATCTGTTTCAAAAGCATAGAAAAAGAAGAACCAAGAAGAATCGGGGAGAATAAAAGAGCAGAGCAACAACGTGTGAGAGAAGACAAATAAGACGAATAGAAGACGCAGAAAAGGAGGAGGCGACGGCGCGGCGGCGATAAGGTGAAGAACAAGAGGACGAATAAGAATGAGAAGGGTTGTAGCTGCGAGGCATACGACTCGGTGTGCTATCGATCCGGTCTCACCGCGACATTCGACTATCTCACTCGCTCCCCCGTTCTTTCGCCTTTGTGCATCGAGATTTAAAACGCAAACGTGAACTCTATCCGGTATTCATACTCACAGATGTAATTAAATGTTATACTTATGTAAATACATGCAGAATCGTGCCTCGATATAATTACCCGTTAATTTTTTATGACTAATTGCGCTAGTTATACCCTGCATTGTGAGGGGGATGCTATAGATAGTCCGTTTATATCAACCACCGAAATTATTATTTCTTTTTATATACCTTTGGTATTCGATCATTTGTAGGGAATATATTCGCACTAACAAGCGAAATTCACTGCAATTGAGAATGATTTACTTTTTGTGTATCGTAATGTGTATTAGCTATGTGACTTATTTTTACTATTATCGAAGCTTGTAACCATACAAAACGTTAAACAGCGATGTTGTCATGAAATTCTGAAAATGGTCATCTAAAAACATTTTTGCTTTATAAAACAAAAATAATGTTGAAGTAAAAGAATCGACAACTTGTTATAATCGGGATTGTAGATTGTTCGGAAATCATAATAATCTTCAGTTTTTGTACTATCCGACAGAGAGGTTAATGCGTGAATCCATCCGTCGCGTCGGTAAAACAGTCCGTGATAAGACACTTCTAATCATGGTTTCGGAGTGATTCAAGATGGCCAATCATCACAACTTGCATATTATCTTCATATTTTGACGTTGACGTTGCATAAAATAAATATTTTTCCATATACGTGTTTGTAATTCCACACAGAACAACGGTGGTAAACGTTTCATCTCGTTAGTGACGCATGGGCTTCAATAGTAGCAGTCAAGTATATTGTCCGAAACGATTATTTAATTTATACTAAATATTAGAAATATTTGCAGGGTATTAAACTAACATTTTGATGCTGCTGATATTTTTGCAGAGGTATCCGCGTGGAGTGACTCTAGCCTAGAATTTAATTTTAGTACATTACAAGTTATTTTCAAGGAATTAAGTTTTTTCACTTGAAAATTTGAATACGATAAGGATATTCATTTTCCGATTTGTACTTTTTGGGTGCACCGCCAACCGTCGATTTTTTTAGGACTGCGCTTTGAATAGAATATTAATTATCGTCCCACTATTTTGAGCATTATTTCATGAGGAAAGTGCGCAGCTTATGCGCGTGCGTCAAGTCGTTCGAATTTTATTAGCCGATAGTTACCGCCTAATTGAGCAGTCTACGCAATATCAATCGTGACTGTCAGAAAATGTCCCTAGGAGCGCACAACTACGGTGGATTCCTAGGGACATTTTCTGACTGTCCCGATTGGCCAATAAAATTCGAACGACTTGACACACGCGCATGAGGTGCGCACCTTCTTCATGGACACACGGTATATATCGAGTTATATGGTAGATTACAGACAACTCTTGGTATACGAGAACGAAAATTGACTCACTTTTTCATGTTTGATTTATCCGAAAAGCTGTATTCTTAATACCTAATTGACGATTACAGGATTTAAAACAGATAAAGAATTATGATGACCTGAAAATATACATTATTTTCTCATGTTTTTGGAGTAATGTGAAATGGAAAACTACACGCAGCCGATAGAGCAAGATAATTCCTAAGTGTTTCCGCAAAGTAGCGAACTCGATGAGTTCAAATGAAAGCATTATCTCGTGCGCATTCCAGTCTCATTTCACTTTGCATTTAAAATCGTCCTCACACACGCGTGCGATGTTTACCTGCCTGTCTCTACCTCAAATCTCGTTGCTTGCCCGTGTCGCGCCTGTATTTTCTCGCCTACGAAAACCTCAGTTGACTTTCTGATCTCTAACGATACGGTTCGTATCGTTTGTGCAAATAAAGCATAGCTTTTTTCGTTGATCATCGAATATCTTTAATTACACCGGCACACAAAAAAAGTGGTCTATACATTCATCTATCTACATGTATTTTGATGCGCTGAATCCTAATCTGATGTCCGTTTGGCCTGTACACCCTCAAAATTTTAAGTCATTTGCGAAAGACTATTAAAAATTGCGAAAAATTGCAGTTATCAAGATGAAGAAAATTTTAATTAACTGGATCAAGTATGTTTTCAACGTATTTTGATACACTGAATTCAAATCCAAAGTCCGTTTGCCCCTACGGCCTTAAAATTTTGAGTAAATTGCGAAAAACTGCAAAAAATTACAATTGTGCAATTGAAAAAAATCGCTGCAAAATTTAAAAAATTTGGTTTGCTTGATGAATCTTAAATTGCACTTCTCACATTCACAACTTGACTACTTTCGTAAAAATCTTAGAGACTATAGTAAAGAATAAGGAGGACGATTCCATGAGGACAGAAGTAAAATGGAAAGTCGGTATTAAGCTAAGTGGGATGTCAACATGGTGGCAATTTTTTCCTGGACGGTAAAAAGAGAAATAACGAGAGAAAATAGAAAACGAAAGAGAAACTCGCTGCGTAGGTCATTCGGAGAAAAAAAGAGTTCGATACAAGCGAAAAACAGTTTGAAATTAATACTATTTTCCCTATTTTCTGCTATTTCATTTATATTTTTTACGATTTTTGTTAAATTTACTGAATTTAGATTCAGCACATCAAAATATATAAGAAACATACTTAATCCAGTTCAATAAAATTTATTTCATTTGCATAACTGCAATTTTTCGCGATTTTTAGCAATTTTCAACGGTTTTTACGACAGTTGACTAAAAATTTTGAAGTCATAGGGACGAACGGACTTTGGATCTGAATTCAGTGTAGGTATTAAAATACATGACAAAACATACTTGATCGAGTTTTATAACATTTTTTTTTCATTTTTATAACTGCAATTTTTCGCAATTTTTAGTGATTTTTCGCAATTTACTTAAAATTTTGAGGGCTTACGGGCCAAACGGACATCGGATTTGGATTCAGCGTATCAAATACATATAGATAGATAGATGGGTCTGGTCTAATGTACAGACCACTTATTTTTGTGTGCCGTTGTTATCATCCCGTTTCATTCACTCCTGTTCTTTATCACTAATTCGCAGATGCCACGTCAATGATCCAGTTTCCATCGTTAAATCTCCAATCACCAATTAGTGAACAGTTTTTAATTTTATGTTGTACTTCCAATAACGACAGTAAAATTTACACTCGCATGGGTTATAAAACTGATTTTAGGCATGCGGTAGATATCTTTACAAATTAGCAGTTATTTTCAAATTTTCACTTACAAAATTGTAAAATTACAAATCTCTGTGGGTAAATATTTTTCGGTAACCTCGGTGGGTAATAGAGCGGTGTACTATTCATTTGGTAAATTTAACCTCGAAATTTTTTACGTCGTGCTATATTACTCGTGACGCTCCTGTAACATAAATAGTACATTCATCTAAAATAACCTGTGTCGCATTACTTGTTACACCCTCATCATATTGCTGTTACAATTTGTCCTCACTTTGATAATGAATGTGATATATCATATGTTGCCATGTTGGTATTAAGTTTGCCTCCAGTTAGGTCGGTAACATCAGTCGGTACCGTGTCAGGAATTCAAACAGGTATACTATCTACATGAACCTGGCACCCGACATGTTTAAAAATCAATTTTCAAAATTTGTATCGATTCTCTATCGTTTGTAGTTGTTTTTAGTAAAGAGTTTTTCGTTTGTAGTAAAAAACCGAAAACGATACAGCATTTCCAAAAATAAGGCTTATCCCGCTTTAAAATTTTCAAAAATCCTAAAAAACTGTAGGTGCAGAATCGTTTGTAGTTGATTGTAGTGAACGAATTTTCGTTTATAGTCGAACCGAAAAAAAATTACAGCCGTTTACTGATTTTTGGAAAATTCAACTCTTCCGTTTTTTAAGGTGCATTTGACCTGAGGGTGGGTGTTGATGTGGAATCTTTTGTAGTTGATTGTAGTGCAAGAACTTTCGTTTGTAGTAGAGCAATAAAGAAGTTACAGCCGTATTTCAATTCTCGACAAATCAAAATTTGGTAACTTTCGAGGTACAATTTACTCTCTTTTTTCATCCCCAAAAATGGTCGTACTTTTTTCCCGAACTACGACAAACGAAACTTCTTTCTCTACAATCAACTACCAAAGATTCTGCGTTCATAGGCACGTTAATATCCGATCCACATAAAAAATTAGCAAATTATTATTCTTGGAAAATTGAAAAATCGCTGTAACTTTTTTCCGAGACGAAAAAAACGAAAATTCTTTTACTAAAATCAATTACAAACGATTCTGCACGTGCAGCTTTTGACTATTTTCAAAAATATTGAAACAGGGTGAGCTCCATTTTTGAAAACGTTGTATCTTTTTTTGTTTTTTACTAAAAACAAAAATTTCTTCACTACAAACAACTACAAACGATTTAGAATCGATTGAAATTTTGAAAATTTATTTTCGAACATGTCGGACGCCAGGTTCACTTAGGTCAGGGTTATTGGCTTGCGGGCACTGCGTGAGCGATAAAAATACTTTTGCAATACGATTCGTTGAACATTACGATTACATGAGGAAATCTGTCCCACTTGATAATCGATTGTCGTACGTTCTCCTGACTAATTATTATTCTAGATATCCGCGCCTGTGAAAAAAACGTGACCTTTGATTTGAATAAAATTGAGCTCCTGTAACTTTTTCCGTATGATCGGAATAATAAACTGAAATATGTTAAGTGATTAATGAAGTTTAGAAAAAAGCTCAGTACCGATAAAATCCGGTAAAATAAGTTTCCAATTTTTAGCGATAATTAATATATTTTACTTAATACTTGTTTTATACGGAATGAGTCTTTTGTCAAACAAAAGTTGGGGATGAAATTGGACGCTGAAATCAAATTAGTATAGCGAAGTCTGAAATAAATTCCTTTATATCACTGATACACAACAACAAATATGGTTTACAGAATTGGAAAAAAGGTTAATAAAAACAAGTAACAAATAGGGGTGAAACCGAAAATTCACAAGATAAACAAAAGGTAGTTATTAGCGATAATCACGTATTCAAGGAAATAATCTAGAAGAAATAATTTGTGAAGTAAAAGAAATTTAACGAATTCGTAGAAAAGTTTTAGATTTCTTTGTAAAAAGATGACATCTGACGAATCATATGTTTTCCTAGTACAAAAAAATGTCGCAAGACGAACAGATTATTTTATATTGATAAACAGGGTTCAATCCATGAAACTTTTGTGGA